>NC_073634.1:34332500-34957500 GCF_029407905.1 Bubalus kerabau | reverse complement strand
AAATAAATAAATAAATAAAAATAAGGAAAACAATCTTATATACAGAAAAGCCAAAAAGATTGCTCGGTATACAGAGCAGCTGTAGGGGAGTATCTCAGTCATCATAGCATCACTTTACATCTTTGATAGCTGTGAGATTCCACCCATTCTTACCTTGCTTTACTTTCTGCTCTTCCTTCTTCTCCTAACTCCTCATATCTATTGTTTAAGGATCATGGTTATCTCTTCACTCATGAATCTCTTTGAAAAGAGAGCTAATTGATGAATGTATTTCTATTTATCAAAGAATCCCTGTTGTGTGAAACTGTCCCTTCATACTACAACCTAGTGTGTTGGCCAGGCTGTAAATAGCTGTGTATATAATCAGTCACCCAGTCCTAGTCCAACTAGTTATGTCAAATGTGATGGTGTCACATGGTTTGAAGCACAATAATTTATGCAAGAGAAATGTACACAAAAGGGTCTATGGCTCTGATAGTCAATCTGATGCTATTTGGAAGTTCATTGTAACAGGCAGACATCTGTCCTGATATATTGAAATACATATTGCTGAGATCCGAGGTGGGCTTTGCTGGTGGCTCAGATGGTTAAGAGGTAAGGTAAGGTAAGGTAAAGTCACTCAGTCGAGTCCAACTCTTTGTGACCCCATGGACTGTAGCCCACCAGGCTCCTCCATCCATGGGATTCTCCAGGCAAGAATACTGGAGTGGGTTGCCATTTCCCTCTCCATAGATGGTAAAGAATCTGACTGCAGTGCAGGAAACCTGGATTCAATCACTGGGGTGGGAAGATCCCCTGGAGAAGGGAATGGCAATTCACTCCAGTATTCTTGCCTGGAGAATCCCATGGACAGAGGAGCTTGGTGGGCTACAGTCCATGGGGTCACAAAGAGGAAGACACAAAAGGCTAACACTAACTTACTAACATGGTTTGGGTTAACAGAATTTTAAATACATTGCGGTGAGCTACTAACAGTGAAGGCTCTCATTCTTTATAACAAATTCACACACTCAAAACACACTCAAAATATTTGTCCTTTAGGACTGTATTTGACTAAATCTACACACAAAATTTCATTCTTCCCCAAAGAAGTTTGTATGAAAAAAATCTCCATCCTTGTAAGCATGTTAAGATTTATTTTGCCATTAAGAATTTCCAGTGAATTCAAACTAGAATTGCATTCACTTATTTATAAAGAATATTTTGTTCAGTAGAATATTTGGGGTGACAGTGTGCTGAGACAATCAAAGCATTGTCAGTGAAATGATCAGGATTTCAAAGTTTATGTAGATAGATAGACTACACCCCTAGGATGGTATAAATAGTCAGACAGCAAATAGTTTAACCCTTACAGTTCATGACTGAGCACATGCTTTCAGTAAAGCAAAGGGTCAAACTGTGTTGACTTAAAATAGAGCAAGGACAATTTTGGCAGTAACTTATAACAGTGAAGAGAGGATGGGGAAAGAAGACAGACAGAAATTCTATTTAAAGAAATACTGATGCCTTATACCTAATACAAGAAATCATCTCCTAGACTAGAATAAATGTAAAAGACATGTTTTCACAGAGATCTGGCAGAGCCATTGTTACATGAGTATCAGGCCTTAGTCACTCAGAAAGAAAATCCCTATAGCACATAAGAAGGTCAATATTGGGGTCACATCTGAGAGAATCCCTTTTCTTCAGTTCTGAAAGTTTATATTCACTGCAAGAAAAAAGACAATTAATTGAAGGTACAAAGGTCTTTAACAGAAAAGTTACAATACAATAGCTATAGAAAAGGCTTTAACTATGGGAATAATCAAAATTTAGTGTGCTTTCTCAGTGCCTGTTCCTTTCATAAACATATATATGATCATATTTGAAGAGGAAGCCAGCTAAAAAGTGGTACAGTTTTCCCATATCCCCCACTCTCCACCGTCTTTACAAAATTGCAGTGTTTTTGCCTCTCGAGGCTACTTAATCCAACATCTTTACAAATTTGCTGCAATGCCTTACCCTTGACAGAAGAAATAAATAAAAGTTTTGGGAAACAGAATTTAATAATAATTTTTTAAACTAGATGGCAGACATCTCAAGATCCATGATAACTGAAAGTTAAGATAGGCTTATAATAAGTTATCTTCAATTGCATTCTTCTTAAAGGTACTTAATGGCAGTTTGGTAATCATGCATATTGCCCATGATATAATCAAATATCATTAAGCATGTCATTCTCATGTTAAAAGAATGAGTATTTAGAGTCACAAGAGAACTTAATTCAATCCATACTGTTATTCAAATAAACCCAGAGTTTGACCCAAGACATGACTCATTTTCACAGATGACAGCGGTACAGATTTCTTTGTAGGTGTAAAGCAACAGAATGTAAGAAAATATAGCTTTCTCCTGGTATTTTAGTTTTTAAAAAAGATTCCTACTTTGAAATCAATGGGATAAATTGTTTTTCATTCTCCAAGTTATTTATAGTTTTAATCTGGGATGACAGGCTGTTGTTACAAGAACATGCAGTGTGGGCTCAGTCGTCCAACTCTTTGCAACCCTGTGGAGTGTAGCCCACCAGGTTCCTCTGTCCACGGAATTTTCCAGGCAAGAATACTGGAGTGGATTGACATTTTCTTCTTCAGGGATTGAACCTACACCTCTTGCATCTACCTGCGTTGGCAGGTGGATTTTTACCACTGTGCCACCCCATTTAAGTCTGATTGTTTCATACACAAATGTACTGTATATACAAATTTAATAGCTAGTTAGACATTGTCAGCTGTATGTGAGAATATTTGTTATAATTCGCTCCAGTTCCATATCAGTCAACTGATACATCTTTGGACCTGCCAGCATTATGTTCACAATATTTAGCCCATGAAAAATATAGTTGTGTTATTTGTAGACAGATGTCATGAATGTGATTGAATAAATTTACCCCAAAATTGTCTATACAAAATTTATTATTTAGAAAAAAATGTCTAATCCAATTCTGACTTTTTTTTTTAAAGGACAAGTATACAGGTCTGCTTAGCAGTCTGACTTTGTGAAAGTTTTTCCAAGACCCTTAATGGAACATATATTATCAAATAAATCATTGTAGATGAATAAGGAGCACCCCAATACTCTAATGACTTCACTTTCACTTTTCCCTTTCATGCATTGGAGAAGGAAATGGCAACCCACCCCAGTGTTCTTGCCTGGAGAATCCCAGGGACGGGGTACCCTGGTGGGCTGCCGTCTAGGGGGTCGCACAGAGTCGGTGTTGACTGCAGCGACTTAGCAGCAGCAGCAGCAATACTCTAAATTGTAATACATGCAGTTACATTTTATCTTTTCTTAATTTATAAAGTCAACAGCCTTTATTATTATCTAAATACTTACGCCGCTTTCATGATGAAAAGGCAGATGTTGTACTTAGCAATTTGTGATTTGAGGAAGATTGACCAACGTTTGAAAGTTTCTGAAAGAAAACTTTCTTCCTTTTTACCTTTTAAAACATCATTTCAGTGAGGATGAGCTCAGTGATTAAGACCTACAGAAACCATACACACATGTACATACACATAGGTGCACACACACACAAGCAAAGAGGAACTAAAGAGCCTCTTGATGAAAGTGAAAGAGAAGAGTGAAAAAGCTGGCTTAAAATTCAACATTCAAAAAACTAAGATCATGGCATCCGGTCCCATCACTTCATGGCAAATAGATGGGGAAACAATTGAAACCATGACAGACTTTATTTTCTTGGGCTCCAAAATCACTGCAGATGGTGACTGCAGCCATGAAATTAAAAGATGCTTGCTCTTTGAAAAAGAAAAAAATTACAATAAACCCAGACAGCATATTAAAAAGCAGAGACATTATTTTGCCCACAAAGGTCCATCTAGTCAAAGCTATAGTTTTTCCAGTAGTCATGTATGGATGTTAGAGTTGGACCACAAAGAAAGTGGAACACTGAAGAATTGATGCTTTTGAACTGTGGTGTTGGAAATGACCCTTTGGATTGCAAGGAGATTCAACCAGTCAATCCTAAAGGAAATCGGTCCTGAATATTCATTGGAAGGATTGATGCTGAAGCTGAAACTCCAAATCTTTGGCCACCGATTGGAGAACTGACTCATTGGAAAAGACCCTGATGCTGGGAAAGATTGAGGGCAGGAGAAGGGGATGACAGAGGATGAGATGGTTGGATGGCATCACTGACTCAATGGACATGAGTTTGGGTAGACTTTGGGGGTTGGTGATGGACAGGGTAGCCTGGCATGCTGCAGTCCACGGGGTCTCGCAAAGAGTCAGACACAACTGAGTGACTGAACTGAACTAAGTCTTCTGCTTTTAACCAAATAATGAGACAATATTTGGCAGATTTAACTTTGTTTTTTATTTTATACCTTATATAAAAATGGTGGCATCCAAATGACATAATTGGAAAGAACTGACTCCAAATATTTGTCCTCTTGTGTTTACATATAGTAAATATTTACATACAGTAAATAATTTTTATTATACACAAGTGGGCAATTATTTAAAGTCATATCTATATATATATCTATATATATGTATGCATATATATGCATATATAGAGAGAAAGAGTATTCTATAAAGGAGAGGGAGAAACAAGTAGAAAGAGTATTCTATAAAAACATAGAGATATGATATATATAGATTTATGTATTTCCAACACATAAATCTTTCTTATAGCAGAATTGTTTTTTTTAGAATGTAACTTTTCAGCATTCACCAACTTGATAAAGACTTTATAAAGGGCAAGAGAATAAGAATGGAATGATTCTGGATTTACCAGGTTGAGGGGAACGTTATTTTTTCTTTAGAATTTTAAGAACTAAGAAATTTACAACCATGCCAAAAAAAAAAAAAAATACAGTTGTTGGAGGAGGTTATATAGAGTACATGACTTGTTGACCCTCAAACTACACTCAGGCAAAGGCTGCTCATTCCCTCCCCTGCCCTTGGAATGTACATTCTGCCCACCACTCCCACACTGCAAGCCACTTTCAAGAGTGCAGCCTTGAGAGAGTAATGTGTTACTGAGCCTGACCAAGTCCAGTTAAGGCCTCCATATAAAATTCTGTGACCCTGGCAGACTAGTACAGAGATCTCATCTTCCTATGGTGCCCCAAACAAGCCACCTATGTAAGTTCCCTTGCTTATTAAACCTGGCATCTACCTGTTTGGAATGTCCTGCCTTCTTTTTCTGTCTTTCTTTGCCCTCTATATATGGAGGCCAGTTTGTAAACCAACATTAGTGGATGCTTATAATCAAATTGCCTTACTTAATTATAATTATATATTAAGAAAATTTCTAAAATACCTTGTATAAGAACTACTATGGTAGTACTCAGTGCCTAGGCAATGACAGGTACATAAAAAAATCCTTTATCCTTATTGACAGCTATTAAAAATATAATAACTATTTCAATGAAAGAAAATGAGCATTGGGCCAGGCCAACTGATGTTCAAATGCAGATTCTGTCACTGCACAAACATGGAAATGCTGCTTAACATTTCTGAGCCCCGACTTTATGTTATATAAAACAAGGTAAATAATGGATATGTTCCATGGTTGTTCTGAGGCACTAATGAGATCACACATAGCTCAAAACAACACCTTGCATCTTGCACAGTGTTCAGTAAAGTTTTGTTGTTTTAAGGGGAGAAAATTGAATTTAGTCGTGAAGAATGTCAGGCTACAGATATGACTTTGAAAAGTCCTTTCAAAAGGAAAATTCTCTCTCTCTTTTTTTTAAAGGTTTTCTCTCCTGCTGTTTTTATTATTACAGTTGAACAATATGTGGTAGTCTCCAGAAAACCACACTACAACCGAGAGTATTTCTATAGATCATGTGCTAATTAATCAAATGATAATTGGCTAGCATCTTTTAATCAGAAGGGTACACTTTGACAGTGCCAAGCCAAGAAATTGAGAGAAGAAACAGAAGAAAAGGGCACAAAAGGCAGCTTTGGCCCCTGAGTTGAGAATTTCATAGCATTTGAGATGATTAAAGAAATCCGAAACTTCTTTGAGCATATAGAATTAATGTCCTGTTTTTCTTAAACACGGGGTTATAGGTTTTGATTTTATCTTGTTTCGGAAAGCTAGTGATGCCTGTCTTACATTTTCAGTTGTTTATAATAGTGTACTTACATATAGGTAGGAATATGGGTATGGATGTAGATACACAATATGACTTTCCTAACACTTCCTGAAGTAAGTAGTGTTGGATGCATATACCAATATACATGTGAGAAAACAAAAATGAAGGTATGCATGATTTTTTCTGGTTTATATTGAATGATTGGTTCATATTTGCCATTTAAATACTATCATTTTAGTTTATATCAAAATAGCCTGTAATTAATGACTGAAAACAGAGCATGATTACTTTTTTGTTTCTCCTACTGAACAAGAGAGCAGTATTTCTTATTATGGGAGCATTAGCACCAATTTAAGGAAAATATATTAAAAATTAAATGTTCAATGTACATAAAATATGAATGTTATGTTAGCAAGGCAAAATTGGTATGATTATTCTAAAAATTTTTTTTGTATGTACCCTCAGCTATAATATTGCCATAGGAACAATGAATAAGGAAAACATACCTTGTGTCATACACATACACACACTTACAAAGAAGCACACAAGAATGCTTTGTGAGTCGATGAAAGACAGTCTCTGAGAAATTCCAGAAATACTTTGGGTGTGCAGACTTTGAAGAGGGCTCTGGTTCTGAATTAAGGGACTGACACTGATCATAAAAACAAGGTTTAAATTCTAAGGAAATAGACCAGATGTGGAAGAAAAACCTTGAAGCACAGAGGTATTGATGTAGCGTTATTTGTAATTATAAAGCTTTTGAAAGCAACCTGAATGTCTAAATATTGAATAATGGTATAATAGGCCATGGAATGTTACATAGCTGTTCAAATGATGTTTATGAAGACTTTTTAATAAACCAGAAACACAGTTTTTATTTAAAATAAAACACAGGAGACAAAAGAAGAGATAGAATAGGTATGTTTTTGGAAAAGCATGTGTGTGTGGTAGTTGCTCAGTCGTGTCTGACTCTTTGCAACCCCATGGACTGCAGCCCTCCAAGTTCCTCTGTCCATGGAATTTTCCAGGCAAGAATACTGGAGGGTTGCCATTTCCTTCTCCATTGGAAAAACATGTACCTATTTGCAAAACAATATTACTGAGAAGAAGAAGCAAAATGTTAGCATAAATGCTATGTGTGTGTTGGATTGAATAATCTTTTTTTCCTATGTTTATGCATTTCTGAAAATTTTTATAATCGAAAAAATATAATTTATTCTTTCAAGCTGCCATTCTAATTTTTCCATATAAAAACAATCATGGACTTTATTTCAACAAGCAAAGCAGAAATGCACTAGTCATTTCACAGGACTTTACATGGTGGATTGGTAACTGGTTTTGGATGTTAGAGGCTAATATCAAGTGCCTTTCCTGGGGGAAGTACTGCTGAACTGATCCTGACTAGAACTGAAAGTCAATAGAAAGGAAGAAATCGGCTCTCCCATCCTCTTACCTACTAATCCTTTCTTGTTGCCCCCTACTGCAGAAACTAGGAAGCTACTGGCAACTGAGAAAGGTAGCTTGCATAGCCCTAATCAGAGCATCATGAAAAGGGTGGATTGAGAACAAAAAGACAATAAATAACCACAAGCTTATTCTGTGTAAATAGTAGGAATAATGTATAAGATGCATTGCTCAAGACTAAAATCCTAGAGTAACAGTATTGAGATACAGAAACCTTTATTAATGACTTTTGTTAATTTGATTACCAAAGTCAAAGTGCTTCCTAATAGGATGAATTGAGTACAAATAAGTGATGTTAAACTTTTAACATGTATCATTTGTTTTTATTAAAGTGACTCAGCCATCACCATTCTACTCCAATAGATATTTTATTAAGGAAACTAATTTAAATGTACATGATAAATGAACTGTGTTGAAAATTCTATTTTTCTTCAATTCTAACCTCCTGATCTTAATTAACTTCTCCACTACTGTTGCCATAGAAACCAGCAATGCAATCAATAAGATGCAAAGGTAGTAATGTGCAGGCAGAAGCATTCTACATGTACAGTAACAACATTTAAGTCATGGGACAAATTAGTATTTGCAGTTAGATTAGAGGTAATCTTCAAATTTCAAAATGAGAAATGCAGTCTAATGGTAAACAAAGATGATAAGTTTTATCCGAACAACTCTGTTTCCTCTATTCCAATATAAAACAAGCATGCTGCTGCTAAGTCACTTCAGTCGTGTCCGACTCTGTGCGACCCCATAGGTGGCAGCCCACCAGGCTCCCCCGTCCCTGGGATTCTCCAGGCAAGAACACTGGAGTGGGTTGCCATTTCCTTCTCCAATGCATGAAAGTGAAAAGTGAAAGTGAAGTCGTTTAGTTGTGTCTGACTCTGAGTGACCCCATGGACTGCAGCCTACCAGGCTCCTCCTCCCATGGGATTTTCCAGGCAAGAGTACTGGAGTGGGGTGCCATTGCCTTCTCCAAAACAAGCATAATGCCTAGGAAATATAGGCTTGTATTTTTGTGTGGCTTCTTTTGATTTCCCTGAT
The DNA here is from genome assembly GCF_029407905.1 of Bubalus kerabau. Lineage (NCBI taxonomy): Eukaryota > Metazoa > Chordata > Mammalia > Artiodactyla > Bovidae > Bubalus > Bubalus kerabau. The sequence continues at coordinate 34,948,888 of NC_073634.1, read as the reverse complement.
ATTTCTTTAATCATGCCATATCTGTTCTCTTTCCCATAAGCAAATAAAAAACAAGTAACAAGACATATAAAACAATGCAAAAGCCAAGTTCCTTTGTATGACAGACTTGTCCAATTCTGTCCCCTTTTTTCACTCTAGATTCACAAGCTAATGACAGCTGACCCTTGAACAACATGGGTTTGAACTGTCCAGGTCCATCTTTACAATGAATTTTTTTCAGTGGATGATTTACAAAAGATGTATTACAGTACTGCATGACCCAACTTTGATTGAATGGAACTACAAGTATGGGGAGCTGACTGTAAAGATGTACTCAGATTTCTGACTGTTGGTGCCCCTAACATGTTTTTTAACAGTCAACTATATTCACAAAACCATGCATTTGAGGCTGAGACCAAGACACACTTCTCCTAGAGTTGCCCTTACCTGATTAAACAAACACCAGTTGGTGTAACTCTGCTAGTCCAGTGGTCCCCAGTCTTTATGGCACCAGGGACTGGTTTCCTGGAAGACAGTTTTTCTGAAGACCAGGGGTGGGGAATGGGGGTAGGGAGATGGTTTGGGAATGATTCAAATGTATTAGATTTATTGTACACATTATTTCTATTATTATTACATCAGCTCCACCTCAGATCACAAATTACCACACACAAATAACAGTACACTGGATGCTGTGGGAATCAACCCAGGCCTGTGACAGTGGATGGTGCACTGCTAAGTCGTGTCTGACTCTTTGTGACCCCATGGGCCGCCTGGGTTCCTCTGTATGTGGGATTTTCCAGGCAAGAAGACTGGAGTGGTTTGCCATGCCCTCCTCCATGGGATTTTCACAGCCCAGGGACTAAACCTGTGTCTCTACATCTCCTGCATTGGCAGGTGGGTTCTTTACCACTAGCCCCACCTCAGATCATCAGGCATTGAATCCCAGAGATTGGGGACCCCTGAGTTAGGCCATGAATCAAATGCTGAGGACAGTAGTTGCTAGAATCTTGACTGTGTTTCAGTTAGAATGCCCTGGTAATATTTCAGTTTAGACATTCTGGATGTGATGACATTTGCCTGCCTCCATCCCTTCTGAGGTTTGTTACAAATGGTTTATTACCAATAATAGTTGACACAACAAAGGCAAACAATAGGTATAGATAATTTATTGAAAAAAAAATGAGTCGAGTCAGTTCAAGGTTATTTCTATAGACTTAAAGGTCTCTAGTATTTTGATGTGGTTATATGAATGTAGAAGAGTGGATTGAGAACTATTGGTTCAGAAACATGTATTATAATAACTATTTTTCCAGTGCACTTTGGAGAAAAAAATTGTCAGAACAATTGTGGCAATCCATGATTACCTTTTCTTTCATCTTTCCTGTCTTGCTCTACTATGCCACCAAAAAAGAAGCCTGTTAAATTAGTCTTAACCAATTCATGCAAAGATGGGCTCGATAAAGAAGAGAAATGGTATGGACCTAACAGAAGCAGAAGATATTAAGAGGTGGAAAGAATACACAGAAGAACTGTACAAAAAAGAGATTCACCATCCAGATAATCACGATGGTGTGATGACTCACCTAGAGCCAGACATCCTGGAATGTGAAGTCAAGTGGGCCTTAGAAAGCATCTCTATGAACAAAGCTAGTGGAGGTGATGGAATTCCGGTTGAGCTCTTTCAAATCCTGAAAGATGATCTGTGAAAGCGCTGCACTCAATATGCCAGCAAATTTGGAAAACTCAGCAGTGGCCACAGGACTGGAAAAGGTCCGTTTTCATTCCAATCCCAAAGAAAGGCAATGCCAAAGAATGCTCAAACTACCGCACAATTGCACTCATCTCACACGCTAGTAAAGTAATGCTCAAAATTCTCCAAGCCAGGCTTCAGCAATATGTGAACCATGAACTTCCAGATGTTCAAGCTGGTTTTAGAAAAGGCAGAGGAACCAGAGATCAAATTGCCAACATCTGCTGGATCATTGAAAAAGCAAGAGTTCTAGAAAAACATCTATTTCTGCTTTATTGACTATGCCAAAGCCTTTGACTGTGTGGATCACAATAAACTGTGGAAAACTCTGAAAGAGATGGGAATACCAGACCACCTGATCTGCCTCTTGAGAAATCTGTATGCAGGTTAGGAAAAAACAGTTAGAACTGGACATGGAACAGCAGACTGGTTCCAAATAGGAAAAGGAGTACGTCAAGGCTATATATTGTCACACTGCTTATTTAACTTATATGCAGAGTACATCATGAGAAATGCTGGACTGGAAGAAGCACAAGCTGGAATCAAGATTGCTGGGAGAAATATCAATACCCTCAGATATGCAGATGACACCACCCTTATGGCAGAAAGTGAAGAGGAACTAAAGTGCCTCTTGATGAAAGTGAAAGAGGAGAGTGAAAAAGTTGGCTTAAAGCTCAACAGCCAGAAAACTAAGATCATGGCATCTGGTCCCATCACTTCATGGGAAATAGATGGGGAAACAGTGGAAACAGTGGCAGACTTGATTTTGGGGGGCTCCAAAATCACTGCAGATGGTAACTGCAGCCATGAAATTAAAAGACACTTACTCCTTGGAAGGAAAGTTATGACCAACCTAGATAGCATATTAAGAAAACAGAGACATTACTTTGCCAACAAAGGTCCATCTAGTCAAAGCTATGGTTTTTCCAGTGGTCATGTATGGATGTGAGCTTGGACTATGAAGAAAGCTGAGCACTGAAAAATTGATGCTTTTGAACTGTGGTGTTGGAGAAGACTCTTGAGAGTCCCTTGGACTGCAAGGATATCCAACCAGTCCATCCTAAAGGAGATTAGTCCTGGGTGTTCATTGGAAGGAATGATGCTAAAGCTGAAACTCCAGTACTTTGGTCACCTCATGAGAAGAGTTGACTCATTGGAAAAGACTCTGATGCTGGGAGGGATTGCGGGCAGGAGGAGAAGGGGATGACAGAGGATGAGATGGCTGGATGGCATCACCGACTCGATGGACATGAGTTTGGGTAAATTCTGGGAGTTGGTGATGGACAGGGAGGCCTGGCGTGCTGCGATTCATGGGGTCACAAAGAATCGGACATGACTGAGCAACTGAACTGAACTGAATGCATTTATAAAATGCTAAGACATTTTCATATCTAGTCATGTTTCACATCAACCATTGGTTTTTCATTTTTCAAATGGATTTGATGGTAATTGATTTACTGCATAGGTGGTTATTTCAAGATCTTCTTGTATTGTAAATATAGGTAGATAGAGATAGACATACAGATAATTATAAAGTAAATAATAGGTCAGCCAATTTGGACTTCTGAAATATTTTGGTGTATACAAAGACTAGATTATGGTGTTTACATTATTTTTTACAATGTGATCTCTTTGCTGTCTTTAAATACTAGACACATATACCAAGGAAATTGAAGTTCTATGCAGATCTAGCACAGTATCTAAGTTATACTATGCTGTTATTTTTCTTGTTAATTTTTACTAATGCAGAGGACAGCTAGTCTTAATTTCAATAAGCATGCTAACGAACTTTGAAGTATACAAATTTCACAATCACTCAACTCCAGTTAGCTTTAGTGCCATGCCATTTCTCTTCAGCTGTCTTAAAGCATATGACTTCGATCTTTATCCTTATCTAAACCTGCATCAAGAATTTAAGCTTAAAACCTCAAATCCTTTTTGTCCATTATGTCAGTCTTCACCAATTCTTAGTTTCTCTCCTCTGTAGGAAATTAATACTTCCCTGCCATGTTAAATTCAGGAGTGAAGATAGAATATACATGAACTTATGAAATCCAAGTGAAAATGATGTATGTCACTTCTGAACAGAAGCTTTAAGAACACATGGTTTCCTTTAATTCACTTTCCTCTTTATTACAATTAAAAGCAGAGTTGCAGCCTTTGGCTCTTTTGTCAGTTTGGGGCCTAGAGTATCGACAGTGACAATTTGAACAGGTCATCCATCCAACTTGTAACAAAGACCAAGGAGAACATGATGTAAATCCTCATTGCTTTTAAGTCTGTGGTCAGCAAACTAAGGGCTAATTTGTTTGTTCTTATGAGTAACGATTTCCTGAACACAGCCATGCCCATTAATTTATGTATTGACTGTGATGCCATTGTGCTTCAGTGACAGGGTTGAATGGTTATGACAGATATTGTGACTCACAAAGCCTGAAATGTTTACCATCTGGTCCTTAGAAAAGGTTTTGGACCTAGCTTTAAGTCCCTGAGATTTCAGAGACATTTGTTACTGCAACTTAAACTAGGCTATCGTTTCATTCGGTAACTCTTCTCTTTGTATTTGGTTGTAACCTAAGAAATGGATATAGATCACCATATTATTTGTTTTCAGGATTATATGATGGAGGAGGTGACCTTGAAGTAGAGGATGACCTGACTCTAGAGAATAAACAAGATGAATAAAGCAGAGAGTTCAACGGGCAGAGTCACATCTCAGAAAAAATCAACATGAGTCATGGCAAGACCACCTATTTCAGTCAGCTCAGGCTGCCATAATAAATACCATAGACTGGGTAGCTTAAACATTAGACTTTATTTCTCATAGTTCTGGAGTCAGGGGGTTTGAGACCAGGGTGCCAGCATGGTAGAGTTCTGGTGAAAACCCTCTTCCTAACTTGTAGATGGCTGCCTTCTCACTGTGTCCTCAGCAGGCAGGGGATAGGGAGAAAGACAGCTCCATTCTCTTCCTCTCTTTATAAGGACTCTAATCCCACCATGGAGTCCTCATGTTCCTGACCTCTTCTAAACCTAATTACCTCGCAAAGGCCCTACCACCAAATACGACCCCTCTGGATGGTTAGGGCTTCAAAATAGAAATTTTGGGGGGACACAAACATTCAGTTCATACCACAGCCCAATGCCAGGCTACCCAGATGGTAGCCAAGACTGAAAAGTCAGGATGAGGGGCAGTTGTCATATATGATATCATATAGAAGCCCTTTTGCTAGGCTAATAACTAAGGCAGTGTTCTGGTCTTCAAGATGAAGACAGGCATATACAGGACAAGATAACAGACTCCTTAAATATGTGGGCAGCATTCTGAGCATGTTTCAGCATTTCAGAGGCAATCTGTTAAGAATAAAAAGCAGGACATAAAACATAACCAGTTCTAAAGACTGAGCAGGTGGGTGTGGCAGTGAAGGATAAGTATTTAATGTGGAGAGGAGAAAAGAAAAGGCACTGATTCTATGGATTTTGGCTTCCGTTGACAAAGGGAATAAACACAAGGGGTCCACAAGTGGCTCTGACTGGGCAATTTAATTCTCAGCAACTCTAGATGTGGGAGGACACGTGCAACAGAGGATGGTGATCTATGACTCCACTCATTAAGATTGGTGCATAAAAATGGGCAGGACTGAGAATGGGAGGAACAAGGACACGTGCAACAGAGGATGGTGATCTATGACTCCACTCATTAAGATTGGTGCATAAAAATGGGCAGGACTGAGAATGGGAGGAACAAGGAACTTGGCTTTGATAACTTGGAGGAGGGTGGAGTAAATATATCTTCTTCCTATTTTATACTATACTATACCTTTGCCTTTATCATCATCTTCTCATTTCATCTTTTTGTATTCTCACAGGCTATCCATCCCTTTTCTGGTTTAGTTTGTTCCTTAAGCAATCTAAATTCTATGTTCAGTGAGTTCATGTATATTTTGTTTGAGCTCAAACTCTTTTTAGTCTTCCGCTCACAAATCCTTTTGCAGCCACAAACTTGTTTAGACCCCTAAACTCTTCTTTCCTGGCTTCTCAGCTTCACTTGAGAAACTCACTAAACATTGACAATCAGTTCTACCACAAACAGGTTCTTTCTTCCTAAACTTGGCAGGATCTAAAATGTAATGCAGCAATTCTCACTCTTCTCTCATTGATTCCCAATTATAATTTGTGCATTATAATTTCAACAGCTGTTCCATACTATCTTCAAACCCTGATTTCAACCCTTTATTCATTCAAAAAATAATCTTTTAGTATTTACTATATGTCAGGCTCTCTGCTAGCTCTTAGAGAAACAGTAGTGAATGAGATTGGCTTGGCCCCTGTCTTTGTGGAGTTAGTGAATGAGACAAACAGAAGCTAAGCAAAAAATATGTATTGTGATTAGGGAAGTAATAGAGGATAGCTATGCAGTAGACACTTATCACAATTCTTCCCACCTCCTAAGTTTTGCTTTATCAAATTAAAAGCTAGAAAAGTGCTTTCCTTGCCTCCCTGAGGCAATTTTATGCCTGTGACTAAAGAATTTATGCCTATGACTAAAGCCTACCAATCAGATCTACCAACACTTCAATTCAGGAAAGACTAATTTAAGATAAAAAAAAAAAAAAGGCTAAATAGAACTTAATGTGGCAAGGGTGGGAGAGAGGGAGCCACCATTCAATTAGTAATGACAAAGGACTGAATGATGGCAATTCAAGCCCAGGGCTAATGGTTTTTGTTATACCAGCAGTAACAAAGATAGGGGCTCTTCAGAAGAAATTCAGACATTTCTTTTCCTGTTGATACAGCCTCCAAGGCTGATTCTCTAGCCTTTTGCTCTGATATATTGTCTGCTATTTAATATTCTTTAATAAAGTTCTTTTCTGCTTAAGCCCATATATATATAATAAATAGAATATTTGGAACTATACAGACGCAATAAATAACTCAGGTGAGAGTAGTTTCTACAATATTGCATGGAAAAATCAACATTCACATTGAGACCCAAAGGATACACAGGGTTGATTTAAATGAAGCAAGAGTGGAGCAACTTTCCAGGAAGAGAATGTAGTTGAGAAGTGAGGGAACAGGGAACATAGCACATAGATGGAATTCAGTGACCAAAGGAATCAGTGAGGGTAATGAGGTGGGCATGAGTTAGTGATGAAAAATGAAACTACAGGACTAAATAAAAACCATATCAGTCTGATTATTAAAGCCAGGTAAGGAGTTTGAATTGACTCTTAGAGCAATGAGGAGCTTATGAAATATTTTAGGTGGATAGGGAAACAGTCAGATATATAGTCTAGGAAGATCACTGTGGCTTAAGTTGGGAAACTATATTGGAATGGGACAAGGCAGGGAGATTGCAATGGTTTGGGTCAGAATTTCTGGTGGACTGAGCAGGAGGGACACAAGAGGGAAAGGAAGAAAGAGATTTATTTGAGAAAATACTTTACATGTTAATTTATAGAAATGACTAAGGTAATTTAAAATCTGCTTCGTTAACTTTCATCTTTTTCACTTCAAGTTTTATTCATTTGTTTTCAAATAATTATTTTTTTCCCTTTCTTTTGTCTTGTGTTTTATATGCTAGAGACTATTCCTGGCATTGACTTCCCTGGTGGCTCAGACAGTAAAGCGTCTGTCTACAATGTGGGAGACCTGGGTTCGATCCCTGGGTTGGGAAGTTCCCTGGAGAAGGAAAAGGCAACCCACTCCAGTACTCTTGCCTAGAAAATCCCATGGACAGAGGAGCCTGGTGTTCATGGGGTTGCAAAGAGTCGGACACGACTGAGCCACTTCACTCACTTCACTTCACTTCATTCCTGGCATTAGGAACATAATCAGTGAATGAGTAAAAAGGAGTATCTCTTCTATGGAGAATAGAAGAGGCAAATGATAAATAGATAGTGAGGAAGATGATATCATTGAGTGGTATGTATCCTTTTAATTAAAGCAGGGAGATAAAGTAGGGAGATATGACAAAACATGACCTGAGTAGAAGCTCCATCATTTTGGGAGGTCAGAAAAAGCCTTTTTTAAGAGTCTCACATTTGACCCAAGACCTGAGCTGTGGGAATTGCTGGTCATGAGGAGATTCTGGGAATGAGCATTCCAGGTAGAGAGACAAGCCAGAGAAAATGCAAATGGGGGAATGATCTTGCGTGTATGAAGAACAGCAAGAAAGTAAATGTGGCTGGAGCAAGGGCTGAGTGGAAAAAGAAGGAAAGGCGGATGGAGAGACGAACATAGGACAATTTATGGAAGATCTTGAGAGACCATTAGGAATTTTCACTTTAAGTAAGATATTGCTGTATATTCATCCTTCTTCTTTTTAGCTTCTTCAGAGGGAAAAAGAAAGTACAGTCATCCCTCAAGATTCTTGGGGGATTGATTCTAGGACACCCTCAAATACCAAAACCTGCAAGTGCTCAAGTCCTTTTTATAAGATGACAGATACATAGTCTGTCTTTTGTATCAGCAGGATCTGGAAGGGTCGACTGTATCACCCAAACTCTACTAGAACTTTTTACAAATTGTCCTATTGTACCTCAGCCTTTCCCTATTAAACGCCAAGTGTACTTAAGATATTCTTTCAACAATAGTTACTGAAGGTTTGCTTCTTATGTTTAGACACTGTGTGCTCCTATTACCAAGAAAAAAGAAACAAAAGGCCATTGTCACCTCTTACTGGGCAACTCCCTTGATGGAAAATTCCATCTCATACCTCCTTTTCCTTTCCACACAAATAATAATACTAATCTTTACCCAACAGCTTCTACTACTCAGAAGTCTCTGTAACATTACCTCACCTTTCTGTATTACCTACCCTGGGAAAGTTCATCAGTTAAGATCTACATGCAAATCCCAGGGGATCTCTCCCTTGTCTCATCCCACTGATTCTTCTAATCATGTGCCTCTTTGTTTACTTTTGCTAAAAATCTCTTTTAATTTCTAAGTCTCTGAATACTCTCCATTCACCTCCTCTTTAACAATATGTCATCATTCATTCGCTGCCTTCTTCTTTTTTTTTTTTAATTTTCAATCCCTTAGTTGTGTCTCTTATTTGTTCTATATCAGTCAGTTTAGTTGCTCAGTTGTGTCCAACTCTTTGTGACCCCATGGACTGCAGCACACCAGGCTTCCCTGTCCATCACCAGCTCCTGAAGCTTGCTCAAACTCATGTCAATTGAAATGGTGATGCCATCCAATCATCTCCTCCTCTGTCATCCCCTTCTCTTCCCACCTTCAATCTTTCCCAGCATCAGGATCTTTTCCAAAGAGTCAGTTCTTCGCATAAGGTGGCCAAAGTATTGGAGTTTCAGCTTCAGCATCAGTCCTTCCAATGAATATTCAGGACTGATTTCCTTTAGGATTGACCAGTTGGATCCCTTTGCTGTCTAAGGAACTCTTAAGAGTCTTCCCCAACACCACATTTCAAAAGCATCAATTCTTTGGCACTCAGCTTTCTTAATAGTCCAACTCTCACATCCATACATAACTACTGGAAAAACCATAGATTTGACTAGATGGACCTTTGTTGGCAAAGTTATGTCTCTGCTTTTTGATATGCTGTCTAGGTTGGTCATAACTTTCCTTCCAAGGAGTGTCTTTTAATTTCATGGCTGCAGTCACCATCTGCAGTGATTTTGGAGGCCCCAAAAATAAAGTCTGTCACTGTTTCCATTGTTTCCCCATCTATTTGCCATGAAGTGATGAGACTGGATGCCATAATCTTGGTTTTCTGAATATTAAGTTTTAAGCCAACTTTTTCACTCTCCTCTTTCACCTCCATCAAGAGGCTCTTTAATTCTTTTCTTTCTGCTATAGGGTAGTGTCAGCTGCACATCTGAGGTTATTGATATTTCTCCCTGCAATCTTGATTCCAGCTTGTGCTTCATGCGTAAGTTAAATAAGCAGGGTGACAATATACAGCCTTGGCGTACTCCTTTCCTAATTTGGAACCAGTCTGTTGTTCCATGTCCAGTTCTAACTGTTGCTTCTTGACTTGTGTACAGATCTCTCAGGAAGCAGGTCAGGTGGTCTGGTATTCCCATCTCTTTAAGAGTTGTTCTATATATACTTTTTTTAAGAAAGAAAATATGTTTCCTTAATAAAAACTACCTAGATGGACTATTTTTAAAATAATATTTTCCTTGAAAATTATAATTTGGTATATATCTTGGACTACCACTTTAGAAAAGGATTTATTGTTTATTCTATTTGGAATGTCTCATCAAACAATTGAATTCAGTCTTTGAAGTGAAACGTATCTTTTCTACCGCTAAGCCCTGTAATCCTCCTCTATTTTCTCATCTCATTTTATTCTTACTGCAACTGTCCTTTTGGATGCTCCCTCTTTCCTTGTCATGGCTTTCAGTCTCATCTTCCTTCCCTCCCCTTTTCTGCATGCCATAGGCAAAATTAAAATTTCCAAAAAGACAGATGCTATTCTGTCATTCCCCAGGCTAAATACACAATGTACAAATTTGGTATTTAAGGTTTTCCTGACCCCATTACACCTTACTCTTCCAATTTTATCTCTGTTGTTCTTCTTTAGACTTCCTCTGTCCTCATCAATCTCAAATTCTCATTATTATGAACAATTACACTTCCCTACCTCTAATACTATCCAATAGTGAGAAACTTTTTCTTATTTTTCTCTTACTTCATCCTATTGAGAATCTTACTGTTTTTACAAGTCCTAGTTTAAATATTTCACCTAAAACTAAAACTATTTTAAGCAGTAAATAGTATGCTGCTAAGTCTGCTAAGTCATTTCTGTCGTGTCCGACTCTGTGTGACCCCATACACATCAGCCCACCAGTCTCCCCCGCCCCTGGGATTCTCCAGGCAAGAACACTGGAGTGGGTTGCCATTTCCTGAGACTTTTAATATGCTAGAGCCTATTCCAGGCATCAGCAGAATACACCTCTACATTTCTTTCATTCCTCTACAGTGAAAATCAGGAACTCATTTTCTCAACAAGTATTGTTTGCACTCCAGCTACTGCCAGGCACTGTTCACACCTCCAGTGAGTTGCACCCGTGACTAAGACAAAGTTTCTGCTATCAGGAGCTTACATTTAAGTGTGTGGAGACGGACAATGAATTAATATGCAAAGGGATATAAGTATAATAATAACTAGTGTGACTGCTAGAGAGAAAACGAAAACAGACTAAGGGTATAGAGTGTGTCCGGAGCTGCTTTTCTAGATAAAGAGGTCAGACAACACTGTTCTGAGGAGTTAATATTTGGAAAGTGAATAAGTAAACTATATCTGATGATTATGTGTCAACTTGACAGGGCTAACGGATGCCCAGAGAGCTGGTAAGACATTATTTCTGGGTATGTCTGTGAGAGTGTCTCCAGAAGAAAATAGCATTTGTGTCAGTAGACATCATGAAGCCCAGCTTCCCCATGTGGCTAAGGGCCCGAATAGAACAAAAAGATAGAGGAAGGTAAAATTCACTCTTTCTGCATAAGCGGAGACATTCCTCTTCTCGATCCAACTATCTAGAGGAGGAATCTTCTAGGAAGAGAGACCAGAAGCTGCAATGCTGAGTATACATGGTGGACGGGTGGGAAGACATGGAGATACGTGAGGCCAGGGCACAGTGAGTGAGGGGGAGGGCTCAGGAGGTAATGCAGGAGAGGCGAGGAGGAGCCAAACCACTGAGAGCCTTGGCGGCCATGGGAAGAATGTGCTGGAGGCCACTGGAGTCTTGAGCAGAGGACTGACATGATCAGACCTACAATCTGGCTGCTATGTAGGCTAGACTGTGGGTGGCCAAGAGTGGAAATAGTGAGACAAGAGGTTATTACAGAAATGCACCAAGAGATATGGTGGTCTAACATCATGGTGGAATCATGCCCTCCTTTGCACCAAGCACCCATTATAACACTTAAAACACTGGACTTTGCATTTTGGGTATTTGTCTGTAAGGGTGTCACCCCATCCTGAGCAGGACTACACTTGTCCACTTTTGTATTTTGTAGAGTGTCTATGTCTAGTGCTGCAATTCACACACAGATTTGATGGGATGAACTGCATTTCTCATCCTTTCTCTGTAATTCACACTCTTTTAGATCTTTATTTAGACTCTACTCAGTTTCTTTTCTTTTCTTTTAATAGGATACATAATGACAGTTTCTTCAAACTTTTCTCCTGGGTCTTAATTTACAATCCTTTAGCTGTCTTTGTTTCCTTTCTCTGAAATGTATAGTTGGCTCCCTTTTAAGTTATTAAGTTGAAGTCTCCAATATTGATATAGTCTTGGGTACTTTATAAACAAACTCTCTGGGTTTTCATTTTGTTTGGGGACGAATTTTACTAAAATAAACATTCTATTAAAAAATAAATTTATAGATTTGGGATCTGAAGGCAAAGTGACTTCAAACTCCAATGTTAAAGATTTATCTGGTGAAAATAAGTGTTTAAAAATCTAAAACGAGCAAGTCCCTTTTCAAACTATAGACTATATTAGGAAACTGCCTTGTTCTGATGTGCTGGATTTGGAAGTAAAGAGAAGGAGCCACCTCCCTTCTTTATTTTTCTATTTACATGACAAATGGACTGACAAATGAGGTTAAAATTCATTATAAGGAAATCATTAGGCAATGTGGTATTGGATCATCTACCTTTCTACTTGAGATCCACCTTAGAAGTTTCTGGTCCAGAGGGGAGGTATTGTGATCCAGCAGCAAATCTGGCTCATATATATATAAAATGTTACTTGACTTCTGACAGAGAATCAATGTTGGGCTTGATAGCACATGATTAGCTATGGGTGAACTGCGACAATTCATTTTAATTTCTCTAAGTTTCAGTTTTTCTAGATTGGAGGAGACAGTAATATCCCTATAATACAGGATTGTGGGGAGAATTAAAAGAGATAGATATAAAGTACTTACATGAATATGTGGGCAATACATAACACAACAAATATGAACCTTTGCCTCTGTATTATGCTGATATTCTTCTTTGTTTAACTTAGATTCATCCATTCTTAGCCCAGAGTGCTGACTGCCTGAGAAAGCTTCATCTAAACGCCCTTAACAACTGGCTTTTCAATGGGCTTAGCTAGAGATGTCAGCGGGGGCTGGGAGCACAGGAGAACAGAGGAGGGAAGGTATTCCCCCTATATCTCCACTTTCATGCTGAGCTCCTGGCAGTGGCTGGGTCTCTCCTTATCTATTGCTTTACTCATAGTTCCTCCTCTGTGTACCCATCCCTCATTGGGTCCACTAGCAGTATTCCCACCTCCTGTAGCTAGTGGTTGGGTGATAACACCCCTTTTTGGTCCCCTGAACCCTGTCTATACCTCTGAAAGTAGTCCATTTGATACTTCTTTTCCCTTGAACCATCGGAGTGGAATTGTGTTTGCTTCTGTGGACCTGGACTTATACCTTTCAAATTCTTCCTTTCAGCAAAAACTGGTTTTGTTACATTTGGGAAAGATTTCTGACCCATGGAGCAGGATTTACTTTAAGTCAGCAAATGTTTGCTACTGTCCAGGCAATGGGGATATCAAATAATCAAGACATAACCCCTGATCTCAACGAGTCTGCAGTCTATTGGAGTATTAGGGGTGAGCAGGAGATAAAGTCAATCTTTGCAAAGGTAAATATTTAAGTGCCAAGAGCATAATAATGTCTAAATTACAGGAAACTGTAGATAAATAAAGTTGAGAACAAACATTTCCACAAAGAGACTCTATTAATTTTGATGGTGAATAGAAATCCATCAGATGGAGATGGGAAGGTAAATTTTTTCAAGCAAGAAAACAGCATATGCAAATACTTCAAGTTATAAAATTACTTGGTACCTTTGGTGAACATTTAGAAATAATGAGGGTTGGAAAAATTAAGATATGGGCAGAAGGCATGAGGGGAGGAGCATGGTTACAGGAGCATTATTGAAGCAGCAGGAGCTGTGGATGCAGAAACAGTCAAAGACACACAGAGGTTTTATATGACACCCCAGGAAGTTTGGACTCTATTCTAATAATATATATGCTAAGCTAGTGATTCCTTTTAAGCAATTGGGATATTCAATTCAATTTGTAGTAGTGGAAAAAGAACAGTGAAAGGGATGTGGATGATGGAGGGAACAAGATTGCAGATTGGGAGACAAGATAGACTTGTTATGGTCTAGAAAGGAGAGGATAAGAAGAGACCAAGAAAGTTTAGTAAAGGCTGGAGAAAAAGAAAAGGAGACTTATTCTAGAAACTTTGGTAAGTAGTATGGATAAGCTTTAGTGAAAATCACAGGTGAGAGCAGATAAAGACACTAGGGTGGCACTGAATTTCTGACTCTTGGTGGATGTTGGCACCACTGGCTATTAGCCTTGGTGGTGAGGAGAGTTAGTTTATTCCATTTGAATATGTTGAGATGAAATATTTGTGGCAGAGGCCAGACTCTGGTTTTGTGGGCACTTAAGCTGATACAATTGTGGAAACCTCTTTAAGAAAGAGAATTCAAAAAGTAAATACTAATTCTGCTAGTGTGTTAGCATCAGTCTTTGGAAAAGCAGCTGTACTATATGTGATGAGAAAGAATATGGCAATGAGGTAGTTGAGAGAAGGGTTTTGCATGAAACCAACCCCAATTAGGGTACATTCTAAAAAAATTAAAAGATGCCCTGAAATCTTTATAATGTCAGTATCAAGAAATACAAAGACAGACTCAGAAACTGTTCCAGGTTAGGGAAAGTAACTATAGTAAATTTTCTATAAATCTGGTATTGTGTCAAAATTAAAGCACTGTCTGTCTCTAAAACCTTACCCTTCTTAAAAGCAATCTTGATTTAAATCCCAATTGTGCCACTTTGTAGCTTTAGGTATTGATGCAAATTATATACCTTTTTTCTGTCTTACTTGCTTTAGCTATTAGGAGTACTAATAGGTCACTGTGAAAATTAACTAACATGAAAAGATGTAATATTTGTAAACTGTTTAGCAAGGTCCCTAGAAAATATTTTCAATAAATTACCACTATTTTGATTAACAATGTTTTCCATTCTACATAGTTGCAAGGGAAACAATGTCTTCAAAATATAGACAAATTGTAGAATATCTATTAGAGCAAGAAGATGGACATGGTAGAGGAGTGAAAGATGAAATAGCTGGTGTGGGTGAAGTTGTTGTTCAGTCACCAAGATGTGTCTGATTTTGTGACCCCATGGACTGAAGCATACCAGGCCTCCCAGTCCCTCACCATCTCTCATAGTTTGCCCAAATTTATGTCCATTGAATCAGTGATGCCATCCAAACATCTCATTCTCTGTTGTCCTCTTCTCCTGCCTGCAATCTTTCTCAGCATCAGGATCTTTTCCAATGAATTGGCACTTTATATCAGGTGACCATATTATTGGAGCTTCAGCATCAATCCTTCCAATAAATATTCAGAGTTGATTTCCTTTAGGATTGGTTTGATCTCCTTGCTGTCCAAGGGACTTTCAGGAGTCTTCTCCAGCACCACAGTTCAAAAGCATCAGTTCTTCTGTGCTCTGACTTCTTTATGGTCCAACTCTCACATTAATACGTGACTACTGGAAAGACCATCCATATAGTTATATGGACCTTTGTTGGTAAAGTGATGCCTTTGCTTTTTAAAACACTGTCTAGATTTGTCATAACTTTCCTTCCAAAAAGCATTTGTCTTCTAATTTCGGCTGAAGTTGCCATCTGCAGTGATTTTAGGTCCAGGAAGAGGAAATCTGTCACTGCTTCCACCTTTTATTTGCCATGAAGTGATTGGACTGGATGCCATGATGTCAAATTTCTTAATATTGAATTTTAAGCTATCTTTTTACCCTCCTCTTTCAGCCTCATGAAGAGGCTCTTTAGTTCCTCCTCACTTTCTGCCATTAGATTGGTATCATCTGCATATCTGAGGTTGTTGATATTTCTCCCAGCAGTCTTGATTCCAGCTTGTGCTTCATCCAGGCTGGCATTTCGCGTGATGTGCTCTGTATATAAGTTAAATAAAGAGGATGGCAATATACAGCCTTGTCATACTCCTTTCTCAATTTTGAACTAGTCAGTTGTTCCATATAAGGTTCTAACTGTTGCTTCTTGACCCGCATACAGGTTTCTCAGGAGACAGGTAAGACGGCCTGTTATTCCCATCTCTTTAAGAGTTTTCCAGTTTGTTATGATATACACAGTCAAAGGCTTTAGCATAGTCAATGAAACAGAAGTAGATGTTTTTCTGGAATTCTCTTGCTTTCTCTATGATCTAACAGATATTGGCAATTTGATCTCTGATTCCTCTGCCTTTTCTAAACCCAGCTTATACATCTGGAAGTTCCTGATTCAAGTTCTGCTGAAGTCTAGCTTGAAGGATTTTGAGCAAAACCTTACTAGCATGGGAAGTGAGTGCAATTGTCCTGTACTTTGAACATTCTTTAGTTCTGCCCTTCTTGGGAACTGGAATGATGATGACCTTTTCCAGTCCTGTGGCCACTGCTGGGTTTTCCAAATTTGCTGACCTTTTGAGTGCAGCACTTTAGCAGCAGCATCTTTTAAGGATTTTAGATAGCTCTGCTGGAATTCCATCAGCTCCACTGGCTTTATCAGCAGCACTGCTTCTTAAGGCCCATTTGACACTCCAGGATGTCTGGTGTGAGTGATCACACCATTGTAGTTATCCAGGTCATTAAGATCTTTGAGGTACAGTTCTTCTGTGTAATCTTGCCGTCTTGACCTGTTCTGTTTTTACTAGGTCTTTACCATTTCTGTCATTTATTGTGCCCATCTTTGCATGAAATTTTCCTCTGATATCTCCAGTTTTCTTGAAGAAATCTCTAATATTTCCCCTTCTGATGTTTTCTTCTATTTCTTGGCATTGTTCATTGAAGAAGGCCTTCTTGCCTCTCCTTGCTATTCTTTGGAACTCTGCATTCAATTGGGTATACCTATCCCTTTCTCCCTTTCTTTTCACTTCTCATCTTTCCTCAACTATTTGTAAAGCCTCCTCAGAGAATACTTTGCCTTCTTGCATTTTCTTTTTTTGTGATGGTTTTGGTCAGCGCCTTCAGTACAGTATTACAAACCTCTGTCATAGTTCTTCAGGCACTTTGTCTACCAGATCTAATCTCTTGAATTTATTCATCACCTCCACTGTATAATCATAGAGGATTTGATTTAGGTCATACTTGACTAGCCTAGTGGTTTCCCCCACTTTCTTTAGTTTAAACCTAGTGGGTGTAGTATAGGTATTGAAATAGGGCCAGCAATTAATCAAAGTTTAATATGGGGATTGGCAAGGACAGAATTTAAGACAGAGAAAAAATTAGATGATGAATAGGGTGCTAAGTATAGCCTGATGATGCTAGGCATGGGAGGTATGGTCAGTGGATCTGGGCTTTAGATTTCCATCATAGTTGTAAAGTTGTATTGGGTCAAAATTGGCAGAAGATCCAAAATGATTTTCTAGTGGGATTTGGAAGACCCTGCTTTGCAAGATTACCCTTTCAACAGAATTTCTATAATTTCTTTCCCAGATGTTCAACATATAATGTCTGTGTTAAATCTCTCTAGCTCTATTTTGGGAAATCAGAGCAGCTTTGTGTTGAAAAGTCTATGTACAGGGACAGACATAAAAGGAAGCATCATTTCTTTTTTATCCAAGAAGCCCAGTTTGAAAGATAAAATTGGGTATATTGTTATTATTTACATTTCTATTGTTAAATTTCTCTATTCTTTCTTTAAGGATCACCTCTTGAATATTTTCTTAGTCTGTTCAGTCTGCTATGAAAAAGTACTATAAATGGATAGCTTATAAACATTGCAAGTTTAGGTCTCACAGTTTAGGGGCTAGAAAAATCCACGATCATGGCACTGGAGAGTCTTCAGTGACTTGTGAGTGCCAGCTTCCTAGATGACTACTTTTCCCACTGTAAACTGATGGAAGGGACATGGGAACTTTCTTAGGTTTCTTTGTAAAGTTATTACTCCCATTCATGAGGACTCCACCCTCATGATCTAATTGCCTCACCTTATAATACCATCACCTTGGGCATTAGGTTTCAACAAATGAATTTTGTAGACACACATTTAGACCATAGCAATTATTAAGATCATATTCTATTCTCCTTTATATTTCTAGAATCTTTATTTTTTTATTGAAGGATAATTGTATTTTTTTTATTGAAGGATGATTGCTTTACAGAACTTTATTGTTTTCTATCAAACCTCAATATGAATCAACCATAGGTATAGATATAACCCCTCCTTTTTGAAACTCCCTCCCATCTCCCTCCCTATTCCACCCCTCTAGGTTGATACAGAGCCCCTGTTTGAGTTTCCTGAGGCATGCAGCAAATTCCTATCTATTTTACATATGGTAATGTATGTTTCCATGTGACTTGTCATACATCTCACCATCTCCTCCCCTCTCCCCATGTCCATAAGTCTATTCTCTATGTCTGTTTCTCTATTGCTCCTGCTGCTGCTGCTAAATCGCTTCAGTCGTGTCCAACTCTGTGTGACCCCATAGACGGCAGCCCACCAGGCTCCCCCGTCCCTGGGATTCTCCAGGCAAGAACACTGGAGTGGGTTGCCATTTCCTTCTCCAATGCATGAAAGTGAAAGTGAAGTCGCTCAGTCGTGTCTGACTCTTCGAGACCCTTGGACTGCAGCCTACCAGGCTCCTCCATCCATGGGATTTTCCAGGCAAGAGTACTGGAGTGGCTTGCCATTGCCTTCTTCTCTCTATTGCTGCATTGTAAATAAATTCTTCAGTTCCATTTTTCTAGATTCCGTATATATGCATTAGAATACGATGTTTATCTTTCTCTTTCTGACTTACTTCACTCTGTATAATAGGTTCTAGATTCATCCACCCCATCAGAACTGACTCAAATGCATTCCTTTTTATGGCTGAGTAATATTCCATTGTGTATATGTACCACTTTCCTTTATCCATTCATCTGTCAATGGACATCTAGGTGGCTTCTGTGTCCTAGCTATTGTAAACAGTGCTGCATTGAACAATGGGATACATGTGTCTTTTTCAATTTTGGTTTCCTCAGGGTATATGCCTAGGAGTGGGATTGTGGGGTCGTATGGTGGTTTTATTCCTAGTTTTTTAAGGAATCACCATACTGTCTTCCATAATGGCTGTACCAATTTACATTCCCACCAACAGTGCAAGAGGGTTCCCTTTTCTCCACACCCTCTCCAGCATTTATTGTTTGTAGACTTTTTGATGATGGCCATTCTGACCAGTGTGAGGTGATATCTCATTGTAGTTTTGATTTGCATTTCTCTAATAATGAGTGATGTTGAGCATCTTTTCATATGGTTGTTAGCCATCTGTATGTCTTCTTTGGAGAAATGTCTGTTTAGGTCTTTTTCCTACTTTTTGATTGGGTTATTTGTTTTTCTGGTATTGAGTTGAATGAGCTGCTAGTTATTTTGGAAATTAATCCTTTGTCAGTTGTTTCATTTTCTATTATTTTTTCACATTCTGAGGGTTGTCTTTTCACCTTGCTTATAGTTTCCTTTGCTGTGCAAAAGCTTTTAAGTTTAATCAGGTCCCACTTGTTTACTTTTGTTTTTATTTCCACTACTCCAGGAGGTGGGTCATAGAGGATCTTGCTTTGCTTTATGTCATCGAGTGTTCTGCCTATGTTTTCCTCTAAGACTTTTATAGTTTCTGGTCTTACATTTAGGTCTTTAATCCATTTTGAGTTTATCTTTGTGTTTGGTGTTAAGAAGTGTTCTGATTTCATTCTTTTACATGTAACTGTCCAGTTTTCCTGTCCCGTTTTCCCAGCACCATTTATTGAAGAGGTTGTATTTCTAGAATCTTTTATAATGCCTTCAAGGTAGAGGTATAGAGTGTTGATTATCAAGAAAAGCTTGTTGAATCAATGATTCAAGGGGTAAGTGCTTCAGTGATGACATGGGAGTAG
This sequence comes from Bubalus kerabau, assembly GCF_029407905.1. Lineage (NCBI taxonomy): Eukaryota > Metazoa > Chordata > Mammalia > Artiodactyla > Bovidae > Bubalus > Bubalus kerabau. The sequence continues at coordinate 34,929,244 of NC_073634.1, read as the reverse complement.
TTTTATTATGAAACAATTTTATTTTTAGTGTTATTTGTTACTGCATTTTGGCTGTAGGTACTATTTATGAACTTGATTGTTTCAAGGTTTGGTTTGCAATCTTTAGATGGAGGGGAGAAATAATATGTTCATCTTGATTTTAAAAACAGGTACTGTGAAGCAAGTCTGCAGAAAGCTGTTACTCTTTTAAGTGCATAGGTCCTATGTTAAAAGGAACAGAATAATAGTATTATTATTGGGTGTAGGACATTAAAAAAAAATGACATTCATATCCATCTTCATAATGCTCACCTTTTCCCTCCTCTGACTGACTTTAAAAATTAATTTGATTATAGAACTGTCCTATAGGGTTAATCACAAATGATTCTGTCTATTAAAAATAGCCAAGGTATAAATAAATGAAGTTAAAATGGCTCCTACTCAGAAATTGTGCTTACAGATCCACAGGATATTGACTCAGTAGTATACTACCTCACTCCGTGAGTGCAGTTTCTTAGAATAATGATGCGGAGTGTGTACCAAGTGTTCTAATTAAAACCCATGGTCATTCATCTATCTAATTGCAACAATGCCCTCCAGGATACTTCCACTCCAAATGTACCATTCTTCTTTTGCCTGAGCAAGTGACTTTAAAACCACCTGGCTTTGTGCCAAGACCTGAAGTGAAAAATTTACTGACTGTGATATCACACTAGTAACAGCATTACAGAATGAAAAATTAAAGAGGACAGGCAAAGAAGCTAGATTTTCTATCAGGTTTCTGGAGGTATAGCTTATAAGGTTCCAGTATTAGCTGTCATAATATCTAATTTTCTCCACAAATTAATAGAAGTCATCTGTTAATAAAAGACTTTCTAAAATACACTGTAACCTCTGAGTTCCTGAGCTAAAGAAAAAAAAAAAAAATGAAGCTTTAAGGAGACAGACACCATTATTGGCTATGCTTTCTTATAGATTTAACCCAGAAGGCTGGGAAACTGTATTCAGGAGCCCTCAGGGCTAGTACTCAGGTTAACACAAAAATAAATTTACCCTGTACCAGAAATATCCAAGACTACAGTGAAATAACTTCACAGCATCCTGTGGATAATGAGTCTATAAATGCTATTTTCTTTTAGAGTATATTGTGTTGTTAGTTTGATTGATTATATCCTGTGGGTTGAAATAGTCAGAAAGTACTTTTTGATATGAACAATAAGATATCATCATCCTATCAGAATCATGAAGGCTACTATTTATTTCCTTATTAACTATGTACCAGACACTACCTAAATGATTTACATATATTAACTCATTTAATCCTCAGAACCATTACATGGAAGATTACAATTTTTATCTCATTTTAAATATCTAAACTGAGGTACAGAGAGGTGACACAAGATCAGTGTTGTATATTCAGGGAGTGGTAGTGCTGGATTTAAACACAGTCTTCTGTCTCCATAGCTCAAATTACACATACATATATGCTACTGGCCATTTCAGTGTTTGAATTTATACAGGCAGCAGTGAACTCTCTAATCATATTTCCATTTTTACCTCACAGAATAAATAGAAGACATTTGGGCTAAATAGGTAATATAATCCATTAAGCAATTATATTACTAATGTCTCTCGAATTAAGTGGTAGATATTGAAAACTGGAACAACCATCCCTGTAAATCATTGTAACCGCAGAATGTTTTGAGCACTTATTTGCTCAAAACCTTGCTTCATGTACATCAATCAGTTCTGAAGCTTCACAGTATCCCCCTCCTAATATCCCCCTTCTACTGACCTGAGTCTAACCCCTAAATAACAAAATCATGCATTTATTTACTTCTTCTATTGACACTCTGTTTCAGGATCATCTTTGTGGTGTTTTTCTTTGCTGAAGGAAGTCAGTAAAACTCATGTTGGTTACATATTAACAGATTTCTTTATTTAAGTTCCACTCTTTGAGAATTCAACAAGATTCAGCTGAGGCCCCTCTATTTGGTTATTTAAGCACTTCTCTGTCAAGGCCATTTGCACCTGTTCAGCTCAAGGTTTCTGGCAGCCCGTGGCGAATCACATATTCTGCCTGAGCTCTGATTTTGTGGAAGACAAAATGTTTCTAGAACATGGAGTTTATTTTGTCCTGTGAAAATTACATTTTACCCATTGCAGTCCTTATTTTTCTGAAGAGACTTGTCTTTATGGTAGGCCATAGTGATCCCCATCACCTGGTGTTTGATTCTAATCAACACAGCATGGAAAAGTGATAAGATGTTACTTCCAAAAGTAGCTTATAATAAAAGTATTAATTATTCGGGAAGAGAGAGAGGGAGAGAGGGGGTCGGGAGAGAGAGGAAGAAAGGGAGGAACAAGGTAAAGGGAAGTGTGGAAGAGAGAGGGAGAGAGAGGTTTCTTACTTAATTCAGAGTGAAGGCAGCTGCCATGTTTGAGCCGGCACATGGAGAGGCACAGGTGGCAAGGATCTGGTTCTCCAGCCAATAGCCAGTGAGGGCTTACAGGTTACATGAGCTTGGAAGTGGGTCTGTTCCCATTTGAGCTCTGAGATCACTGCAGCCTCAACAGAAAACTGCACTAAAACCTTGTAAAAGATCCAAAATGAGAGGTGATGCTACAGCTGAATTTCTGACTCCCCAAAACCATAAGGTAATGTTTGTTGTTTGAAGCTGCTGGTTCTAGGGGTGGGGTGGGGATAACTTCTTACATATTAAAAGATAAATGATACAGATCTTATACCTGAAAGCTGTATGCCTCCATAGAAAAACCTGAAATGTGAGTGTGGTTTTGGAACTGGGTAGTAAACTTTGAAAAGAGGGTTAGTGAAAGTTTAAACTATTTTGAACTCCCTTTTAGTAGATATATAGAGTTTGAAGATACCACCAGTGAAGCCTCAAAAGGAGGTGGAGAACATGCTTTTGGAAAGTATAGGAAGTGGAGATGAGGAGTCCTTGTTATAGCAGTGGAAAGCTTGACAACTTTTTGCAAGTATGAATGTGGAAAGTAGAATATGTGTCTTATGATCTGGGTGATCAAGCTACAGAGACTTCCAAGCGACGTGTTGAAGGTGCTGCTTGGTTTCTTTTTGCTGCTATAATAAAATGGGAAAGAGAAAATTAAGGAAAGGGATGTTAAAGGGAGCCGGGTGTTGTTGGTTTTGAAAATCCTCAACCTCTTCTAGAAGGCAGGCGATACTAAACTTATAAAGTGTGTTCTAAGCACAAGCTGAATCTAAGATGCTATTCAGAAAACACAATTTAGATATTGGACCAAGGGTGTGACTCTAAAATCTTTTGTTAAGAGTACCGACTGATTAGGGAGTTGCTGTAGACTACTATTCAGTCATACAAAAGGCCCTATGGAAAGATTAAGTGTGTGCCACAGAGGTTCTCTTAATGAAAAACAAACAAACCCCAACATCTCTTATCTTGAAGACATTCATGAATGTTAATTTTATCTAATAGAGTGAGCCTCAATAAAATTCATAGGTGGCTCAAAAAATTTTTGGAATGAATTATATCAATAGAAACATGAGGGCTTAGATGTAGAGTAACAGATGCAGTACAAGTAAAAAACAGTTGGGGCCCCAGATTTTACCCCAAATTTTCCTGCAACAGCCTCCATACAGTTGGAGACACAGCAGAGCTAGGAACAAATACCAGGGCTCTTCTTTCTGGTTCACTTATTTTTTTCTAAATTATTGTAAATCATTAACCTACACACAAGGAATTTGTCTTCCTCAAGGAAGAGATAACTGGAACACTCTTATTATGGTAAATAACACCTGCACCCCAGTAGAGTACTCTTGTTATATGAACATCAAATCTTTACTTGGTTCCCTTGCTATTTACTTGGTTCCCTACCTATCCTGAGTCTGTGGTGTAAATGTCAGAGCCTTTAGAAATCCAAGATCCCCAGGCCCTTTATAGACAATGTCTCATTGAGATGTGTGCCCAGCAACTTACAAAATGAAACCACTGTAGACTGTTTGAAGAATTACTCAGAGTTTACACTGATTGAGTTTTATGCATGTCATCTGGGTGATAGTTTCCACAATGATATTATACCATTGGAAAGGATAATCATTAACCTTAAGTTGTAAATGATACTTTCACAGCTTAAATACTCAAAAGACAAATCTAAACTATTTGGCCCCAGTAATAATAGAAATTCTGGTAGCTTTAGACTTTCTATTAACCTGTACCATTCCCATCATTTTGTGCTGCATTTGGATAAATATTCTTAGCTAAGTAGAATGCTCCTCTGAAGTGGAGGAGTGGGCCATTTGACTCTCCAAGGTAGATCCTAATACATTTTGTCTTACTTACTTGTCATGAGTTCAGTGGTTTCTGCACATGACTTTGAAGCAGTCTACAAAATCCAATCATCACTCTTCTTTTCTACTTTGTGTACATCTCCAGCTTTAAATGTTGACTATCAATAGATAGTATTGTAATGATAGCCACTATCATATCAGGTGAACTGACAACTCATCCTTAACAAAAGAAGCAAAAGATCATACCCTGATTTGACTCTAAACTTGTTTTTTTTTGAAGATGGTAACGTCGGATCATCACAGTGCTGTAGATAAGAAATGAGACTGTGTTTGTGGCCAATCCTGGACTGGTCAGCAGATGGCCAAAAGCTAGTGTGACTTAGAACTAGAACCACCACCAACCCCCTTAATCAGTTATAAAATTAGAACCACAGAATATATGACTTATATAATACCTGTATTTTTACTTAGAACCTCATATAGTTGTGTCCTTATTTTAAAAAATCAACCAACTCAAAGACTCAACTCCTTCTTATTTCTCAACCATAAGATTTTTGTCCAATCCATAAGCGATAAAAGTTGTCCATTCACTTCCTGTGATGAAATATCAATGCACAATTCCTTATAGTCTCTTTTGCTGAACTGAATAAGCCCAATTTGCTTGTATCATAACGGATTTCTTTATTTAAAAAGGTTTCACTGAAAATATCTAAAGTTGATTTACTTTGTCATTGTCTAAATTATGCTTTTTAAAGTTTTTAAGAAGCATCATTGATTTTCAATAGATAGTATTGTAATTTTTATTGATATTTTTGTTTATAAAGAAGCTTGAAAGAAGTGATGAGATGGATTGTGAATAAGCATATCTTGACATTTAAGAATAAAAATGTTATTTAAAAATTCTATCTTTATTGTTAATTCTGTCACTAGTGCTAAAAAAAAAGCAAGGGTTGGCTGAGTAAAGCATCTTTCCCTGGCTTCTGCTGCCAATGCACGGTGTAGACAGGACTTGAACACAGGTTTCCTGACTCTGCTCCTAGATGTTAACTACCTGCGTCCTGTCCCAAGCAACGCAGGGCTCTGAGCCCCTTGGGCTTGCTTGTATTTCCAAGTGGCCTCACATCCAGAATAGTGGGGTTCACTCTGGTGACATCTACCACTGTATGAGAGTGTTCCTTTCCCCTTTTCCCTTTTGCTTAAGCAAAGGAAGCTGCTAGAGGAGAGTCTGAACCATTGATCATCCATAACTGCTCACTTATAAATAAAATGAGATCTTCCCTGGTGGCTCAGCTGGTAAAGAATCTGCCTGCAATGCGGGAGACCTGGGTTCTATCCCTGGGTAGGGAAGATTCCCTGAAGAAGGGAATTGCTACCCATTCCAGTATTCTGGCCTGGAGAATTCCATGGACTGTATAGTCCATGGGGTTGCAAAAAGTCAGACACAACTGAGCGACTTTCACTTTGAGTGCTAAACAATTATTTGTAATAATTTTTCCCCAATCCTGAATATTTTAAGGTTGTATAGATAAGACCTATGTTTATAATGATAGATTCATCTATGGTATAGGTAAAAGATCTAAACCCTGATATTGTATAAATGCCACTCTACCACATAATCTTAAATATGATTTAACGTTTCAAAATGTGAGTACCTGATGTGGGTCTAGCACTGGTCTATAGCCAGTGAGTGCTATAAGAGAAATGTGACAACTTTTCCCTCATGATTACTCTTTTGTTAAGAAAAAGAAACAAAGACAAGGGAAATAATGACTAGTTTTTAGTTTTTATAGGATCAGAACACATTCAAGGTGGAAGAGCTATTTAAGCATGCGACGATGACTCAGTAAAATTGAGTCTTAACTGTAAGTAGTTTTATACTGCTACCATAACTATATAGCAGTGATTTTTTTTTTTAATTTGCCTTTTTGCTAATAGTTTGATAATATCTGATTTGGAGGTATAAGTACACAAAATTGGTGAAACTTTCAATTTTTAAGTATTGCCTAATAAAATGAATGTCCTTCTTTTATGAAAATTTAACTTGATTCCTTTTGAAACACTGACCATTCATTTTATAAATTATATTCTCCCTGGATAGCTTTTTCCTTTTTTAAGAGTACTAGCATACTATCAGGTCAGAAATCCTTGCCAAACAGAATCCCAAGCCTCTGTTTCAGATTCATTTTTCATCTCTTGCTAATACTAATTTTCTGCTTACCTCCTGCTGGGGATGTTCCTTGATAATATGGTGGTATTTTTTTTTTAAAGTATTAACATTCTAATATAGGTGTAGATGTAAGCATTTAAGAATCCTTTCACAATAACACTTTGGGACGGTAATGAACTAAGAGTCAGGAGTAAAAAACAAAACAAAACACTAACTGTAAGAGAAGTTAAATATAGTCAAAGTAGGTCATTTTGTATTCTACTTTAAGTTCAGATAGGCCAGAGAACATTTTTATGCTGAATTAATCCTATTGTATCAAATGCACAAAAACCTCCAGGGAAGCCAGATTGTGTCACCTGAGGGCATATGATAAAAGGTCAATTGACTCTCTTCTCAGGTTATGATCATCATTAATGATAATGGACATTCTGTTCTGGGACTGAGGTAAGGGCATACTCTTTTATTGACCATTGATGCCATTGAAAATAATAGACGTTTATATGGAAGAATTTAGGACCATCTCGGGGAAGGTGGCTGGGGAAGATCAATTCAGCAGAACAGAAATAGCATCCCTCCATTCAAAGGTATTTGGCTAGAGCTTGAGTCAGTGGAGGGAAGTGGTGTTTGACAGATATGAGATTTCTCACTTTGATATTACTCATTTGTGGGCTTTCAATACACTCTCATTCCTTGGAAATTCATTTTTGTGTGTTCATTCATCTGTCCAAGCTAGAAAGTTGATGTGAATAACAATTTTCCAGAGTTTTCAATTGCAAGGAGATGTAAGGGACAAGCAGGAGAATAATAAATGCTTTGTCTTGCATGGTATGTTCAGTTCTGCCTGAGAACATGTCTTATGGGTCTAGAAGATCCAGAACTGAGTAGTGTCAGATGATAACTGGAAGAATGTTTACATAATCACCAAGCTGAGGAGAAAAAAATGAATGTTGTAGCTGGACAGAGAACTGAAATTAGAAACCTAGGGAAACAGACCCAGAATCCAAAGTGAAAAGAAACAAAGGCGTAAGTGGAGAGAGAGTATTAGGACCGATAGCACAGGTGATTGAGAAAATGGAAAGAGCAGTGAGGGCCGGAACAGGTAAGATTAGGCCGTGTGTGCTCCAAGCCTTCAGTCGGTCATTTCTATGAAATTCATAGGACATAAAATTTGTATGTGTTAGTGAAGGAAACTCCTAAAATAACAGTGATTGAAACAGGTTAGAAGTGTATATCTCTTTTAAATAAAAGTCTGGGTTTGCACTCCAATGCTTATATGGTATAGTTTGGTATTGTGGCATAGGGTTCTTCTGTCTTATGTTCTCCCTGGCGATATGACCATGTCCTCTGTGTTTCCAGCAGAGGAAGACATAAAGGGCACATACAATATTTCTTAAGGTAAAGTTTATTAAAATGACACACATTTCTGCTTATCACACATTGGACAGAACATAGTCACATATGGTTATGCCAATAAAAAGATGTCTCTGAGAAATGTACTCTTATTCTGGGGAACTGAGTGTCAAATTAAAATGGGGTAGAGAGTTTTCTTTCACTGAAGAATAAAATGAGAATAGATATTACAAAGCAGTTAACTCTGATACAGAGCTAAACTGGGATGAGTGCACTGTATCTATATCACCTGACAAATTGCCCACTGATTCATGGCCTACATAGCCAGTGGTAACTGGAATGCTTCAGTTACTTGGGATTCTATCTTTGAGGAGTTGAATATCAGATGAAAGAACTCAAGGCAAAATCAGGGAGCTGTTAATACCATAGTAAAGTTCTGTCTTTTTAGTAAACCAGCCTTTAATGACCAAGCATTCAAGAGCTCTTAACTTCTCTGAAACATTCTAGGACTTTGGAATAGAGGACTAGTACCCACAGTTTAATCTGTATGCAACAGACAGCACAATAGGAGAGAACTTGAACCCACCTCTCCTATGGTAGTCACATGTATACAAATCCATCTGAAAAAACTTGGTTTTTCCCTGAGGAGATTTAAATTGGAATAAAAGAAAATGAGGTCTCTAAGAGAATATCACTATGAGTTAAAATAATCTGGGAAAAATGGACTAGCTTTAACAGCAGAGCTTAGAAGCAAAAGAAAGCAATGGTTCCAAATAGAGTGTGAGACATATCAGACCAGCTCCTTTCTTCCCACCTTCAGAGTACCAGGCCTTACTGGTGAGGAATGAGTGGACTTTGGTCTACGGGGAAGATCTCTGCCCTATGGCTCACTTTTCTTGAGCTCCCCTGGCACAGCTGGCCTTACGAAGTGCAGGATGCTTGCTCTCTCTAAAGGAAGAAGAGAACTGAAAGCTAACAATGTGGAAAAGGTCAAAAGCCCTGCCAGTGAAAGGAGCAAAAATCCCTTAGAAATGAGATCTCAAATGATAAGACCAGAGGAAATCAGAGTGGAAAGACTGTGGATATCACAAAAGTTTTGAGAATTACAATCCTGACAACCCTAGATTCCAATAGAGTGAATTTGGGAATGAGATGCCAAGAAAGTTCCAGACTTCTGAATTATTGGCCTGGACTCAAACCTTTGGTATTTTCACAGTATTCTAAATATGACAAATTTATCTTCATTGATGGGCCACCACAAAAATAATACAGGATGAAACAAGAACGGGGAAAAGAGTGATCTTGAAAATAATAAAATGATCATCACTAAGATCTGTGCCAAGGAGCTTCCGTTCAGTTCAGTCACTCAGCCGTGTTCGACTCTTTGTGATTCCATGGACTGCATAACACCAGGCTTCCCTGTCCATCGCCAACACCCAGAGTTTACTCAAACTCATGTCCATTGAGTCGGTGATGCCATCCAACCATCTCATCCTCTGTTGTCCCCTTCTCCTCCTCCCTTCAATCTTTCCCAGCATCAGGGTCTTTTCCAATGAGTCAATTCTTCACATCAGGTGGCCAAAGTATTGGAGTTTCAGCTTTAGCATCAGTCTTTGCAATGAATATTCAGGACTGATTTCCTTTAGAATTGACTGGTTGGATCTCTTTGCAGTCCAAGGGACTCTCTAGTCTTTTCCAACACCACAGTTCAAAAGCATCAATTCTTCGGTGCTCAGCTTTCTTTATAGTCCAACTCTCACATCCATACATGACGACAGGAAAACCCAAAATTTTGACTAGATGGACCTTTGTTGGCAAAGTAATGTCTCTGCTTTTTAATATGCTGTCTAGATTGGTCATAACTTTTCTTCCAAAGAGCAAGCATCTTTTCATTTCATGGCTGCAGTCACCATCTGCAGGGATTTTGGAGCCCAAGAAAATAAAGTCTGTCACTGTTTCCATTATTTCCCCATCTATTTGCCATGAAGTGATGGGACCAAATGCCCAGATCTTAGTTTTCTGAATGTTGAGTTTTATGCCAACTTTTTCACTCTCCTCTTTCACTTTCATCAAGAGGCTTTTTAGTTCTTCTATACTTTCTGCCATAAGGGTGGTGTCATCTGCATATCTGAGGTTATTGATATATCTCCTGGCAATATTTTTTTTTATTTAAAGAGATAAAAATTTTATTATTTTTTTTATTATTTTTTTATTTTTATTTTTTTAATTTTATTTTATTTTTAAACTTTACATAATTGTATTAGTTTTGCCAAATATCAAAATGAATCTGCCACAGGTATACATGTGTTCCCCATCCTGAACCCTCCTCCCTCCTCCCTCCCCATTCCATCCCTCTGGGTCGTCCCAGTGCACCAGCCCCAAGCATCCAGTATTGTGCATCGAACCTGGACTGGCAACTCGTTTCCTACATGATATTTTACATGTTTCAATGCCATTCTCCCAAATCTTCCCACCCTCTCCCTCTCCCACAGAGTCCGTAAGACTGTTCTATACATCAGTGTCTCTTTTGCTGTCTCGTACACAGGGTTATTGTTACCATCTTTCTAAATTCCATATATATGCGTTAGTATACTGTATTGGTGTTTTTCTTTCTGGCTTACTTCACTCTGTATAATAGTCTCCAGTTTCATCCACCTCATTAGAACTGATTCAAATGTATTCTTTTTAATGGCTGAGTAATACTCCATTGTGTATATGTACCATAGCTTTCTTATCCATTCATCTGCTGATGGACATCTAGGTTGCTTCCATGTCCTGGCTATTATAAACAGTGCTGCTTGTGCTTCATCCAGCCCAGCATTTCTCATGATGTACTTTGCATGGAAGTTAAATAAGCAGGATGACAATATACAGCCTTGACGTACTCCTTTTCCTATTTGGAACCAGTCTGTTGTTCCATGTCTGGTTCTAACTGTTGCTTCCTGACCTGCATACAGATTTCTCAAGAGGCAGGTCAGGTGGTCTTGTATTCCAATCTCTTTCAGAATTTTTCAGAATTTGTTGTGGTCCACACAACAAAGGCTTTGGCATAGTCAATAAAGCAGAAGTAGATATTTTTATTGGACTCTCTTGCTTTTTTGAAGATCCAACAGATGTTGGCAATTTGATCTCTGGTTCCTCTGCCTTTTCTAAATCCAGCTTGAACACCTGAAAGTTCATGATTCATGAAAATAATAAAATAATCATCACCAAGATGTATGCCAAGGAGATTACCATGTATATTTTCCTTTAGGAGTTTTATGGTTTCAGGTTTTACATTGCAGTCTTTAATCTGTTTTGAGTTAATTTTTGTGTATGGCATAAGATAATGGTCCAGTTTCATTGTTTTTCATGTGGCTGTCCAATTTTTTTTTTTACTGTTTATTGAAGAAACTATCCTGTCTCCATTGTATATTCTTGGCAACTTTGTCATAAATTAATGCATAGGTTTAGAGACTTCCCTGGTGGCTCAGATGGTAAAGCATCTGCCTACAATGTGGGAGACCTGGGTTCAATCCCTGGGCTGGGAAGATCTCCTGGAGAAGGAAATGGCCACCCACTCCAGTATTCTTGCCTGGAGAATCCCATGAATGGAGGAGCCTGGTAGGCTACAGTCCATGGGGTTGCAAAGAGTCGGACACGACTAAGCGACTTCATTCATTTTATGCATAGGTTTATGTCTATGCTTTCAGTTCTGTTGATCTATATTCCTATGTTTATGCCAATATCGTACTGTTTAAATTACTATAACTTTAATACAGCTTGAAATAGGGGAATGTGATGCCTCCAGCTTTGTTCCTTCTCATATTTTCTTTGAGTATTTAGGGTCTTTTATGGTTTCATACAAATTTCAAGATTGTTTTTTCCAGTTCTATGAAAAATGTCATTGGTTTTAGATCTCTATCAAAAATTGCTTTGAATCTGTAGATTGCTTTTGGTAGTATAGACATTTTAAAACTAATAACTCCTCTAATTTATAGGCACTGAGTTCCATTTATTTATGACTTCAGTATCTTTCATCCTGGTTTTCGATATGCAGGTCTTTCACTTTCCTGGCTAAATGTATCCCTAGGTATTTTATTGTTTTAATGCAGTTGTAAATAGCATTGTATTCTTAATTTCTCTTTATGTTAGTTCATTATTAATGTATAGACGTGCAAGAGATTTTTGAATATTGACTTTTCTATCTTTAAACTTTACTGAATTCATTTATTCTAACAGTTTTTTGATGCAGTCTCTAGGTTTTCCTATATATAATACATTATCTGAAGATACTGGAAGTTTTAGTTCTTCCTTTCCAATTTGGATGCCTTTTATTTCTTTTCACTATGTATTTGCTCTGGCTAGGCCTTTCAATACTATGTTCAACAAATGGCAGAGTGGGCATCCTAGTTTTATTCCTAATCCTAGAGGAAAACCTTTCAGCTTTTCATCATTGGTTACGATGTTAGCTGTGGGTTTGTCATACATGGCCTTTATTTTGTTGAGGTAAATTCTCTCTATACCCACTTTCTGAACAGTTTTTAGCATAAATGGATGCTGAATTTCATCACACTTTTTTTTTGGTTTGGTTTTCTCTGTATCTATTCCATCACACAGTTTTTACTCTTGAGATAATGTGGTATATCACACTGTCTAACTTGTGGATGTTGAACTATTTTTGTATCTCTAGAATTAATCTCACTTGATCATGGTGTCTGATCATTTCAGTTTATTGTTTCACTCATATTTTCTTGAGGATTTTTACATCTATGTTAGTTAAGGATATCGGCCTGCAATTTTCCTGCGGCATCCTTATTTGGTTTTGGTATCAGAGTAAGTCTGGCCCCATAACATGAGTTGGGAAGAGTTTCATCTTCTTCCATTGTATGGAAAGTTTGAAAGCATTGATATTCATTCATTAAATGTTTGGTAGAATTCACTAGTGATCCTATCTGGTCCTGGGAGGGTTTTCATGACTGATTCAATCTCAGTTCAGTTCAGTTCAGTTCAGTTGCTCAGTCGTGTCCGACTCTTTGCAACCCCATGAATCGCAGCACTCCAGGCCTCCCTGTCCATCACCAACACCCGGAGTCCACCCAAACCCATGTCCATTGTGTTGGTGATGCCATCCAACCATCTCATCCTCTGTCGTCCCCTTCTCCTCCTGCCTTCAATCTTTGCCAGCATCAGGGTCTTTTCCAATGAGTCAAATTTTCACATCAGGTGGCCAAAATATTGGAGTTTCAGCCTCAACATCAGTCTTTCCAATGAACACCCAGGACTGATCTCCTTTAGGATGGACTGGTTGGATCTCCTTGCAGTCCAAGGGACTCTCGAGTCTTCTCCAGCACCACAGTTCAAAAGCATCAATTCTTTTCTTCACAGTCCGACTCTCACATCCATACATGACCACTGGAAAAACCATAGCCTTGACTAGACGGACCTTTGTTGGCAAAGTAATGTCTCTGCTTTTGAATATGCTGTCTGGGTTGTTCATAAGGAGTAAGCGTTTTTTAATTTCATTGCTGCAATCACCATCTGCAGTGATTTGGGGGCCCAGAAAAATAAAGTCAGCCACTGTTTCCACTGTTTCCCCATCTATTTCCCATGAAGTGATGGGACCGGATGCCATGATCTTCGTTTTCTGAATGTTGAGCTTTAAGCCAACTTTTTCACTCTCCTCTTTCACTTTCATCAAGAGGCTTTTGAGTTCCTCTTCACTTTCTGCCATAAGGGTGGTGTCATCTGCATATCTGAGGTTATTGATATTTCTCCCAGCAATCTTGACTCTAGCTTGTGCTTCCTCCAGCCCAGCGTTTCTCATGGTGTACTCTGCATATAAGTTAAATAAGCAGAGTGACAATATACAGCCTTGACGTATTCCTTTTCCTATTTGGAACCAGTCTGTTGTCCCATGTCCAGTTCTAACTGTTGCTTCCTGACCTGCTCCTGACTAGTAATTGGTTCATATTTTCTGTTTCTTTATAATTTAGTCTTGGTAGGTTATATGTTTCTAGAAATTTATCCATTTCTTCTATGTTGTCCAATTTGTAGGTACATAATTGTTTAGAGTAGTCTCTTATGGTCCTTTGTATTTCCATGGTATCAGTTTTAATATCTCCTCTTTCATTTCTGATTATGAATACTCTCTTTTTTCTTGGTGAGTATAGGTAGAGGTTTATCAATTTTATCATTTAAAAGAAGCAGCTTTGTTTTATTCATCTTTTCCACAGTAGTGTCTGCTGCTGATGCTTCTAAGTCACTTCAGTCGTGTCTGACTCTGTGTGACCCCATAGATGGCAGCCCACCAGGCTCCCCCGTCCCTGGGATTCTCCAGGCAAGAACCCTGGAGTGGGTTGCCATTTCCTTCTCTAATGCATGAAAGTGAAAGTGAAGTTTCTCAGTCGTATCCGACTCTTTGCGACCCCATGGACTGCAGTCTAGCAGGCTCTTCCATCCATGGGATTTTCCAGGCAAGAGTACTGGAGTGGGGTGCCATCACCTTCTCCAATAGTAGTCTCTAATTTCATACACCTCTGCTCTAATCTTTGTTATATCCCTTTCTCTAACTTTGACCTTTATTTATTTTTTTTTTCCAGTTCCTTGTGATGTGAAGTTTGGTTGTTTATTTTAGACTTTTCTTGTTTCTTGAGGCAGGCTTTTATTGCCATGAACTTCCCTCTGAGAGCTGCTTCGTTGTATCCCATAAATTTTGGTAAGTTACATTTCCTTTTTTTGTTTTTGTCAAGGTCTTTTTTATTTCCCTTTTATTATTCCTGACCCATTGCTTTTTTCAGTGGCATTTTGCTTAATATCCACATATTGGTGAATTTTCCAGTTTTCTTTGTGTTATTTCTAGCTTCATGCCCTTGCAGTCTGAAAAGATGCATGATATGATTTCACTCATCCAAAATTTATTAAGACATTTTGTACCATAATATATCATATATCTTGGAAAGTGTTCCATGTATACTTGAGAATAATGTGTATTTTATTGCATTTGAATGGAATTTTCTGTAAATATTAAGTTCATCTGATCTAATGTGTTGTTAAAGACCAGTGTTTTCTCTTTTTTTCTCTCAATATTCAGTTCATTGGTGTTAGTGGGGTATTAAAGTCCTCTACTATTATTGTACTGCTGTTTGTTTCTTCCTTCAGCTCTGTTAGGTTTGTTTTAAACATTTGGATGCTTCTATGTTGGATGCATACATATTTACAGAAGTTATACCTTCTTGTTGGATTGATCCCTTTATTATGTAATGCCTTGCTTTGTCTCTTGTTGCAGTCTTTGTTTTAAAGTCCATTTTATCTGATGTAAGTATATACCTACTCCAGCTATTTATCTTTTGGTTTCCATTTGTATGGAATCTATTTTTCAGAAAAAAAAAGATTAAGAGGAGCTATCAGGTGTCAGGTAAATGTAATTTACTTGAAAAAGGATTCAAAGTAATAATCATAAAGATGCTAAATGAGCTGGAAACAGGGGTAGATAAACACGGTGAGAACTTCAACAAAGAGATGGGAAATATAAGAAAGTACCCAAATAAGAGTAAAAAAAAAAAAAATACAATAGCTGAACTGAAAAAAATACTAAAGGAACTAACAACAGACTAGATGAAGAATAATCAATCAACTTAAAGACAAGGTAGTGGAACTCAACCAATCAACCAGTAATGAAAAAGAAATTTTAAAAAGTGAAGATAGTTTAAGGGACTTATGGGGTGATATCAAATGGCCTAACACTTGCATCATAGGGTTCCCAGAAGGAGACTTTTTTCTCATTTTTATTTCAACATATTTATTTTTATTTTTAGAAGCTTTATTTTTAGGGCTGTAATGTACTTGTTAATTACCTGACATGTTCCACTGCATGCTCACTGATTTGTTTGCTTGCATCTTAAAGGATTCATGCGTATCTGGTCTAGGTTATTTGGCTTTTTTCTTGTGTACTTGTTCATAACTATGAGCTCATTGTCTTATTATAATTGCAGTCTGATGGGCCCATATTAGGAAAATATTTCTCTCTACAGCAGTTCTTCTCAAACTATAATGTGCATAAGAATCACCTAAGGAATTTATTAAAATACAGATTATAATTCAATAGATTTGGATCGTGGTCTGAGAGTTAGGGTTTCTACTTTACTCCCAGATGATAACATTACTATTTGTTCATAGAACACATTTTGAGTAGCATGGTCTTAGATGAATTACCCAAATTTTTGCTGGTGGTCGGAAACTTTTACCCAGAAACTGAGGTGACATCAACCTCCATCTCCTTTGACTTGAAAGAGTACTGGAAATTGACCTACAGCATGATTAGCTCAAAGCTCAATATCCAGATAGCATTAAAGTTACTGGTATTTACTCTCTGGGAAATTCTGCCTCTCCCTTGCAAATCTGCCCCTCTCACACCACTGAATATTTTCTAAAAGGGGATATTAAGAGTTTCTCTTGTTAGACCGGTGATACCACAAAATGTCTTCTATTCAATACATGATGTCTGGCTGCAGGAAGGTTCCTAGAGTACCCAGTCAGTCATAATGCCAGAAACAAAAGTTTCACTTACTTTTAAAAACTTAAAAAAAAAAATGGTTTGCAATGGAAACCTAGTGACTTACTGACATGAAAATCAGTGGAGATAATATAATAGAGTTGGAAAAACATTGATAATAATAAAGGGTCATAGAAATATGAAAATAAAAGTTGATATGTTTCATGATTACCTGTGATTTTCTTAAATGGACAAGGTATGCAAAGCTGTCATAAAGCATCATAGTGCTTGATCTTATTATCTCATTCATGGTCTTTGAACTGAGACATTATATTTGCATCTTTGTTTCACCTATCAACTTTGCTTATATTTAAGCTATTATCCCTGGTGGCTCAGATGGTAAAGAATTCACCTGCAATGAGAGAGATCTGGGTTCAATCCCTGGGTTGGAAAGATCCCCTGGAGCAGGCAACAGCTACCCACTCCAGTATTATGGCCTGGAGAATTCCATGGAAAGAAGAGTCTGGCAGACTACAGTCAATGGGGTCACAAAGAGTCAGACACGACTGAGTGACTTTCACTTTTCAGGCAATCTCAACTTATTTTACCAAATTTTTTTTCCAACAGTTTTTCTCCATCATAGAAATAGAATTCATACTAGTAGGATGCAAAGCCAGACAGGTTGTATTGTGTTTTTTAATGAAATATGATTATAGCACTGAGTTGGGATAATTTATATTTGGCAGTACCTCCAGTTCAAAAATTCCTACATGTACCTGCTTTAAACAATTTTGTTAACAATTTCCCACTAGCTTTGGGCAAAGCAAGGTCATACTCACTTATAGACAAGGTAAGTTAAGGTGTTCAAAATTCAAATTGGTAGTTTACCAAAGCTGCAAAGTAATATTCCATATATAAGAGCTTGTTTTTAGCAGCTAACTAGCAGACCTCATGATGCATGCCAGGTGTGGTACCCTCTGGTCTCCAGTCCACCCAGTCATTAAAATGTTGCTGAGAGCACATTTCTCTCCACTGGAATTTTCCTAGGGGCTCTATGCAGGTGCATGAAATAGTTAGGAGGACCACACATACATTTGCATTAAAATTCGATTCTGATTTGCATATCATTTACATACACCTACACAGACTGTGCTATCTATTCTTAGGCAGCTTTTAGCAAAGCATTATTTATTGCTACCATTAAGGTTGACACTCCTTGAATTTTCTTCTTTACTTTCAACCTTACCCAGTCTTTGACCCCAGATCTTGACATCAAAGGAATACACAAAGTTGGTGATGATAAAGAGAACACAAAAGCTTACTGCTGGGTTATGATGTGAAGAACACAAGACATATTTCAAGGAATCTTTCATCTTTAAATCAAATTATACATTACTTTTTCTCTTTTGAGAGCAAGAGTTAGAATTGAGATTTATTTTTGATGGAGAGAAAAAGGTGCAAGAATGTTAGTATTTTAAGTATATAAATTTAAAGCACTTGGTGGAGTGATTCATTTATTTAACAAATATTTACTGAGTACTAATGTTAAAGGGCTTTACAAGGTATTGAGCATCAGCAGTGAATAAAACATAATACAAAAGAAACTGTTCTCATAGAGTTTACATTCTAGTTGTTAAGAATTGAGTTGAGAGTGGGTAGATAAATCAATAAATGAGTAATAAAATATGTTTACAATAGTCATTAATTCTAGAGATAAATATCAGGTAGAAAAGGGGGTACAAGGGGGGTATAAGGAATGCGTGATTTCCAAATAATGAGCCTACAATTTCAAATAGGGTGGTGAGAGAAGATAGTTTAGAGAAGTTTTTATTTCAATAAAAACCTCAAGGAGCTAAGACAGAAAGTCATGCTGGCATTCCTGATGCCTTTAGGAATTACCTGGAAACCTTACTAAAATGCAAATTCCTGGGCTTATACTGCAAAGATTTGATCTAGGAGGTTTCAAGTGGACTCCAGTTATCTCAATTCTATTAAGTATCCCAAGAGATTCCAGTGCAAAATGTTCTCATGCAGCAAAATTAAGAGGCAGGTGCAGCCATTTCCCATATGCCCCCTGCCTCCACACATGTACAGCTTCCCCCACTAGCAACTTCCCACACCAAGTGGTACATTGGTTACAATTGATGAACCTATGTTGACACATTATCACCCAGAGTCCACACTTTACAGTTCACTCTATGTTGGGTTTGGACAAATTTATTTTTCGTATCATTTTTCTAGATTCATTGAGATATAATTGCTATATGAAATTGTGTGAGTTTAAGGTGTACAGTGTGATGATTTGATACACATATGTATTACAAAATAATTATCACAATAAGGTTAGGTAACACATGTATCACCCCATGCATGCTTAATCACTCGGTTGTGTCTGACTCTCTGCGATCCCATGGATTGTAGCCTGCCAGGCTCCTCTGTCCATGGGATTCTTCAGGCAAGAACACTGGAGTGGGTTGTCATGCCCTTATCCAGGGGATCTTCCTGACCCAGGGATTGAATCCAGGTCTCCTACATTGCAGGTGGATTCTTTACTGTCTGAGTTACCTGGAAAGCCCAAGAATACTGGAGTGGGTAGCATATCCCTTCTCCAGGGGATCTTCCTGACCCAGGAATTGAAATAGGATCTCCTGCATTGCAGGTGGATTCTTCACCAGCTATGCTATCAGGGAAACCCACGTATCACCTCTGATAATTATAATTTTGTGTGTGTGTGGTACAAATATTTAAGATTTACTTTCTTAGCAAACTTCAGGTATACAGTAAAGTATTGGTAACTATAGTCACCATGCTGAATCTTAAATCCCTAGAACTTATTTATCTTATAATTGAAAGTTTGTACCCTTTGACCAACATCTCCCCGTTTCCCCCACCTACTGGTTAAATCACTGTTGTTCTAATCTCAGCAAACCAATTGTGATGCTGCTGGCTAGAAATGCCTGAGGCACTCACCTAGGCCCAAGCTACTTGTGGAGAGTCCCACAGACTTTCCCCAACCAGAGTTGATGTTTTATCACCTGTTGCAGTTATTTTGATTTCAGGAAATCACCTCAGCAACAACCATTAGGGAACTTCATTATAGATAGTTAATAGTAAAAAGTCATCTATTTTCATATATACCAGCCATGAAAAAATGAAATTTAAAGTTAAAAACACATTACCATGTACATTATTAACTGAAAATGAAACATTTAGGTATAAAACTAGTGAAATACATACAATCTATATGAAATATATCAAAGGAAAGCTAAGTGAAGAGGTATCTTATGTTCATACATAGGAAGATTAACATTGTGAAGATGTTAGTTTGTTCCCAATTGATTGTAGACTCCATGAGATTTCAATCAAAATCCCAGAAAATTATTCTATGGGTATTGACAAATTGATTCTATAGCTTATATGGAGAGGTAGAATAGCCAACTCAATATTGAATGAGAAGAATAAAGTTGAAAGACTGATGCTGCTTGACTTAAACTTGGAGTTACTCTATAGCTACAATAACCAAAAGAGTATGGTATTGTAGAAAAAAAAAATAGACTAATAGATCAATAAAACAAAATACAGCCCAGAAACAAAACCTATGTAAATACAGGCAACTAATCTTCAGCAAAGAAACAAAAGCATTATGATTGAACAAAGATAGTCTTTTGAACAAATGATGTCGAAACAACAGAGCACCTGCATGCAAAAAAAAAAAAAAAAAAAAAAGAACCTAGACACAGACCTTACATACTTGATGAAAAATCAAATCAAAATGAATCATACACCAAAATGTAAAAACCCAATGTGGAGGTAAATGGAGTTGTTTCTTTAAATTCTTGTTCTGCTGTTTGCTAGTGAATAGAAATGCAACAGATTTCTGTATGTTAATTTTGTATCCATAATCATTATCACATTCATTGAACTCTAGTAGTTTTCTGATAGCTTCTTTATAATTTTCTATCTGAAGCATCATGCCATCTGCAAACAGTGACAGTTTTAATTCTTCCTTTCCAATTTAGATTCTTTTTATTTTTTTCTTCTCTGATCACTATGGCTAGGACTTCCAAAACTATGTTGAATAAGAGTGGTGAGAGTGAGTGCCCTTGTCTCGTTCCTGACCTTGAAATTATTTCAGCTTTTCACCATGGAATATGATGTTAGCTGTGATTATTTCATATTATATCCTTGATTATGTTGAGGTATGTTTCCGCTAGGCCCATTTGGGAGTTTTTATCATAAATGAACGTTGGATTTTATAAAAAAAAAAAAAAAACTGTTTTTGCGTCTGTTGAGGGTGATCGTATGTTTTTTATTCTTGAATTTGTTAATGTAGTATATCACATTGATTTGCAGATACTGAAAAATCTTATGCATCATGAAAAATCTTTGCATCTCTGTAAAAAACCCCACTTGATCATGGTTTATGATCTTTTTTTTCTTTTTTATATGCATTGTTTATTTTTATTTTTTTGGAGGATAACAAAATTTTATTTTAAATTTATTTTATTTATTTAAGATTTTATTTTAAATTTATTTATTTTAATTGGAGGCTATTACTTTACAATATTGTAGTGGTTTTTGCCATACGTTGACACGAATCAGCCATGGGTGTGTATGTGTCCCCCATCCTGAACACCCCTTCTCACCTCCCTCCCCATCGCATCCTTCAGGGTCATCCCAGTGCACCGGCCCTGAGCACCCTCTCTCATTCATCGAACCTGGACTGTTGATCTAATTCACATATGGTAATATGCATGTTTCAATGCTATTCTCTCAAATCATCCCACCCTCGCCTTCTCCCACAGAGTCCAAAAGTCTGTTCTTTATTTCTGTGTCTCTTTTGCTGTCTGCATATAGGCTCGTTACCATCTTTCTAAATTCCATATATATGTGTTAGTAGACTCTATTGGTGTTTTTCTTTTTGGCTTACTTCACTCTGTATAATAGGCTCCAGTTTCATCCACCTCATTAGAACTGATTCAAATGTATTCTTTTTAATGGCTGAGTAATACTCCATTGTGTATATGTACCTCAGCTTTCTTATCCATTCATCTGCTGATGGGCATCTAGGTTGCTTCCATGTCCTGGCTATTATAAACAGTGCTGCAATTAACATTGGGGTACATGTATCTCTTTTAATTCTGGTTTCCTTGGTGTGTATGCCCAGCAGTGGGATTGCTGGGTCATAAGGCAGTTCTATTTCCAGTATTTTAAGGGATCTCCACACTGTTCTCCATAGTGGCTGTACTAGCTTGCATTCCCACCAACAGTGTAAGAGGGTTCCCTTTTCTCCACACCCTCTTCAGCATTTATTGCTTGTAGACTTTTGGATCACAGCCATTCTGACTGGCCTGAAATGGTACCTCATTGTGGTTTTGATTTGCATTTCTCTGATAATGAATGATGTTGAGCATCTTTTCATGTGTGTGTTAGCCATCTGTATGTCTTCTTTGGAGAAATGTCTGTTTAGTTCTTTGGCCCATTTTTTGATTGGGTTGTTTATTTTTCTGAAATTGAGCTGCAGGAGTTGCTTGTATAGTTTTGAGATTAGTTTTTTGTCAGTTGCTTCATTTGCTATTATTTTCTCCCATTCTGAAGGCTGTCTTTTCACCTTGCTTATAGTTTCCTTTGTTGTGCAGAAGCTTTTAATTTTAATTAGGTCCCATTTATTTATTTTTGCTTTTATTTCCAATATTCTGGGAGGGGGGTCATAGAGGATCCTGCTGTGATGTATGTTGGAGAGTGTTTTGCCTATGTTCTCCTCTAGGAGTTTTATAGTTTCTGGTCTTATGTTTAGATCTTTAATCCGTTTTGAGTTTATTTTTGTGTATGGTGTTAGAAAGTGTTCTAGTTTCATTCTTTTATAAGTGGTTGACCAGTTTTCCCAGCACCACTTGTTAAAGAGATTGTCTTTTCTCCATTGTATATTCTTGCCTCCTTTGTCAAAGATAAGGTGTCCATAGATGCATGGATTTATCTCTGGGCTTTCTATCTTGTTCCACTGATCTATATTTCTGTCTTTGTGCCAGTACCATACTGTCTTGATAACTGTGGCTTTGTAGTAGAGCCTGAAGTCAGGTAGGTTGATTCCTCCAGTTCCATTCTTCTTTCTCAAAATTGCTTTGGCTATTCGAGGTTTTTTGTGTTTCCATACAAATTGTGAAATTATTTGTTCTAGCTCTGTGAAGAATACCGTTGGTAGCTTGATAAGGATTGCATTGAATCTATAGATTGCTTTGGGTAGTATACTCATTTTCACTATATTGATTCTTCAAATCCATGACATTGGTATATTTCTCCATCTATTAGTGTCCTCTTTGATTTCTTTCACCAGTGTTTTATAGTTTTCTGTATATAGGTCTTTAGTTTAAGTATTTTATTTCCATTGCAATGGTGAATGGAATTGTTTCCTCAATTTCTCTTTCTATTTTCTCATTATTAGTCTATAGGAATGCAAGGGATTTCTGTGTGTTGATTTTATATCCTGCAACTTTACTTTATTCATTGATTAGCTCTAGTAATTTTCTGGTGGAGTCTTTAGGGTTTTATATGTAGAGGATCATGTCATCTGCAAACAGTGAGAGTTTTACTTTTTCTTTTCCAATCTGGATTCTTTTTATCTCTTTTTCTGCTCTGATGGTTGTGGCCCAAACTCCCAAAACTGTGTTGAATAGTAGTGGTGAACGTGGGCACCTTGTCTTGTTCCTGACTTTAGGGAAAATGCTTTCAATTTTTCACCATTGAGGATAATGTTTGCTGTGGGTTTGTCATATATAGCTTTTATTATGTTGAGGTATGTTCCTTCTATTCCTGCTTTCTGGAGAGTTTTTATCATAAATGGATGTTGAATTCTGTCACAGGCTTTCTCTTCATCTATTGAGATAATCATATGGCTTTTATTTTTCAATTTGTTAATGTAGTGTATTACGTTGATTGATTTGCAGATATTGAAGAATCCTTGCATCCCTGGGATAAAGCCCACTTGGTCATGGTGCATGATCTTTTTAATGTGTTGTTGGATTCTGATTGCTAGAATTTTGTTAAGGATTTTTGCATCTATGTTCATCAGTGATATTGGCCTGTAGTTTTCTTTTTTTGTGGGATCTTTGTCAGGTTTTGGTATTAGGGTGGTGGTGGCCTCATAGAATGAGTTTGGAAGTTTACCTTCCTCTGCAATTTTCTGGAAGAGTTTGAGCAGGATAGGTGTTAGCTCTTCTCTAAATTTTTGGTAGAATTCAGCTGTGAAGCCATCTGGACCTGGGCTTTTGTTTGCTGGAAGATTTCTGATTACAGTTTCAATTTCCGTGCTTGTGATGGGTCTGTTAAGATTTTCTATTTCTTTCTGGTTCAGTTTTGGAAAGTTGTACTTTTCTAAGAATTTGTCCATTTCGTCCATGTTGTCCATTTTATTGGCATATAATTGCTGATAGTAGTCTCTTATGATCCTTTGTATTTCTGTGTTGTCTGTTGTGATCTCTCCATTTTCATTTCTAATTTTATTGATTTGATTTTTCTCCCTTTGTTTATTGATGAGTCTGGCTAATAGTTTGTCAATTTTATTTATCATCTCAAGGAACCAGCTTTTGGCTTTGTTGATTTTTGCTATGGTCTCCTTTGTTTCTTTTGCATTTATTTCTGCCCTAATTTTTAAGATTTCTTTCCTTCTACTAACCCTGGGGTTCTTCATTTCTTCCTTTTCTAGTTGCTTTAGGTGTAGAGTTAGGTTATTTATTTGACATTTTTCTTGTTTCTTGAGGTATGCCTGTATTACTGTGAACTTTGCCCTTAGCACTGCTTTTACAGTGTCCCACGGGTTTGGGGTTGTTGTGTTTTCATTTTCATTCATTTCTATGCATATTTTGATTTCTTTTTTTTTTTTTTCTTCTGTGATTTGTTGGTTATTCAGCAGCGTGTTGTTCAGCCTCCATATGTTGGAGTTTTTAATAGTTTTTCTCCTCTAATTGACATCTAATCTTACTGTATTGTGGTCAGAAAAGATGCTTAGAATGATTTCAATTTTTTTGAATTTACCAAGGCTAGATTTATGGCCCAGGATGTGATCTACCCTGGAGAAGGTTCCGTGTGCACTAGAGAAAAAGGTGAAATTCATTGTTTTGGGGAGAAATGTCCTATAGATATCAATTAGGCCTAACTGGTCTATTGTATCATTTAAAGTTTGTGTTTCCTTGTTAATTTTCTGTTTAGTTGCTCTATCCATAGGTGTGAGTGGGGTCTTAAAGTCTCCCACTATTATTGTGTTATTGTTAATATCCCCTTCCATACTTTTTAGCATTTGTCTTACATGTTGAGTACATATATATTTATAATTGTTATATCTTCTTGGATTGATCCTTTGATCATTATGTAGTGTCCTTTTTTTTCTCTTTTCACAGCCTTTGTTTTAAAGTCTACTTTATCTGATATGAATATTGCTACTCCTGCTTTCTTTTGGTCTCTATTTGTGTGGAATACCTTTTTCCAGCCCTTCACTTTCAGTCTGTATGTGTCCCCTGTTTTGAGGTGGGTCTCTTGTAGACAACATATACAGGGGTATTGTTTTTGTATTCATTCAGCCAGTCTTTGTCTTTTGGCTGGGGCATTCAACCCATTTACGTTTAAGGTAATTATTGATAAGTATGATCCCGTTGCCATTTACTTTGTTGTTTGGGGTTCGAGTTTATACACCCTTTTTGTGTTTCCTGTCTAGAGAAGATCCTGTTGCATTTGTTGGAGAGCTGGTTTGGTGGTGCTGAATTCTCTCAGCTTTTGCTTGTCTGTAAAGCTTTTGATTTCTCCTTCATATTTGAATGAGATCCTTGCTGGGTACAGTAATCTGGGCTGTAGGATTTTTTCTTTCATTACTTTAAGTATGTCCTGCCATTCGTTCTGGCCTGAAGAGTTTCTATTGAAAGATCAGCTGTTATCCTTATGGGAATCCCCTTGTATGTTATTTGTTGTTTTTCCCTTGATGCTTTTAATATTTGTTCTTTGTGTTTGATCTTTGTTAATTTGATTAATATGTGTCTTGGGGTGTTTCGCCTTGGGTTTATCCTGTTTGGGACTCTCTGGGTTTCTTGGACTTGGGTGATTATTTCCTTCCCCATTTTAGGGAAGTTTTCAACTATTATCTCATTAAGTATTTTCTCAAGGTCTTTCTTTTTGTCTTCTTCTAGGACTCCTATGATTCGAATGTTGGTGTGTTTAACATTGTCCTGGAGGTCTCTGAGATTGTCCTCATTTCTTTTAACTCATTTTTCTTTTTTCTCTCTGATTTATTTATTTCTACCATTCTATCTTCTACTTCACTAATCCTATCTTCTGCCTCCATTATTCTATTTGTTCCCTCCAGAGTGTTTTTTATCTCATTTATCACATTATTCATTATATATTGACTCTTTTTTATTTCTTCTGCTGCTGCTGCTAAGTCATTTCAGTTGTGTCTGACTCTGTGCGACCCCATAGATGGCAGCCCGCCAGGCTCCCCCATCCCTGGCATTCTCCAGGCAAGAACTCTTCTAGGCCCTTGTTAAACCTTTCTTGCATCTTCTCCTGGTCTCCAGGCTATTTATCTGTGATTCCATTTTGATTTCAAGATTTTGGATCATTTTCACTATCATGAATCAGAATTCTTTATCAGGTAGATTCCCTATCTCTTCCTCTTTTGTTTGGTTTGGTGGGCATTTATCCTGTTCCTTTATCTGCTGCATATTCTTCTGTCTCTTCATCTTGTTTATATTGCTGAGTTTGGGGTGGCCTTTCTATATTCTGGCAGTTTGTGGAGTTCTCTATTGTGGAGTTTCCTCGCTGTGGGTGGGGTTGTATGGGTGGCTTGCCAAGGTTTCCTGGTTAGGGAAGCTTGTGTCAGTGTTCTGGTGGGTGGAGCTGGATTTCTTCTCTCTGGAGTGCAATGAAGTGTCCAGTAATGAGTTACGAGATATTAATGGGTTTGGAGTGACTTTGGGCAGCCTGTATATTGAAGCTCAGGCCTATGTTCCTGTGTTGCTGGAGAATTTGTATGGTGTGTCTTGCTCTGGAACTTGTTGGCCCTTGGGTGGTGCTTGGCTTCAGTGTAGGTATGGAGGCGTTTGATGAGCTCCTGTTGATTAATGTTCCCTGGAGTCAGGAGTTCTCTGCTGTTCTCAGGATTTGGACTTAAGCCTCCTGTTTCTGGTTTTCAGTCTTATTTTTACAGTAGCCTCAAGACTTCTCCATCTATACAGCACCATTGATAAAACATCTAGGTTAAAGATGCAAAGTTTCTCCACAGTGAGGGACACCCAGAGAGGTTCACAGAGTTACATGGAGAAGAGAAGAGGGGGGAGAGAGTTAGAGGTGACACAAATGAGATGAGGTGGAATTAAAAGAGGAGAGAGCAAGCTAGCCAGTAATCACTTCCTTATGTGTGGTCCACAGTCTGGACCACTCAGAGATGTTCACAGAGTTATACAGAGAAGAGAAGAGGGAGGAAGGAGACAGAGGTGGCCAGGAGGATAAAGGGGGGAATCGAAAGGAGAGAGTCAGATCCAGCCAGTAATCAGTTCCCTGTGTTCTCCACCATCTGGAACACACAAAGAGATTCACAGAGTTGGGTAGAGAAGAGAAGAGGGAGGGAGGAGATAGAGGCAACCTGGTGGAGAAAAAGGAGAGTCCAAAGGGGGAGAGAGCAGTCAAGCCAGTAATCTCGCTCCCAAGTAAAAATGGGTACTGAAGATTGGGTTCTTAAAGGTACAAAATTGACAACAAATACCAAAAAGCAAAGATTAAAAATTTAGTTTAGAGGTTGGATTTTCAAAAATACAATATTAAAGAAAAGAAAGGAAAAAAAAAGGTCACAAAAATTATTAAAAAAAAATATATATATATGAAATTTGCTTTAAAAAATAGGGTATTTTATTTTTGCAAAGTAATAGTAGGTTATAAAAATGAAAATTAAAGGAGTAATAGAGGACTTAAAATTTTTAAAAATTAAAAAAAAAGAATGATAGTGAAAATAGTAAAAATATATCTAGGACTTTCTCTGGTGTTGTTGTGGGCAGTGTGGGGTCAGTTCATTTTTGGATAGTTCCTTGGTCCGGCTTATGTTTCTCAAGATCTATAGCCCCCTTCCTATGTAGTCAGTGCTAACTACCGGGTTTTAATCTATTGCACCTGTCACTTCCAAGGTGGTTTCCTCTGTTTTAGCTTCTTCTGTTTGCTGGTCTCTTCAGTGTCTGATTTCTGCCCTGACACAAGGGGTGGTCATGGACACTCTTTTAGGCTCACTTGTTCAGTTGCGCTGTTGGGAGGGAGGGATGCTGCAAACAAAATACACTGGCGTGTGTTTGTAGTGTCTCAGCCGCACTGGGCCTGACCCCGCTCACAGTGCGTGCACCCTCCCTGCCCACACAGCTCAGGCTCTAGGTTGCTCCACCGGGAACCATCCAAGGCTGGCCCTGGGCTGCATGCACCTCCCAGGTCTAAGCCACTCAAGTTCAGGCACTCGGGTAGTCCTCAGAGGTGCAGACTCAGTTGGGCCTGCGTTTTGTGCCCTTCCCTGGTCCAAGCAGCTCAGGTGATGAGGTGTTTGCCGAGCATGGTTGCTGTGACTTATTACCTCCCCCTTCCCTGCCTCTCGGTTTTCTGGGTGTACAACTGGCGCACCTTCTCAGGCGGATGTTGACCATTCAGAACTCCAGGAAGCCTTGGTTAGCAAAGAAGCCTGCTTGCTGTTTGGTAGATAATGCATCTTTGGGGCTGCGATTGCCCCCTTTCAGCTCTGGCTGCCTGTCACCAGAGGGGAATGGTCTGCCGCCGGCTAGCTCTGTTCAGTCCTTTGTTCTGTGAGTGGGCCTGGTGGTGTCTTAGGTTCGGGCTTTTCGCGTGGTAACTATCCCACAGTCTGGTTTGCTAGCCCAAGTTAGTTCCCTCAGATTGCCCTCGGGGCATTCAGGCCCTGTCCTTACTGCAACCTGTGTCTCTCTGCCCAGCCCCCTCTTTCTAGTGGTGGGTGCAGGCGTCTGCACTGCTTCTCTACTGGGGGAGTTACCGTTGGGCACATAATCTTTGGGGTTTAATTATTTATTTATTTTTCCTCTCAGTTATGTTGCCCTCTGTGGTTCCAAGCCTCGCCACAGACTCGGCAGTGAGTGTTTCCTGGTGTTTGGAAACTTCTCTCTTTTTAAGACTCCTTTCCCGGGACGGAGCTCCGTCCCTACCTCTTTTGTCTCTCTTTTTGTCTTATATATTTTTTCCTACCTCCTTTGGAAGACAATGGGCTGCTTTTCTTGGTGCCTGATGTCCTCTGCCGGCATTCAGAAGTTGTTTTGTGGAATTTACTCAGCGTTTAAATGTTCTTTTGATGAATTTATGGGGGAGAAAGTGGTCTCCCAGTCCTATTCCTCCACCATTCTTAGGACCGCCTCTGAAATTTAAAGATTTAAAAAATTTTCAAGAAAGGGAAGTGATATCGCAGTGTAGGAATGTTAACTGCCAAATGAATGGTTGAAACAAATACCATCCAGACAAGTTTGGGTGATATAAGACAGAGAGCCAAATAAAAAGGACTATTTTTACAAAGGAGATGGAATTGGAGCTTGATCTCGAAAAGCTGGTAAAATACAGAATTTTAAAAGTGGGGAGACTACATAATTAGGGAGTGTTCATTCCATATGTTCAAGCTTCATTTGGCCACATCTGTACAATCTTCACCAAGATTACAGGGTGCTTGAATTCTCTTCTAAAGGCAGAAAACATGGTGTTCAACTTTGGAAATACAAGTCATTGGTAACTGAATATCCTTTTCCTCTCTTCCAATCCTATTTCACATCTGGCAACTTGCTAGGCACATAGTTTCCAATGGAAAAGTTATTACACCAGCAAGGATTATATGAATTATCATTGAATTAGTAAGTTCTTTTTTCTGTTAAACTTTTAAAAATTGTTGAAATATTTTATTACAATGTGATATACATGAATTTACTGACTAGAACATAACCATCCACAAAAAAACTTGTCCTCTAAATAGCATTTTTGTTATATACCAGGAGTGTTTTTTTAATCTTTACTGAAAATAAGAGATACATGTATATCAAATAAGGCATCATATTTGTATGAAAGTTGAAATATATGTTGTTTCTTATCATCTTCTCACTTTCATGTCACAGTTCTTGAAATAACACAAATCTAAGTATCTTTACTTTGGGTCTTGAAATGATATAATCTAGAAACTTTGAAGTCTCTTTTTCTATCATTTTCAGTTTCTTGTCTCCTAAAGTATGGAAAACTTCTTAAAGGCACAGTAGTTATTTTTTGTGAACTAAATTTGATTCATTTTTATCCCTTTTCATCTCTCTCCCTTACCAGTAAAGGGTGAGGGCAAGATAATTTTCCTTTAAATGCATCAAGATAATTTTCCTTTAAATGCATCACTTTTTCAGTTACCTCAACTATTAACATACTACTACCTTCTATCTATCATCAGCTCAATGGACATGAGTTTGAGTAAGCCTCAGGAGTTGGTGATGGAAAGGAAGCCTGGTGTGCTGCAGTCCATTGGGTCACAAAGAGTTGGACACAACTGAGAGACTGAAATGAACTAAACAGACGTCTTTAGTCTTTAAGGTACATCCAGAGTCTCATTATTTGATGATAATTAGACCAAAGTCTGGAACAGTTACATAATTGGTTTCCCCTGTTGATCAGTGCTCAAATATTTTCCCTATTTGACTCCCCCATCCAGAGACAAAGACTTCTGTGTCTTGTTCTCATTTTATTATCACACAACAGCTGGGGCAGGCATAAAAAGAAGCATGCATTTGAAGAAAGAAAAGAAAGTGCAGTCGTTCAGTAGTGACCAACTCTTTGCGACCCCATGGACTGTAGCCTACCAGCCTCCTCCATCCATGGGATTTTCTAGGCAAGGCTACCGGAGTGGGTTGCCATTTCCTTCTCCAGGGGATCTTCCCGACCCGGGGATCAAACTTGAGTCTCCTGCATTTCAGGCAGATGCTTTAACGTCTGAGCCACCAAGGAAGCCCAACCACATGTTTAATCTGATAGCTTTCCCTGAAATTCCCATCACAAGAAAACAAAGGAGGATGATGGTCAGGTTGCGCAGAGAAGCTGGCCTAACACTAGTGCTGAGCTGAGGTTGAGAGATCTTTCCTTTTGTGGGCTCTCTGAAGCTGGGCAGTGGTACCTCTTAACAGTTCTTGTGACTACCTTTCGATGGTCATGAGGGGAGCATCTGAGCTTGAAATTCCCCTGCAGTTATAAGACAGAATTGTTTCTCCTCTAGCCTTTTCTATGATTTATAATTTGAATCTCTTTCCAGTTTGAAGGTTTTTCCACTTCTACACACACACACACACACCCACCCACCCCTCTTCTAGTCTGCAAGCTGAAGACTAGAATAATTGTCCACAGGATATAAAGTTTAATTGTTGAACAAAAGGATAGATTAGTGCAAAAAACTATGTCCCAGGAGTTAAATGATTTTATCTCAATGTCACATTTACCACTAACTGAAAATCTTAGCAGAGTCACCAACCTTTTCATTTATGAGTTGGAGTTAAAAATAGTTGTTCTACTTTCTGGGATTATTTTGAGGATAAATTCAAAAATATGTACATTTGAGCATTTAGAAATGTTAAAACACATAATCAAGGTGTTAATTATTACAGAAACACACTCAGATATCTTAAAAGTAACAAGATCCATACCTAATACTTTAAAGTTGTTAATCTTCCTATTTTGCATCACAGAAATGGTCATTGCCAGAAGTACTGAATAAGCACATAACTACAGCTGGGGAAATAAATGATGGGCACTTGCAGAACTATAATGGGAAAATGTGAAGTTTCTCTATGATTTACAAAACCTGGTGTTACTTGTTATTCTACCTTTTAGTTTCATCCATTTAACCAGAAAGCACTAAACCTTTCAATGTGCACTTTTTTGAGAACCAAATGATAGAGTAAAGTGAGACATCCTACCTGCTGTCAAGGGGCTCAGATGTTGACAAAATGACATGTCTGCAAGGAACCAGAGCTCTAGGCAGCCATGCAGTGTTTCCCAAACCACATAGAACAGAACACAGGTGTGTCATACAATCTACAGATGCTGTAGGGGAAGCAAAATCTTGCCTCTGCCTTCTTAAAGATTGTGGCTGGTGCTGAGAATTAAAGTGATGTAAGGCAAATTAACAGGAGAAACACATAAAAATTTGATAAGCTTTTTTACATGGCATGGGGGCACTTACGAGGAAATGAAAACCCAAAGAAATGCCAAAATCTGAATGCTTTTTGTTGAACAGAGAGGTAATTATGAAGTATCCTAAATAAAGGAAAATCTAAATTAAGATAAGCAATTTTTAACAAAGTCTATTTGTACAGAATTCTCTGAGCTTCAGTTTCCTGTCTTTGGTTATAAAAATGTTATTTTCCTCCTATAATAGGAAGGACATCTGTATGAGGGTTTTATTTCTTGCTTTTAGGAAGAAAAAAGAGAGGGTCAGCAAGCTCTTCTCATACATGATGGTTTCCTAAGTGCCTTTAACTCAAAATAATCCTGATGCCAAAGCAGCATATTTCAATGCTATTTCAATTCTATAAATTTGTCTCTTAAAATCAATAGATTATCACCTGTTTTAAAAATTAAAAAAAAAAAAAGAGAGATTAAGGAGCTTCTATTTCGAGTTTGTAATTGGAGTTCAAGTGTTACCTCTCCTCCCTCATAGACTCCAAGAAAATGAGATAATATAAATAAACATGACAATAAATGTAACAAGGAGGTATCTATGACAGGAAAATGGACTTTAATGTGTCTTTGGAAAATAGAAAGAAAATACTGAACCAGTTACCAGATTAAATGACAGAGTTGTAGTCTAGAAAAGGTGAATCTCCCTATTGGCCAGAATCTCAGAGCGGTCTCAAATTCAGGGTGGAAAGTGGAAGAAAAAAGATATTGAAACATGGTGAGAGATTATTAATTCACTATCTGTCTATAGAAGAGATGTAGTTCTACCTTTTGCCCGCTTTGCCTGTACTTTCCTTCTTTGCCCCTCTTATTGCGAATGAAAGACAGTCTAGCCTAGAACACCAATCAAAAACCGTTTTCCCTGCAATGTGCTTATGTGCTGAGATTCAAAGGCACTCAGTAAGTTTCACAGGCTTGTACTGCATTTGAAATTCCTGGAAGAAGCATCCCTGAGGAACTCAAAAAGGAAAGAATTCTGGGGGAAAAATCATAGTGTAGTGTGGAAATAGACACATTCCAGATATATTAGTCCCTAACAGTGTGGCTAGAAGTTTTTACAATGCTTTCCTATGTCTTCTTACTCAATTTTCATGATATCTTCACTTTCTGGGGGAAAAAAACAGAGCTTCAGAAAAAAAATAAGTGATTTACTGAAGGTCAAATGATAAGCTGAGCATGCTATGCTCAGATCCATGCTTTCTGTACTGTATACACATCCTCAGTTCCAGCACTTGACACTTATGTGTCCTTGAGCAAGTTATTTGACCTCTCTAAGCCTCATTCCCTTAATTGTAAAATGAGAATAATTGTTGCTTACCTCACGTGGAGTTGTTGGGGGATTTTAATAAAATAATGTATGTGAAGCATTTAGAACAATACCTGATTCTTGAACGCTTTCAAGGTATTAGTCTTGTTAGCTGACTTGTATATGCTGTTCTTTCATTCTGTGGACTATCGATCTGCAGCATGCAGGATGGGGACCCCTGCTTTATACCAAATACTTGATTAGGGCCAACTTTACTTAGAATATTGGATACTTTTTTCTTATAAAACTATATAACAAAATTCTTTGAGCTTCAAAAATGTTTTCTCTAAATATATAAAAAAAATGCCAGAATATTTTGAATGGTAAACTTTCTATGTGTACTTGTGTATATGTATATGCACATATACATTACACACATATATAACAACTTTGGTTAACTCTGCTGCTGCTGCTGCCAAGTCTCTTCAGTCGTGTCCGACTCTGTGCAACCCCATAGATGGCAGCCCACCAGGCTCCCCCGTCCCTGGGATTCTCCAGGCAAGAGCACTGGAGTGGGTTGCCATTTCCTTCTCCAATGCAGGAAAGTGAAAAGTGAAAGTGAAGTTACTCAGTTGTATCTGACTCTTAGTGACCCCATGGACCGCAGCCCACCAGGCTCCTCCATCCATGGGATTTTCCAGGCAAGAGTACTGGAGTGGCTGGAGTGGGGTGCCATTGCCTTCTCCGTGCTTAACTCTAGACAGTGTATATACTTATGTATAATCTGTGTCTATATATTGTTGAGAATGTGTTTGTACAGATTGATGTTAACCAAACTAGATGAGCAATTCGTACAAACAGAAAAAAAAATTTATTCAGGGCTTCCATTGTACCCTGGTCACTGAAGAAAGCACTATCTAATATACTCCAAGTAGCTCTTTGCCTTCCTGGAGGCTGCAGGATGAAAGTTATTGTAAATCTGGCAAAGACAATGTACATATGTTAAAGTGACAAGGAAACTATTTGGAAATTCTAGTGATACTATATATTCCTCAAGTACACTCTTGCCCTTTAATTTTTTGAATGGAATTTAAAAATAACAAAAGGACATTTGTTTCAAAATGCCCAATTGCATTCATAGACAAATGCTTTAAAGATTATATGCCGTTTTTTTAGGCAGTTTGGCCATGTAATGATCAGCCCCCACATGAAAACAGTGGGAACTGTTTCCCTGTTGGGCATAAAGTTGAGAGTATAGTATAAAGGGGAAACAGATTACTGCAGCTGCTAGCAGTGTGGTGGCAAAGATACAGAGAGAGAACAGCTGATTCTCTGTGGGAATGGAGACATATCTGGCCAAGACCCCAGGTTCTGAGTGAGCACATTCTGTTTCCTGCAGCTATTTTTTAAATGCCCCTCAGAAAACTGGACAGAGTCAGGGAAAGGCTGCGTGCTTTTACCATTATGCTCATATTCCAAACCCTGTGCATTCCTTAGGTTGGGTGCTGGCTTTCATGTCATATCTTGAAGACAGGTGTGAGAAAATCATAAGAGGGAAAGAACGCTATTCTTCCTTGAATTCTAGAAGGGAGCTCATTGTAGCCAAGCCATTGGATTTTTTTTTTTTTTAATTGGCCAAGGTAACTTCTAGATAGGATCAAACTTTGTTCTTCTTACTCTTCTTACCTCAGCCAGAAGAGTAAGCCTAAAAGACAGAAAAACACCTAAGTATAGACATTGCTATTCTCAGTCAAAGGATGAATTTAAATTTAGCTTTTTCTATCCTTAATTCTGTCTTCCTTTTCTAGATTACAAAATGTAGAAGGAGCAGGGACTTTCCTGATAGCTCAGATGGTAAAGAATCTGCCAGCAGTGCAGGGGACCTGGGTTGATCGCTGGGTTGGGAAAATCCCCTGGAGAAGGGACTGACTACCCACTCCAGCATTCTTGCTTGGAGAATTCCATGGACAGAGGAGCCTAGTGGGCTACAGCCCATGGGGCTACAAAGAGTATGACACAACTGAATGGCTAACACAGAGGGAGCAGAGACGAACCCTGAACACATTCAGTCCGAATAGGACAAGATTTAGGGGCAACTTCTCTCACGGTGAAACTTAGCCTTTTGTTCTCACCATCATTCGCTCCACAAGTATATGGGCCCAGTACCGAAGTTTAGGTTAGTGAAATTTTAGATACAGTCAGATGACTAAACTGTGGTCCCATTCCCAGTCCCTCCATCTCTCAAAACTTTAATGTTTACCTCTTGATCCTTTTAATTTCCCTTTATCAAATTTGTATTATATTTATTTAAAAATTCCTCCTTCCATCTCTTAAGAATAGCCAATGCAGTAAAATGCAAAAAATAAAACTCTGTAACAAATAAGAAGCAATGCTTACATTTTTCTTGAGTAAAATATTTTAAGTCACTCATTGGCCTTTTTCCATCCTCTTTTTTTTTTTTTTTTTTTTTGCTTTAGCAAATAAGGATGTTCTGCATTTATTGTTAACATCAAATATTCTTCATGATTACTGCCAATATTTTGTATCTTCCAGTCTGTTCGGAAGCTGCATCGTAAGCAACTTGTGCATAAACTAGGTCAGTCATACTCATTTTCAATTAGGGTTTTTAGATCCATTTATTCTAATTTCAGATGATAAGGTAGCAGAGGAAACGTTTTCTTGACCATTGCACAGCACAAAAAGTAGAGTTTGATACTCCTAGCCATTTCTCTGGAACCTAGAAGTTAATTATCTGGCTTAAACAAAAGGATCATGATCAGGGTGCTTATTTGTGAACCCCACTGATCACCTTGATATACTGAATTTGTTTTTCATTTTAGGGCAATATCTTAAAAGACTTATAGGTTGGAGTTGTATATAACTTTGGTTACTAAACCAGTTAAAAATGTCACACTTATTCAATTATGTAAGCCCATAAACTTAGATGGGCTTCCCTGGTAGCTCAGCTGGTAAAGAATTTGCCTGCAAGGCAGGAGATCCCAGTTCAATTCCTGGGTCAGGAAGATCCTCTGGAGAAGGGATAGGCTACCTACTCCAGTATTCTTGGGCTTTCCTGGTGGCTCAGCTGGTAAAGAATCCGCCTGCAATGCAGGAGACCTGGGTTTGATCCCTGGATTGGGAAGATCCCCTGGCGAAGGGAAAGGCTACCCACTCCAGTATTCTGGCCTGGAGAATTCCATGGACAGTATAGTTCATAGGGTCACAAAGAGTTGGACATGACTGAGTTACTTTCACTTTCATAAATTTAAATGCATAATGAGATCAGAGACATTTCTCTCTTAAAATGATGAAAATGTAAAAGTGAATTGTAATGCATAAGTACCTTTGCTCTCTAGTTCACCTGTCATCTCAAAAATTAATTCAGTAAACACTTATCAGCTGCCTTCTGGGTCCTGTATGTTATCTAGGAGCTCCGTGTTATGCAGCCACATGATATTTTATATTGGACATCACCCACTGTCTCTGCATTTTTGTACCATATGTATATTGAAATCTCACTAGTTTAGACCCTCCCATACTCCCAAGTGGTGCTAATGGTAAAGAACTCTCCTGCCAATGAAGGAGACATAGGAGGTCTGATATCTCGGTTGGGAAGATACCCTGGAGGAGAGCAAGGCAACCCATTCCAGTATTCTTGCCTGGAGAATCCCATGGACAGAGGAGCCTGGCAGGCTATAGTCCATAGGGTGACAAAGAGTTGGACATGACTGAAGTGACTTAGCATGCATGCATACTAATTCTGAATTGAAATCAAAGCAAAATGATATATATAATAACGTAGATTATAAAGAAAATATTAAATAGTTCAAGATATTTTAGCACTGTAAAAAAAACTTTATAATCACTGAATGAATCTCATTTAACAACCATTTACTCACTGTATGATAGGCACTGTGGTAGGCACTATAAATCGGAGAAGGCAATAGCGCCCCACTCCAGTACTCTTGCCTGGAAAATCCCATGGACCAGAGGAGCCTGGTAGGCTGCAATCCATGGGGTAGCTAAGAGTCGGACATGACTGAGCGACTTCACTTTCACTTTTCACTTTCATACATTGGAGAAGGAAATGGCAACCCACTCCAGTGTTCTTGCCTGGAGAATCCCAGGGAAGGCAGAACTGGTGGGCTGCTGTCTATGGGGTCGCACAGAGTCGGACACGACTGAAGCGACTTAGCAGCAGCAGCAGGCACTATAAATATGGCAGGAAGACAAGGTCCTGCCCTTATGCAGAAAGCTAAAGTGTAGTTCTAGCTGATCGATAAAAGCTGGTGGACACAAAGTTTCCAGTTGATAGTAGTCATTTCGTACAATCTTCCTTAACATACCACCATCAACAAAGATCTATTCTTAAAATGAAACTTCGAGCTAACTGACGGCTACTCTACTTTTAATTAATCTGAGTGGAGAAATTTTGTGTTGCTAGTGTTATCAAGCACAGGTCCATATGTCTGATGCACAGTGAGGCCAAACTGATATGTTGGAGTTAGGAGAAGAGAAAGGTTTATTCATGGCCACGCAAATAGACAGGTGGCTAGTGCCCCACACTCCTTGAAGGATTTCAGCAAAGCTCTTTTCAGGGCAAGGTGAGGGAGGGGCATGGTTAGTTCTTGCAGACTTCTTGGTGTCAGGATCCTTTGTCCTTGTAGCTGTCCACTGAGGTCCGGTCAGAATGTTCCTGTAAACCTTCAATAAAACAAATGCTATTCTCTATTCTGCAATGTTTTGTCTCTATCTGAAAGGACTTTTTAAGGATCAAAGCCCTGAGAATAGGCTATCCTATATATTTCATGCTATAGGCAACACTGTTTTATAAAAGTGGCAAAGCCATCATGACTAAGCATAAGCAATAGAACAGATCTAATTTGGAGTCAGATTTGTTCTTCCCTGTTACACTAGGAACTCCTAAATTTCCCAGATGATATGGTCTATGACCTTTTTTTATTTAAGAAGCTACTATGCAAAAGACTTAAATGACTGAGTCCTCAGTTATTGCTGTATTAAAGTTCCTCTAACTTTAGCGAGGATGACTTCCTAAGCAGCCTTTAATACAGAGCCTTTAAAACTTTACTGACATTGACCCACATATAAGAAATTAATTTTACTTCTCAACCAGGTATACACATGTATAGTTTTGAAAGAAGATTCATGAATAAAAATTGACATTATAGCACACAATGTGATCTAATATTTTCTATCCAGTTCTATTCTAACCAATTTAATTTTAAAACAATGATCGTTACAATATTTAAATATTTTCCATAACTCATTAATAGATATTAATTTGATAAAAGTATTTGAATTGAAGATAAGATTAATATGTGTAAGTTCATGGTAACTGGAAAATATATATAGCAGATTTTTTTTTTGGTGTGTATATATTTTTAGGTGTGATTTTATTAAACCACCATTTCCTTGAAATATGTGGAACATTTCACAAATGATTCCAAATAATTCTAATCCTTTCCTATGACAAGTCACCTGAGACATGCAAAACTTTTCTTACTTAAAATTCACCTGTTTGAGTGTTTCTCAACTCTTACAAATTATTTTGAGGGTTTATTCTTTTTCTTCATAGTTATTTTCTTAGAATCTATCATGCTGCTTAGTGTTGGGTGTGTGTAAAATAAACAGTGGGATGAATGAATGAACAACCTCTGTTTTGCATCTTTTGTTAGGTTAATTAGCTTTTTAAAGAAAATGAGACTGGACTAAACAGAGGAGACTTTGAAGTGGGAGAGAACATGTGAGCAAAAACATGGAAATAGGAAGGAGCAACTACCATTCAGCCACAGAGTGATAAGATGGATCCCAAGGTGGAAATCAGAGTGAGAGTAAATGATGAAGTAGAACATAGTAAACATGGTATTTTTGGTGGGAGGAAATAAGGCAGTGGTGAGGAAGATAAATGGAGCAAGAGAAGAGAGAGAAAAAATTAAATGTAGATATGTTGTCTGTTGCAAAATGCTTCATTTGCTCTTCCCATGCTTAAAAGTCCAACCTGCCTAGAGACATTTGACGGCCATATGATGAAGCTGCCCCATTCTCATAATGAGGTACTGCGTGTGTGCTCAGTCAGTTGTCACGTCCAACTCTTTGTGACCCTGTGGACTGTAGCCCTGCAGGCTCCTCTGTCCATGGGGCTCTCCAGGCAAGAATACTGGAGTGGATTTCCTTGCTCTCTTTCAGGGGATCTTCCCAACCCGGGGATCAAACTTGAGTCTCCAGCATTGCAGGTAGATTCTTTACCCACTGAGCCACCTGGAAAGCCCTGTAATGGGGTTAGTAAGCCATTATTATTGGGGCTGGCAGAGTAACATCCACTGATGTGCAAAAGATTCAGAGAATATGAGCTTTGTGGCTTTATAATCAGTACTTAGACATCCTTTAATCATCTTATTCAAAACAGGTCAAACCCAGATAATGTCAGCACCTTCTTTGTTTCCTTTATGGCACTGAATCAAAATTTATAATTATTTGTTTTACCTCTTGATTTTATTTTCCTGTCACTCCATTGGGTGGTAGGCTTCATGAAGTCAAAAACTGTTTTTCATGTTCACTATAATATCCCTAGAAACACATACAGTAGTTTCACAATATTAAAGAAATAAAGGCATGAATGAAGTGGACACTCACACAGTAGAATTTGGAGACTAAGCATATATAAGATTGCATGCAAGTCTTTTGTTTTGTGTTCAGCTGGAAAGCAAACCTTGTCACACTGAAAAACACAACAGAAATTTTCAAAAGTGATTAAAGCAAGCCAGAATACAAACTACAATAGCATTCACTGAATGGCTTAAGGGGCTGCCAGCAAATCCATTAGAAACCTTGTTTATAGAGCATTATAATTCTGACATGAAGAAAAAAAACTCTTCAGGATGAATTGTTTCTTATAAAATACCTGGAAAATGGATTTTCTCAGTTAAAGCTTTATAACAATTTAAAAATATTTTATAAATTCAGCATGTTCTATACATGTCCATGCTTCTTTTTCTTTCATCTTTCTAATTCTAATAAAACTTGCATTGTTTATAGAAAATCCTTTTTCCATGAACTTTATTTGATGAAATGACATCCTTGCTATTTAATATGATAATTAGTATTAGAAAATTGCAAAAATAGAGAGGTAAATACAATTCTTTGGAGTAAACATATTAGATTTGGATCCCAGCTGTGTGATTTTATGCAAGCTATTATCCTCTCGGAATTTTAGTCTCTATTTCTGATAAATGAAAGTAATAAAGCAATTTGCTGGCATTCTCACAAATAACATACATAGAATCTTGGGTATAAACTGTGATACCAATCTATGGGAGCTTGTATAAAATAATCTTAAATTTTAATTTAGTTTTTAATTAAAAAACAAAAAATAGTGGGGAAGGGGGACAGAGAATTAGCATTTTTTAGTATTCTATTACAGGCATGCTGTTGGAGTTATTTCATTTAATTCTTCACATATCACCTTTCTCTATTTTTTATCCTTTTGGGAAATCTATAGACTTCATTACCTCATTCTGTTTTCTAGGTCATTCAGCATTCATGTCTCTTTTTCTTTTAAATATTTTAAAATCCCTTCAAATATGTACTCTAGTCTGCTTTTTTGTTTTGTTTCAGATAGAACTGTGAGTCACAAATTAGCTCTTCAACTGTTACTAATCAGCTTCCCAATGAGTTTCAAACTTCAATTACAGTATCAGTTATTTCTAAATTTTCTTTAACGTTCAAATATGCCAACCAGTCCATCCTAAAGGAGATGAGTCCTGGGTGTTCATTGGAAGGATTGATGTTGAAGCTGAAACTCCAGTACTTTGGCCACCTGATGCGAAGAGCTGACTCATTTGAAAAGACCCTGATGCTGGGAAAGATTGAGGGCAGGAGGAGAATGGGACGACAGAGGATGAGATGGTTGGATAGCATCACTGACTCAATGGACATGGGTTTGGGTGGACTCTGGGAGTTGGTGGTGGACAGGGAGGCCTGGCATGCTACGGTTCATGGGGTCGCAATGAGTCAGACACGGCTGAGCAACTGGACTGACTGACTGACTGATGTCTCATATGTATTTAAGCCCTTCTTTAAGAGCAAGTCATTTAAAACATATTCATTTTATAACCTTTTAGAAAATTGTTTGAGTTCAAATTTGCTTTCAACAAATACCTTGTTGTAGCCTTCTCCTGGTGAATAGATCAGTTGTATCCTGAGAGTGCTGCCATAAAATAATTAAAAGACTAAAACCCTAAATCCTTTGTGTTAACACTCTAAAATGAAAGTGTTAGTTTCACAGTTGTGTCCAACTTTTGCAGCCCTATGGACTACAGCATGCCAGGCTTCCTTGTTACTCAATAACTCCTGGAGTTTGCTAAAACTCAGGTTCATTGAGTCAGTGATGCCATCCAACCATCTCATCCTCCATTACCCCCTTCTCCTGCCCTCAATCTTTCCCAGCATCAGAGTCTTTTCTAATGAATTGGCTATTTACATCAGGTGGCAAAAGTATAGGAGCTTCAGCATCAGTCTTTCCAATGAATATTCAGGATTGATTTCCTTTAGGATTGACTGGTTGGATTTCCTTGC
The DNA here is from genome assembly GCF_029407905.1 of Bubalus kerabau. Classification (NCBI taxonomy): domain Eukaryota; kingdom Metazoa; phylum Chordata; class Mammalia; order Artiodactyla; family Bovidae; genus Bubalus; species Bubalus kerabau. The sequence goes on along the minus strand of NC_073634.1, from coordinate 34,887,915 downwards.
TGTCCAAGGGACTCTCAAGAGTCTTCTCCAACACCATAGTTTGAAAGCATCAATTCTTCAATGCTCAGCTCTCTATGATCCAACTCTCACATTTGTGCTTGACTACTAGAAAAATTATAGCTTTGACCATATGGACATTTGTCAACAAAGTGATGCCTCTGCTTTTTAATATGCTGCCTAGATTTGTTATAGCTTTTTTTCCAAGGAGCAAGCATCTTTTAATTTCATGGCTGCAATCAGTGTCCACAGTGATTTTGGAGCTCAAGTAAATAGTCTGTCACTGTTTCCATTTTTCCTTATCTATCTGCTATGAAGTGATGAGACTGGATGCCATGATCTTAGTTTTCTGAATGTTGAGTTTTAAGCCAACTTTTTCATTCTCTTTTTTCACCTTCATCAAGAGGCTCTTGAGTTCCTCTTCACTTTCTGCCATAAAGGTGGTGTCATCTGCATATCTGAGGTTATTCATATTTCTCCACAGTCTTGATTCCAGCTTATCCTTCTTCCAGCCCAATATTTTGCATGATATACCCTGCATATAATTTAAATAAACAGGGTGACAATATACAGCCTTGACATACTCCTTTCCTGAATTGGAACCAGTCCATTGTTCTATGTCCAGTTGTAACTGTTACTTCTAGACCTGCATACAGGTTTCTCAGGAGGCAGGTAAGGTGGTCTGATATTCCCATCTCTTTAAGAATTTTCTACAGTTTGTTGTGATCCACACAGTCAAAGGCTTTGGTGTAGTCAATGAAGCAGAAGTCGATGTTTTTTTGGAATTCTCTTGGGTTTTCTGATCCAATGGATGTTGGCAGTTTTATCTCTGGTTCTTCTGCCTTACCTAAATCCAGCTTGTATATCTAGAGGTTCTCGGTTCATGTATTGTTGAAGCCTAGCTTGAGGATTTTGATCATTACCTTGCTTTGTGAATTGAGTGCATTTTGTATGGTAGTTTAGACATTGCCTTTCTTTGGGATTTGTATGAAAATGGGCCTTTTCCAGTCCTGTGACCCATGCTGAGTTTTCCAAATTTGCTGGTATATTGCGTGTAGTACTTTAACAGCATCATATTTTAGGATTTCAAATAGCTAAGCCTGAATTCCATCTGCAGAGGAATTGATGCTTTTGAACTGTGGTGTTGGAGAAGACTCTTGAGAGTCTCTTGGATTGCAAGGAGATCCAACCAGTCCATTCTAAAGGAGATCAATCCTGAATATTCATTGGAAGGACTGATACTGAATCTTAAACTCCAATACTTTGGCCACCTGATGAGAATGGACTCAGTTGAAAAGATCCTGATGCTGGCTAAGACTGAAGGCAGGAGGAGAAGGGGACAACAGAGGATGAGATGTTTGGATGGCATCACTGACTCAATGGATGTGAGTTTGAGTAGGCTCTGGGAGTTGGTGATGGACAGGGAAGCCTGGCATGCTGCAGTCCATGGGGTCAGACACGACTGAGCGACTGAACTGAACTGAACTGAATTCCATCACCTCCTCTAGCTTTGTTTTTAGTAATGCTTCCTAAGGCCCACTTGACTTCACATTCCAGGATGTCTGGCTCTAGGTGAGTGATCACACCTTTGTGGTTATCCAGGTCACTATGACCTTTTCTGTACAGTTCTTCTGTGTACTCTTGCCACCTCTTCTTAATCTCTTCTGCTTCTGTTAAGTCCCTGCCATCGCTGTCCTTTATTGTGTCCATCTTTGCATGAAATATTCTCTTGGTATCTCCAATTTTCTTTAAGAGATCTCTAGTCTTTCCCATTCTATTGTTTTCCTCTATTTCTTTGCATTGTTCACTTAAGAAGTCTTTCTTATCTCTGGTTGCTATTCTTTGGAACTCTGCATTCAGCTGCGTATATCTTTCCCTCTCTCCTTTGCCTTTTACTTTTCTTTTCTCAGCTCTTTGTAAGGCCTCATCAGACATCCATTTTAAATCCTTTATTTCCTTTTCTTGGAAATGCATGCATCTAAAAGAGTAAAAGGCATTGTTCAGAAAATACACATTTTGAAGATAAATGATGTTTTTCAAGCTAGAAATCTCAGACATTATATTTCTATTAATTTCTGAAGAAATAATAGGATCTTTTCTGTTATTTGCTTATATATTGGTATAAGTTGCAAAGATGAATTCTTTGACCTATAAGCAAAGGTTTCAATTGTGATTGAAATCATCAAACAATTTCAACATGTCTGTATTTCTGTAAATATTACTGGAAACTGGAGAATTTAAGATAGCATATATATTTGCATATGCTAATAACCATAATCAAAAATGAAACTCTTGCTTAAAAGGACATTTTAGTAAAAAAGCATCACAACACATAAACTTGAAAATTGGAAATTACAGGAGCTTGAATTTAACTATTAAAGATTGAGTTTACCAAAGAATGAAAGGCTGGTTTGCAGATAGTGAATAAGGAAAATTAAAACCCAAGAAAAATATTTTTCTTACTCAGGTCCACATTCACATAAAAAATTCCAGTGTTTTAATGTTAAAGTGAATGTCTTTCCATAATGAAAATAATGTGCAATTTCAATGCTGTTTTAAATAATTACTAATATTAACATGCTGTCAGAGTTGGTATGAATATATTAATAATTGGTATAGTCATTTCAGAGAGTACTTGGCAGTACTTAGTGAAAGTAAATATGTGTATTTCCTAGAATCCTAAATCTAACCCTGGGTATTCTTACTTTAAGAAGCTCTCACATAGGTGCACAAAGTGGCTTAAAGAATATTTATCATCCAGATTGGATGGAAGCCAACCTGGTAGCTATTCTAGGGGGAAGTATAAGTAAAATGTAGTAGGTACATAAAATGGAATATTATATAGAAGCTAAAAAAATAAAAAGAAAATTAACCAAATTTACTTATAGCAACATGAGAGAGTCCTCACAACACATCATTACATGCAAGGAAAGTAAGAAACTGAATGAGATATATCAGAAATAAAAAGGAAATTTAAAAGACACATAAATAAATGTCATATCTTACTTATACACATGTATGCAAATAAACATGAAACTTACAGATAAATACACAGCAGGGTAAAAATGCATGTTAAGACACAAATAAGCTTTGTAAAGGCAAAAGAAGAGAAAATGGTATAAAGAAATAGAAACGCAATTAAGTAGCTAACCAGAGATTTTGGAAAGACTGAAAATAGTGTATAATGAACTGAGACACACACAACAATTCTATACAGCACATTAACAAATTAGTGAGGATATGGAGAAGAATGAGACGTTTGTTATGTACAAGTCATCAAGATATAGGATTCTATTTTCATCTGTAGGATGATGATCAAGTAAATAATCGACAAATAAGTTAAACAATAAATGCTGATGTATATGGTACTATTTATTTTTAATTTTTCTGTTTGTTATTCCAAACTTTATGCAAAAATTATTTCTATAATCATGGAAGTGATGAAGGGGGAACTGACCTGAACCATTCTTTCCAAGAGAAAGCAAGACTTTAGTGAGAAACTGAACCCATTAAAAAGTCAATTGTATTTTATACCAAAAACAAAAGGAACAACAGAAAGATTTTTGTAAACTTTGAGAAGTATTACTTTTTACCATAAAAATAACCTAAAGAAAATCTGTATACTTAGTGTTATATTCTCAGGAAAAGTTTGCAGATACACTGCTCTATGATGTTCAACTTGTGCCCTGAGTGCTATTCAAAATGAACTGAAAGTCTTAAGTTGCTTACAGTTGTCTTTTTAGTCATCAGTTTCCTGATTCTTAGTTTTTAAAACTCTTGGTGATTTTTCATAAAAACAGTATTTTTCCTCCTGGAATAAAAGCTTTTAATTGATTAGGATTTTTAATTCAAATATCTAGCCTTTGAAGCAAAGATCAGAACAACAAAAGAGTAAAATCTTAGGATAAAGTTTCAAAGTTAGAAAATCTCATTGTCCTCTTCAAAGAGGGAAAAAAATGAAAGTAAAGAAAAAAAGGTAAAGGTAGGGAGAACATGAATTAAAAGCTTCTAGGATGCTTCAGAAATGTCAAGTGATTTTTCACTTTAATTTTGAGGCCAAATAACCTCAAGGAGCTTTGTTAGAAATTGTTATCTTAGAAAACCAAGGGAAAATAGAGCAAATATGGCAAACAAATCTATTACTCCTTTGGTCAAACTGGAATTAGAAATAAAAGTATTAAGTTTTTCTTCAGTTTGAAATTTGGAAAGCATTCAGTGTCCTCTTTGGTCATTTTATTTAGAACACTCCTCTTTGGGATGTACATTAATTTTAAAATTTAATGAGCTGAGGTCACATTGGTTACAGGAGAACAGTTAAGCCAAAGATACATTAAAAGAGAAGACTCTTTTTAAAATCATTCTCTGTGCTGCATCACTCTTGGCAAGACAACCAGTATCTCCTGTGCAAAGACTACCCACATTAAAATGACAAAGACCAGACACGTATTTAATAGCACATAATTGAATTAATTATCCACTTCCCTCCAAGAGGCAATCAGGACTAATCCCATCATTCCCTTTACAAAAACACAGTCCTTTCTGGACTTTGGAAGCCCAAGGTTCAGTGTTCATCCTTTATCACCTAGACACACAACTCTGTAAGCTTTATACAACCTCTAACCTGGCATGTTCATACATTCAAGCTTGATGCTCAAATTCTTTCTCCATAGCTCAGGCTTACTACTAAACATAGCTCATATTAACATAGCTCATTATTAAAGCTCATTGCTTCATCATTCTCTTCTTTTAAGGTTCAATTTACCTTCTTGCTTGAATTAAAATTTCGCTCTTTGAAAATACTACTTGCCCTTTGAGTATTTTTGAATAGTGGCTGTATTTTTTCTCACCCCATGTGCCATTGGACACAGCAGGTGAGTACATAAACTGCTTGCTCTTCACAATTGCTTTCACACAGTTTTTCTTCCTACTTCCCATATATGCCAGTTCCATTGGAATGCATATAATCAGATAATAACCAGCACTAACCTTTACTGCAATCTTCTTCTGTCCTTTTGGGGAGTCCTTCTACATTTGTTGAAAATTTTGCTTAATCTTCTTCCATCCAAAAATTCTCTCTCCCATATCCTGTGTCTCATTAACCTCCAATTATCTTGTCTTCTAATCCATATCAGCTATCCACTTTTGGAAGTTTATTTTTATTAAAGTATAGTTGATGTATTACACATTAATGTATTGTATATCAGCTACCCCTTTCTATGATCAGACCATTGATGCTATTATTTGCAGTAGCTGCATTCTTATTTTCAAGCATTGCATAGACTACCACATTTACCAGTCATTTCTCCACTGTGAGCTCCAGTCCATCGACACAACTACCTTAGCTCTTTGTTTTGTTCCTTTCCTCACCTTCCTTCATGACTGGCTTTGCTTTAATAGACCGGTCACAGTCTTCACTCTGTTTGGTTTCCCCTTTCTCCCTTCAGTCATATCAACTTGACAAGACCTCAACACTGAGTTCTATTTAACTTTCCATCTACCTAGTACCTATAATGTGACTGTGTGTGTGTGTGTGCTCAGTCGCTCAGTTGTGTCCGACTCTTTGCGACCCCATGGACTGTAGCTCACCAGGCTCCTCTGTCCATGGGATTTTCCAGGCACAAATACTGGAGTGGGTTGCCCTTTCCCTCTCCAGAGTGTCTTCCCAACCCAGGGATCAAACCTGCATCTCTGGCATCTCCTGCATTGACAGGCAGATTCTTTACCACTAGTGCCACCTGGGAAGCCCATGATGCAACTGGAGAAAAACAAATATCCAGTTTGCCTGATCTCACTGTAAATCCTAAGAGATGATGCTGTGCTCAATACGCCAGCAAATTTGGAAAACTCAACAGTGGCCACAGGACTGGAAAATGAATGTCAGTTTTCGTTCCAATCCCGAAGAAAGGCAATGCCAAAGAATGCTCAAACTACCACACAATTGCACTCATCTCACATGGTAGCAAAGTAATGCTCAAAATTCTCCAAGCCAGGTTTCAACAGTACGTGAACTGTGAACTTCCAGGTGTTCAACCTGGATTTAGAAAAGACAGAGGAAACAGAGATCATATTGCCAACATCCTCTGGATCATCGAAAAAGCAAGAGAGTTTCAGAAAAACATCTATTTCTGCTTTATTGACTGTGCCAAAGCCTTTGACTGGGGAAGGAAATGGCAACCCACTCCAGTATTGTTGCCTGGAGAATCCCATGGACAGAGGAGTGTGGTGGGCTACAGTCCATGGGGTCACAAAGAGTCGGACACAACTGAGCATACGGCACAAGCCTTTGACTGTGTGGACCACAACAAACTGGAAAATTCTTAAGGAGATGGGAATACCAGGCCACCTGACCTACCTCTTGAGAAATCTGTATGCAGGTCAGGAAGCAGCAGTTAGAACTGGACATGGAATAACAGACTGGTTCCAAATCAGGAAAGGAGTACATCAAGGCTGTATATTGTCACCCTGCTTATTTAACTTATACGCAGACTACATCATGAGAAACGCTGGGCTGGAAGAAGCACAAGCTGGAATCAAGATTGCCAGGAGAAATATCAATAACCTCAGATATGCAGATGACACTACCTTTATGGCAGAAAGTGACGAAGAACTATAGAGCCTCTTGATGAAAGTGAAAGAGGAGAGTGAAAAAGTTGGCTTAAAGCTCAACATTCAGAAAACGAAGATCATGGCATCTGGTCCCATCACTTCATGGCAAATAGATGGGGAAACAGTGAGCGACTATTTTTTTTAGCACCAGTCATGTCCTCTGGTAGCTGGCTTAATAGCATCTACTTCTTGTATCACATTTTCCTCTCCTGCTCATGTTCACTGGATCCTCCAGTAAACTACTTGCAATTGATTCCTTGGCATGGTGTCTGCTTCTGCAGAACTCCAAAGTAAGATGGATTTTAAAAAAAATATATTTTGATAATCACTGTCTATTAACTCAACTATTTATTTTACATTTAATACAATTGCTGATAAAAGGACTTAAATCGGTCATCAGCTATTTGATGTTTGTGCCACCAATTCTGGACTTTTTTGGTCTGTTTTATTTTAAGGATGTTTAAATATTCTACCTCTCCCCATTCGTTCCTTAGCTTTTAAGTGATTTTTTAGTCATTACAGCATGCATTTTGACATATTTATATCTGCTATAAATGAGTGATACTTTTATCATTTCTTATAGCAAGCATTTTATTGAGAAGTTTAGGTGAGTTAAAGCTCAGAGTAACCCAATGAGGACCAAGGTGTAACAGCAGCCTTGATTATTGAGAGGAAAAGAAAGGGAACAACACCAGCCAAATTGGGAAGTTTGCAATGTCCATCATCCTTACACTCATACTACGGCCTTTTCCTTTCGATTGTTCAAAAGTGATCAATACCATCTATTCAAATTTTCAATTTATAAGAGTAACTAATGTCCTGGTAACTATAACTCTGTTGCAGAGATACATACTTCAGTTTTTCAGAATTTGATGACATTAAATTACTGAAACAAAAAACCAACTCCATTTGCTCATTTCCCACACTTATCAGAAGTCTTTTCTTTATAACATAGATTTTCATGTAAATTTGTTCTAGGAGCAAATTCATTGATTAGGCTAATGCAAATGCATGTCACACTAGATAATACATAAATAATATATCAAATACATTTTCTCATTGGCACTGGTCCCAGATCTTTCCTTGTGACTAAGATGTAAATTCCTTATGACGGCTTAAAATGTTTACATTGCAGGCACTCATATCAAAGAGAGTCAAAGATTTAGGTTAAGAGAATAAATTTCTTCCTAATGACATTTCAAGAATCAGTAAGAAATGGTGAATTTCGGCAATGAAAATGATTTGAATTCATATCACCTGGTCACTTTCTCTACCACTATGTAAGATTTATTTTGATGATTTGAGGGAAAAGTAATTGAAGTTCCAGTGATAGTACAGAATTGGATTCTCTTCTGTTGCTAGCAAACTGTGGGGCATGGGAGATATTACAATTTTTATACTCTTGAGCTACTGTCAAAGTGTAAACTTTATCATATATGTGAAAAGGTATTAAGCAAATGGGCCTTTGAAAATATGGCCACCTTTTTCTTCTTTTTCTATAAATTGAACTGTGGTTGATTTACAGTGTTTCAGGTCTTCAGCAATCTGATTCTTTCAGTTTCTTTTCCATTATAGATTATTGTAAGATATGGAATAGAGTTCCCTGTGCTATACAGTAAGTCCTTGTGGTTTATCTATTTTATTTATAGTATATATATGTTAATCTAAAATTTCTAATTTATCCCTCCCCTTCCCCTTTCAGCCATTTTTGTTTTTCATTCTACTCATTTATGTCTTTGAGTCTACTTACGTTTCATAAGTACACTTGTAGAAGTTATTTTTTAGATTCCACATATAAGTGATGCCATATAATAATTTGCCTTTGTCTGACTTACTTCACCTAGAATAATAACCTTTAGGTCCATCCATGTTGCTGACATTACTTCATTCTGTTTTATGGCTGAATAGTATTCCATTGTGTGTAACACCACATCTTCTTTATCCTTTCATATGTTGACGGACACTTAGGTTGCTTCCATGTCTTGGCTATTCTCCATAGTGGTACTATTTACATTGGGGTGCATATATCTTTTCAAATTAGAGTTTTCATCTCTTAAATATACGTCCAGGTGTGTGGGAGTACTGGATCATATGGTAGCTCTATTTTTAGTTATTTGAGGAAACTTCATACTGTTTTCCATAGAGAGAACACCAATATACATTCATACCAACTGTGTAGGAGGGTTCTCTTTTATCCAAATCCCTCTCTAGCATTTATTGTTTGCAGACTTTTTAATGATGGCCATTCTGACTGGTGTGAGGTGGTAACTTATTGAAGTTTTGATTTGTATTTTTCTAATAATTAGAGATGTTGAGCATCTTTTCCTGTGCATCTTGGGCATTTGAATGTCTTCTTTGTAGAAATGTCTATTTAGGTCTTCTCCCTATTTTAAAATTATTTTTAAATTTTTGATCGAAGGTAATAGCATTACAGTATTGTGTTGGTTTCTACTACTGCCTATTTTTTTCATTGGGTTTTTTGTTTGTTTTAAACAACAGCCACATGAGCTGCTCATAAATTTCAGAGACTAATCGTTTATCAATTGCATCATTTGTAAATATTTTCTCACATCCTGTGGGTTGTCTTTTTGTTTTGCTTATGGTTTTCTTTGCTGTGCGAAAGCGTTTGAGTTTTATTAGGTCCCCAATTTTTTATTTTTTATTTCCATAACTCTAGGAGGTGGGTTAAAAAAAAAAAAAGCATTGCTGCAATTTATATCAAAGAGTGTTCTGCCTATGTTTTTCTTCCAAGAGCTTTATAGTATCTGGTCTTATATTTAGGTCCTTAATCCTTCTTGAGTTTATCTTTGTTTATGGTGTTAAAGAATGTTTTAATTTCATGTTTTACATGTAGTTGTCCAGTTTTCCCACCATCATTTATTGATGAGACTGTCTTCCCTCCATTGTATAGTACACTGCAGCTTTGTACTATAGTCTGAAGTCAGAGAACCTGCTTCTTTCAGCTCCATACTTCTTAAGATTGATTTGGCTATTCAGAGTCTTTGCGTCTCCATACAAATTTTAAGATTTTCTTTTCTAGTTCTGTGAAAAATGCTGTTGGTAATTTGGCAGGGATTGCACTGAATTTATAGATTGCCTGGGTAGTTTAGTTATTTTGACAATATTGATTCTTCCAGTCTAAGAACATGGTATATGTTTTATCTGTCATCTCCAGTTTCTTTCATCAGTATCTTACAGTTTTTGGAGTACAGGTCTTCTGTCTCCCAAGGTAGGTTTATTCTTAGGTATTTTATTGTTTTTCATGTGATGGTAAATGGAATTGTGTCTTTAATTCCTCTTTTTGGTCTTTTGTTTTTAGTGTATAGAAACACAACATATGTCCCCTCCCTCTACTTGTGGCTGATTTATGTTGATGTTTGGCGGAAACCAACACAATTCTGTAAAACAATCATCCTTCAATTAAAAAAAATTAAAATTAAAAAAAGAATAAGAAACAGATTTATGTGTATTAATTTTGTATCCTGAAACTTTACTGAATTTGTTGATGAGTTCTAGTAGTTTTCTGGTAGCATCTTTAGGATTTTCGGTGTATAGAATCATGTCATCTGCAAAGACTGACAGTTTTATCTTTTCATTTCCAAGTTGGATTCCTTTTATTTCTTCTCTGGTTGCCATGGCTAGGACTTCTAAAACTATGTTGAATAAGAGTGGCAAGAGTGGGCATCCTTGTCTTGTTTCTAATCTTACAGGAAATGTTTTCAGCTTTTCACCACGGAGTATGATGCTAGTTATAGGTTTGTCACAGTGATGGTGTTTTAAATGCTAAGTCGTGTCCAAGTCTTGCAACCCCATTAACTGTAGCCTGCCAGACCCCTTTGTCTGTGGGATTCTCCAGGCAAGAATATGGAGGGGGTTGCCATGTCCTTCTCCAGGGGATCTTCCTGACCCAGAGATCGAACCCACATCTCCTGCATTGCAGGCAGATTCTTTACAAACTGAGCTACAAGGGAAGTCCAAGGTTTGTCATACCTGGTCTTTATTATGTTAGGTATGTTCCCTCTCTGCTCACTTTCTGTGTACAGTGTTGGATTTTATTTAAAGCTTTTTTGCATCTATTGAGATGATCGTATAGTTTTTATTCTTCAATTTGTTGGTGTGGAGTATCACACTGATTTCCAGCTATTGAAAAATCCTTGCATCCCTGGAGGTAAATCCTACTTAATCATGGTATATAATCCTTTTAATGTACTGTTGGATTCAGATTGATGATACTTTGTTGAGGATTGTTGTGTCTGTTTTCATCAGTGATATTGGCCTGTAATTTTTGTAGTATCTTTTTCTGGTTTTGGTATTGAGGTAATAGTGGCCTCATAGAGTGAGTTTGGGAGTATTCCTTCTCTGCAATTTTTTGGATTAGTTTCAGAAGGGTAAATATTAACTCTTCTCTCAATATTTGGTAGAATTCACATCTGCTTGAACTTTGGTTTGTTAGAAGTTTTTAAATCACAGTTTCAATTTCAATACTTGTGAATGGTCTGTTCATACTTTTTCTTTATTCCTGGTTCAGTCTTGGGAGATTGATTACACCTTTCTAATAATTTGTTCATTTCTTCCAGGCTTCCTGTTTTATTGGCACATAGTGACTTGTAGTAGCGTCTTATGATCCTTTGTATTTCTGTGGTGTCTGTTGCAATATCTCCTTTTTCATTTCTAATATTATTGATTTGAGCCCTCTCCCCTTTTTCTTGACTGGTCTGGCTAAAAGTTTATCAATTTTGTTTATTTTTCAAAGAACCAACTTTTAGTTTCATTGATCTTTTCTATTGTTTTCTTCATTTCTAGTTTATGTATTTCTGCTCTGATCTTTATGGTTTGTTTTCTTCTACTAACTTTGGATTTTGTTACTTCTTCTTTCTCCATTTCCTTTAAGTATAAGGTTAGGTTGTTTATTTGAGCTTTTTCTTGCTTCCTAAGGTAAGGTTGTGTTGAAACTTCCCCCTTCGAACTATTAATACTTTTGCTGTGTCCCATAGGTTGTGGGTCATTTTGTCTCTAGGTAAATTTTTTAATCTCCTCTTTGATTTCTCCAGTGACCCATGGTTATTTAATTGCATATTGTATAGTCTACACGTGTTTGTGTTTTTTACCATGTTTTTTTCCTTGTAGTTGATTTCTAACTTCATACCATTGTGGTAGGAAAAGATGAATGTTATGATTTAAATTTTGTTAAATTTACTGAGGTGTGCTCTGTGGCCCAGCATGCATCAGTTTTGGAGAATGTTCTATGTACACTTGAAGAATATGTGTTTTGCTGATTTTGTATGGAATGGTATGTAAATATCAAATCCATCTGGTCTAATGTGTCATTTAACGGCTGTGTTTCCTTATTGGTCTTCTATCTGTTGTTATAAGTGGGTGTTAAAATCCTCCACTATTGTTACTGTTGATTTCCTCTTTTGTGGCTGTTACCCTTTGCCTTTTATATTGTTGTGCTCCTATGTTGGATGCATATATACTTACAGTTGTTATATCTTCTTCTTGGATTGATCCCTTGATCATTACATAGTGTCCCTGTCTCCTGTAACAGCCTTTATTTTAAAGTTTATTTTGTGTGATATGAGTATTGCTACTCTAGCTGTCTTTTGTTTTCTATTTGCATGGAATACCTTTTTCTATTCCCTCACTTTCATTCTATATGAGTTCCGAGAGCTGAAGTGGGTCTCTTGTAAACAGCATATATATGGGTCTTGATTTTATATCCATTCAGCCAGTCTGTCTCTTTTGGCTGGAGCATTTAATCTACATTTTTAAGGTAATTAGCAACACACTTGTTCCTGTTGTCATTTTCTTAAGTCCTGGATTTATTTTGTAAGTCTTTTTTTCCTTCGCTTCCTCTTTGGTTCTCTTCTTGTAATTTGATGAATAATTTTAGTGTTGTTTGGAGTCCTTTTTTTGTATGTATTGTAGATTTTTGACTTTCAGTTACCTTGATGTGTGATTTAGCAGTCTGTGTATAATCAGTATTGTTAGTTGGCTGATCTTTTAATTTCAAATGCTTTTCTGATAGCCTACATTTGTGCTCTCCTTTACTCACCAATTGCTTGTTTTGATATCATATTTGTGTGCAGATGATTTCCTACATTTACTTTATATTTGCCTTTACTGGTGAGCTTTTCCATTCATATGTTTTGCTTGTTTGTTTCTAATGGGAGCCTTTTCTTTTCCATGTAAGGAAGTTCATTTATTTGCTGATAATTTTTGAAGACGCTTGTTTTGAAGACTTTTTGAAGACTTTCTCTATATCACGAGATCATGTGTTGTAGGATTTTTAAAATTGTCTTTGTCTAGTTTTAGGATCAGAGTAGTACAGATCTCATATGGTGTTCTCTCTTTTATGAAAGAAGTTGTGTTGAATTGATGTTAATTCTTTAAATATTTGACAGAATTTACCAAGAAGATCATCTTGCCTGGAAATTTCTTTTTCAGGAGCTATTTAACTATACATTTAAATATTTTCAATATTTAAAATACTATTTGTTGTCTATTTCATGTGTGAGTTTTGGAATTTGTGACTTTTGAAGAACTAGTTGATTTATTAAAAGTAATTTACGTATTTTTATTTTGGCTGTGCTGGCAACTACTGAAGCCCGTGCATCTAGAGCGCATGCAATATTTTTGCTGGATATGGAATTATTGGTTGATCGTTCTTTTCTTGTAGCACTTCAGATATACTGTTCCTTTTCCTTTTGGCTGTACGCTTTCTTATGAGAAATCCAAAGCTGTTTCAGTCATTGTTCCCCTCTAGGTAATGTCATTTAAAAATATCATCATGATTGTTTTTCTTTGTCTTTAGTATTCAGCAGTTTTATTATGTGTTTGAGTATGCATGACTTTGAGTTTATCCAGTTTGGGACTCATCAACTTTAATCAGTAGGTTCATACCTTTTACCATATTGTGGTTTGTGTTTGTTAGTTCCTCAAATTTTTTATGTGAACTTCAGGTTTTTTGTTTTTTGTTGTTTCCTATCTGCAGTGACAGGAATTTTTTGTTATTGTTCCCCAAGATCATATTTTTATTGCTTTGCTTTCAGTTGCTGTGCTCAAATAATTTTTATTGACCTGTCTTTAGGTTCACAAACTTTCCTCTATCATCTCAATTTTTGTTATTGAACTTGACTATTAAATTTTTTTAGTTTTTTATCAGATTAAAAATTATATTTGGTTCTTTATATTTTCTCATTCTTTGAGATTTCTGTATTTTTTGTTTCAAGAGCATTCACTCTAAAATACTGAAACATATATGTAATACCTGCTTTAAAGTCTTCCGATAATTTTAATATCTGTGTCCTGTAAGTGTCGCTCCCTGTTATTTCTTTGTTTACCAAGTAATTTTAAATTGTTGCTTGAACAGTTTGAACATTTTTTTTCTGAAAATGTGGGGCTTATTTAAATCCTATGGAGAATGTTTACTTTATTTTCCTCATTTAGCTCAGGCACTTGACTTGTTTAGGTTCAGGCCACAAACTTTGACTAGTCATTTTTGTGGTGTGATTTCAATCTCAGTTCTACTTTGAAAGGTTTTGCAATGTTAAATGTATCTGTTCCAGGAGTGGACTGCTCAGTGGCTACTCTGGGACCTGGGTGGTGATTTCTCCCATTGCTCAGTTGCCAAAGACTATGGAGTGCTTTTAAGATCAGACCCATGCATATTCAGCTTTTAAGTAAGGCTGACAGTTTATAAACAATGTTAAGGAGTCACTTTTATGAATTCCGTCTTGTTTTTTCTCCTCATACTTTATGATTCTTTGAGCCACCTCTTTTCTATACTCCAGCCAGAAAGCTGGAATTTTATTTACCCTGATCTGCTACATATTTCCCATGGTATTCTCTGTATCTGGGAGCATTAAAAAAAAAAAAAGAAAAGTCTACATGGAGGAAAAAGGCAATAACATTTTGTCCCATCCTCTTTGGAAGACAGTTTTTCTTATCATACAAGAAGATCATGTTTGTTCAGAATTTTAGCCTCCATAGGCCTCTATTTTCTGCCACTGTTGGTGCCACCATTGCCAGACCATGAGACTGGAGAAAAAAGAAAAGAAAAATGGAGATATTTCACTCATTTTTTTTTTTTAAACAATTAGGAGGTACTTTGTCTCTGAGCCAAAACTAAAGAACTTCTGGAGTTCATTGTTGTTGTTGTTTTTGGGGGGGTTGTCTTTGGTTGAGATCATGGATATTAAAGAAAAAGATACACTAATCAGTAGTTTGATAGTACTTTGAAATCTTATACTCCTTCCACTGTACTATTATTTAATTCTCCATTTCTTAAATAGCTGTTCCGTGCATTCTGTACATTTTCCACAAGTGCGTTTAGTGGAAAAGACAGGATGAATTGTCCTTACTCCTTCTTCAATTCAGTTCAGTTCAGTTCAGTCGCTCAGTCATGTCTGGCTCTTTGTGACCGCATGGACTGCAGCACACCGGGCTTCCCTGCCCATCACCAACTACCAGAGCTTACTCAAACCCATGTCCATTGAGTCAGTGATGCCATCCAACCATCTCATCCTTTGTCCTCCCCTTCTCCTCCTGCCCTCAATCTTTCCCAGTAGCAGGGTCTTTTCAAATGAGTGAGCTCTTCACATCAGGTGGCCAAAGTACTGGAGTTTCAGCTTCAGCATCAGTTGTTCCAATGAACACTCAGGACTGATTTCCTTTAGGATGGACTGGTTGGACCTCAATGCAGTCCAAGGGACTCTCAAGAGTCTTCTCCAACACCACAGTTCAAAAGCATCAATTGTTCAGAACTCAGATTCTTACCCAGAAGCAAAGTCTCAGGGAAAAGCTTTTTTTTTTTTTTTTAATGTAGGTGTTTAAGTGCTGTTGGGATCTTATTTTTATATACTTCATAACTCTTTTTAAAGAGTGGATTAAAAAAACACATGAAAGATTTCTTTTTGGTATTGATTAGTTTTTCTCTGCTGTCCTGAACTCTTTCATGCTGTAAGATCAGCAAAAACGAATTGATTATTTGAGGGATAATCATGCCAGTACTTGGCATCTCTTTAGCTTTAGCTCATCACTGTACCTAAAAAGCCCAGCACTACCTACTGTTCTTCAGTGTTTAAAATTATCCCTATCAAAATGGGTTAGAGATAGTCACAGAAACTTGAAGATGAATGTCACCTGAAGAACACTTAACTCTTCAGAGTTTGTGTTCAGTTTAATGTTAAAATCTTTATCTACATAATATATGACAATAAGCCCAGTGCATGCCACAGTGCATGACATAAAGCAGATATTTAAAACATATTTGCTCAACTTTTTGAAAGAATAAACCAATGCATTCAACTCTTTGATCATATATTGAATTGTTTTGTGTGTGTGTGTGTCAATAAGACACTAAGATGAATGGAAATAAAAAGATAACTAAGATATGTTTCTGACAACCAGAAACTCTCACAGTGGCTAGCCAGACACACAAAAAACTTATTATAGGGAAGAATTAAAAAGGTATGTTGAAGAAAATTTTATCAGAAGGAAAAATAAAATATAAGTTGAGGTAAAAATATCTTTGTTGAAATCAAATTAAAAGGTCATACACAATCTTTCTGATTGAATTCTGTGTAATTCATGGGAAGAACACTGGGGTCAGGAAACATGAATTCCTTTTTCTAGTTGTGCTGTTATGTGTGTCTCTGATTTTACCATCTGTCGTCTATTCTTTTTCATATCTGGAAAAAAAGAGACTTACTCTTGCCTGGAAAATCCCATGGATGGAGGAGCCTGGTAGGCTACAGTCCATGGGATTGCTAAGAGTCGGACACGACTGAGCAACTTCACTTTCACTTTTCACTTTCATGCATTGGAGAAGGAAATGGCAACCCACTCCAGTGTTCTTGCCTGGAGAATCCCATGGATGGAGAAGCCTGATAGGCTGCAGTCCCCGGGGTCGCACAGAGTCGGACACGACTGAAGCGACTTAGCAGCAGCAGCAGCTGATGCTTATGGTCATTCATAGCACGAAATTTTATTTTGTTATTTTATGTAAAAATTCTCTATCAAGAATTAATAAACACTGACATTTTGTAATTTTCACTTCAGATTTTTTTTAGATAATATAAAACATCATAGGTAAAGTTAGATTGTCCAATGCTCCCTTCTCAACCTCCCTCCCTAATAGTAGTTACTATATTGCTTTTTCAGAAACTTGGTACCTAATTTTATTGTGGTAATCACCCTGATATCCCAAACTATATTATGAGATGGTAAGGATATATCTACTAAGTAGTTATACTTTAAAGTTGATTCATATCTTTTTGGTCCAGGTTTTAATGTTTTGACTACATGTTTCATGTCCACATTTTAAAAATATTTTACATAACATTTTATTCATCACACTGAATACATTTCAGTAGCTTGATTTTTAGAGGAACAAAGCAATCTTTTCATTCAAATGTATGTATTGGAGATTTATCCTTAAGGAGAAACATAATCAAAATGATTTATTGAATCAGTTCAGTTAGGTCACTCAGTCATGTCCAACTCTTTGCGACCCCATGAATTGCAGCACTCCAGGCCTCCCTGTCCATCACCAACTCCCAGAGTTCACCCAAACTCATATCCATCTAGTTGGTGATGCCATCCAGCCGTCTCATCCTCTGTCATCCCCTTCTCCTCCTGCCCCCAGTCCCTCCCAGCATCAGGGTCTTTTCCAATGAGTCAACTCTTTGCATGAGGTGGCCAAAGTACTGGAGTTTCAGCTTTAGCATCATTCCTTCCAAAGAAATCCCAGGGCTGATCTCCTTCAGAATGGACTGGTTGGATCTCCTTGCAGTCCAAGGGACTCTCAAGAGTCTTCTCCAACACCACAATTCAAATGCATCAATTCTTCAGTGCTCAGCTTTCTTTACAGTCCAAGTCTCACATCTA
The DNA here is from genome assembly GCF_029407905.1 of Bubalus kerabau. NCBI lineage: Eukaryota > Metazoa > Chordata > Mammalia > Artiodactyla > Bovidae > Bubalus > Bubalus kerabau. The sequence continues at coordinate 34,870,422 of NC_073634.1, read as the reverse complement.
TACATGACCACTGGAAAAACCATAGCCTTGATTAGACAGACTTTTGTTGGCAAAGTAATGTCTCTGCTTTTGAATATGCTATCTAGGTTGGTCATAACTTTCCTTCCAAGGAATAAGCGTCTTTTAATTTCATGCTGCAGTAACCATCTGTAGTGATTTTGGAGCCCCCAAAATTAAAGCCTGACACTGTTTCCCTATCTATTTCCCGTGAAGTGTATTTATTGAGTAGTATAATACATTATAAGAATATATCATAATATACCTACCTACCACCTTTGTATTTATCCCCCCCTAGTATGGATGTGAGAGTTGGACTGTGAAGAAGGCTGAGTGCTAAAGAATTGATGCTTTTAAACTGTAGTGTTGGAGAAGACTCTTGAGAGTCCCTCGGACTGCAAGGAGGTGCAACCAGTCCATCCTAAAGGAGATCAGTCCTGGGTGTTCATTGGAAGGACTGATGCTAAAGCTGAAACTCCAGTACTTTGGCCACCTCATGTGTAGAGTTGACTCATTGGAAAAGACTCTGATGCTGGGAGGGATTGGGGGCAGGAGGAGAAGGGGACGACAGAGGATGAGATGGCTGGATGGCATCACTGACTCGATCGACGTGAGTCTGAGTGAACTCTGGGAGTTGGTGATGGACAGGAAGGCCTGGCGTGCTGTGATTCGTGGGGTCGCAAAGAATCAGACATGACTGAGCGGCTGATCTGATCTGAGTATTTTTTTTATTAGAAATCATGCATACATCCTTTACATCCTTGGGTCCATATGATGGATTCTCTAACACATATTTAGAACTAAGATAGCTGGATCCTAGCTCAAGTATATTTTGGTGTTTATTAGACATTGGTAAACTGCTGATTTCTTCACATACTTTCTGATTCTTGTTTCTGACTTATAATTTTAGGGGTGTGAATTAGTATTTCATTCTCTAGAGGTTTTGGGTCAACATCTTTCATAACCCTAGGTAAATCCCACACTATTCTGGTTTACTAAGAATTATTTATTTGCTAGTTTTTCTTTTTTTATATAGTTCATAATATTTCTTTCTTAATTTTGTTGACCTTATTAGACTGTTATGTCAGTGAGAAACAGGGTGCCATGGTTTGCTTTGGGCAGTATTGCACCCATTTTCTCAGTCTAATTAATAGCATCCCCTTCGATTCATAGGAGTGTCTTAATTTAAATGATAGAAACTGTGGAAAGATTTAAAAACACACACACAAATATTTCTTAAGTAAAAAAAAAAAAAAAGTTTTATTTAATCAAATCTTTTTTGAAGTTATTGATACGATCATACATTTTTTATCTTCCATTAATGTGCTTAAACAGATTATGTCATGAAATACTCTGAAATGTAGCAATTCGTATGTTCCTGAAATTGTTTGGAAGTCCTTGGTGGTAAAAGCTTATTGTTAAAGACCAAGAAGCCACAAAACAGGGCTCATCACTTGCTTTGTGCAGGGCGTGTCATTCATTCACACAAGCACACTAGAGAGTCAGTAAAGTAGAAAACATGCATACTGAGAAAGCAGAGGGTGCTAGAGCTCTGAGTGTTCCTACCTTGTCCTGAAGATCCCAGAAGAACCCCCAAGATGATAGCTTATGTGAACGATGTCAGATTTGTGATCTCCGAAGATTTAGCTTTGCGACCAGACACCAGACTTGATCACTTGAGAGCTTTTGTGTAGCAGAATTTAGTACAGAGTTTAAACTGAGTTGTTGGTTGTGTAATTATAAGTTCCTGGCTTAAAGAAAAAAAGGTTTTATGTGACTAAGACTAAGGAATGTAGAGAGAGAGAGAGAGAAAAAAAAGAAAAGACATTTGTCCTTTCCTCCTCCTTGAGAATTCCAGACCTCTATCTCCTGCTTGAGAGCCCCAGACCCTCTTCTCCTCCTCGGAGACTTATCAACCTGCCTAGGAATTGACTCTCTCATCAGCTCAGTGTTAGAAATCCATCTGCAATGCAGGAGATACAGTTTCACTCCCTGGGTTGGGAAGATTCCCTGGAGAAGGAAATGGCAACTCATTCCAGTATTCTTGCCTGGGTAATCCCATGGAGAGAAGAGCCTGGCAGGCTCTAGTCCATGGGGTCACAAAAGAGTCGGACATGATTTAGTGCCTGAAAAACACCAAGAATCTGACATTGTTAAATTTGGATTGTGAATATATTATTTAGAATTTTTGTATTTCTATTCATCAGTGAGATTTATTTCTGATATTATTCTTGTCTAGTACCTAAATTTTGGTGGTCTCATTAAAATAAGAGTTTGACGTCTCTGTTTGCAGAGAAGTTTGGAAACTTTCTAGTGTTTTCTGAATTGAAATTATAATTTACCAATATATTTCAATAATGGTATTAACCAATAGTCTGAAAAAGGTTGTAGATATTGTACTTACCTTTGCTGAACCTCAGTTTCTTTATGGTGATACTACCAAATCAGCTTTGTATGTTTCCTATAAGGACCAAATTATATAACATAAGAAGCATATGTTTGATTTAAACATTAATTAAAATTTATATGTAAAATAGACAGCCAATGGGAATTTGCTGTATGACTAAGGGAACTCAAACCAGGCTCTATAACAACCTAGAGGAGTGGGATGGAGAGGGTGGTGGGAGGGAGTTTCCAGAGGGAGGGGAAATATGTATACCTATGGCTGATTCATGTTGATGCTTGGCAGAAAGCAACACAATTCTGTAAAGCAATTATCATTCAGTTAAAATATAGACCAAAAAAAGCACACATACACACAGAGTAAAAATGTAGAATGCTAACAGATTGAGAATTTTGACTGAATGTCTATAAGATGATGACTTTAAGGCATAGAAGTTTTGGCATAACCAATCAATGGAAATAATTCAGAAACTAAGAGGAACGGTAGGAACTTGGTTGTTTAACCAGTGTTCAACCAGCCTCTCCCATCCAGAGGTTTTTTTATGAAAGGACACTGGTGTAGGTTTTATGTTTATATTTAGGCATGAATTTTCATGGCCAAAGTCAATCTAACTATAATGTGGATTGATTTTAGGTACAGCACTGTTTATTTTAGGCATAGCCCTCTCTATAGTATACCTGCCAAAGGCCAAAAACAAACAAACAGCGAAGTTGGATTTCACGTCAAGCCAAATGGTTTTAATTTGTTAACATTTTGAAGTAGCAACTATAGTTCTGACTGAGAAACAAAATGCCCCCAGGAGACATAAAATTCTGTTAAATATATTTACATTGTCACCCAGGATGTATTTGGACCATCTTATTCTCTCTCCAAATGCTATGTGCTGAGAAAGTACAAACTGAAATAGTTTCCTAAATAAAAACAGATCATGGTATCTTAGTCACACGTTATGTTCAAAAGCCTGTTGGGAATTTAGAGGTTGCTGTGATCAATAGCCCTGAATTCCAGGTCAAGGGAACTCTTAATCATCTGCCTCTATTAAATTTGGAAAATTTACTCTCTCTGCCTCATTTTATACATATGTGAAAGTGTGCATGCATATCAGATAACTGCCTTTCTTCATAAGATTTCTATGAAAGTCAAATATCAGTCTTTATTGTACAATGAAGGAATGAAACTAGTACATGAAGATATTAACTAGGAAGATTGTGACAAATAAGCCTCAGTTTTTCAGTGGCTTAAATCTTGAAATTTTTAAAGTTTTTATTAGTGACTATTATTTAAATTAAGACACCTCTGTGAGCGAAAGGGGAAGCTATTAATTCTACTGTGGAAGTGGGCACAGCAATCCTGGGCACCCTGTTTCTCACTGTCGTAACAGTCTGAGACAGGTGTTCTTGGTCAGGTGACTTTTTCCCAGTAGTGACCCAGAGACTAAGTTCCTCCTTTTAGATTTTGGCTCTGTCAACTTTCGTCTGTGGATTACAAAACCATTCTAACGGCAGTCATATGCTAGTAAACAGCTTCCCAAAATGAAGAAAAGAAAAAAGAGCTCTAATGTGTAATATTTGCTGATTTCTTTTGTGTAAGTATTCTCACCATAATAAACCTCAAACTGCCAAAAACTTATCAACTGGCTCAAATACGTCATCAATAGGCTTTTGTGGACTGTAGAATCTAACTTCAGAGTGTCACTGACACTATGTCTTCAGTCCAGTCAGCTGGAATGGGAAGAAAGCAGAGAAAATTATGTGCGGGTGATTTTTTACGGGCCAGGCCTTGAACGTGAGCTTATTATGATGACTTGCAAACCTCTGGTTAGAATTCAGCCACAGGCAGTGACTGTGATATGTGATCTGTGTATCCAGGAAGAAACAACTGGGGAACATTAAGCAGAAAGCATGCCTCTGCCACAGCTAGGTGATCTCAGGGACTATCCCTTATTAAATACCATAAAAACAGGACTAGGAATCTCCAGTTTTCTGTCCTCAAATACTGCAAACACTCAATCTTACATGTACTTCAGAGGAGGATTGAGTAATCACCTCTAAATGAAAATGCAGAAGGTGGCCTGGACATACTGCTATGCAGTAATTTTAGAAATAGTTGTCTTTAATTATGGCTTGATAGAATTACCCTATATGTATTACTCATAAAGCAGCTATTTTGTAGTTTCTATCAAATACTAAGACACTGCCTTGAAATTTAGAAATCAAGAGGTGTCCAAAGTGCATTTTAAGAAATATTTATTTGGCTGCATCATGTGGGATCTTTTGCTGTGGCACAGGGATTCCCTAGGTGTGGGGCATGGACTTAGTTGCTCCACAACATGTGGGATCTTAGCTCTCCAACCAGGGACCAAACAAGAGCCTCCTACACTGTAAGGCTGATTCTTAACTACTGGGACACCACACCCCCAGAGTGCATTTTTAACTTTGAAATTTGTTTACATCTAGTGTCTCTACTTGAATCACTTTGTGGTAAGGATGGAATTGACAAATCTGAAGTAAGAATCAACAACAAAAGGTTTCACTGGTAGCTCTACTCCAATGGCAGTAGTGAAGAAGTAGAACAAAATTACGCTCTCTCTTGTTCTGATAATTTCCACATGTCAGCTTCAAAAGTGAACTTGTTAATTTTGCAGCTAGATCTCCACTGATTTTGTTTTAGGGTCTGACAGTGTGTATCATAAATTACATAAAACTTCTATTTTGTTCAACTTGGATTTTAATCAATATTTGCAGATTCCTTTGAGTGCAAAAGTACTGTATTGAATTGATGGAAACAAGACAATTCAATATCAAGTCTAACCATAATGGTATCATTATATTTTCTCCTGAACTGTCTTTCAGAACATACTTTTTGTCATAGTCACACTGAAATTCCCTTTGCACTTTTTTTTTTCTTCTGATAGCTGATTGATTTGGTAGACAATGTTACAAAATGAAAATGTTAAAATACAAAAGTTATTTTCAGGTTATAACTCTGCCTGAAATCTCCCCCCTGCATGGCTTTTACAATATTTAACTTCTGAGTCTACATTCCATGAACCCATTTGTTTCCTTAGTGTTTATGATCTATGTGGTGTAGAAACCAGTCTCCAGTAGTAAAGAATAGTGGGTAACAATCACTAACCTAAAAGCAAAATAAGTGGACTTGAAGTCTGACCACCAATTAGTAACTCAGTGATTTAGAGCAGGCCTTCCCTGGTGGTTCAGATGGTAGAGAATCTTCGTGCAATGATGGAGACCTGGGTTCAGTCCTGGGTTTGGAAGATTCCCTGGAGGAGGGCATGTCGATCCACTCCACGATTATTGTCTGGAGAATCCCCATGGACAGAGGAGCCTGATGGGCTACAATCCATGGGATTCTAAAAAGTTGAACATGACTGAGCAACTAAGCAATTTAGACCAAGTCATTTTAATTTTTCTGTGGCTCAGTTTCTCTTTTGTGAAATGGAGGCTGAAAAATTTAACTCTGTACTCCAAAAGTTATAAGAATTAACCGTCAACATATAAAAAATAGTTTAGAACAACAGTACATGGTGAGTGTTTTACAAACATTATTAATATAATTGTATTTATTATTTCTTGATGAGATTATAGTCAATTTTATTTTTTCTTAAAAGTTTCTGTATTTTCTTTATTTTTTCTAAAATAAACATTTGCCCAATTAAAAACAAGAAAAAGCAACACCAAATTTCTTGCTGATTATTTTGGCAATACTCTTTTTTCATCTGAGGCGTTTAGATGATTTTGCTAATTTTAATCCCAAGAGGTGGAGGCCACATTTGATCTAAATAGTTATTGTATTATAGTACAATAATTTTTCAAAGTTCAGATTTTTGTGATGATAAAAGATGAAAACTGGAAAATTAATTCCTGAGTTGAGTACTAAGAAAAGATCATCAGTTCAGTTCAGTCACTCAGTCGTGTCCGACTCTTTGCGACCCCATGAATTGCAGCACGTCAGGCCTCCCTGTCCATCACCAACTCCCGGAGTTCACTCAGACTCATGTCCATAGAGTTGGTGATGCCATCCAGCCATCTTATCCTCTGCTGTCCCCTTCTCCTCCTGCCCCCAATCCCTCCCAGCATCAGAGTCTTTTCCAATGAGTCAACTCTTCGCATGAGGTGGCCAAAGTATTGGAGTTTCAGCTTTAGCATCATTCCTTCCAAAGAAATCCCAGGGCTGATCTCCTTCAGAGTGGACTGGTTGGATCTCCTTGCAGTCCAAGGGACTCTCAAGAGTCTTCTCCAACACCACAGTTCAAAAGCATCAATTCTTCGGTGCTCAGCTTTCTTCACAGTCCACATGTGAGAGAAAGCTCAGCTTTCATCCATACATGACCACTGGAAAAACCATAGCCTTGGCTAGATGGACCTTTGTTGGCAAAGTAATATCTCTGCCTTTGAATATGGTATCTAGGGTGGTCATAACTTTCCTTCCAAGGAGTAAGTGTCTTTTAATTTCATGGCTGCAGTCACCATCTGCAGTGATTTTGGAGCCCCCAAAATCAACTCTGACACTGTTTCCACTGTTTCCTCATCTATTTGCTGTGAAGTGATGGGACCAGATGCCATTATCTTAGTTTTCTGAATGTTGAGCTTTAAGCCAACTTTTTCACCCTCCACTTTCACTTTCATCAAGAGGCTTTTTAGTTCTTCTTCACTTTCTGCCATAAGGGTGGTGTCATCTGCATATCTGAGGTTATTGATATTTCTCCCGGCATTCTTGATTCCAGCTTGTGCTCTTCCAGCCCAGCATTTCTCATTATGTACTCTGCATATAAGTTAAATAAGCAGGGTGATGATATACAGCCTTGACATACTCCTTTTCCTACTTGGAACCAGTCTGTTGTTTCATGTCCAGTTTTAACTGTTGCTTCCTGACTGGCATACAAATTTCTCAAGAGGCAGGTCATGTGGTCTGGTATTCCCATCTCTTTCAGAATTTTCCACAGTTTGTTGTGATCCACACCGTCAAAGGCTTTGGCATAGTCAATAAAGCAGAAGTAGATGTTTTTCTGGAACTCTCTTGCTTTTTTGATGATCCAGCTGATGTTGGCAATTTGATCTCTGGTTCCTCTGCCTTTTGTGAAACCAGCTTGAACATCTGGAAGTTCACGGTTCATGTATTGCTGAAGCCTGACTTGGAGAATTTTGAGCATTACTTTACTAGCGTGTGAGATGAGTGCAACTATGTGGTAGTTTGAGCACTCTTTGGCATTGCCTTTCTTTGGGATTGGAGTGAAAACTGACTTTTCCAGTCCTGTGGCCACCGCTTAGTTTTCCAAATTTGCTGGCATATTGAGTGCAGCACTTTCACAGCATCATCTTTCAGGATTTGAAATAGCTCAACGGGAATTCCATCACCTCCACTAGCTTTGTTTGTAGTGATGTTTCCTAAGGCCCACTTGACTTCACATTCCAGGATGTCTGGCTCTAGGTGAGTGATCACACTATTGTGGTTATCTGGGTCACGAAGATTTTTTTTGTATATTTATGTGTATTCTTGCCATCTCTTCTTAATATCTTCTGCTTCTGTTAGGTCCATACCTTTCTGTCCTTTATTGAGCCCATCTTTGCATGAAATTTTCCCTTGGTATCTCTAATTTTCTTCAAGAGATCTCTAGTCTTTCCCGTTCTCTTGTTTTCCTCTATTTCTTTGCTTTGATCACTGAGGAAACCTTTCTTATCTCTCCTTGCTATTCTTTGGAACTCTGCATTCAAATGGGTATATCGTTCTTTTTCTCCTTTGCCTTTCACTTCTATTCTTTTCTCAGTTATTTGTAAGGTCTCCTCAGACAGCCATTTTGGCTTTTTGCACTTATTTTTCTTGGGGGTGGTCTGATCACTGCCTCCTGTAGAATGTCGTGAACCTCCGTCCATAGTTCTTCAGGCACTCTATCAGATCTAATCCCTTGAATCTATTTGTCACTTCCACTGTATAATCATAAGGGATTTGATTTAGGTCATACCTGGATGGTCTAGTGGTTTTCCCTACTTTGTTCAGTTTAAGTCTGGATTTGGCAATAAGGAGTTCATGATCCGAGCCACAGTCAGCTCCCGGTTTTGTTTTTGCTGACTGTATCAAGCTTCTCCATCTTTGGCTGCAAAGAATATAATCAATATGATTTTGATACTGACCATCTAAATTTGTGATTTTATGTTGTAATTATTTCTCTCCTTCAAATATTGCTGTAATAAACTCACTCCATAGTTTTCTTCTCCAATGAATCCTCTCTTAAAATAATAAAGCCCAAAAATGAAACTGATAAGAAAGGAGCTGCTCTCTGTAAATAGGAAGACAGGAAGAGAATCAACCCCCCCACAACAATCCCCCCACCCCTTTCATCCTTTCTCTGGCATCTTTGACAGAGGTTAAGAGGGAACACAGTTTTAAAAACTATTAAACTTAAACCCTTTATAATTCACTCAGTCATCCACATGTTCTAAATTTGTTCCTGGTTCAAATAAGACCATCAGAGACTTCAGTATTCTTGTCACTGTTTGATTCCCTGGTGGAATCGTTTCTCTGACCTACACTTTCAAATATGACTCAGGATTTGTGGTATTTGCTGTAAGCCTTATGAAAAACTTTTCAAGTTCATTAAGAAGAATCACTTTTATGAGGCTCCATGGGAAATATCTTTATCAAACCTTAATACCAACACAGAAAAATGAACTTAATTCTATCTATTGATTTCATATTAGAGATACTGAAACTTGTAATTGATTTCTCTTTTTTTTTGTTTTCCACTTAAAGTTGAATATGTAACTCATCTCTAACCATTATACACAACACTTCTTTGTGTAGTAGATTTACAGAAACTACCTTTTGTCTTGATTTCTTCATCTCTCTCACTTTTCTTGGCTTCTACAAGTTATACTGGAAACAGCATATATATATGATTACTTATTGCTTTAAGTTCCTAGTAGTGAAATTACTGTGTGTGTGTGTGTATATATATATATATTTTTGTTTATATTTGTAGCCTTTGATTTGATATGAGTTCCGGCCTTGTCTGAAAGCTAACTTTATCATCTTTTATCATTTTATGAAATTAATTCATTGTTTATGATCCTAACACATCCAAGATGAACAATGCCCACCTTGTGACTACTGCAAAAATTAAAGATGATTTATGTGCAGTATGTCTAATAGCTCTTGGTAAATACTGCAGATGCATTAATAAATATTAGCCATGTAGAGTATTTTCTAGCCAGCCATATTACTTGTATTTTTAGTTTCCATTTAATAAAACAGAGTAAATCTTATAGTTGCAGCAAATACCTCAGCAATAGAAACTAAACTTATTTTTCTTTACTAATGTTGTCACCAATGTCCTAGAGTCCTTGGACAAGTAATGGTCTCCTTTGGTGCACACTTGAGACAACTGGATTTATTCACACAAATCTTCCTGTGCCTCTGCTGTAATTGTCCTTGTACAATCGTCAAGAGCTATGGTTGAAAAAAATTAATGTCCATTAACCAAAAGACAATAGGTTCTCAAATACATAGGCTTTGTAGGGCTTTGCTGCAAGTAATGAATGAAATTACCACACTTTTTTCAAGCAATAATTAGTTTAATTGTAAGAGGTAGAAATTACTGCCAGGGCTTTTATTTATCGAGTTGACTTCACTCTGCTTGGGGATAATGTAATGTTTACCATGGAGTACGTGTTGTTTACTTCGAGGATTATTTTCACAATCACATAGCTCTAAATGGTATATTAACTCAGTAGAGGCTATTAACATGTGCAGCCAAACTCACCATCCACACACTGCAAAAGCAGGTTTAGTTTTTTTAGTAACAGATTGAGCAATAAAAATGTGTCAGCATTGTCTGAAAATATGTACTCCACCATAAGTGAAATAATTCTACTCCTGTTTTATTTGTAAGAAAGAGAAAAGAAGTGGAAAGAGTCCTCTTGTTATTCATCCCAGCTTTAGAAAATGAATGTGTCTTTGGCTCACTATACTTTAGATTTTAATTGCCTGTTGACAGTAAACCTATTACCATAATATAGTGCCTATATTTCATGTTTTATTTGAAGTATGTGCTCCTTTTTCCAAATAGCAGCATTTAGCTATTTTTGTTTATATAGCTTACTTTGTGTCATAGCATTGCTTATTTCAATAAAAATCCCTGTTTAAAGAGAATTTTTAGGACCCTTCCATCCTTCTGAAATGTTTGCACCCTTTGCCCCTTATTTTGGAAGAAATTCCAACTGAAAAGTAAGAGTACAGTCAATATATTTTTAGAAAATCTAGTTTACATGTGTACTCTTCAGACCAACCTCCAGAAAAACCCCAACTTACCTATAATGCTTTGGACCAGAGGTCACTCATTTTCTTTTTATGTCACTGAAAGTTTCAATTTTATCTCATGAAATCATAAAAATAACTCAGACATATTAATTGTAAGAATTCCAGTACATATCTGACAAAATAGGCTTTAAAACAAAGATGGTAACAAGAGACAAAGAGAACATTATGATCAAAGCATCAGTCCAAGAAGAAGATTCAGTTATAAATAAATATGCAAGAGAATTCCAGAAAAACCTCTATTATGCTTCACTGACTACACTAAAGCCTTTGACTGCATGGATCACAACAAACTGTGGAAAATTCTTAAAGAGATGAGAATACCAGGCCACCTGAGCTGCCTCCTGAGAAATCTGTATGCACGTCAAGAAGCAACAGTTAGAACTGGACATGGAACAACAGACTGGTTCCAAATTGGGAAAGGAGTATGTCAAGGCTGTATATTGTCACCCTGCTTATTTAAATTACATGCAGAGTACATCATTTGAAATGCCAGGCTGGATGAAGCACAAGCTGGAATCAAGATTGTCTGGAGAAATATCAATAACTTCAGATATGCAGGTAACACCACCCTTATGGCAGAAAGAGAAGAGGAACTAAAGAGCCTCTTGATGAAAGTAAAAGAGGAGAGTGAAAAAGCTGGCATAAAACTCAACATTCAAAAAACTAAGATCACGACATCTGGCCCTATCACTTCATGGCAAATAGATGGGGAAACAGTGGAAACAGTGCAGACTTTATTTTCTTGGGCTCCAAAATCACTTCAGATGGTGACTGCAGCCATGAAATTAAAGACACTTTCTCCTTGGAAGAAAAGCTATGACAAATCTAGACAGCATATTAAAAAGCAGAGATGTTACTTTGCCAACAAAGGTTCATATAGTCAAAGCTATGGTTTTTCCAGTAGTCTTTATGGATGTAAGAGTTGGACCATAAAGATGGCTAAGTGCCAAAAAATTGATGCTTTTGAACTGTGGTGTTGGAGAAGACTCTTGAGAGTCCCTTGGACTGAAGGAGATCAAACCAGTCAATCCTGAAGGAAATCAATCCTTAATATTCAGTGGAAGGATTAATGCTGAAGAGAAGCTCCAATACTTTGGACATCTGATGCGAAGAACTGATTCATTAGAAAAGACCCTGATGCTGAGAAAGATTGAAGGCAGGAGGAGAAGGGAAAACAGAGGACAAGATGGTTGGATGACATCATCAATTCAATGAACATAAGTTTGAGCCAGCTCAGGGAGATGGTGAAGGTCATGGAAGCCTGGCATGCTGCAGTCCATGTGGTCAAAGAGTCAGACATGAATGAGCAACTGAACAACAGTGCATCCAACATTTGTTGTTGTTGTTTAGTTGTTAAGTGATGTCCAATTCTTTTGTGACCCCCATCAACTATAGACCTCCAGGCCTCTCTGTCCATGGACTTTACCAGGCAAGAATACTGGAGTGGGTTTCCATTTCCTTCTTTAGGAGATCTTCCTGATCCAGGGATCAAACCTGCGTCTCCTACACTGGCAGGTGGATTCTTTACCAGTGCACCACCTGGGAAGCCCATGCACCCAACATAGGAACACTTAAATACATAGAGCAAATATTAATGGACATAAAGGGAGAAATTGATATTAAAAATAATAGTGAAGTGAAGTCGCTCAGTCGCATCTGACTCTTTGTGACCTCATGGACTGTAGCCTACTAGGCTCCTCCATCCATGGGATTTTCTAGGCAAGAGTACTAGAGTGGGTTGCCATTTCCTTCTCCAGGGGATCTTCCCAACCCAGGGATTGAACCCAGGTATCCTGCATTGTAGGCAGATGCTCTACCATCTGAGCCACCAGGGAAGTGAATAAAAATAGTAGGGGACATTAATGTGTGTGTGTGTGTGTGTGTGTGTGTGTGTGTGTATAATATTCCATCCAAAAGCAGCAGAATACACATTGACTTCAAGTGCACATGGAAAATTCTCCAGGATAAATGATATACTAGGCCATGAAAGAAGTCTCAGTAAATTTTAGAAAAACTGAAATCATATCAATTGCAACAATAATCCTATGAGATTGGAATCTACAAGAGAAAAAAATGCAAAAAAGAAGAAAACCAACACATGAAAAAGTGAAAGTGAAAAGTTAAAGTGAAATTGCTCAGTCACATCCAACTGTTTGTGACCCCATGGAATATAGCCTATCAGGCTTATCCATCCATGGGATTTTCCAGGCAAGAGTACCAAAGTGGGTTGCCATTTCCTTTTCCAGGGGATTTTCCTGACCCAGGGATTGAACATGGGTCTCCCACATTACAGGAAGACGCTTTACCCTTTAAGCCACCAGGGAAGCCCAACACGTAAAAACTTGGAGCTAAATAATATGCTACACAATGATTAATGGATAATGCTGCTAAGTCACTTCAGTCGTGTCCAACTCGGTGTGACCCCAGAGATGGCAGCCCACCAGGCTCTCCGTCCCGGGGATTCTCCAGACAAGAACACTGGAGTGGGTTGCCATTTCCTTCTCCAATGCATGAAAGTGAAAAGTGAAAAGGAAGTCACTCAGTCGTGTCTGACTCTTGGTGACCCCATGGACTGCAGCCTAACAGGCTCCTCCGTACATGGGATTTTCTAGGCAAGAGTACCGGACTGGGGTGCCATTGCCTTCTCCGTAATGGATCATAGAAGAAGTCAAATACCTGGAGACATAGGAAAACAATAAACAGTAATCTAAAATCTATGGGATAAAGCAAAAGCAAGTCTAAGAGGAAAGTTTATAGCAATATAAGCCTACCTCAGGAAACAAACAAAAAAACTCAAAGAACCTTACCTTGTATCTAAAAGAATTAGGAAAAGAATAAAAAAAAAAAACACAAAAGTTAACAGAGGAAAGAAATCAAATATCAGAGAAAGAATAAATTAAATAAAGACTAAAGGAAACTAGAAAAGATCCATGAAACTAAGAACTGACTCTTTGAAAACATAAACAAAATTGATAAAACTTAGCCAGACTTATTAAAATAAAAAGAGGGTCCAAATCAATGAAAGGAAAAGTTACAACCAATACCAGAGAAATACAAAGGATCTCAGTAGATTGCTACAAATGATTATATGCCAATAAAATGGATAACCTAGACAAGATGGATAAATTCCTAAAAATGTATTATGTTGCAACACTGAAACAAGGAGAAATAGAAAATATGAACAGACAAATTACTAATTATGAGTTGAATCAGTAATTAAAATTCCAAACAAAAGTCCAGGATCAGATGCCTTTACAGATGAAATCTGTAAAACATTTACAGAAGCGTTGACACCTATCCTTCTCAGTTCAGTTCAGTCCAGTCACCCAGTCGTGTCCGACTCTTTGCGAACCCACGAATTGCAGCACGCCAGGCCACCTCCGTGTCCATCACCAACTCCTGGAGTTCACTCAAGCTCACGTCCATCGAGTCAGTGATGCCATCCAGCCATTTCATCCCCTGTCATCCCCTTTTCCTCCTACCCCCAATCCCTCCCAGCATCAGAGTCTTTTCGAATGAGTCAACTCTTCGCATGAGGTGGCCAAAGTACTGGAGTTTCAGCCTCAGCATCAGTCCTTCCAATAAACACCCAGGACTGGTCTCCTTTAGCATGGACTGGTTGGATCTCCTTGTGGTTCAAGGGACTCTCAAGAATCTTCTCCAGCACCACAGTTCAAAAGCATCAATTCTTCCGTGCTCAGCTTTCTTCACAGTCCAACTCTCACATCCATACATGACCACTGGAAAAACCATAGCCTTGACTAGACAGACCTTTGTTGGCAAAGTAATATCTCTGCTTTTCAATATGCTATCTAGGTTGGACATAACTTTTCTTCCAAGGAGTAAGCATCTTTTAATTTCATGGCTGCAGTCACCATCTGCAGTGATTTTAGAGCCCCATAAAATAAAGTCTGCCACTGTTTCCCCATCTATTTTCCATGAAGTGATAATCATTCTAAAAAATTACAGAGGAAGGAAAACCTCTGAACTCATTCTATGAGGACAGTGTCATCCTGATACCAAAACTGGATGAAGTTATCACAGAAAACTCTAGAGCAATGTCATTGATTAATATAGATGTAAAAATCCTCAAAAATATATGCAATCTAAATCCAGCAATACATTAAAAGGATCATATACTATGATCAAGTGGGATCATGTACTATGATAACATTTGTGTATTGGATGAATTCGTGTTTTTGAAATGACCACAATATCCAAGACCATCTACAGATTCAATGCAATCCCTATCAAAATACTAATGGCATTTTCCACAAAACAACAAAAAATAATTCTAAAATTTGTATGGAATCAAAAAAGGTCCCAAATAGACAAAACAATTTTAAGACAGAAGACCAAAGCTAGGGGTATCATGTTCCAGCTTCAAGCGGTACTATAAAGCTACGTTAATCAAAACAGCATGGTACTGGCCCATAAACAATTACATAGATCAGTGGAACAAAATGGAGAGCCTAGAAATGAATCCACACTTTTATGAACAATCAATCTATGACAAAGGAGGCAAGATGTGCAATGGGGAAAAGATTGGATGCAAGGAGATATTTGCAAATGATATATCTTTTGAATGGAAGGAGATATTTGCAAATGATATATCTGATATGAAGTTAATTGCAAAATATACAAATAACTTACTTGAGTCGACTTCAAAAACAAAACAAAACAAAAAACTTGATTTAAAAATGGGCTGTTGCTGCTGCTAAGTTGCTTCAGTCATGTCCGACTCTGTGCAACCCCATAGATGGCAGCCCACCAGGCTCCCCCGTCCCTGGGATTCTCCAGGCAAGAACACTGGAGTGGGTTGCCATTGCCTTCTCCAATGTAGGAAAGTGAAAAGTGAAAGTGAAGTCGCTGAGTCTTGTCCGACTCTTAGCCACCCCATGGACTGTGGCCCACCAGGCACCTCCATCCATGGGATTTTCCAGGGAAGAGTACTGGAGTGGGGTGCCATTAAAATGGGCAGGGAATCTTAACATCTTTTTTCCAAGGAAGACATACAAATGATCAACTGGTATATGAAAAGATGGTCAACATCTCTAATCATCAGGGAAATGCAAATCAAAACTGCAATGAGATATCATCTCATACCTGTCAGAATGGCTATTATCAAAAAGGCAATAAATCTGTGTTGGTAAAGATGTAGAGGAAAGTGAACACTTGAACACAGTTGGTGGGAATGTAAATTGATGCAACCACTACAGAAAACAGCATGCAGATTTCTCCAAAAATTAAAAATAGAACTACCAAATAGTTCCAGCAGGCTAATAGATCTAGCAAAACTTCCACTTCTTGGTATTTATCTGAAGAAAACAAAAATACTAATTCAAAAAAATATGTGCACCCCCATGTTCAATGAAGAATTATTTGCAATAGCCAGGATATGGAATAAACCTAAATGCCTATCAATAGACAAATGCAACAAATGTGGTGTGTATCTCACTCTCTTTCTATGGGGCTTCCCAGGTGGCTAAATTGAAAGAATCCACTTGCCAGTGCAGAAGACACAGGAGACATGGGTTTGATCCCTGTGTTGGGAAGATCCCCTGGAGTAGGAAATGGCAACCTGCTCCAGTATTCTTGCCTGGAGGATTCCATCGATAGAGGAGCTGGTGGGCTATACACCATGGGGTCACAAAGAGTAAGACACGACTGAGTGACTGGGCACATAGATTGATAAATATACACATACACTGGACTATTACTCATAAAAGAATGAAATCTTGCCTTTTGTAGCAGCGTGGATGGAACTAGAGGGTATTATGCTAAGTAAAATAAGCCAGACCGACAAAGACAAATCCTGTATGGTTTCACTTATACATGGACTCTAAAATTGAACAAATATAACAAAACAAAGAGTATTATAGATACAGAGAAAATATAAGTGTTGTCAGAGGGGAGGAGAGTCAGGAGAGGAAAGAAATAGGTAATGGAGATCATGAAGTACAAACTTCCAGTTGCAAAATAAATGTCACAGGTACGAAAAAAAACAGTATGGGGAATATCGTCAATAACTATGTAATATTTTTGTATGGTGACAGATGGTAACTGAATTTAATATGGTGATCAGTTTGAAATGTATCAAAATATTGAGTCACTATGTCATGTAACAGGAACTAACATAGTATTGTAGGTCCATTATTCTTCAAAACAAGCTCATAGAAAAAGAGGTCAGATTTGGGGTTACCAGAGGTGAGAAGAGGTGTGGGGAGGGGCAATTGGCTGAAAGTAGTCAAAAAGTTCAAACTTCCAATTATAAGTAAGTACTAAGGATGTAATGTACAACATAATGAACATAATTAACACTGCCATTTGTTGTTTATGATAGTCAAGAGAGTATAAATCTAAGCATTCTTATCAGAAGAAAATTTTTTTCCATTTAGTTTGTATGGGATGATGTTCATTTACCTATTGTGATAATCACTCCGTGGTATGTGTAAGTCAGATCACTATGCAGTACACATTAGACTTATACAGTGCTTTGTGTGTATGTAAATAAATAATATACCATTAAAATGAGCATTGAAATATAATTGCATTAAAAATAAATTGCAGATTAATTACTTTGAGGCTAAAGCTTTCAAAGACAGAGCTTTGAAGTATCTTTGTCAGAATCATAGGGTTCCCCAGAGATGCACTGGAACCCACTGCAGTGGAAACAGGCAGGCCTGTATGGATGTGTACTGAAGCCCCACTCCACTTCAACTAGGGAAGTTCTGCCTTTATTTCTGTATGTTGTGTTTATAGATAAAATGTTTCAAGAAAAAAATGATGACAAAATCCCCTGACACATAATCATGTTGATTCTACAGATGAGAAACAGATTCAGTGAAGACAAAGGACTTGCTTAGGTAATAATCACCTAGTATTGCCTACATTTGTAGTCATATTTACTCCCACTTGTTTGTTGTTGTTTTGTTGTTGTTATCTAAGCTAAGCTAAGCTAAGTCACTTCAGTTGTGTCCAACTCTGTGTGACCCCATAGACGGCAGCCCACCAGGCTCCCCCGTCCCTGGGATTCTCCAGGCAAGAACACTGGAGTGGGTTGCCATTTCCTTCTCCAATGCATGAAAGTGAAAAGTGAAAGTGAAGTCGCTCAGTCGAGTCCGACTCTTCGCAACCCCATGGACAGCAGCCTACCAGGCTCCTCCGTCTATGGGATTTTCTAGGCAAGAGTACTGGAGTGGGGTGCCATTGCCTTCTCCGTGTTGTTATCTAGCCTGGCTCAATTACCGTAGATTCACATTTGCCTAATTATTAACAAAGGGTCATGTTCGGTAGGAGATGGTGATAGTTACTCTCTATGACTATCCCTTGAAATATATGGATTTCTCCATCAAGAGGTATATAAGTTCTACTTGGGGTAAAACTTATATATCTGCCTCAAGTGTGTGTATATATACACATATACACACCCACTACACACACATACTTGAGGCAGGTTCATATATATTGAACTGTACATAACTTAAGTGTATAGCTTGTGTTTTGACAGGTGTATCCAGCCAGATAACCTATAGCCACATTATAATTCAGAATATATCTATCATGTTTTCCTGTTCTTCACCACCCAGGCCACCAAATCTGCTGGAAGCAACAATTTCCTGTTCCACCACGGTAGATAAGTTTTGCCTAGTTTTTAACTTGATACAAATGCAATATATATGTCACTTACTCTTTGTGTCTGGATTCATTTGTTCATCACAATGTTTTGGAGATTCATTCCTATCACTGACTATATCAGTAATTGCATTTTAATTGCAGAGTAGTTTACCATTGATTGAATGGTAAACAAATCATTTGTTTATCCATTCTTCTACTGATGGACATTGAGGGTTTTCTGAGTTTTTTTTTTTTAACCAGTTATTTAATTTTATGAATAGAGCTACTAAAAACATGTTTGTACAGTTCTTTTTATGGACTTGTGTCTATTTATCTTGGGAAAATAGTTAGAAATGAGTTTGTTAGGTTGTAATCAAAAGATACATGTTTACCTTTTTAAGAAATTGTCAAATATATCTCTAAACGGGGCGTTTCATTGTATACTCCCATCAGCAACTTATGAGAGTACCACCAGTTTCCTATCTCCCAACATTATCATCAGTCTTTTAGTTTGAGCCATTTTGATGGCTTTGAAATGGTATCTTATTAAAGTTTCAATTTGCATTTTCCTTCTTATGGATGACATTTTTCATTTACTTACTGGTCAGTTTTATATATTCTTTTTTGAAAAATTTATTCAAGTTTCATGGCCATTTTTAAATCCGTTTGTTTTCCTTATGGATTCATAGAACTCATTGTACATTCTAAATACACTCCAAGTCTGTTGTAAAATATACATTTTGAAAATATTTTCTCTAAGCCTTTGATCCGACTTTCTTAACACCCGTTCTTGATGAATAGAAGTTCTTAACTTTGATAAAATTCAATCTTTCCCTTATTATTATTTTTTGATTAGTGCTTTTTGTGCCCAGGACATTTTTTTGCATACTGTAGCATGTGAAGTTAATCTTTCATGATTCACTTTGGAAGCTTTATATTTTTAGCTTTTCTGTGTAGATCTTTGAATCATTTCAAATTACTGTGGTTAACATTAGTTTGGGGTTAAGACTCATTTTCATCCTCTAGATTCTTACCCTGCACTGTACTGTTGATCAGTTGCTAAGTCATGTCCGATACTCTTTTCATTTTCACATATATTTTAGATTCAGCTTGCCAATTTCTATAAAAAGATAAATGGACTTTTATTGTATTGCATTCAATCTGCAAGTCAAATAGGGGAGACTTGAAAATAATATTGTCTTCTTTAATAAATACTGTATTTCTTTCTAGTTATTCAGAGTTTTAAAATGTTTTCTAAGTGATGTTTTGTTTTCAGTGTAGGGATCTTGCACTTTATATGTGAATGTTTTTCTAAGTATCTTATGGGTTATGGTACAAATATAAATGGTACAAATATAAATGGTATTCGTTCACATAACAATTGGTTACTCCTGGTCTCAGAAATACAATTGATTTTCTTGTATGTTAAAATTTTTTGTATATCTGGGCTTCCCCTGTGGCTCAGATGGTAAAGGATCTGCTTGCAATGCGAGAGGTCTGGGTTTGATCCCTGGGTTGGGAAGATTCCCTGGAGAAGGGAATGGCAACCCACTGCAGTATTCGTACCTGGAGAATTCCATGGTGAGGAGCTTGGTGGACTACAGTCCTGGGGGTTGCAAAGAATTGGACATGACTGAGTGACTAACACACTAACTAGCATTCTTTGATCTTGCTAAATTAACTTATTAAATCTACTAGTTTTAAAGTAGATACTTTAAGATTTCTATATTAACAATATGTTGTTTCTAAATAAAGGCAGTAAACATCTTACTTGCTGTTGTTTAGTTGCTAAGTCTTGTATGGCCCTTTGGCGACTCTATGGACTGTAGTCCGCCAGGCTCCTCTGTCCATAGGATTTCTCAGGCAAGCATACTGGAGTGGGCTGCCATTTCCTTCTCTGGGTGATCTTTGTGACCCAGGGATCAAATTCACAGACTCTTGCATTGACAGACGGGTTCTTTACCACTGAGCCACCTGGGAAGCTCTCACATCTTACTTAACTGCCTATAAATCTTTCCCTTTTCAGTTCAGTTGCTCAGTTGTGTCTGACTCTTTGCAACCCCATAGACTTTTGCTTTTATTCTTTGTCTTATTGTAGTTGCTGAAACCTCCAGTACAATGTTGATTAGAACTTTTAAGAGCACATATTTATCTTGTGGAAAACATTCAATATTTAACCATTAAGTGAGATGTTCTGAGGTTTTCATAGATATCCTTTCTTTCTCAGATCGAGGATGTTTCCTTCTTTTTCTAACTTACCGAGAAGTTTTTACAAAATCAAATAGATGACTAAACTTTTTCCAAATGCTTTTTCTGTATATTTTCTCTTTTATTCTGTTATGATTTTTCTCTTTTATTCTGTTACTATGGTAAATTTCTTTTTTTATTTATTTTTTTTAAATTTTATTTTATTTTTAAACTTTACAAAATTGTATTAGTTTTGCCAAATACCAAAATGAATCTGCCACAGGTATACATGTGTTCCCCATTTCACTGATGGAATTTCACATATTAAAACAGTCTGGCATACCTGAAATAAGCTCCTCTAGGTCATCTTTTTTAGTGGTCAGATTGGAGTTGTGAATATCATTTTAAGGTATTGGTATCTATATTCTGGAGAAGTATTTGGTCTGCAATTTTCTTATATTATCTTGTTTTTTGTTTTTTTTTTTAATCAAGCATTTGCTTACTTTATAATGTATTGGGTTGGCCAAAAATTCATTCAGGTTTGGCCAACCCAATAATATTCCCTCCTCTTACATTCTGAATTTATGTAAGGTTTTCTTCTTCTTCCTTAACTATTTCATAGTGTTACCAATAAAGGTAAATTTATATTTTGCTTTGCAATAACTTCTCATTAATGAGTTTCTTTTGTTCATTTAATGGTTTTTCTGCCTGTGACCTCTAGTAGAAATTATTATTTGATAATTCAGTTCACAAATTATAATATATTTAATAAGACATCTACTTTGGCTGTATTCAACTCTTGTTTATTTTCTATTGCCATTTAATCTTTCACATAATTTTCTGAAACTTCAAGGTATTGATTTCTTCATGGTAAGGGCCTGTGTTCTATGCCTCATAATATTCACAATTCTTATGCTATGGCACTTTGAGTACTTTGTAAATCCTTACTCATTTCATCTGTCAAAACTCTAAAAAAAAAAAAGTCCTTTATTTGTCTTTAATTAATTCTTTCAAGTGTCAAGTGAGTCCTCTTAGTTTTATTATTAAATTTGCTGATTATCAAATCTCTATACTTTATTAAAATAGATTTTATCTCAATTCAGTTCTCAATAAAAATGTAAAGTATCACCAACTTCCATAGGTAGGTAACTTCTGCAAATTCACAATTCTTAAACTTAATTTTTTGTCATTCATTCACCTTTTTTATCCATTTACTTTTAAAACAAAGAACTATACCAATAAATACTTTTAAAACAAAGAACTATATCAATTCATATATATACTATATATATGAATTTATATTTCATATAAGTGAAATATAAAATATGAATAAAATATAAAATGTATTTAAGATGGTGAAATGTAATATAAATTTTAAAAATGAATCTTGAAGAGATAAAAACTACAGAAGGAAAACAAAATTTTAAAAATTTGAACTCAACTATAATAAACACCAGTTGTAAAAACAAAATTCCATTCCCTTACTTGGAGAGAAGTAAGGTCATGTGGCCTAGTTTTAGCCCATGAGATGCTGAAAGATATTTGCAAAAGTTTGGTAGTCATCTGTACTGTTAAGGAATAGCTTTCAGGGAGCACATGAAGTTATAGACACAAAGAAGACAGTATGTATGCCTTCCTATTCCTCATGGTTACTTTAAGACCACTTAGATGAAAAAGTTTTACACTGAAATAATTTCTGTGGTTAGCAGAAGGGAGGAATAACTAAAGCCTGGGCTCCTGATGATATTATTGAATTTCTCAGCTCAAAGAACTGCCCTGTTTGGGCTTTATTGTTTGGGTCAATTAATTAGATTGCTATTTAAGTTAGATCTTTCTTTCTTGCAGCTAAAAATATACCCAATGTTATTATTTTTTAATCCAGAAAATACGATAAAATACATATTGTGTTTGTGTGTGTGTGTATTTTTATTTTGAGGTTTCACTTTTTGAAGTGGAAACACTTAAGCAGCAATAGATATTGTTGACATAGGAATATATTTTAGAGAAATATAGAATTTTTTTAAAGACTGGAAAGAAACTGTGGTTTGAGTATTATGTTTAGGGAGGAAGCCAGACTGAAAAAGATCAGGGAGAAAGCTATCTCAGAGGAAGTGGGTAGATAATATCGGATTCATTTTAATATGAATATGAGTTTCAGATTAATTACCTTAAGTGCAAACTTGATAATTGTGTTTCCATGATTTACAAAATTTCCTATGTGGCCAAAGCTAAAAGAAAAAAAATTATTAGTTACTAAATGGATGTGGTAGTATTTCAATATTGCTATTTGCCTTGGTAGAACATACATAGTTTAGCAGAGTTTAAATCATCAATAATTGTTATTTGGTTCTTACTTTTACCTTAATTTTTTCTGTGAGTGTCATGTGGTTCTAAATGTTGTATAGTTTCGAGGAGCACACACACCAGCTCTTAACAAGTTTGACAACAAGGAAAGCCTTTCCATTAACCATCCTGTAAAAAGTATTTGGAAAGTAAACATATATATATATATATATATATATACACACACACATACATATACATGTATATATATAATTATAACTGGCCTCTTTAATCAACCTTTAAAATGTTCAGAATTTTTAAAAATGAAAGCATTCTCTTACCTAGGTCTGCTAGGATTTGAAGAAAAGAATCTGGGATATATCCTCCCTACTTTAGTTCATGTCTATTGTATCTATTCCACAGTAGCTAATATATTTTCAGTTTGATATAACTGCATATCTCAAGTGTGATATCCATAATCATACTCAACTCTGACCTTTTCTGTAATGGCATTTTCCTTTGTATCACTTTTCTTGGTACTTACTGCAATGATAAAGTTTGAAAAGAATTTTAAGGGGCCATTTTTATTGGTTTGTATTTTTTTAAGGCTATAGGATTTTTTTTTTTTTTTTCAAAAAAGAAAAAGGAATGGCTCTCTAACTTAGTAAAACTTGGGCATATAATTGCAAAATATATATCTAATATGTGTTTTCCAGGAACAGCATGACACAGACAGACCATCTTGTTTGTCAGAATAATGTCAAGACATTTCCATTTCTATTTCTTTCCATGGTTTCCTCTCACTTGCTAGAGTCTAGCCTGTGGAAGCATGGCAAACTGTTTCTGCTACCAGTTTCACCTGTCATCTGTCACCTCTCTCTGTATGTGCTTGAACAAAATTAATGCACCTTCTCCTAATCTTCCCAGTATTTATCACTGCAGGTAAAAGACAACCTGCAGGCTTTTATATACTGGATTTTTAAGATAAATGTTATTTGATGAATTTTCATAAATATTCAATTTGTAAAAAAATACTTTCCCACTTCAAAAATAAATGGAAGGGTAATGGCAACAATCCACCGCCAAATATAAAATGGGGTCAAAGCTGACAGCTTAATATATAACAAAGCAGAGTTTATGTTTTCTGGGTCAGGAATACAGAGTGCAGACAGTCTTCATCTACAATTTAAAAATACTTCACAGCAAATGTGCCTTCAAATATGGGCCAGTTTTTGAACCATCAGAGTTGTTCTGTAGTTATTTTCCTTAAGGAAGGGAAAAGAGCCAGTTTGTTGAAAGGAGATTCAATTAATTGGGGAGATGTAGAGCATGTATAAATGGTGAAATCTTACAGCTTGTGATTAGGATTTTTGTGTCATCATTTTTTACCTCTGTTTATTTCACTGCTTCAGGCTCTGCAGCTGTGAGACAAAATGCCTCAGAGAGGACCTGGGAAAGATTAATGAGGGGATAGGCACTGGGCTGAAATAAAGTTATGTGGACTCAGTTTCTTCTGCTCCCACACTGTTCTTAACTTCCATGACCCCCAAGTGCTTAGTGTCCAATAAGATGAACAACCTTGAGATGCAGAGGAAGTTTCTAGAAGTTCTTTGAGATCTATGATAGAAGACATCAAAACAAGTCAGGATTATAGCTCTGATGTAGAGTTGGTAGGATGTTATGTAAGTAGAAAGAAGTTATGAGCCTCGAAGTAATTAAATATTTACCCAAAGTTTATGACAGAATTGCAAAATTATTGCTGCTAGAGACCCAGGACTACTAGGTAGAGATTAGCTTCCTCTTTTCCAACTGGAATCTGAAATAAAGGAGACAAGAAAGATTTCAGTGCCTGTGAGATAGATAAACAATGTGCAAATGCAATTCAGTAAAAGACTAGGCTCTGTGGAGGGTGTAGAGGGATGGAGGTTGATACCCACACTGGGTTGGTAGAAAACCACAAAGATCAAGGGTACCTATGCTAGTGAAATGGGGCCCTAGGTAAAGGGTACTCGATGTTTAACATAAAAAAAAAAAAACTAAGAAACAGCATCAAAGTTCATGTATGGTCACATTAAACAATGGGATTACATTCAAACACAGCTCTCTTAATGTACCATGTGGACTTCTAAACACTTTTGCTTTACTGTCTTATTTGTTTTTCATTTCATACCTGTGATAGGGGTTTTAATTGCATACTTCCTTAAAAATGGGGAAACTGAGGTATAGCAAAGTTAAATAATTTACCCATGACTGCACTGTTGGCAAGTGGCAGAGCCAACATTTGAATGCCTCTGACCTTTTCCCTTTCCTCAAGATGCCAAACTTCTCAGATGATGCCAATTCCACACACATGCTCCAGTTCTCAGGCCACAGACTAATGAACAGACAGAACACAAAACCCTGCTCAGAGGCTGTCACTTGGAGAGCAAACCAAAGAGGTCTCCAAAGGGAATAATGGAAACATCTCCTACAGAACATGACAGCCAACACAGGCCTGAATAAAGCTGTGAAGCATGAGCATAATGAAGAAAAACGGCATGAAATTATGTAGAGATGTGACCAGAGAGGAAATAAGGAGAGGAATGGGGAGGAAGAAATAGAGAGGGGTTATCTGTTAGGATTAGTTTCAGCTGCAATTAAAATAAATTCCAAGTTTAAACAAGATTTTTAAGAACTGTTGCTCTCATGTTAAAAGAGTCCACAGATAGATGTTCCATGTTTTTTCATGGCTGTCAGTGGTAAGGAATCTACCTGCTAGTGCAGGAGACAAGAGTTTATGCCTGGGAGGGAAGATCCCCTGAAGAAGGTAATGTATTCTTCCCACTCCAGTATTCTTGCCGGGGAAATCCCATGGACAGAGGAGCCTGACAGGCTACAGTCCATGGGGTTGCAAAGAGTCAGACATGACTTAGTTACTAAAAGAACAGCAGGTAATCAGAGATCCTGGTTTCAACATGTAGTTATAGCTGCAAAATGACCACATTCCAGCCTTGTATCCATGTTTTAGGACTCAAGAAAAGGGACACTAAAGGGTGCATATTCCACCTTTTAAAAGATGCTTCACTTAAAAAAAAGTATATATATAATTACATTTGGGTGGCCAGAACTGACAGCTTATGGTGAATGGTGTCAGATTTGTGATCTCCGAAGAAAATTTAGCTTAGGGACCAGGGACCAGGCTTGATCACTCGAGCTTTTGTGTAGCAGAGTTTTATTAAAGTGAAAAAGGAACAGAGGAAGCTTCTGACATAGACATTAGAAGGGGGATGGAGAGTGACCCCTGTGCTAGTTTTAGCAAGCTGTTTTATGTCTGTTAGAAAGTTATTAATCAGATAAGAGAGACAGCTCAAGGCTGAGGGAGTTTCACCAGGCCCTTCTCCCACAATATGCATTTTGAGATAGGATGGCACAAGGTACGTCATCCTCCGGCCATAAAACAATTGATATGAATACTGGTTTGCTGAGCTAATATCAGCCAAAGGTTAGTCTTAGGTGGAACCATTTTGAAGAAAGGCAAATTCCAAAGCAGATACACAGTTTCATTAACATAGTGTAAGAAAAACACTTCCATAAGAAAAAACGAATTGGTTAGCTCAAGGTTTGAGAAAAGTTAAGTTCAGGTGGAACCAGGTGTCGTGGCAACACAGAATTTTAAGAGGAAAAAAATCTGACACTTGTCGTTTGTTTCCTCCTGCCACTTTAAGGGAGAGAGAAGAACAATGTACGACATTTGCAGGCTATTTCCTCCATTTGGAGACCCCTGGCCTTCCTGCCTTTTACCCTCTCAGAACATAACCTCATAGCCAGACCTATCTCTGAAGGAGGCTGGAAAAGTAACTGTCAATCCAGCAGCCATGTGCCTAAAAATTAGGCTTTTATTAATTAGGGAGACTATCAGGAGACAGCTGGTAGTTTCTATATGGAAATAAGGAAAGGGGTTGGGGGGCGGGGGAAGTACAGTAAATATAATCTAGGAAAAGAACACAATTTGGAATAGCACACACCCAAGGTATGCCAAATATTGCTCCACAAGTACTCCATGCTATGGAACAAGTTAGTAAAATATTAATTTACTAAAATGAAATACTTCAGAATGAAATTTTAGGAGAAATTGCAGAGGTAGAGAAAGTCAAGCATTATTAGCATATATGAAAAGTTTCAGATAATCAAAAAATGCTGAAGAAAATAACCAATAATTAAGCATTTTGGAGAAAATGTAACAGATATGAAAGAGCAAGTAAAAGTCCTACGTGAGGACAGCTTGTTTCTCTGGAAAAGAAAATTCACTGATTAGAATTAAACAGTGTTTACATTAGAATTAAACACTGAAAGAAGAAGATATTAAGACGAGGTGGTAAGAATATACAGAAGGACTATACAAAAAAGATGTTCATGACCCAGATAAGCATGACAGTGTGATCACTCTCCTCCTGGAATGCAAAGTCAAGTGGCCTCAGAAAGCATCACTACGAACAAAGCTAGTGGAGGAGATGGAATTCCAGTTGAACTCTTTCAAATCCTAAAAGATGATGCTGTGAAAGTGCTGCACTCAATATGCCAGCAAATTTGGAAAACTCAGCAGTGGCCACAGGACTGGAAAACACAGTTTTCATTCCAATCCCAAAGAAAGGCAGTACCAAAGAACACTCAAACTACCGCACAATTGCACTCACCTCACACATTAAGTAATGCTCAAAATTCTCCAAATGAGGCTTCAACAGTACTTGAACCATGAACTTCCAGATGTTCAAGCTGGATTTAGAAAAGGCAGAGGAACCAGAGATTAAATTGCCTACATCCTCTGGATCATCAAAAAAGTGAGAGAATTCCAGAAAAACATCTACTTTTGCCTTATTGACTATGCCAAAGCCTTTGACTGTGTGAATCACAACAAACTGTGGAAAATTCTTCAAGAGAAGGGAATACCAGACAACCTGACCTGCCTCCTGAGAAATCTGTATGTGGGTCAAGAAGAAACGGTTAGAAATGGTCATGGAACAACAGACTGGTTCCAAATTGGGAAGGGTGTAGTATGTTAAGGCTGTATATTGTCACCCTGCTTATTTAACTTATATGCAGAGTACATCATGTGAAATACCGGGCTGGCTGAAGCACAAGCTGGAATCAAGATTGCTGGGAGAAATAGCAATAACCTCAGTACTTTTGCCTGGAAAATCCCATGGACAGAGGAGCCTGGTAGGCTGCAGTCCATGGGGTTGCTAGAGTCAGACATGACTGAGCGACTTCACTTTCACTTTTCACTTTCATGCATTGGAGAAGGAAATGGCAACCCACTTCAGTGTTTTTGCCTGGAGATTCCCAGGGACGGGGGAGCCTGGTAGGCTGCTGTCTATGGGGTTGCACAGAGTCAGACACGACTGAAGCGACTTAGCAGTAGCAGTATGCATATGACACCACCCTTATGGCAGAAAGCAAAAAAGAACTAAAGAGCCTCTTGATGAAGGTGAAAGAGGAGAGTGAAAAAGTTGACTTAATAATGAACACTCAGAAAACTAAGATCATGGCATCCAGTCCCATCACTTCATGGCAAATATATTAGAAAACAATGGAAACAGTGAAAGACTTTATTTTTTTTTGAGCTCCAAAATCACTGCAGATGGTAATTACAGCCATGAAATTAAAAGACATTTGTTCCTTGGAAGAAAAGTTATGACCAATCTAGAGTGCATATTAAAAAGCAGAGACATTACTTTGCTGACAAAGGTCCATCTAGTCAAAGCTATGGTTGTTCCAGTAGTCATTATGGATGTGAGAATTGGACCATAAAGAAAGCTGAGTGCTGAAGAACTGATGTTTTTGAACTGTGGTCTTGGGAGAAGACTCTTGAGAATCCCTTGGACTGCAAGGAGATCCAAGCAGTCCATCCTAAAGGAAATCAGTCCTGAATATTCATTGGAAGGACTGATGCTGTAGCTGAAACTCCAATACTTTGGCCACCTGATGGGAAGAACCAACTCATTGGAAAAGACCCTGATGCTGGGAAAGATTCAAGGTGGGAGGAGAAGGGGATAAGAGAGGATGAGAAGGCTGGATGTGATCACTGAAGCGATGGACATGAGCTTAAGTAAACTCCAGGAGTTGGTGATGGACTGGGAAGCCTGATGTGCTACAGTCCATAGGTTTGCAAAGAGTTGGACACGACTGAGCGACTGAACTGAACTACATTAAAATATCATATAAGGTTTCCCTAAAATGAAAAAAGTTGAGAATTTAACATTGAAAAGATGTCATCTAATACAGGAAAAAATATGTATATATAAAATAATTGGCAGTAATGTACATCCTTATGAATGAATCTTTCAGTCCTGTAGGTAGAGGCATTGAAAGAAAAAAAAAAAGTGGAGGGATTAAGTAGGATTCAGATAAACCCACCACAGCACTGCATTCAGTGACAGGACATAATGAGAAACACCTATTTAACGGTTGGAAAATGAAGTGTGATCCAAAAAAAGAGTGTACTTAGCAGAGAAATTATTGTTGTTTAGTTACTGACTCTGGCTCTGCAACCGCATGGACTGTAGCCCATCAGGCTTCTCTGTCCATAGAATTTCCAAGGCAGGAATACTGGAGTGGGTTGCCATTTCCTTCTCATGGTGATTTTCTTGACCTGGGAATCGAACCCGCATCTCCTGCCTTGAGGGGTGGACTCTTTACCACTGAGCCACCAGGGAAGCCCATAGAGGTATAGTTCACATACTAAGTTAATGGAGAAACACCTTTACGCATAAAAGAAACCAGGGAATGTAGCACCAATGTTTTTTCTCAAATCAAGAAAAGGACGTCTAACCCATTAAAAGATGAAAATTCAACAATTAGAATGAAAAGCTGCTCTAGCTATTAGCATTGAATCTATTTAGAGATTAAAACTAAAGAGCCAGAACTATGGTTATAGAATGGAGCCTAATATTAAACTTCAGATAATATAAAGTCAATAGTATAACTCATAAAACTTAGGAGGCAAGACAGAAGTACTAATTATATCATCAGAGCAAGGGTTATATTGAGACCTCTAAATTTGAAACATATGTCAAAAAGAGACTTCATATTTTTATTGACCTTTCATAATCACTCCTTTCAATCTTTATGGCCATTTCAAACATGGTAGCTATCACGGTAAAGGAATGTTTATCCCATGTTAAGCAATTTGTTGGGTTTCAGTTTAATTACCCATTATTTTCTTAAAGTCTAGTAATTTTAGTCCGAAATAGCATTCTGGTTGCCCTAAGTAGATATATCTGTACTATAGATATAGATGTAGATCTCTTTCAATAAATAGGTAGGTAGGTAGGTATACATACATATTTTTATTTGCAAGGACAGTTGTCTAGAAAGTTGATTATTTGTTCATTTTTTTATGGGCAGTGGGATTTTGAGTAGTATTCTCTTCTTGGTACATTAAACGTTGCTCAAATTCTTATTTGTATGAATCACTTAAGGAAAAAGTCGTCATTTTTTAAAAGAAATCAGATGATCAGTGAAGGCCTCCTTGATGAGAATGATTAAGAAAATATCTGAAAGAAGTGAGAAAGGACGAGCAGAGATGCCCAGGGAGGGGTATCCTAGACATACGTGAGGGATTTCTAGAAAGCTGTGTGGTACAGCTCAACAAGGTAAAGAGCAGTTGAAACAGATTTTGTGGTGTTTTTCGAAATCTTATAAGGCCATGAGTTTTATTCTGAGTGATAGGGGAATCAACTGATTTATTTTTAAAAGGGTTGGCCAAAAAGTTCATTCAGGCTTTTTTTTTTTAAGCTGTTATGAACTTTTTGGCCAACCCAATATATATAGGAATTGTATGGTCTGCCTTACATTTTGAAAGGTTTCCTAAAAGGTTTTCTTTGTAGAGGATATACTTAGAATGAAGAGAATGGTAGGAATGAGACAAGATAAGAGGTTAATGAATAATCCAGGTGAAAGATATTGCAGCTTGAACCACAAGAAGAGAGGTGGAAGAAAAGATAAATGGTTAGATTCTGGATATATTCTTTTCCATTCAATGCAAAGGGCATTTATTAAATAAAAGTAACAATTACTGAAAGCATACTTTGTGCCAGAAACTACATTTAGATTTTTATCTGTATTATCTCATCCACAATTAATGGATGAGAAAATCAAGGTTTATATGAAGTTAAATGTCTTTTTTTTTGTGTGTGTGAGATTCAAGCCTATCCTGCTTAAAAAAAAAAAAAAAAGCTGGAGTAAAACTGCTTTACAACATTGTGTTAGTTTCTGCTATACAACAAAGTGACTCAGATATATATATTTCCACCTCTTAAGCCTCCCTCCCCCAACTATCTCACCCCTCCAGGTCATCACAGAACTTGGAGCTGAGCCCTATGTGCTTAACAGCAGCATCCTACTTACTGTTTTAAATATGATAGTGTGTATATGTTCAGTTCAGTTCAGTCGCTCAGTCATGTCCGACTCTTTGCGGCCCCATGAATCTCAGCATGCCAGGCCTCCCTGTCCATCACCAACTCCCGGAGTTCACTCAGACTAACGTCCATCGAGTCAGTGATGCCATCCAGCCATCTCATCCTCTGTCGTCCCCTTCTCCTCCTGCCCCAATCCCTCCCAGCATCAGAGTCTTTTCCAATGAGTCAACTCTTCGCATGAGGTGGCCAAAGTATTGGAGTTTCAGCTTTAGCATCATTCCTTCCAAAGAAATCCCAGGGCTGATCTCCTTCAGAGTGGACTGGTTGGATCTCCTTGCAGTCCAAGGGACTCTCAAGAGTCTTCTCCAACACCACAGTTCAAAAGCATCAATTCTTTGGTACTCAGCTTTCTTCACAATACAACTCTCACATCCCTACATGACCACAGGAAAAACCATAGCCTTGACTAGATGAACCTTTGTTGGCAAAGTAATGTCTCTGCTTTTGAATATGCTATCTAGGTTAGTCATAACTTTCCCTCCAAGGAGTAAGTGTCTTTTAATTTCATGGCTGAAGTCACCATCTGCAGTGATTTTGGAGCCCCAAAAATAAAGTCTGACACTGTTTCCACTGTTTCCCCATCTATTTCCCAGGAAGTGATGGGACCAGATGCCATGATCTTCGTTTTCTGAATGTTGAGCTTTGCGCCAACTTTTTCACTCTCCACTTTCACTTTCATCAAGAGGCTTTTTAGTTCCTCTTCACTTTCTGCCATAAGGGTGGTGTCATCTGCATATCTGAGGTTATTGATAATTTTCCCAGCAATCTTGATTCCAGCTTGTGCTTCTTCCAGCCCAGCGTTTCTCATGATGTACTCTGCATAGAAGTTAAATAAGCAGGGTGACACTATATAGCCTTGACGTACTCCTTTTCCTATTTGTAACCAGTCTGTTGTTCCATGTCCAGTTCTAACTGTTGCTTCCTGACCTGCATATAGGTTTCTCAAGAGGCAAGTCAGGTGGTCTGGTATTCCCATCTCTTTCAGAATTTTCCACAGTTTGTTGTGATCCACCAGTCAAAGATTTTGGCATAGTCAATAAAGCAGAAATAGATGTTTTTTCTGGAACTCTCTTGCTTTTTCAATGATCCAGTGGTTGTTGGCTATTTGATCTCTGGTTCCTCTGCCCTTTCTAAAACCAGCTTGAACATCTGGAAGTTCACGGTTCACGTATTGCTGAAGCCTGACTTGGAGAATTTTGAGCATTACTTTACTAGCATGTGAGATGAGTGCAATTGTGCGGTAGCTTGGAGAAATATCAATAACCTCAGATATGCAGATGACACCACCCTTATGGCAGAAAGTGAAGAGGAACTAAAAAGCCTCTTGATGCAAGTGAAAGTGGAGAGTGAAAAAGTTGGCGCAAAGCTCAACATTTAGAAAACTAAGATCATGGCATCCGGTCCCACCACTTCATGGGAAATAGATGGGGAAACAGTGGAAACAGTGTCAGACTTTATTTTTTGGGCTCCAAAATCACTGCAGATGGTGACTGCAGCCATGCAATTAAAAGACGCTTACTCCTTGGAGGGAAAGTTATGACTAACCTAGATAGCATATTCAAAAGCAGAGACATTACTTTGCCAACAAAGGTTCGTCTAGTCAAGGCTATGGTTTTTCCTGTGGTTATGTATGGATGTGAGAGTTGGACTGTGAAGAAGGCTGAGTGCCGAAGAATTGATGCTTTTGAACTGTGGTGTTGGAGAAGACTCTTGAGAGTCCCTTGGACTGCAAGGAGATCCAACCAGTCCACTCTGAAGGAGATCAGCCCTGGGATTTCTTTGGAAGGAATGATGCTAAAGCTGAAACTCCAATACTTCGGCCACCTCATGCGAAGAACTGACTCATTGGAAAAGACTCTGATGCTGGGAGGGATTGGGGGCAAGAGGAGAAGGGGACGACAGAGGATGAGATGGCTGGATGGCATCACTGACTCAATGGACGTGAGTCTGAGTGAACTCCGGGAGTTGGTGATGGACAGGGAGGCCTGGCGTGCTGTGATTCATGGGGCCGCAAAGAGTCGGACACGACTGAGTGACTGATCTGATCTGATCTGATCTGACCTTGAGCATTCTTTGGCATTGCCTCTCTTTGGGATTAGAATGAAAACTGACCTTTCCAGTCTTGTGGCCACTGCTGAGTTTTCCAAATTTGCTGGCATATTGAGTGCAGCACTTTCACAGCATCATCTTTCAGGATTTGAAATAGCTCCACTGGAATTCCATCACCTCCACTAGCTTTGTACGTAGTGATGCTTTCTAAGGCCTACTTGACTTCACATTCCAGGATGTCTGGCTCTAGGTTATTGATCATACCATAGTGATTATCTTGGTCGTGAAGATCTTTTTTGTACAGTTCTTCTGTCTATTTTTCCACCTCTTCTTAATATCTTCTGCTTCTGTTAGATCCATACCATTTCTGTCCTTTATCGAGCTCATCTTTGCATGAAATATTCCCTTTGTATCTCTAATTTTCTTGAAGAGATCTCTAGTCTTTCCCATTCTGTTGTTTTCCTCTATTTCTTTGCATTGATCGCTGAGGAAGGCTTTCTTATCTCTTGCTATTCTTTGGAACTCTGCATTCAGATGTTTGTATCTTTCCTTTTATCCTTTTCTTTTCACTTCTCTTCTTTTCACAGCTATTTGTAAGGCCTCCCCAGACACCATTTTGCTTTTTTGCATTACTTTTCCATGGTGATGGTCTTGATCCCTGTCTCTTGTACAATGTCATGAACCTCAGTCCATAGTTCATCAGGCACTCTATCAGATCTAGTCCCTTAAATCTATTTCTCACTTCCACTGTATAATCATAAGGGATTTGATTTAGGTCATACCTGAATGATCTAGTGGTTTTCCCTACTTTCTTCAATTTAGGTCTGAATTTGACAATAAGGAATTAGACTTAGGAGGATGTAATTCATGAGAGAGTTCTGGCTTAAAGCTGCACATTTCTAAGTTATCAGTATAGGAATTGTATTTAAAGTCAAAATACTGAATGAAACAATCAAGGGGTTGTCAATAGCGGAAAGAAGAGGTTCAAGAAGCAGCTCAGATATAATCCAGAGAGTGTAGCATTAGCAAAACTGACTTAAGGTGGAGGCCTGAAGTGAGGTATTAGAGAAACCTAGAGAGTGTTTTCCTGGACATCAAATGGTCAGAAATGTTTAGGATGGGGAAACTGTGTCAAAGGAAGTAAAGAAGTACAGAAAAATAGGGACAGAGAAGAGCAACTTGGAGATGAAGGATGACTTCGACATGAAAGGCTTTGATAGAATAATTGGAAATAAAGTCTGACCGCAATGTGCATATAAGAGAAAAGAGAATTTAATATTGAAGCACATGTATTTTAAATTAGGTCTTTGATTATTCCCCTCCATTTCTCACTTCTCAAATTCCTACTTTTCTAATGATTTAGCTTCCCTGTCTTCTACCTCTTTTTATCCATTTATTTAGAATTTCTCTCAAATTTATTTTCCAGCACTTTTGCTGAGAATTTCATCAATCCTGTCATAGTATTTTGTTTCCAAAGCTCTGTCAATTCCACTAGTTTAAAAAATATCACCTTATTATTTAAGTATTGCAGTATCTTTTAGGAGATATTTTGTCTTATCTCTCATTCCCTCCATGGTCTATAGTTCTTCAACTTGCTTTTTTTCCTTTTTCTGTGATTTAGTTCCTGTTTTTCCTGCCAGAGTCTTTCCCCATATGTTTATTGTTCCTTTTTCTTGCTCATATTAGAGTAAGGCCCTAAAAACTTTATTATAAGTTACTTGCCTGTCAATGGGATCAACTGAGGATTTTGCTGTAGGATGATCTGGCTGTACACTTTTGTGCAGGCATCCTGCATATGTTTAGGTCTTTTCTCTAGAGCTAGTTAGATTTCATACACACACACACACACACACACACACACACACAATCTTTCATATTCCTGCATGAAGTTTTAAAAATACTGTCAGAATTCTCAAACAAAATTTGGGAAAATTTCATTTAGTATGTAAATTTAGTTTAACTTAATAGATTTGTTTTCACAATGACATAGAAAGCCACAATTGTGCCTGGTGTACTTTTGCCCAAGGCGCCTCTGTATTTTTTTTTTTTTAAATAACTTTTAAAAATTATTGAGGTGAAAAACTCATATAACGTTAAAGTAATTGTTTTAAAATAAACAATTTGGTAGTGTTTAGCACATTTACAGTGTTGTGTAATTGCTACCTGCCGGGGTCCAGCCCTGATGGATCCAGGGAATTCGAAGCGGGGACGGCGTCGGCGAAAATCAGGAAACAACTGCTTAATTAAACGTTTATTAAGGATATAAAGAGTGGTGAAATAAGGATAGCTCAGCGAAGAAATTCAGTGAAGAAAAGAGGCTGAATAAAATTCCGAAGCAGGGAATTGACGTCACCTACGAAGGCCGCAGGCGTCCTCCCGTTCTCCCGAAGGAGAGGAGACGCTAAGGCCTCCCCGGTCAGATCTTAGAAGCCCAGGCAAAATTAGTAGGCTTGACGAGCTTCCCTGCCTCAGAGGAAAAGTTCAGCTAGAAGGTGAAAGAACTACATGGGGAGACCAAATATCGGTGAACAAAAAAAAAGGGCATACTTTATTTTCCAAAGAAGTTTTATACCTTAAATTGTGCATAGAGGATAATGGGGGAAGGGGTAGAGTCATGCAAAGACAGCAGTTCCTGATCCTTATCAAAGCCAGGCTTTCAAACTTATCATATGCAAAAGTTTAGGTGATTTACATCATCTTCTGGCCAGGAGGCCTGTTAACATTTTAAGAAACTTATTTTTCTCTAAACATGATTATTCTAAAGTCAGGCGCCAGCCTCCAAAAAGCATTGGATAAAGTTGCATTCCTATAGGGCAAACGGTGAGGTGGGCTCAATCAAGAAAAGAATTAACTCAAGGGTCCAAGGTTACAAACATTGAGGCTACTACTTACATTTCTATACACCTATTATATCAATCAATACACCGCCAAGGACACAGTAGGTAAGGGATATGGAGACTTAGCAGCAAACATTGGCCCAACAAGTGAAAAACCCTTCACCAATACAATTTCTAATCAATCTTTTAACTACTCAAAGGAATCTGTGTTTAGATAGTTTAGAACATCTCCTGCCTCTCACATGTTGCCGGAAAAAACCTATTCAGGCAGGCTAGAGGACTTCCAAAGGAGTTTGTAGGTTGAAACACTGTCACACCCAGGAATTATTAACTGGAGCTGTAAGCTAACTCTTTTTTCAGAGAGAGGTAGTGGGGGACAGCCCCCCGTAAAGTCAGAGGTGTAGGTGAAAGCACAAAGCAGAAAGTAAGCAGACTCTGGTTTTGGGGGTAGATGCTCGAGAATTTCCAGGGAGACTCCTGAGGCTCCATCCCGCCTTTGCGTATGCCGAGCCTCCTTCCTCAAGACCTTTGCCAGGGGCGGAGCTCGCTCCCCGCAGCTACCTCTATGTAACAAAACATATTTATCACCCCCAAAGGAAATCCAGTACCACTGAAGCATTTCCCCCTCTCAGTAAGCTGTGGCAGCCACTGATCTGCTTTCTATCTCTATGGATGTACCTCTTCTGAATATTTTCTAGAAATGAAATCATACAATAAGTAACTTTCTAAAAAGTATTTTTATTGACATATAGTTGATTTACAATATATTAGTTTCAGCTGTACAGCATAATGTTTTTGTATTTTATAGCTTATACTTCATCAGATGTTCTTACCAGTTAATAGCTATAATACCCTGTGCTGTAAAATAAATCCTTGTTGCCTATTTTATACATAGTAGTTATATCTCTTAACCCTATATCCCTATCTTTTCCCTCCTCCTTTCCCTCTAACCACTTCCCTTTCCCGGTAACCACTAGTTTATTTCCTTCATCTGTGGCTTTATTTCTGTTGTGCTATATACATTCATTTGTATTATTTTTTTAGATTTCACATAGAGTGGTTTCATACAGTAATTGTCTTCTGACTTTTTTCACTAAGCATAATATTCTCTAGGTCCATGCACATTGTTGCAAATGGTTGCATTTTGTTCTCTTTTATGGATAAAAGAGAATATGGGCTTCCCCAGTAGCTCAGTTGGTAAAGAATCTGCCTGCAATGTAAGAGACCCTAGTTCCATTTCTGGATCAGATAAGGGACAGGCTACCCACTCCAGTATTCTTGGGCTTCCCAATGGCCCAGTTGATAAAAAGTCCTCCTGCAATGTGGGAGACCAGGGTTTCATCCCTGGGTTGGGAAGATCCCCTGGAGAAGTGTATGGCAAACCATTCCAGTATGGCACCCAGTCCAGTATACTTGCCTGGAGAATCCCCATGGACAGAGGAACCTGGGAGGGGGCTATAATCCATGGGCTTGCAATGAGTCGGACACGACTGAGAAACTCACTTCACTTCACTTCATACACACACACACACACCCCATGTCTTCTTTATCCATTCATCAGTTAATGGACATTTGGGTTACTTCCATATCTTGGTCATTGTAAACAGCACTGCTGTGAACATTGGGGTGGGTGGTCGGTGTATATTTTCAAAGTAGTATTTTTGTATTTCCTGGATATATACCCAGGAGAGGAATTTCTGGATCATATGATACTTCTATTTTTAGTTTTTGAGGAATGTCCATACTGTTTTCCATAGTGGCTACAGCAGTTTACATTCTTACCAGCAGTGTACATAGCTTTCCTTTTTTCCACATACTCTCCAACATTTGTTATTTGTTGTTCTTTTGATGATAGCCATTCTGACAGGTATGAGGTGATAACTTGTCTTCATTTTGATTTGCATTTCTCCAATAGTTATGTTGATTATCTTTTCATGTGTTTGTTAGACTTCGTCAGAAAAATTTCCATTCAGGTTTTCTGCTCATTTTTTTTTTCTTTTGGTAATTTTTTTCATTGTGTTGTAGGAGCTATTTATATATATATTGGATGGATAAAGTTCCAGAAATGTGCAACCTGTCAAGACTGAATCAAGAAGAAACAGACAATATGAACACATAGATCAGTAATAGTGAAATTGAATTTATAATTTAAAAAACTCCCAGCATGAAGTTCAGGACCAGACAGCTTCACAGGAATATGCTACCAAAAACATAACAAAGAATTAATATTTATCCTTTTCAAACTATTCCCCAAAATGAAGAAAGAACCCTTGTTGCTTAGTTTAAAAGAGTACTTTATATATTCTGGATACTAAACTCCCTACTAGGTGTGAAGTAATATCCATTGTGGTTTTGACTTGTGTTCCTTTAATGACCAATGATACTGAACATTTTTACATGTGCTTGTTGGCCATTTGTATATCTGCTTTGGAGAAGCATTTATTCAAGCATTATACCCATTTTAAAATGTTGTTGTTGTTCTGTTGCTTAGTTAAAAGCGTACTTTATTCTGGATACTAATTCCTTATCAGATATATGATTTGCAAGGAATTTTTTCCTATTTTGTATGCTGTCTTTTCACTTTTTTCATAAACTCTTTTGCACCAAAGTTTTTAATTTTGATTAAGTCTGATTTATCTTTTTTTTTTTTTTTCCTTTGTGGCTCATGCTTTAGGTGTCAGTCTCAGAAGCCACTGTCAAACCCCTATGTCTTCTATGAGTTTTATGGCTTTAGACCTTCTGTTAGGGTTCTTATCAATTTTGAGCTAATTTTTGTACATGGTAAAAGGCATGGGTTCAACTTGTATTATCTTTTTTAAAAACATATTCTTCTGATCTTATGCTAAGGCTGGGGTCAATTCTTACTCTTCTGCATGGGCTTTTGGAAAGGATTTGGTGTTTTATCTTCATCAGTTCAGTTCAGTTGCTCAGTCGTGTCCAACTCTTTGCGACCCCATGAACCACAGCATGCCAGGCCTCCCTGTCCATCACCAACTCCTAGAGTTCACCCAAACCCATGTCCATCGAGTCGGTGATGCCATCCAACCATCTCATCCTCTGTTATCCCCTTCTCCTCCTGCCCCCAGTCCCTCCCAGCATCAGAGTCTTTTCCAATGAGTCAACTCTTCGCATGAGGTGGCCAAAGTATTGGAGTTTCAGCTTCAGCATCGGTCCTTCCAATGAACACCCAGGACTGATCTCCTTTAGGATGGACTGGTTGGATCTCCTTGCAGTCCAAGGGACTCTCAAGAGTCTTCTCCAGCACCACAGTTCAAAAGGATCAATTCTTTGGCACTCACCTTTCTTTATAGTCCAACTCTCACATCCATACATGACCACTGGAAAAACCATAGCCTTGACTAGATGGACCTTTGTTGGCAAAGTAATATCTCTGCTTTTGAATATGCTATCTAGGTTGATCATAACTTTCCTTCCAAGGAGTAAGCGTCTTTTAATTTCATGGCTGCAATTACCATCTGCAGTGATTTTGGAGCCCCCAAAAATAAAGTCTGACACTTCATAGACTTTGATTAATCCACTTGTTTTCAGCCTCACCTTTGTTCCTATTTCTAGGAATCCTTGAAATAAATATTTTCTGAATATTTGGGGCCTTTAGCACAATTTATGCTGCCTCTCACTTTTTCTCACTGCTGGCCAGGGTCTTGGCTACTTGCATCTGTTAAATCAATCCATTTGTCTTTCTATTCTGCCATTTCCAAAAAGATTTTACTACTGTCTCCTTTACTGTTATTTTTGTTCTTTGGTTTTATGCCTTAATCCTTTTCACTGTCCTTGTACTGAACTTTTCAGAAAGGGAAGATATAATGAGTTATTGAATTTTCTTTGAATATGCCATCTTTTACCTTAGGATTCCTCATTGGTTACTACTATAATGTGGTTTTTTTCACCATTAGTAATGGAATTTTTCTTCAATGTGTGAAGAGCACTGAAGAAATAAAACTTGTTAATTTTTTTTCTGCATTTTGGAAGAATTTTAATAAATTGGTAAATTTCCCATGATGGTAAATGAAAAAAGCAGAATGCCAAATGCAGAACATATGAACAGCATTAATATATGGAGCATGACACCCTAAGGATGACTTTCTATCCTTTTATTTATGTGCTTACTTTTCATGTTTTATTGAAGTAGAGTTGGTTTATTATGTTAGCTTTGAATGTACAGCTAGTGATCTGACAATCAAATAGCTTAAAAAATGATCAGAACAAGTCCAGTAACCAGCTGTTACTATACAAAATTGTTGTTGCAGCATTATTAACTATACTCCTTATGTTGTATATTATGTGCTAAGTCACTTCAGTCATGTTCAGCTCTTGAGGCTCTGTGGGCTGTAGCCCACCAGGCTCTACTGTCCGTGGGATTCTTCAGGCAACAATAATGGAACGGGTTGCATTGCCCTCCTCCAGAGGATCTTCCTGACCCAAGGATCAATCCTGCATCTCTTATGTCTCCTGCTAGCGAGTTCTTTACCACTAGTGCCACCTATTTATTTTATAACTAAGTGTATATCTTAATCTTCTTTCCTATTTTACCCATCCCCTTACCCTTTTATCTCTAGCAAAAATCAGTTAGTTTTCTGCATATATGAATATGTTTTTTGTTTTCTTTGTTTTGTTTCTTAGATTCTATATAAAAATGCGATCACATGGTATTGTCTTTCTCTGTCTGACTTAGTCCACTGAGCATAATACCTGCTAAGTCTATCCATGTTATCCATGTTATAGCAAGCAGCAAAACTTCATTCTTTTTATGCCTGAGTAATAGTCCATTACCAGATCTTCTTTATACACTCATCTATCAGTGAACATTTAGGTTGTTTCTGTATTTTGGATATTATAAATAATGCTGCATTGTACATAAGGGTGCATGTATCTTTTTGATATAGAATTTGTGTTTTCTTCTGGTGATTACCAATAAGTTGAATTATTGGATCAGAGGAGAAGGGGATGACAAAGGCTGAGATGATTGGATGGCATCACTGACTTGATTTTGAGTAAACTCTGGGAGTTGGTGATGGACAGTGAAGCCTGGCGTGCTGCAGTCCATGGGGTCACAAAGAGACAGACATGACTGAGTGACTAAACTGAACTGATGGCAGTTAAAAATCTCCATACTATTTTCCATAGTGGATGCACCAATTTGCATTTCCACCAACAGTGAATCTGGGTGCCATTTTTCCAACATCCTTGCTAAAAGTTTTTTATATTTTTGATGCTAGCCCATTCTGAGATGATATCTGATTATAATTTTGATTTGCATTTCCCCAATAATTAATGATGTGGAATGTATTTTCATGTGACTGCTACCAGTCTGTATGTTTTGTTTGGGAAAATATCTGTTCAGGTCCTTTGCCCTTATTGAATCAATTGTTGGCTTTTGATATTTAGTTCCATGATTTAACCCCCTATTACATATATCATTTGCAAATGTTTTCTCCCTATCAGTAGGTTCCCTTTTTGTTTATTTGATGGTTTCCTTCATTCTACATGAGCTTTTCAGTTTCATGTAGTCCCATATGTTTATTTTTGTTTCTGTTTTCCTTGCCTGAGGAGACTGATTGAAAAAAATAATTACAAGGTTGATGTCAAAGAGCATAACACCTATATTTTTTTCCAGGAATTTTATGGTTTCAAATCTTCTATTTAATCATTTAATCCATTTGAGGTGGTTTTTTTTTTTCTGTACATGGTATGAAAAAGAGGTCTAAATTCATTTCTTTGAATGCATCTGTCCAAGTTTCTAAGCATCATTTATTATAGATGCCGTCTTTTCCAAATTCTTGTTTAATTTGTTGAAAATTGACCATGTAAGAGTTGGTTTACTTCTGGGCTATCTATTATCTTCCCTTGATCTATGTGTCTGTTTTTCTGCTACTACTATACTGTTTTGATCACTGTAGCTTTGTATTATAGTGTGAAGTCTAGGAGTCCAGCTTTGTTTTCTTTCTCAAAATTGCTTTGACTGTTTGGAGTCTTTTGTGGTAACATACACAATTTTAGGATTATGTATGGGAAAATTTCATTGTTATTTTGATAGAGATTGCATTGAATCTGTAGATTGCATTGTGTAATATGGATATTGTAACAATATTTGTTCCTCCCATTCATGAGCACAGTAAATCTTTCCATATGTTTGTATCATCTTCAGTTTATTTCATCAGTGTGTTACAGTTTTCAGAGCACAAGTCTTTTACCTTCTTGGTTAGTTTTATTCCTAGGTATTTTGATATAATTTTCTACATTTTTTTTCTCATAGGTTTTTACTAGTGTATAGAAATACTACATAATTCTGTATATTAATTTTCTATCCTACAAAATTGCTAAGACCATTTATTCTCATAGCTTTTTTTTTTTTTTTTTAGATGGAGTCTATAGGATTTCTATGTATTGGATCATGCCATCTTCAAACAGTAGTAGTTTTACTTATTCCTTTCCCTTTTGGATTTATTTCATTTCTTTTTCTTATATAATTGCTCTAGCTAGGAAGACCAATACTAAGTTAAATAAAATTAGCAAGAGTGGGCATCCTTATCTTGTTCTTCATTTAGAGGAAATGCATTCATACCATTGATTATGATATTGATTGTGGGTTTATCATATATAGCCTTTATATGTTGAGGTATATTCCCCATACCCACTTTATTGAGAATTTTTTTATTATGAATGGCTGTTGAATTCTGTCAGAATATTTTTCTGCATCTACTGAGATTAGCACATGATTTTTATTCTTCAGTTTCTTAATGTAGTGTATCACATTGCTGAATTTGCTGATATTGAAGCATTCTCATGCCTGGAGTTAATATCACTTCATCATGACATATGCTCCTTTTAATGTATTGTTAACTCTGGTTTTCTAAAATTTTGTTGAGGATTTTTACATGTATGTTCATCAGAGAATACTGGTCTGTAGTCTTTTATTATTTCACCATCTGGTTTTGTTATCAGGGTGATGCTGACCATGAATAATGAGTTTGGAAATGTTCCTTCCTCTTCAGTTTTTTGGAACACTTTAAGAAGGATAGGTATTACGTCTTCTTTAGAATGTTTAGTGGAACTCATCTATGAAGATATGCAGTTGTACACTTTTGTGTTGAGAGCCATGCTGTGTTAGTCGCTGTCGTGTCTGATGCTCTGCGACCCCACGCACGGTAGCCTGCCAGGCTCCTCTGTCCATGGGATTCTGTAGGCAAGAATACTGGAGTGGACTGCCATTCCTTTCTCCAGCTGAGAGCTATAAATAATTATTTATTGTTTCACTACTAGTAACTGGTCTATTCAGATTTTTTATTTCTTCATGATTCAGTCTTGTCTTCAGATTGCATATTTCGAGGAATTTGTCCATTTTTTTCTAGGTAACTCAATTTATTGGTGTATAATTTTTTGGAGTTGTCTCTCAAATTATTGATATCTATGGTATTGGTTGTAACTTCTCCTCTTTCAGTTCTGATTTTATTTGGGTTCTTGCACACACTAACACATGCTCTCTCCCTCTCTTCCTTCCTTTCATGTTTTATGTTTCTTAATTAATCTTGCTAAAGGTTTATTGTTTATTATTTCAACAATTACTCTTAGTTTCCTGATCTTTTCTATTTTTAAGTCTTCATTTATTTCCACTCTGATCTTTAATATTTTCTTTCTTTTACTAATTTTGGATTTGTTTTTGTTATTCCAGTTCCATAGGTGTAATGTTAGATTGTTCATTTG
Source organism: Bubalus kerabau (assembly GCF_029407905.1). NCBI lineage: Eukaryota > Metazoa > Chordata > Mammalia > Artiodactyla > Bovidae > Bubalus > Bubalus kerabau. Next base: position 34,826,536 of record NC_073634.1, on the reverse strand, counting down.
AGATTTTTGTTTCCTGAGTTAGGCCTGTATTGTTATAAATTTCCATCTTAGAAATACCTTTGTTTGTTGTGTCCTATTATTTTGAAATATTGTATTTCTATTTACATTTGTCCACGTATTTTTAAATTTTATCTGATTTGCTCAGTGACTCATTGGCTGTTTAGTAGTATGTTGTCTAGATTCCATGTGTTTGTGCTTTTTCTTGTAGTTGATTTCTAGTCACATACCATGGTCAGAAAAGATACTTGGTATAATCTCAATCTTACTAAGTTTTTTTGTTTGTTTTGTGGCCCAGCATGTGATTTATCCTGGAGAATGTTCTATGTGCATTTGAAAAGAACGTCTATTCTGCTGTTTCTGGATGAAATGTTCTGTGGAGATCTATTAAATTCAGGTCATTAAGTGTGCCACGTGAAGCTACTGTTTCATATTCATTTTCTGTCTGGATGATTTGCCATCAAACTAACTGGGGTATTAAAGTTTCATATTGTTATTTCATTACTGTCAATTTCTCCCTTTGTCTGTTAATATGTGTTTTATGTATTTAGGTTCTCCAATGTTGGGGGTGTATATATGTATGTATACACACACATATATATGTTGCTAAGTCACTTCAGTCGTGTCCGACTCTTTGTGACCCTATAGACAGCAGCCCACCAGGCTCCCCCGTCCCTGGGATTCTCCAGGCAAGAATACTGGAGTGGGTTGCCATTTCCTTCTCCAATGCATGAAAGTGAAAAGTGAAAGTGAAGTCACTCAGTAGTGTCTGACTCTAGCGACCCCAGGGTCTGCAGCCTACCAGGCTCCTCTGCCCATGGGATTTTCCAGGCAAGAGTACTGGAGTGGGATGCCATTGCCTTCTCCGACACACACACACACACACACACACACACACACACACATATGCATATTTACAAGTGTTATATCTTTTTCTTGGATTGATAACTTTATCATCATGGAATGTCCTTCTTTGGGCTTCCCAGATGGCACATTGATAAAAAATCCACCTGCCAATGCAGGAGACATGGGTTCAATCCCTGGGTTGGAAAAATCACCTGGAGTAGGGAATGGCAACCCACTCCAGGAGAATTCCATGGACAGAGAAGCCTGGAAGACTACAGTCCATGGGGTTGCAAAAAGTTGGACATGACTGACTGAACACAAAGCACAATGTACTTCTTTGTCTTTTGTTATAATCTTTGTAAATTTGCTTTATCTGGTATAAATATTACTACCACAGTTTTCTTTTTGTTTCTATTTGCATGGAATATTTTTTTTAATTTAAATTTATTTATTTTAATTAGAGGCTAATTACTTTACAATATTGTATTGGTTTTGCCATACATCAACATGCATCCACCACGGGTGTACACGTGTTCCCAATCCTGAACCCCCTCCCACCTCCCTCCCCATACCATCCCTCTGGGTCATCCCAGTGCACCTATTTGTTTATTTATTTCCATCTCTTCATTTTTAGACTGCATGTGTCTTTAGACATGGTGAGTCTTTTGAGGCAACACACAGATGGGTTGTTTTTAAATCTATTTTTGCACCCTGTGTCTTTTGATTGTGGCCTTAATCCATTTATATTTGCATTAATGACTGATAGGCATATACCCTTTGCAATGTTGTTGTTTTTTCACTTTTTTGTTTCTTTATTCCTTCCTACTTATCTTAATATCTTCATAGTTTAATTACTTCTTCCATATTATGTTTGTTTTATTTAATTTTCCATTTATCAGCTATCCATTTTTTCATTTATGGTTACCATGAGATTCTTATATAATATTCTTATATGTGTCTATTTTAAGCTGACTGTCACTTAATTTGAGCACATTCTGAAAACACTACATTTGAATCTTCCCCAAATACACCCTCTTATGTGTCTGGCATCATTTTTCTATCTTTTTTATTTTGTGTATATCCCTTAACTGATTTTGTCATTGTTGTTCAGTTGCTAGTCACATCTGACTCTTTTGTGACCCCATGAAGCCCACAAGGTTCCTCTGTCCAGGGAAGCCCTGGTTTATGTAGATATATATTATTTTACTAGCTTTGTCTTTTAATCTTCATACTAGACATATAGATGCTTGATCCACTTGCTGCTTTTACCATGTTTACCCTTTTGCTGTGAGACTTTTTTCTTTCTCAATTTTTATATTTCTAGTTATGGTATTTTCTTTTTATTACAAGAAGTTCCTGTAGCATTTTTTGTTTGGTCACTTTAATGGTGACAAACTTCTTCAGCTTTTGCTTGTCTGGAAACTGTCTTTCAATTCTGAATGATAAATTTGCAGGATAATGTATTCTTTGTTGGAAGTTGTTCCCCCCCCACTTCTGTTCTTTAAGTATATTGTTCTACTCCCTTCTGATCTCTAAAATCTCTGCTGAAAATTCAGTTGGTAATCTTGTGGGGGCTCCTCTGTATGTAACTAGTTGTTTTCCTTTGCTGCTTTGAAGATTCTCTAATTTTAATTTCTGACAATTATAATATATCTTGGTGTAGGTCTCCTTGAGTTATCTTGTTTGATACACTCTGTACTTTCTGGACTTTCAGGTCTGTTTCCTTTGTGTGGTTAATAAGTTTTAAGTCATTATTTCTTAAAATAGGCTTTATGATCCTTTCTCTCTGTCTTCTGGAACTTCCTATAGTGAGTATACTTAATGTTTTGCCAGAGGTCACATAAACTATCCTCATTTTTGTTGTTGTTTCTTTCTTTTTCCTTTACTGTTTTTGGATGATTTCCACTAGCTTGTCTTCCAGATAGGTGATCCTTTCTTCTGCCTCATATAATCCTTTGCTGGCTCCCTCTATTGTTTTTGTTTTTAATTATTATTTTATTCTTGAGCCTTGGTTGCTTCTTTTCATATATATTTTTTCTGTCTCTTTGCTTAACTTTTCACTATGTTCTTCCAGTCTTCTTCTGAGTTCACTGAGTATCTTTACGACCATTAATTTGAACCTTTTCTCTGGGTGGTTCCTTATCTTTGTTTTCATTTAGTTCTTTTTCTGAGTTTTTGTCTTGTTCTTTCACTTGGAACATATTCGCTTGTCTCCTCACGTTGCCCAACTCTCTGCTTTGTGTCTATGTATTAGGTATATCAGGTTTGTCTCCCAGTCTTGAGGGAGTGACTTTGTGTAGTACATATCCCAGGAGTATCCCTCACGTTGGCTCTGTATGTCCTTCTGTTTGAAATGACCATGACTGTTATGGGAATGCTGGTGTTCTGGGTTTGTTCTCAGTGTAACTGGTTAAAAGGCCTATGCAAGGCCAGACTCCAGGGTAGGAGTTGCTTTGGGGAGATGCCTGTGCTGACTGAGGATGTCTGTTGGGTCTGGCAAGGCAGGGGGCCACTTTGGAGAAGCTCTGGTGCCAGTTGTGGGAGTCTGCAGGGATTGACAGGGTGCAGTGGTACTTTGGATGGGCTTTGGTGCCAGCTAAGTGTGCCTGCTGGTTTGGGGAAAGAGGGGAAGCAGCTTTGGAGAATCACCTGCTGTATTGCATCCACTGGTAAACCTGGGACTGTCGGAATGGTTCTATTAAGTTAGAGGGGGAGAGTCAGAAATGGCTTTTGCCAGTGCTGAACCAACTAGGGAGGGGGTAAACCATAAACAAAAACCAAACCAAAATGATCAAACCATAAAACAAACAAAAAAACCTGTCATTTGCCTCTCTGTACCCAGAGAAGTTCCAAGAGATCCCTGCTCCTTGGGCACACACTCTAAGTCAGTGAATTTCTTTCATGTATGCCCCAGGTTCTTTCCAGGCTGCTGTCTTTGCACGGGGACTCAGAGTGAGTAAATTTAAAGGGCACAAGCCCTTTAAGGGCAAAATCTCATTTTCCTACAAACCTCTGGCTAGCCTGCATTTAAGTCACACTGACTTTCAAAGCCAGATGTTACGAGGTTTAATCTCCTCAGTGCAGCTCCTCTGGGCTGGGGAGCCTGATATGGGGTTTGGAGCTATTGGTCCTCACAAGGAGCCTTTGAAGCTATGATATCCTTCCCACATGTAGGTTACCATGCCAGGGTTATGGGTCCTCTCCAGATGGCATCTCTACCCCTCTTGTATTTGTCTTCAGGTCATTCTCAGAGATAGTTTCTCTATATGTAGTGGCTATTTTGGTGTGTGTCTGGGAGGAGGTAAGCCCAGGATCTTCCTACGCTGACATCTTGTCCCAACACCTAAATATCCTTCTTCAGTTAAAGTTTCAAAGGTAAAGTTTCATATTACCTATCCCTATGGAATCAGTATTTTTTTTAACTTTTTCCTTTTATATTGGAATATAATTAATTAACAGTGTTGTGTTAGTTTCAGGTATATAGCAAAGTGATTCAGTAATGCATATACATACATATATTTTTCAAATTCTTTCCCCAGAGTCCCCTGGGCTGTACACTAGGCCCTTGTTGGTTATCTCTTTTAAATATACCAGTGTGTATATGGCAGTATTTTTGAAATCAGCTGAAAACAAATAAAGTGTCAAGAATACATGGAGCCTCGGTGCAAAGTTACAAGTTCCTTTTCCTGCTGAAAACCCTCATGGATTTTTTGTTCTTATTAATTGGGCAGTGTATTGCACTTTGTTTACATGAAAAAGACCCTTCTAATAGATGTAACACAGAACTTGCTATCATCACCAGAGAAAAATCTCAACACAGTGGTGAAAGCGTATTTGATGTCAGATGAGTTTGCTCCGCTACTGATCTGTGCCTCTTTTTGAAAGAGGGCAAGAGTATTTACATTACTTCAGAAGCCCCACTAAAAGCTAGAAATGATTTTCAAAGAAAATAGGACTATACAGATATTTATACTAAAGTATTATTGATACTGGAATCTTCCATCAAAATAAAATTGACAAAAATTTTCATGTTTATAGATATATACACAAATATACACATATATGTAATTTTCCTGAAAGATATGAAATATACATAGAAAGACTATTTGGTAAAATGAACAACTATGACAAAAAGACATTGCCTTTAGATGATTTTTTTCATTCTTATTTTATTTTTTACATTCTTCTAAATGTTCTTTAACCAACATACAAATGTGAACATGTTTGTGTATGTGAAAATGAAGTGAAAGTGAAAGTGAAGTTGCTCAGTTGTGCCTGACTCTTTGTGAACCCATGGACTGTAGCCCACCTGGCTCCTCCGTCCATGGAATTTTCCAGGCAAGATTACTGGAGTGGGTTGCCATTTCCTTCTCCAGGGGATTTTTCTGACCTGGGTATCAAACCCTGGTCTCCTGCATTGCAGGCAGACGCTTTACCATCTGAGCCACCGGGGTGGGGGCGTCTATAACTAACATACAAATGTGAACCCGTTTGTGTATGTATGTCAAATCAAAGCTTCAAGAATATTTCTCATAGTTTGCTGTATAAGAAAATGTATTACTGACTATTAACAAGTTCAAGGTAATTTTTGCCCTGATGAAACACAGATATTGTTTCTGTGTAATATTTCAACTGAATAATTCAACTAAAATTTTTGATTTTTCAATAATTGAAATTTATTGCAATAATTCAACTAAAATTTATTGAGTATATATTATGTATAAGGCACTGTGCTATGAACAGTGGCAAATACAGAGGAAAATAAAATATTATTCTTCTCTTCAAGAATATATATTCATAACAATTTAGTATATAGAACAATATATTATATACTAATATATAGATAGCTCAGTTGGTAAAGAATCCACCTGAAATGTGGGAGGCCTGGGATCGATCCCTGGGTTGGGAAGATCCCCTGGAGAAGGGAAAGGCTATCCACTCCAGTATTCTGGCCTGGAGAATTCCATGGATTGTATAGTCCACGGGGTCGCAAAAAGTCGGACTCGATTGAGTGACTTTCACTTTCACTTCCATAGTATATGTTCTAATATATATACAGACGTGGTAATGAAAGAGAGGTTCTGTGAACTATGGCACTGCTTTTGAACATTGCCAGTACATGAGAATCACCTAGGGAAATTATTACAGATGAAGATTGCTTATCCCTTCTCTAGTAGTCCTATGATTAGAAATTTATATTTTAGTAACTCCCTCAAGATAATGCTTCAAAGGACACCGAAATAAATGATAATGAAATGAGCACTGATATATGAGATACACATATTTAGCATGTCTCTTTGTTTCTGTCTGTTACCAGGATATGTCTGGGCAACATTTTAAACCTTAAAGCTTCAAATTTCATATACATAAGTTGAGATAATCATTATTACATTATAGGGATATTATAGGTAAGATAAATAATATTCCCAAGTGATCCAGATCAGTCTAAAGTACACACAGTAGGTACTTTCAGGTATATAATGTGGAAGTCTTAAACCATTGCCGAGTGGTAGACTGAGAAAAGAAATTCTGAATCAAATGAAGCAGGAGAAGCAATCAGAGAAGCTTTATGCAGAAAGAGAAATTGGATTGGGTCTTGAATGTTGAGAAAAACTTTGATAAACTAAGATAAAGAAGAAATATTTTCTAGTCAGTAAAAACATGGTGGTGAGGAAAAAAAAAAAACAAACCAGGTGTGGTTTGAGAGCTGTGGATGTGACAGAGCAGAGAAAGCTTGGGTTGTCATGGAAGACAAATGTGAAAATAGGTCTTCTGGGCAGATCATAAAGCATCTTGACAATCCACATAGTGATCTTTAAATTACTCTTAAATAGTAGTAAGTTTAACTCTATTTGAACAAGGAAGTGATTAGGGCATATAGGGTTTTAACACAGTGATTTGCTGCTCACATATAAGTTGTATTAAAGGGATGAGAGGATAGAGTAGGGAGAACAGTCCACAGGTTATGGTAGTAAGTCAATCACTTACTAAGTTACAAGTGTCTGAACTCAGGTAATGAAGAGGAAATGGGAAAATGAAGTGACATATGTGGGATATATCTGAAAAGGGTAGATAAACCTAGAGACAGAAGTGATGTGAAAGTTGGAGAATAAGCAGTTTAAAGTTAATCAAGAAGTTTTGAAGTTGAGTGAATAAAAGATTATGATTTCATTTTAAAAACACAGAGCAGAATAAGATAAATAATTTGAGAAAAGATATGAAGATCTATTAAGTGGAAGTGTCAGAAGAATAATCCAGTGGCAAAGTCCAACAGGAATGTAGCAGTGAGGTTCCAGATGAAGAACTGGAGGCAAAGAAGAATCAAAGCTCATTTTCATGAAAGCAAGAAGGTGAAGATACAGGAATGGATGTAATTTTTCTAAATATTATTATATTAATGCCAATGTTAATCAAGCTGTGTGTCAGGCATTTTCTAAGTACTTGTTATACTTTGTATCATTTATGTTCACAATAACCCTGAGAGGAAGGCATTCTCATTATCACCATTTTATAAAGCACGGGACAGATTGAGAGTCAGTGCTTGCCAGAGGTCATATGGCAGAGTTGGCGTTTAAACCCAGGCAAATTGCAAGAGTGAATATTGACATTTTAGGAATCAGTGAACTAAAATCGACTGGAATGGGTGAATTTAACTCAGATGACCATTATAGCTACTACTGTGGGCAAGAATCCCTTAGAATAAATGGAGTAGCCATCATAGTTAATAAAAGAGTCCAAAATGCAGTACTTGGATGCAATCTCAAAAATGACAGAATGATCTCTGTTCGTTTCCAAGGCAAACCATTCAATATCACAGTAACCCAAGTCTATGCCCCACCCAGTAATGCTGAAGAAGCTGAGGTTGAAGGGTCCTATGAAGACATACAAGACCTTCTAGAACTAACACACAAAAAAGATGCCCTCTTCATTAATAGGGGACTGGAACAAAAGAAGGAAGTCAAGAGCTACCAGGAGTAACAGAAAAATTTGGCCATGGAGTACAAAATGAAGCAGGGCAAAGGCTGACAGAGATTTCCCTAGAGAACACACTGGTCATAGCAAACACCCTCTTCCAACAACTCAAGACAAGACTCTACACATGGGCATCACCAGATGGTCAACACTGAAATCAGATTGATTTTATTCTTTGCAGCCAAAGATGGAGAAGCTCTATACAGTCAGCAAAAACAAGACTGGGAGCTGACTGTGGCTCAGATCATGAACTCCTTATTGCCAAATTCAGACTGAAATTGAAGAAAGTAGAGAAAACCACTGGACCATTCAGGTATGACCTAAATCAAATTATCCCTTATGATAATACAGTGGAAGTGACTAATAGATTCAAGGGATTAGATCTGACAGAGTGCTGAAGAACTATGGACAAAGGTTCATGACATTGTCCAGGAGGCAGGGATCAAGACCATCCCCGAGAAAAAGAAATGCAAGAAGGCAAAATGGTTGTCTGATGAGGCCTTGCAAAGAGCTGAGAAAGGAAGAGAAGCTAAAAGCAAAGGAAAAAAAAAAAAAAAAGATATACCCATTTGAATGCAGAGTTCCAAAGAATTGAAAGGAGGGATAAGAAAGGCTTCCTCAGTGATCAATGCAAAGAAATAGAGGAAAACAATAGAATGGGAAGACTAGAGATCTTTTCAAGAAAATTAGAGATACCAAGGGAACATTTCATGCAAAGATGGGCACAATAAAGGACAGAACTGGTATGGACCTAACAGAAGCAGAACACATTATGAAGAAGTGGCAAGAATACACAGAAGAACTATATAAAAAAGATATTCATGACCCAGATAATCACAGTGGTGTCACTCACCCAGAGCTAGACATCCTGGAATGTGAAGTCAAGTGGGCCTTAGGAAGCATCACTATGAACAAAGCTAGTGGAGGTGATGGAATTCCAGTTGAGCTATTTCAAATCCTAAAAGATGATGCTGCAAAAGTGCTGCATTCAATATGCCAACAAATTTGGAAAACTCAGCAGTGGCCACAGGGCTGGAAAAGGTCAGTTTTCATTCCAATCCCAAAGAAAGGCAATGCCAAAGAATGCTCAGACTACCGCACAATTGCACTCATCTCACATGCTAGTAAAGTAATGCTCAAAATTCTCCAAGCCAGGTTTCAGCAATACATGAACCATGAACTTCCAGATGTTCAAGCTAGTTTTAGAAAAAGCAGAGGAACCAGAGACCAAATTGCCAACATCTGCTGGATCATCGAAAAAGCAAGAGAGTTCCAGAAAAACATCTAATTTTGCTTTATTGACTATGCCAAAACCTTTCACTGTGTGGATCACAACAAACTGTGGAAAATTCTGAAAGAGGTGGGAATACCAGACCACCTGACCTGTCTCCTAAGAAGTATGTATGTGGGTCAGGAAGCAACAGTGAGAACTGGACATGGAACAACAGACTGGTTCCAAATCGGGAAAGGAGTATGTCAAGGCTGTATATTGTCACTCTGCTTATTTAACTTATATGCAGAGTATATCATGTGAAATGCTGGGCTGGATGAAGCACAAGCTGGAATCAAGATTGCTGGGAGAAATATCAGTAACCTCAGATATGCAGATGACACCACCCTTAAGGCAGAAAGCAAAAAAGAACTAAAGAGCCTCTTGATGAAGGTGAAAAAGGAGAGTCAAAAAGTTGGCTTAAAGCTCAACATTCAGAAAACTAAGATCATGACATCCAGTCCCATCACTTCATGGTAAATAGATGGGGAAACAATGGAAACAGTGAGAGGCTTTATTTTTTGTGGCTCCAAAGTCACTGCAGATGGTGATTGCAGCCATGAAATTAAAAGGTGCTGGTTCTTTAGTTATGACCAATCTGCTGCTGCTGCTGCTGCTGCTAAGTCGCCTCAGTCGTGTCCGACTCTATGTGACCCCATAGACAGCAGCCCAAAAGGCTCCCCTGTCCCTGGGATTCTCCAGGCAAGAACACTGGAGTGGGTTGCCATTTCCTTCTCCAATGCATGAAAGTGAAAAGTGAAAGTGAAGTCACTCAGTCGTGTCCGACTCTTTGCGACCCCATGGACTGCAGCCTACCAGGCTCCTCGGTCCATGGGATTTTCCAGGCAAGAGTACTGGAGTGGGGTGCCATCGCCTTCTCCAATGACCAACCTAGACAGCATATTAAAAAGCAGAGACATTACTTTGCTGACAAAGGTCTGTCTAGTCAAAGCTATGGTTTTTCCAGTATTCATGTATGGATGTGAGAGTTGGATTATAAAGAAAGCTGAGCCCTGAAGAAATGATGCTTTTAAAGTGTGGTGTTGGAGAAGACTCTTGAGCGTCCCTTAGACTGCAAGGAGATCCAGGCAGTCCGTCCTAAAGGAAATTAACCCTGAATATTCATTTGAAGGACTGATGCTGAAGCTGAAACTCCAATATTTTGGCCACCTGATGCGAAGAAGCGACTCATTGGAAAAGACCCTGATGCTGGGAAAGATTCAATACGGGAGGAGAAGGGGATGACAGAGGATGAGATGGTTGGATGGGATCACTGAAGCAATGGACATGAGTTTGAGTAGGCTCCAGGAGTTCGTGATGGACAGGGAAGCCTGGTGTGCTGCAGTCCATGGGGTCGCAAAGAGTCAGACACGACTGAGTGACTGAACTGAACGGAAACTTGCTCCAAATTATGTGTTCTTAACCTTGACCTTTTGCTGTTCTCAACAGAAAATACAGTGTGAAAAGAGTAAGTCCAAAACCAGAACCCTTAGGAACACCCCTGTTAAAGTCTGAGTGGAGAACCCACATTCCTCAGCATCAGACTGAAAACAACACAAGACAACAAAGTGATCTTGTTACAAAGAGAAGAAGGGTAAGGCAAAAGAAATAGCTGTCTAGTGGTGAAATACAGTACACAAAGGACAGAGAAGATGGTCTTAATTTTTTTTTTTTCCTCTTACAACTGAAAAAAAAAAATTAAGACCATCTTCTCTGTCCTTTGTGTCTCTGGTAATTAAAAAAATTTTTTTGATCAAATGGTTTTAAGCTAGGTGCTACCTTTAATTTACCCCCCCTATTTTTAACCTAGCCGTATTGAAGGTCATTTATAGCACTTAAGGAAAACATGGTAGGATACGGAAGGGCAGCAAAACTAAATCCAAGAGAAATCTACACTCTGACTGGATGTCCTGGGTGTTTCCGTCTATTTGGCCAGAGAAGAGTCTCTCCATGGCTTCCCATCATTCTCTACCTCTCTGTATTTCAGCATTTGTTCTGTGTTCCTTTCAATTTCTGCATCACATACACCTCCTCAGTGTCTCTTCAATGCCTTCACCTAGTTCACAGGTGAAGTTTGTATTAAGTTTGCTGTGAAAGAAACTTAACAAAAGGGAAGACTATTTGAAAACCTCATGAAACTAACCTTCAAAACAATCCATATTCTATGTATGAAGAAATCATTATTATCCTCAGTTTTACTACTTTGCCAAGTGTCTTTTTAAGTAATAGTTGGTATTTGAACTGATTCCACATGTTCATTCAGACTCATGTGTGCTATAAATTTAACGCCTTGTCAGAAGTATTTTAATCTTAACATGTTGAACTCCTCCATTCTGCCCTTATAAACTAACTCTAACCAACTTCTGGCCCTGGAGCAGTTTGTGTGTCTAAGCACAAAGTACATGAGAAACTAGATGTAGATGACTCATCAGAGCCATCTAAGATCAGTCTTGCTAAAGGTGCTGTATTAATCTTGGCACTTCAGTTTTCATGGTGATTTTGGGGTTCTTGGACTTTCTCTGTTCAAACCAGATGGTAGCTAAGGGTTCCTAACTCCTTGTAGATATAAGTGAACTAATCTGCCTATGCAGCTGACAATGGACTACAGTTATTCCCATGGTAGATTAGAGATCCCTAGTGCTAATTTCCTTTGGTTACATCCATTTCCAGCTTCCACTTCCATTTTCATCATTCTTGGTTCCACTCTGTCTCCACCCAAATTTAAAACTCAACCCTTTACTGGATTTAACTGAAAACTCTACTCACATCTACATTTTATGAGAAGAATAATTTTGCTGAAGTTTTACAGAAGGAGTTGTGTAAAGAATTTTTAATTGGGTCCTGCATATTGTTCTGCCTCCTTCATTACATATCTCCTTATCTCAATTTAGTTTTATTTATTCCTTCTCCTTTTTTTTCCCCCCTTGGGTAGAACTGGATTCACTACTTTCTCTAAAATCTTGGCCATTATTGATGCCTTTAGCATCTGATTTTTTTTCCTAAGAACATGTCACTGCTGGTATTTCAAGTAATTACAATATTCTTCCTAAGAGGCATTTATGTGAACAAGATTTTCTCCATTTTGTTACACTATGAGACCTGTTTCTATGCTTTTACAATTCACACACATGACCTCCTTGTGTTCTCTAAGTTTCCTTTCAAGTGGGTTCCTCTTGATTTGTCTCTTTGTCTAAACAGTAAGTTGTTCTGGATCTTTGCCAGGTTAGTCTGTTGACTGACAGTATTACTGTCACGCCTGTGCTATTTGGAAATCTGCCTGTCCTCCAGCCTCCATTTGTCACTAACTCCTGAGCACCCTTCTCTCAAATGGTTCCCTCCTTTCCTTGAGTCCAAGTTATGACACCCAGTATGTGCCTCACCTTGTGGATGTTCACCTTTCCCAATTTCATTCATCTTACTTCATTCAACTTCCTCAGTCCAAGTTCTGACACCGTGAAAATGCTCAATAAATATTCATAATCAATGATGAATGCACATGACTCTCTTGCTTCAGGAATCCCATGCATGATCTGGTTACTGCAGAGTGGGTCTCTCCTAGGCTATTCTGCTGTACCAAGAAAACATCTGGGGTTATGTTTTAATGCTATAGTCTAGAAGACATATATTACAACTAGGATTTGATGACATGAAATATAATTTTGAAGCAAAATCCAAAAGAAATGAGAACTAGTGTAAACCTAGGTATAGCTTGTTTGTTTGTGTTTTTTTTTTAAACCCAGCCTTTTGAAAAGGATTTCTTGTCATCTTGCCTTAAACAGAGCAACCCAGGAAAGTTGTGAGTACCTAGTTCTATGAATAAGATTATAATTATTTCAAATTTGCTTTATATTTCTTCTCAACAGTGACCTATTGAGACTATGTTGGCAGTCCAGTGGTTAAGACTTTGTGCTTCCACTGCAAGAATCAGGGAATCAATTCCTGGTTGGGGGAACTAAGGTCCCACATGCCTTGTGGTGTGGAAAAAAAAGTGACCTACTATAACCCAATAATCCAACTGTTTATTTATCCTGGGAAAAAGTCTGCAAATATGCACCAGGAAATGCATATAAGAATGTTCATGGAATTAGAATTAATGTTAAAGAATTAAAAACAGCTTAAGTATTCATGTTCAGAAAAATCAATAAATAACTTGTATAGAATTCTGTTGCATAAAAACATAGCAGTGAAAATGGACTACCAATGCATTCATCTACATAGATAAAGTGTCTTGTTAAGTGAAGGAGCAAGTTCCAGAAGGCTCTATAAAATATGGCATTGCTTTTATAATGCTCTAAAACAAGTAAAAGCAAAATAGTGTTTGGGCAGGTTTTTTTTTTCCCCCTAATGACTTAACCAACAAGAGTAAGAATTCCTCCAATTATAAGGAAGAAGAGATAGACTTGAGTAAGTCAACATTTTACCTTGTAAGTCTTAATCATAGTGAATTGTCATTCTGTCCAAAATCTGGGAAAGTAAAGCATCAATTTTTCATGGAAAAAAAATGTGAAAAATACTACCCTCCCAAGAATAGAACACTGGAGAACTACATGGATAAAGAGGATCTGGTAACTTCTCTTTGAAATTCTTTCCAGTTGCATGAGACTGAAAACTCACTGAACTCTGGACATGGTAGGGGAGAATGAGTGATCTGCAAGAATAGATTTAAGGAGGAAAAGTGTGCTTACAATATTATGGAGAGAAAAGAATCAGAAATGTCCCCCTAAGGTTGGAAAGAAAAGCACTAATAATCAAGGGAATGCAAACCAAAACTAGTCAACAAATTGATCGAATTGGGGAATAAGAAATTAGACTATACATTTTAATGTTGTGTATTAATCTCCATTATTAGAAGAGTTTTATATTGATACAAAGCTCTAGGAAAACTTTTGACAATTTGTAGCAATTATATTAAAAACAATTATACCCTATGACTAGTCATCTTAATTTTTATAGATGTAATTCCAAGCTTGTTTATTACATTATTATTAATGATGTGAAAAATTAGGAAAAGCATGATTATCTGATAATAGTATACTGCAACATTTATCATAAATGACATCATAACATTTATCATAAATTTATTATCATAGATGATACATCCAGATGATAAAATATTATCTTTAAAATTTCTGACAGTATTCACAGCATGGAGACATATTCCTGATATCATTAGAAACTGATAGTATAAATAAATTGAATTTTAATCTTGGCATGATGTCAACTGTATAAATATATAGGAACATAATCAGGAAAATCATTTTCTTACAGGTATTGACATTGGTAAATTTCATCCTACTTATATTTTCAAGGTTTTCTAACTTATCTACAGTGTATAGTTTTTAAAAACCTTAAATAACAAGAAACCAGCAAACTTTAAAAATGGTGTGTTGAAGCGTTAGATAATTTTCCTTTCAACTCTTACAGCTAAATCTTCACTGTGGTGGAAAGAATACACACTAAGCACCAGGAGATCTAATCTCACCACTAACTAACCAGCTTTGTTAGAAAATCTCTTTGAGCCTATTTCTTTTGTCTTTAAAGTGTCCAGCCTCTCTCAGAGGGGTTTTACGAAGATCAAATGGCATAATGTATTTGTAATCTCTTTAAAAGTACAAAGTGCTATACTAAGGCTGTTGAGAGAGCATTCCCTTCCCAAATACTTACTGGAAACTCATAGGCAACTTGTCAGAAAAACACACTGTACTTTAATAAGAGTAGAAGTGTGATTCACATATCTTGTCTGAAATGAAGTGAACTTTAGTCATTTAAGTGGGCAAAGTGGATCAAGAATCCAGAAAGTCAAATATAAAATTTATTTAATTCTCCAGAGTCAAACAGGTAGCTAAATGTTGTTACTTGACTTGTATTCCAGGAAGTATGTCAGGAGGAGTAGACTGATAGGTAGGTTTGTGACCCAAGGGGAAATATAACATCTAAAAGAAGAGACAACAGAGGAAAGGAAGAAAACACTATGAACACTTAAAACCTGGACCATGCTAACCTGATAAAATAAACAATTTGGTTCTTTACTTAGTTTTAATTTTTTTTTTAATAGCACCTTAAAACAATGATTTGATTGGAATACCATGGGCAGAGTAGAAAAAACAGATGGCTCTGGTGAAGGCTAAGAAAGCTGGGGAAGTTAACAGCCTATTGAAAATGAACTCCTACATAAATTTGACTTCCACTTATGGGTAATGCAGAGAGGATTAAATCTGAAATCTACCAGCTGATAACTCAAGGGTCTTCATTCTGACAGTCCCTGTCACAATCGAAAACCAAGTGATTAATACAAGAATCAGGTGTGCTAATTATCATGTAGAATACAGAAACTCTAATTCTCTGACAGCCTGGAAATGTCACTTCTCAAAAAAGGAAAACACTAAAATCATAAGTCAGAATCACTTTGAGTGCCCAATAATGTCATGATTTCAAATTGGTGATTTCCATAATTAGGTACATGTTCATTTCATTAGATCATGTGGGAGAAACGATGGAAAAATCCTTTGCTTCTTGATTATAAAAGCTAATACAATGCACAGTTATACTTTTATTACTGCTAGGAGAAAATGGCTGAAATAAATAAGAGTCCCCACATGCCTCAGAACTTGTATTGCTCAAAATCTTTTGTAATGTTTATAGTAAAAGGGGTTAAAAAAAACTCTATCACGTTTATAACCCAAACAAATTAAGAATGCAATTGAGATACCAAAAATGAGAATCAGTTCAGTTCAGTTGCTCAGTCGTGTCTGACTCTTTGTGACCCCATGAATTGCAGCACACCAGTCCTTTCTGTCCATCACCAACTCCCAGAGTTTACTCAAACTCATGTCCATTGAGTCGATGATGCCATCCAGCCATCTCATCCTCTGTCGTCCCCTTCTCCTCCTGCCCTCAATCCCTCCCAGCATCAGTCTTTTCCAATGAGTCAACTCTTCGCATGAGGTGGCCAAAGTATAAGAGTTTCAGCTTTAGCATCATTCCTTCCAAAGAAATCCCAGGACTGATCTCCTTTAGAATGGCCTGGTTGGATCTCCTTGCAGTCCAAGGGACTCTCAAGAGTCTTCTCCAACACCACAGTTCAAACGCATCAATTCTTTAGCGCTCAGCCTTCTTCACAGTCCAACTCTCACATCCATACATGACCACAGGAAAAACCATAGCCTTGACTAGATGAACCTTTGTTGGCAAAGTAATGTCTCTGCTTTTGAATATGCTATCTAGGTTGGTCATAACTTTCCTTCCAAGGAGTAAGCATCTTTTAATTTCATGGCTGCCGTCTCCATCTGCAGTGATTTTGGAGCCAAAAAAATAAAGTCAGCCACTGTTTCCACTGTTTTCCCATCTATTTCTCACGAAGTGATGGGACCGGATGCCATGATCTTTGTCTTCTAAATGTTGAGCTTTAAGCCAACCTTTTCACTCTCCACTTTCACTTTCATCAAGAGGCTTTTTAGTTCCTCTCCACTTTTGGCCATAAGGGTGGTGTCATCTGCATATCTGAGGTTATTGATATTTCTCCCAGCAATCATGATTCCAGCTTGTGTTTCTTTCAGCCCAGCGTTTCTCATGATGCACTCTGCATATAAGTTAAAAAAGCAGGATGACAATATACAGAGTCATTTTGAATAAAAGCACAAATACTAGAAGGGTATTTCTTTTTAGAAAATAATCATTTACTTCTTTATTTTTGCGCTGTGCTGAGTCTTTGTTGCTGTGCAGGCCTTCCTCTAGTTGCAGCGAGTGGATGCTACTCTCTAGTTGTGGTGCACGGGCTTCTCTTGTTGCAGAGCATGGGCTCCAGGTATGCAGGCTTCAGTAGTTGTGGCATGTTTGGCTCAATAGTTGTGGCATGTTTGGCTCAATAGTTGCAGCTCCCAGGCTCTAGAGCACAGGCTTAACAGTGGTGGTGAACAGGCTTAGTAGCTCCGTGGCATGTGGGATCTTCCTGGATCAGGGATTGAACCCTTGTCTCCTGCATTTGTAGTTGGATTCTTTACCACTGGGTCACCAGGGGCACTCTAGAAGTATATTTCTAGCATCTTACTTTCCTAAGAAGGACTTTAATGATGTTAAGCATAATTCTGAGTGTTCAAAGACCACACACAAACACACGCGTGTGTGTGTATGTACATGCATGTATATAAATACATAGGTATTTTGGTACCAAAGAAAACATAAACCCCTAGAAAGTTAATACAAACAAGGTGGGTTCTAACAGTAGAAAGAAGGAAAAAACGTGTGTATATGAAACATTGATGTGCATCAAGTTTAATTTCATGAATTCTTATCATTTAAAAAAATTTGGATATTTTACAGGATGGATGGCATCTCAGGTACTGGAAATTTTGAACTCAGTAACATTTGAGATAAATGAGGATTTCTGAGAAGAAACAGTGCATTGGTGATTCAGAATTAACTTATAAGCAGTAGTACATTATTTAGAGTGAGAAGAGATTTATCTATCTGAACTGGCACAGATACTTCTAATCCAACTATTTCACAATAGGTCTAGTCTGGGGCTTCCTTGGTAGCTCAGTGGTAAAGAACCTACCTGCCAATGCAGCAGAACTGCATTTGATCCCTAGGTCAGGGAGATCCCCTGGAGAAGGAAATGGCAACCCACTCCAGTATTCTTGCCTGGGAAATCTCGTGGACAGAGGAGCCTGGTGGGCCACAGTCCATGGGGTTGCAAAAGAGTCGGACACAACTGAGTGACTAAACAACAGCAACTAGTCTGGAATCAAACAAAATCCTGAGAAGAAATGTTTACAAAGGATTTGGAACGACTGTGTGTCCATTTAGAAAAATGTTATTACTAGAAAGAGGGACTTGTGAAATTGTGAGGTTTGTATTATTGTGATAGAAAGAAGCAAAAGTCTAAACAAGGACCTGGTTCATGGTACTGGCTCTGCCGTTTGGTGACTGACTGACTTTGGGCAGGTGCACCTATCTGAGTCTTGATTCTCTTACTTTGAAATGGGTAACAAATAATAATTTCCCAGACAAATTTAAGGGTTTTTAGAAGTATCAAATATAAAAAATGAAATTAGTTTCAAATACATTTGGCTAAAATCAGTTCTACTAATGTAAAGTATTATTGAGAAAACAGATATACTTTAAAAATATATATGCTTTTTAAAAATAGATCTACCTTTTTAATATTTTTTGGAATGCTGTTTGTGAATTAAGTTCTGTAGAGGTAATACAATTTTAAATATATTAGGAGTATATCCTATTTAGAGGCATCTTATGGGAAATCATTTTGTGAAACTAATAACCACCTAGCTTTTCATATACTAGATTCCTTTAAAGTCAGGTATATTTGAAGTTTCAGAATATGCAACATTTTTTACCATAATAGCAATTCAAATTAGTTATTTTAAGAATTTTACCTTAAAAATTGAGAACATTTTCTACTTAGTTTTTGGCTCCTCACACTTGGTCCAAGAAAATCATTCACTTGGTCTAGATTTTGTCATTTTTTTGTGAATAATGTGATAAGCATTTAGGGTGTTCCACAAGAACAGAGTGAAAGTGAGAAATACCAAAAATCCTTGGTATTGTGTGTTTTGTTTGCTGATGTTTATTCTGGGAAGCTTATAGAGTGTGTGCCCGTGTTTCTCACATGGTCCACTAGGCTCAATGAAGCAGATATTTAATAAATATTAATTTAATATTCTCAATGGTTAAATTATATTGTAAGATTGTACAATTACTCTCCATCCTATTTCATCCTTCAGAGAAGAGTTCATTCTCTCCCTTTCTTTTCTGTATTTTATTCTTAATGAAAAATTTAATAGTAGGAAACCTAACTTTTTTTTTTTTCATTTTCCAATACATCAGTCAGAAAAGTGGAACTTAACTGTTTTTCTAATGTGGCCTTCTTTGTGGCTGTGCTTACAACTGGTGAGCTTCTCTAAGATCATTCTATGAAGTGCTCTCTGGTCCCTACCTCTAAGCTCGACTCTCAGATTCCTCACACATTTCTCAGCTGCCAATTGAAAGATAAGATGTCATGTATCCATTTCTATGATATATATTACTGGTTAGATGAGATATGCTCTAGTGTATATGTGTGTGCATGCGTGTTCAGTCGCTTCAGCTGTGTCTGACTCTTTGCTATCCTGTGAACTGTGGCCCGCCGGGCTCCTTTGTCCATGGGATTCTCCAGGCAAGAACACTGGAATGGGTTGACATGCCCTCCTCCAGAGAGGATCTTTCTGACCCAGAGATCGAACCTGCGTCTCCTATGTCTCCTGCATTGGCAGTCAGGTTCTTGACCGCTAGTGCTACCTGGGAAACCCTGTATATGATATATCCCTCATGAAAAATAAATGCTTACACTCTGCTGAGATCTATCTGAATGGAAAATGAGCATGAAACAAATAAATTCATACCCATTCCCATCATCAATTTTTTAAAATAAAAAAGTGTTCTGGAAGCACAAATTGTACTATTTTTGAAAGTATTATACACAGCACTATTTATTTTCACACAATTTGGATGATCTGGCAAAAATCACTGGCACCTTTGGTTTAGGTGTTTTTCTGTTTTATTTCTTCACAGGCTGTTTATGGGCTTGAATGATTTTCAGAAGTGAAAATTTTTACATTTCTTGGAAGCTGAATCCTATGACCATGCAGAAAATTCTTTTGGCCTCAGTTTTTTTTTTTTTTTTAATTCATTTTACTGATGTTTGTGTTATTGCTAACAATACAATCAGGAGTCTAAAAGTAAATCTTACTGTTTTTTAAGGCAAATTTTCACTCAGGGAAAGGAGAGAAAATGCCCCAAAGGCAGTACCATTGGGATATAAAAGCTAATATAATGAATAACATTTTGTGGCAGGCTTTGCTTATGCTCATTTCTCAATGAATGTTGAAGTGAAATAGTTTCTGCAGAAAAGTAATCAACTATAAGACACTGATAGAAATGACAAACTGTATCAAAATACACAGGAAAGTTGGTCAAGAAGCATAGTAAAGAGCATAAAATAAACATCAAAAGGATAGCAATGAAAATGTCATGTCCTAAAGATTCTTAAGTGAGGAACATTTGAGAACAAGTGTAGTAGGTGGTTTTTCAGGGTATATTTTCTGTTTGTCGATTGGTTTAAAGGGTGGGTTTTGAAGTAGAAGAAAGAAGGATGTTCTCAGAACCACTTTCTATTTCCTTGGGATTTTAAATATACAAAATGTTTTTAACATATATATACAAACACACACACATATATATATACACACCCACATGCACAAAAGTTGATCTTTACCTTTAGAGAAAAAGCAAACTACAGAAAACTGCCCTCGCACAGCTGAGCTGTTAGCTTACAAAATGGATATTCCACCAAGTGCTTTTTTCACAAAGCTCCACTGATCTGAATGAACTAGCCAATTGGAGTTTCTCTCCTCTCCTGTCTGGTCCATTGATTTCCGCCTGGACATATTGATCTCAGACTTTCTAGGTGGTTCACAAACAGCTCAGGTTAAATTAACTTGAGGACAGTGTTTGAAAATGTAGAATTACTCTCACTTTTTCATGCCTGTTATTAAACATTGTTTCCAGAAGATCAATCTTTTAATTACATTGTGCCTCCCTACTGGTGGCTCTCAGTAACAAGAAGTGTATTGTGCACTGACTGGAAAAATAAAGAGAAGAGAAAAAAATATCCCTTCTAGCACATTGCCTTTGCAAAAGTGACATCTCCAGGATATTGAATAGAGCCTGATCTTTACCAGGATATCTAAAGTTGATCCTAAAATCTCTATCAAACATTCACCTTCATGAATTCACAGTTGGGTGGAAGCACATATACTATAATAGCTATGGGCTCACTATAATAGCTATGTGTATTTGTTGCATAATAGCAGTTGTGTTAAGCATGCTAAATATTATATACTATGAAGTTGCCTCTGTGGTCCTTTCCTGTTTTATGTTATTTTCCTTCTACCTTTACTGAGATATAATTGACATACCACAATGTATAAGTTTAAGGTGTACAGCATAATAATTTAACTTATCTATCTTTCCCTATTTTAGAAGTGAGGGAAGTAAGGCTCAGTGATATTGGATAATTTACCTATGGCCTTCAACAATAAGTGGCAGGTTATCCTAAATTTAGTTTTGCCTTACCCCAAAGGTAAGGATATTAACTCTTATGCTATTTTTAATATATTTTTCTTCAAATAACTTAATGCAATACCATATTTTTTTTACCTTTTGTATTGTGTCTTGATTTCTGGTAAGAAGAAAGGGGCAGAAATCATCCTTAGCACTTTGCAGATAGGAAAAACAGAAGCACAGAAAAACTGAGTAGCTTTTCCAGTGTACGTAAGAGAAGAAGAGAATTAAATGTATGTATGTTCTCATTGTGAATGTCTTTTTGCTCATGAGATGCTATATTAAAAATGCTGCAAATTCTTTTCAGAGTCATCCATTGGTGGAGTCCACTTCCCCTCTCCTTAGATCTGAGTGACTTAACTTGACTGGTATTATGCAGCAGCAGTATTATTCTCTTATTTCTGTGGCTTTGTAAGAAGCACTGCAGCTTCTGCTCCACCTTAGTCCAGTCACTCTGGGGGAAACCAGATGCTTTGTAGGAAGTTACTCAGAGACCATCATTCTGTGAGGAAGCCAGAGTGAGCCACTTAGCCCAAAAGGACAGCAAAAAAGAACCTGACCAGATCCAGCTCTTCTAACCGTCTCATCCCAAGTCCCAGACAAGTGAATGAAACTGACGCTTAGATGTTCTAGCCTCAGGGGATTCAATGTGGAGAAGAATCAAGGAGTCCAACCCATAACCAGGAGCAAAACCACAGAGATATATTACCTCAGAAGAGCTGTCCCAGATATATCCAGCCATTTAAGCCATGCTATTCAGGCTCCAGTCAACATGCAAAAAATACACAGTGGACCAGTTGCTCCAAGGAATTCTAGAATATCATGGTGCCCTGCTATCTCTAAGACTAGTTTACCTACCCCACCTTTGAGGTGCTTTATTATGGGCTTTAAATGTTTAGCTCTTTACCTATAATAGTAGACACAGATTTCTAGTGAGACATTATCTTGAGACATTGAGGGCCATGTCCCAAGACATATTTGAAAATCAATTACAGACTTCTGGTTTCCTGTGAAAGTAAATAAAGGACATTGATCCCTAGTGATTTTTAACTTCTCATCAGACTCTCCTTTTATGATTTGGGTTTGTCTGACTGCGGGAACCTTACAAAATTATAAGACATATGTGAGATGATAGACTTAGATATATTTTGAGAAAAGACATATGAATGCATGAATATAAATGAGATTCTGGTGATGGAAGGTGCAATATTACACACTATTCTATCTACCAAGAAGCTTTAATATTTTAAGAACAAATAGCATGGTTGAGGTACATTTTCTCTGCATAATTCTAACCCTGCTCCCTTTGAATCCTATTTTTAGGGTTTACTTAGACTATTCAGAGGGGGTTTCCCTTGTAGCTCAGTTAGTAAAGAATCTGCCTGCAATGCAGGAGACCAGGATTAGATCCCTGGGTTGGGAAGATCCCCTGGAGAAGGAAATGGCAACCTACTCCAGTAGTTTTGTCTGTGAAAACTCATAGACAGAGGAGCCTAGCGGGCTATAGTCCATGGGGTTGCAAGAATCGAACATGACTTAGTGACTAAACCACCACCACAAGGCTATTCTGAAATTTTTGTGGGAATAGGTGCACTTTCTAATAGAGTCTGGGAGGAGTCCCTAATGAAAAGTGTGAACAGATATTCTAGGCAAGCTTGATTTCATACTTCCAAGTATCTGTCATCAACTCATAGACTTATGAGATCACCCACAGGGTAATATCCCGCTGCAGAAGCTACAGAATATATTTATCTCTCGCCCATTAAATTCCTAACCTTTGAAATGTCTAGGACCTATATTTTTCTCAGATTTCAGAAAGGAATAAAGAGGAGCTCTGTGCTATACAAAAGGAAAAAGGAAAGATGTGATACCTTTTCACCTTTGTTATCTCTCTATGCTGATTCCAGTCCCACCAAATGTAAGCTGGGATGAAAAAGAAAGTTAAAAAAAAAAAGCAGTAATGTCACTGGAAGAAGAAAAATAGACAATGCAGAATTTTTCAGGGCATTCCTTTGGAGACTCTAGCCTATATGAGATCAAATTCCAGTCTCCCTTTTTCTTTCTGGGGAGTTTGGGCAGCAACTCTTGGTGCACTTTTGTGACCTGGTTATTCTTCTCCCCCAGATGCCTGCTAGCCATTTATCAAAAATCTACCTGGCTTTAGCCGAAGTGAGAGTAATACTTGTAGGATTTTGAAATACCGAATCTATATTAGGCCTCTGAAAAATTGCTGACAAGTACCCTGGAAGAATGTACCTAAGAACATTTTGCATTAGCTGACTTTTCAAAGTTGCAGGATAGATCCCATGTCAATTCACTCTAGAGTTCCTAAGGATTTACAAGTGTATTGAGCACTGAGAGTGGGAAATATGTGACCAAGTGGAGTGATGGAAGGAAAGATGCTTGCTTGCTAAATATCAGCTTCACATTATAATCATTTCAATCAGAAGTTGAAAACAAGTTGGCTTGTCACACAACACCACAGAGCTAAATTATATTTTCATTCTGTACCCCACAAGTCAGGAGCAACGTTTAAGAACTTGGGCTAAACATAACCTTTAAAAATCTTCAAACCAATTGGTTCTTTTTTTAAAAAAGTATTTATTTTTTAAATGAAGGATAATCGCTTTACAGAATTTTGTTGTTTTCTGTCAAACATCAACATGAATCATCCGTGGGTTTACAATTGGTTCTTTAAATAAAGTCTGTTTATTTCTCAAAGAATGTCCATAAGTGTAAGCTCGTCCAAAACACAAATCACTCAAAATGTTCATTTAAGACATTTTTTTAAAATTCTGATTTAAATGTAAAATCAAGAGCTCAGAAATAAACATATATAACCTGGCCACAGTTACTGATGTAGGCAGACATCAATATTTTGAAGGTTTTTTTTTTTTTAATGAGTGATGGGAAATATTTACAGGTAGAATAATTATTCATTGGGGTCTGATTTGAAAACAACTGGATTATCACTAAGCAGTACTATAATGAAGTCTTTTGGTTGAGTTAAAAGCTGGTTTGTTTCTCTTATCATGAGAATGGTGACCAAAATCTCTGACATGGCCTGTAATGCTTTGTAAGATCTGAGACATGTCCTTATCTCCAGCCTCCATTTCTTTTTTCTTTTTTCTCCTTCTTTCCTTATTTATTTTTAACTGTAGGATAATACAATATTGTGTTTTTTCTGCCATACATCAACATGGATCAGCCATAGGTATACATGTGTTCTCTCCTTCTTGAGCCTTGCTCCCACCTCCCACCCCATCCTTCCCCTCTAGGTTATCACAGAGCCCCAATTTGAATTCCCTGAGTCATATAGCAAATTCCCACTGACTACATTACATATATTACCCAGCTTCCATTTCTAAGACTCCACCTTTCTTTCTCTGTATCTATACCCCTAACCTTATTTTAGTCCTTGTAATGCTTCATTCACTATCCTGAAACAGCCAGTTCCATATTGTTTCAAACTCAGTCAACTTTGTCATATTAAATTTCACTATTTCTATATAATAGTTATTGATTCCTGGCCTCTTTCATCACCCTCCCCCTGCTATTACATGAAATATTGGAATAAGATAAACACTATATTATAGAAATATAGGTCATGATAATATTCTAGATTAAGTGATACCAATGTTGTTATATAGTAGCTCATAAAAATATGTTAATATTATAGTCCATGACTACTATGTCTGCTCTTGGAGGGATATATTGAGGAGCTATAAAGACTGAACCCTGGAAATTGTGGCATTATCCTTTCTTTACATTTTAGATAAGCGTGAGCTATTTCAAGTTACTTAAGGTATTTTTCTTTATGCCAAGGTGAATCACTAGGATAAACCATACACAATATGATAATTCCCAGTACTTTCTGTCATTAATCAGCTGGTTATAAAGTGGAGGATCACTGTGTGAACACACACAATTTTTGATACAGGAACCCTACTGTCATAGAGGATAACTTAAAGCCATAGAGCAATGAACATTTACAATTTGGGTGGTTAGACACTTATAAGAAATTACTGGAATTGCACTGATGAGAGTGATACAAAATTTATGAATAAGTTTAAGTTAAAAAGTGATTTGATTTAAAGAAAAAAGCAAATAATATAGCAAGCGGCAATGGATATAGCAAAAAGCGTAAAACTGGGTATAGATAACTAAAATATTAATCTTTTCACTTTTGTCTTAGTCCCAAGTATATGAGACTAAATCTTTGGGGGTCATTGCCAATCTTTGCTCTGCTGCTGCTGCTAAGTCACTTCAGTTGTGTCCGACTCTGTGTGACCCCAGAGATGGCGGCCCACCAGGCTCCCCCGTCCCTGGGATTCTCCAGGCAAGAACACTGGAGTGAGTTGCTATTTCCTTCTCCAATGCATGAAAGGGAAAAGTGAAAGTGAAGTTGCTCAGTTGTGTCCGACTCTTCGCAACCCCATGGACTGCCGCCTACCAGGCTCCTCCATCCATGGGATTTGCCCGGCAAGAGTACTGGAGTGGGGTGCCATTGCCTTCTCCTCTTTGCTCAACCAGCTTAAATATCCATTTTCAGTCCAAAGCTGAGCTCTTTTTTTTTTTTTTTTAAACTCTCTTGGTAATCAGCCATCTAAAATTACTTTATGTTTGGACATACCATGTTTATCCTTGAACCTAGATTGACATTTTTCTATTTGAATGTGGTTGTATTTGTCCCCTTCTTCCAATTGAGAAATCAGGCAAGAAATAATGGATTAGTCAGACTGTCAATTTCAGACCTGAGACTGAAGGCTCTTTTACATAAAATTTGTTTACATAGATCAAAGGAGTGCATGTGTGTGTGGGTGTGTGTATGCTGAGGAAGACACTGAAGATAACAATAGCTAATATTTGTTGAAACTTTGATCCAAAGGGTAGGGAGGTAAGGAGATGGTACAAAGGATGAATAAGGATTAGGTAAGCAGTGGCTGGAGTAGGCTCTAGAAGCTAAAAACAGGTTAGGGCATCCGATTAGTCAGAAGAGGGTGCTGGTGAGTGGGAAATGTCTGTGGTTCTGTGCTCAAGGCAACTTTTTGTTTGTCCCAGTGCACCAGAGTATAGGGGCTGCGTTTACTTAAAATGAGTGGACGAGGTAAAACAAAGCCTGAAATTTAAAAGAATGATGGTCCTACGGACTCTTCCCACAGGATTCCTGTGCCCTAAACCCTGGTGGCTGGCTTCTGAGGTCTGCTGCTCTAAGCTGTCCTTTTTATAGACTCCTTCAACAGGATTTGTCGCTCATATCCTTCTAACTCAGTGTACTCAAATTATATTGTTTGGTTGCACATGTTTTTATAGGGTCAAACTGTTTACTCCTTCAACTTACTCCATAGAATCCTTCTGCTCCTATTAATGGCCATTGTTTTTAAGAAAATGCCAAACTTCTTATATATCTATAGTAATCAGTACTGTGTACCATGGGCTGAGAGTTAGACACAGAGATCTGTACAGCCATCTAGACAGCCCACATATAGATTCATATAAATATACACAAGTGGTTTCTGAGAAAAATGCACATGCAACTCAATGGAAGATAAATACTATTTTTAAGAAATTATATTGGAACAACTGCTGCTGCTGCTAAGTCGCTTCAGTCGTGTCTGACTCTGTATGACCCCATAGACGGCAGCCCACCAGGCTCCCCTGTCCCTGGGATTCTCCAGGCAAGAACACTGGAGTGGGTTGCCATTTCCTTCTCCAATTGGAACAACTAGATATCTATAATAAAAAAATCAATCTTGACCCAAGTCCCACACCTTATACAAAAATTAACTCAAAATGGATCACGAACATAAATGTACAGTTTCATACAGTTATCAGAAAATCTGTGTGATCAAAAAGTAGGCAAAAATTTCTTAGAGTTCATGCCATAAACGTGTTCCATAAAAGGAAAAATTGACAAATTAGATTTTATCAACATTTAAAAGTTTTGCTCTGTGAAAGACCCTGTTAGAAGAATGAAAAAATAAGATAGATTAGGAAAATGTACATGTAAACCACATGCCCCTCAAAGGACTAGTATCTAGAATATATAATAAAATCTTGAGACTCAACAGTAGATGAATAGTCTAATTGGAAAATGGGCAAAACAAATGAGAAGGCATTTCACTGAAGAGAAAATACAGATGGCAAATCAGCAGATGAATAGATGTTTAACATCATTAGCCATTAGGGAAATGCAAATTAAAACCACAATGAAATATCACTACATATTGATCAAATGACTAAAAAATAACAAGATTAAATGCTGGTGAGGACGCAAAAAAAACTGTACCATTTACACTTTGCTGATGGGAATGTGGAATGGCACAGTCATTTTGGAAAAGATTAGCATTCTCTTTTAAAGTAAACCTGTACCTACCATATGACACAGCAACTGCGCTCCTGGACATTTATTCCAGAAATATAAAAACAGGTTCACACAAAAACCTTTCCGTGTTTTTGCAGTAATAGCCAATAACTGGAAACTACTCAGATGTCCTTCAATAGGTGACTAAATGATTGTGGCACTTCAGGATCATTGAAAACTGCTTGACAACAGAAGGAACATACTATGAATATACCTAACAGTCCACAGATTTATGCAAAATGAAAAATAATCCCCCCAAATTCCATAATATATGATTAAAATTACATAATATTCTTGAAGTGACAAAATTATAGAAACAGAATAGGGATGGAAAGAGAAAGTAGGTATCATTATGAAAGGGTGACAGGAGGAAGTGTTGTTATGATGGAAATGTACTATAATATTCTGGTTAAGATATTGCATTAGGGGAGTTATCACTGGGAGATGTTACATTGGGAGAAATTGAGTAAAAGGTACATAGAACCTCTTTGTATTACTTCTTATTAATATAATTACATATGAACCCATAATTATCTCAAAATTAAAAAAAAGTTAAAAATATCTGGATACACTGTAGATAGGTTTCTAGGAAAGCAAGACTATAGTAAGACCAGGTGATGAACTAATGGAGAGAAGGAATAGATGTGGCTTGAGCTAAGTCAGTGGCAATGGTATTTGTGATGACTGTATCAGGTTGAAACATACGGAGGTGGTAGAAACCAGTAATACTTCTGAATATTTGGATGTGGAAGTAAAGGAAAAGGAGGTGTTATGGATGAAGTCTAAATTTGGGATTTGGATAATAGGCTGGATAATGCTGATGATATTTATTGAAATAGTTATTTTAAGAATACAAGCAGGTTCATGGGAAAGGGAGAAGAAGCCAAGCGAAAAAGGGTATGGCTAGAGAGAGTATGAGGAAAATGATGCTACAGTCTCTACTATTTCAGGAAGGAGGATGGTACTTTATATTTAATGCAAAGTATCTATAACTGCTGCTAATGTTCACTCAGCTTTGTTTGTTTTCATTGTAAGCTGTATTACCTAAACAGTTGATGTTTTCAATGGATGTGAAAACTTTATGTCATGTTTCAAATATCTAATTTTATTTGATGTGTACCAATGAGAGCTGTGAATTGTATTTTACTGAAAGAATCAAGTTTTGATGTGAATGATCATCCTCATTTTACCTATTTGCTAATATACATTTTATCTATTATAAATAGTATTGGTTTGGCAGGTTGGAAAAATGTATATGTTTCATTCCTGGCTCACCATGGGCAATTGTACTCTACCCACACCTCCCCACTGCAGTTCATCTTACTAGCATGTCTCTTGCTACTGGGGAGAAAGAGTTCCACTTTACATCATCAGATCTTGGCTAACTGTCCTCATACCCATGCAACTGAATACCTAGTGACTAAATATTCTGGTTCATTTCATTAGTGTGCAGTGAGAGGAGGAATGAGCATCTGGAAATTGAAGCTCTCTCTGAAAGACATAATTTTCCATTAATTTCAGATGAGAGCTGCTGCTGCTGCTGCTAAATTGCTTCAGTCATGTCCGACTCTGTGCAACCCCATAGACGGCAGCCCACCAGGCTCCCCCATCCCTGGGATTCTCCAGGCAAGAACACTGGAGTGGGTTGCCATTTCCTTCTCTAATGCATCAGATGAGAGCTGCTGACTATCAAATAAAATACACTGCTGACTTTTTTAAACCTAAAGAAAACTAAGGGTAAGACTTCAAATTTGGGGAGTTGGTAGAGATTATCTGAATAACTACCTATTTTTGAATCAAAGTCATATATACTCTAAATTAAAAAAAAAAAAAAAATATATATATATGAAATCACATGATTTGTAAAGGAGAGCACTAAACGTTGCTGCTTGTATTTCATATTGTATTTTCTCCCTCTGCTGGCCAAGTGCTACATCAGCATTGAAATAAACAAAAAAAAATGTTTTTCCTCTGCAGTCATATAACTAGATGCTACAACTGCAAATATATTAAGAGAAAAATGTCATAAAATATTTTGTACATTTTTCTCACCCTTGATGCCTTCAAGCATTCTCTACACTCTCTCCTAAAAAAAAAAAAAAAATCTGCCCTCAAAAAAGAGTTACATTAGTAATGTCTACCTTGGTATAATTTGAAGCTAATAGGCTCCCTGGAAGAGTTGATTCAATTTCACAAAACATTTTTTGGGTCTACATGTGGCAAGTGCCCTACTAGTTGCTGAGCATATAAAAATGAATAAAGTATTGTCCTATTCTATCCCTTAGGAACTCAGAGTCTAGCAGGGAAGGTAAATCCATAAACAGTTAAAATTCAGCATAAATGCTGCAAGACAAAATTGTGAAGAATCAGGAAATTACAGATGAAGAAGGAATTTGTAGCCTTAAGAGTCATGGGAAACTGCAGGGAAAACAAACAAAAAAACAGATATGAGGTTTAAAGGATTTTGCCATATGTGCTCTACTCAGGAGGGTTCTTTGGGATAATGAAACAGCATGGGGAAAAGTACAGAGGGTGAAATCTTTATTTTGGAGTAATGATGACTAGGTATGTGGCAGAGAGTTAGAGTTTATGGGTCAAAAAGTAGGATAGGTTTGGATCAGAAATTTAAGACTCAAGATAGATATTCTAAGGAGTTGAGACCCAGTCTTATGCCAAATAAGAGGCCACACTGATTTTTAAGCAAGTGCTTAACATGATTATTTTCGTATATTTGCATTTGTGGCTTGAATTTGTTTATTATGAAAGAATTTACAGCAACATTAAGAAGGATGGGAAGAGGTTTTTTTTTTTGGTTTGTTTGTTTTTTTTTATGACAGGCTGTTTTCTTGAACCACACTAACCATAAAAGGTTGGGAGGTAGGACAGAGTAACATTTAAGACTGAGATTCAGGTCTTGGCTGCTTTCTTTTCCGTTTATTTACATTCAGTCTTTGATGACTTTAGGAAAGAAATTCATGTCATTTTGACAGCAGGAGAGAGGGAGATGGAAGGTATAATACCTCACAGTAATTCCATAAACACCTAATGTACAAGTAAATATATATATATTTTTTTTAATTAAAGTACGTTATTTCTAATTTTCTGAAGGACAGTTTCAGATTGGTTGATGCATAAGTAATATGATTTGCTTTGGATTGCAAGATCTCAATTTGCTTCAGAAGTTGCCCTTTTTATTCCATGTCATATTAAAAAAAATAAATCTGCAACATGCAGATGGAAATGAAGGCAAAGCATCTAAGCTGCTGCTAAATTGATGTTCTATCTCTGAACATTGACTTAGGGAGGCTGTTTTTTTTTTTTTTCCTTTTCCTGTAATAAGACCATGTCATATTTCCCAAAAGTGAAGGTGGTATTTTACTGGCTCAGGATTGCTATTTTCCTCTCCTTCTTCCATTTTTCCTTCTCTGCCTCCTTTCTTTCCTTCCTTTGTTTCTTTGATAGCTAACTGATTATGCTTCCATGGTTATAGTGTTATTCAAAGAATCAAAACATCTGTGAAGAAACATCTCCTAAATATGCCTTCAGAAAATATATGCTATATATTTGATGCATTGGAGGAAAAGGATTGCCTCCTTTTCCATAACTAGATTTGGGCTCAAGAAAGTTATAGACTTTCCTTGATCTCAGTGATCTCACCCTTCAGTGGAAGTCACCTCCATTTCTAAAGTTCTATGTTTTTGACATCCAAGTAGAATGGCAAGCTTGGCCCCAAGAGATTACCTTGCACTGTGTCCGCAGGTCCCAGACTGGGAAAGAAGTTCTACAGATCTTCATCAGACAATGGCACGGCATGTGAGTTCATCTCAAATCTCCCTAGAGCCCAGGCTGGAGTACCAAGAGGCCAGCAAAAACGTGAGTCTGAATATTTAAAAGTTACACAGCAATCCATTAAATAAAACAAGTCTTATACTGCTACCTTAACAAACAACAACAAAGCAACTTCAAAATGACAAGATTTTTAAAAAGGAGTAAGTTCTACTTATTTAAATGCCTATAATTTGGCATTAAAATATTAAAAATCATGAACTTAATTACTCTTGAGACATATCTGGGTGTTTTAGGATGACAACACTTGGGTGAGTAAAAAAAAATAGTACATTTTTATTTTAGTACATTTATTATCTTGTCTTAATTTCAGCACAATAATTGATTTTGTTGTTAAAAATCAGAATTTTCATGTAATTTGTATTCCAATAACACTAGTAATAAAAAGGATAAAAAATAAGATGCACTTAACATGTACAAAGTTTAAATATGTTTACAGCAAAAGTATAAAGTAAAAGATTGAAAAAGTGAAATTGTTTTTGTGTTTTTGAGTTTTTTCTTCTTTGATATTAAATTTTTATTAAAATTGCAGTGCATTATACAAATAATTGATATAAACAATTGTAATCAAATTATATTAGTAAGAATGGCATTTTTATTTAACTTTTTAAAGTAGTAATTAAACCTTATTAACTTTTAAATACAAATAACAAGATTTTCAATTCTAATTTTCAATGCTTATGTAATTGACAGTGGGAGAAATCAATAAGTATTAGGCTTATGCTTGTTACTTCTAACCCACATGTATACATATTTGAGTATAATTTTTTTCATAATGAAAAATAGTTCTCAGTCTCCCTTGTAACTGTTAGGAACAGTACTGTAATGCAAGAATATTCAGCACCACCAGGTGGAAAACCCCAACAAGATGCAAGAAAAAAGATGCTTGGCAATGCTGGGAAACGGTACTTTGTTAAGCAAAAAGTCTATTACATTTGTGCAATCCGAGAGGAGTTATATTTAAGAGGTTAATTAATTTTTTTTCTTAACCTAAACACTGCTACACTCTAATGTAGGCAGCAGCACGACCCATAAACCTTTGTTATTTGGATGAGTTGCCTTTTTTTTTTCTCCTTGAACAATGTTAGTGATAAGAATTAATGTTTGGAATTATAGATTGTGCTATGCCAAAGTTGAGTACCCAATTCGAAGTGATATATGAGCCCATGTATCTTTAACACATTTTTATGAGCATGTATGTACAATATGTGGGTCACCTACAGCGTCGGGCCCAAGTCAACAGAGCCAGTAGCGAGATCCAAGGGTGGGACTACCAGCATGGTAGAGGGAATCTTCTATGATACATGTTCATATTCCACATCAGTGTTTGTCACATTCTCCCCCACTGTCTAGTGGCAACACTTACCTTTTGGGTGCATGAGATTGTGAAATCACTTCCTGAGTTGATCTATAGACCTCATGTCCTTGATTGCATGGGAAAAACAAATCGATGCAAAGAGGGAGAGCATTGTATAAAGTACATAATGCCATAGGGTAAGGGGTTTTTATTAACATAATTAAAATATGTGTTCTATAATATATTAAAATATGTCTTAAAGTGAATGCTTGTATGAGTTTGAATAACTTTTAAAAAAATTTGTTGTTGGAAAATGGACTATTTTATTACAGTGAATCTTCACTGAGATTGAAAAAAGTCAGAAACAATATGACAAGGTGAATCTTTGAAATTAAATGGTAGAAAGCCATTAAAAAAAAAATGATTTAAAGGTTAGAGAAAGCTAACACTGAGAATGAATATATCTGATAGAGCAAGTTGGTCGGAGGAGAAAAATCTCCAAAATTAAATAGGGCACTACATTTCAGATAAAATGGAACACTACATACAAGCCAGAGGTTACCATGCTTATTACAGAAGAAACTCACAGTTAAGAGTTAGCTTCTGCTATGTTTTGTAGCTGAAGTTTGAACCAGTAACTGACAGTGACAAGATTATTAAAAACAAAAAAGTTAGAATTAGAAGAGACTTAAAGATATATAATAGAGTTTCTTCAGTTTACACTTTAGGCATTTTTACTCTAATCGATTTGAATTAATTTTAATTTAGTTTATTTACTTTAGACGTATTTTTTAATATAAATTTTATTCTAACTGGTAATTTTGAGTCAGAAACTAAGTATTTTAATTATGCTTGTAGGTTAATAACTGGTTTCATTTTTATAAACTAAATATCTGAAATCTAAATTTGTGTAATCTTGAAATCTAATGTATCTGATGATGGTTGTCCTATCTTTTTGTTTTGAAGTAATTGGTATTCTTTCCCAGCTATGGTAAAATCTCAGGGTGCAGAGAATACTCTGCAGCTGAGATGTGAAAAGCTAGTTAAGAATTACTGTCAACTCTTAAATGTAAGAAATGGCAGCAAGTATGTTTATGAAAAGATTGAGAAGGGAAATATTTTATATATTTTAATTTTATTGGAGTATAGTTGGTTTTTAATATTGTGTTAGTTCCAGGTATACAGCAAAGTGATTCAGTTATATACATATATTTATTAATTTTTAGATTCTTTTCTCAGAGGTTATAGAGAATATTAAATAGAGTTCCCTTTGCTATATGGTAGGTTGTTATTGGTTATCTGTCTTAGATACAGTAGTGTGTGTGTGCATATGTGTGTGTGTGCGCACACAGATGTGCATACGCACATCCCAAGCTCCTAATTTATCCCTGCCCACTATAATTCCTCTTTGGTAACCATAAGTTTGTTTTCAATGTCTATAACTCTGTTTCTGTAAATAAGTTCATTTGTATCTTTTTAAAAAAAAGTTACATTCCACATATGAATGATATCTTATGGTATTTGTCTTTGATTGACTTAGTATGATAATCTCTGGGTCCCTCCGTGTTGATGTAAATTATTTCCTTATTTATAGGACTGAATAATGTCCCATTATATATGTGAACCACATATTCTTTATCCAGTCCTCTGTCAGTGTACATTAGGTTGCTTCCATATCCTGGCTATTGTAAACAGTGCTTCACTGAACATTGGGGTGCACTTAACTTTTCAGATCATGACTTTCCCCAGATATATGCCCAGGAATGGGATTGCTGGATCATACGTTTAGTTCTTTAAAAGGAATCTCCATACTGCTCTCCATAGAGGCTGTACCAATCTACATCCCAGCAACAGTGCAGGAGGGTTCCCATTTCCTCACACCCTCTCCAGTCTTTATTATTTGTAGACTTTTTGATGATGGCCATTCTTATCAGTATGAGGTGACACCTCATTGTAGCTTTGATTTGCATTTCTCTGATAATGATGTTGAGCATCTTTTCATGTGCTTTTTGGCCATCTGTATATTTTCTTTGGAGAAATGTCTGTTTGGACTTTATGCCCATTTTGGATTATTTGTTTTTATGACATAGAGCTTCATGAGCTGTTTGTATATTTTGAAGATTAATCACTTGGTTGCTTCATTTGCAAATATTTTCTCCCATTTTGTAAGTTGTCTTTTCATTTTGTTTTTTACTTCCTTTGCTGTTGAGAAGCTTTTAAGTTTAATTAGGTTCCATTTATTATTGTTTTTATTTTTGTTACTCTAGGAGGTGGATCAAAAAAATACTGCAATTTATGTCAAAGAATGTTCTGCCTATGTTTTCCTCTAAGAGTTTATAGTGTCCAGCCTTATATTTAGCTTTTGATCCATTTTGAGTTTAATTTTGTGTATAATGTTAGAGAATTTTCTAGTTTCATTCTTCTGCATGTAACTGTCCACTTTTCCCAGCACCACTTATTGAAGAAACTGTCTTTTCTCCATTATATTAATATATAATATATTATAATATATTTGAGAAGGCAAATTTCATAAAACTCCAGTGCTGGTTGAGGTTTTAGCAGACATGATTGATATCCATAATAATCAGAGAAGAAGAAGAACATAAATAACATTTCAGAATATTATTTATCAAGAGTCCAGTGACAGTTTGATCGACAATTGTTAGGCACCAACATATTATGAGGCAAGGTTGGCTTAGGCCTTAACTTCAGGAAGGGTCTTATTGTCTCGTCCCTTGTGTGAGGTGAAGCAGGGACTGAACTTGGTATTTTCAGGGTAAACTTCTCTTCTTTGGCCTAAAGCCTATATGCATGGCTAAAGAGCACAACAAATGATTGAGTAGTTAAGGTGAGAATATTTACTTCTGAACCTCACCAGTTCCATCCATTGGCTTTTCTTTTTAGTCTGTGTATACCACTATCATTTGTCCAATTACCAAGACTGTCCCCAAAATCCAGAGTTATTCCATTTACCTCCTTTTCCTCACACTCCACAACCAAGCAATTCTTCTGGTAATTGGTAAAAGCTCCCCCAATTCACCCTTTTCCCTTTACCTTCTCTGCTTCTGCCTTAATTCAGGTCTGTTCACTCATTCATTAGGCAACATTTATTGAGGAGATATTCTGTGACAAGAGGGGTAGTTCTTTCTGTGCAATATTTCTGTTGAAAAACTATATATATTTATATCAATATTATTTGTTAATTATGTTTTCTAGCTTACCTATAACTTTGATGTCTAACATTTTACATTGCTTATTAACTACTGACAAGTATTTCCAATATAATGAGCTTAATTGAAATAGAAGCATAAATCTAGTCTGCAAGTGAGATATTAGGACATTCATGCAAACTCATTCTGAGCTAAACTATAGGAAAGTCTCAAAATATTATAGATAATATTTTGATAATATATAGATAATAATAATAAAGAAAGACATTCTTTCTGATAGAAGAAAACCATAAAAAAATGTGAAATTTCCCAGAAGAAAAAGTCTGGGCTAATGCCCACATTAGTTGCCACATTTGAATTCTTCACAAGTAACATGAAAAGGATATGCATGGACTTACCCCTCCAACCTATTTAGTTATGTTTCTGATAAAAGTAAGAATCCTAGACTTGATGCAAAACAAATAGGCTGAGACTCTGATATAGGGACTATATGAAGATCACTGAGACAGGACCAGTCAACATGCAGTCAGGTGATAGAAACAACATCAATGATTTTAAAAGATTCTTAAGATAGAAAATTTAAAATCAAAAAGAATTAAGTTGGCATAATATTACGAATGAGGAAGCGGATGGGAAACAAAAACTGTCTAAGTTATCAGGAAAGATCAGCCAGCACTAGAGAATAAGGGAAGACCTTGGAATAGTACAAAACTTAGGAATTTAGAGGGGCGTCTCCATGGAACTGAGACCCAGATCTCTTAGAAATCACCTCCCGTTATGGAAAAACTGTCATTGTTGGCATAAAGAAGTATTTCTAGGGTAACGGTGACAAGAACGATTGATGCAAACAGCCAGGAAGTAAACAAGGAATAACTAAGTCCTTTCTTTCTACTGCAGCCTTGTAGATTCCCTCCATTGCCCGCTTTTGGCTGATCCTAATGGGAAGCCGTATGTCAAAGCAAAAATGGGTTTACAGAGTCCTCATCCAGCATCATGAAGACATATTTTTAGAAGTGTGGGTTTAGAATTGAAGAGTAGTAGCCTACTACCTGGCATGATGGTCACTGGTGGGAGAACAGACAAGGTCTGGAAAGAATACATGTTAACATAACTCCCAACTTTGGAGTGTGGTTAAGTGGGGCCCCTCTCTTTTTGCCTAGGGGCTGCCTTCACCAATTGTCACCCAGCAATTAGCATGGTCCTGCTCTCAGCAGCCGCAGGCTGGGTCTGAGGATTGGATCCAGATTCACTCTTCCTTACCCATAGCCAGCTCTCTGGAATATGTTAGCCTAACGCATACCATACATTTGTTATATTTCTTAGACAAAGAAATAATCCAGGCTTTACAGTGGTGCCAAAAAGTGACTTTAAGATCCAAGTCAATCCTGCCTTGTTGTTAATTCAGAAACTGTAGAACACGAAATCAATAACAACAAAAAAGGGAATGTCAACATAATAAATTAATCATTACCAAATGTGTTCCTGTCTTGCAGAACTATTAATATTAACAATGATTGTCATCCTCTCCTAGGGATAGGAAAGGGGGAACATACACAAGTCCCCTAAGAAAAGTTTAAAACTATGCTAATAAATCAGTTAATGGATAGATAAGTCAGAGGTAGAAAAGAATGGAAGGCTTTTAAACTCCATCTTCATCTTCTTTAAACTTCATCTTCACTTGAAAAACAAAAATCACTATTCTTTTCCACTTTTGCGTATTTCCTGTTATTTGGAGTTAAGAAGTCACCTAGCTAAGAATCAAATCAATACCTGCTTTACAAGATAGCTTAAACTTGAGTACTGTTACTGCTTCTCCAAGCCTCCTTTAAGCTAGTTAAAATTGACAGGTAGTCTGGAAAGTTAGTACAAGCTCACTATAGTTGAAACAGGAAGAAAGCAAACAAACTTAAAGATATCAGATAAATGATATCAGAGAGCTATTGTTAAAGCCATTTAAAGGTTTCTACTCTCTTATCACAATTTACCTTTCCAGTTTCATCTTACAACAATCTTCCAAGGACCTCTATAAGGTAGCACACAGGATCACTCAGTTGTGTCAAGATTAACATGTAAAATGTTCTTGCTGTTCTCTATGCCCTGCAGGTCTCCCTAGCCTTCCTCCTTCCTGCCTGGTGAAATTTTTTTGAATCTTATCAACAATCCTTTTGAATCAACTCCTTTCTGAAATTTGACATTGTTTTCTCCAGTTTCCTCCATGTTCTTTAGTAAGATCTGTGTAGCATTTACATCTTTGTAATTAGAGGTATTATATTTCTCAAATCTAGGATGCCATTGATGATAATGTGTCCCATTACTTTATATAACACAAAGAAAGAGAAATGGTTTGCATTAAACCATGGGGCCATCGATTTTATGAAACATTTCAACTCCAGAGGTGATAGAATATAAATGAAAGATGTGTTTTAGAATTAATGAGATGAGGTAGCTGTGTATAGGACTTCTCTGCTAAACTGTCGAACCCTGAGCTCCATAACAGTGGGACACATGACTCAATATTGTGTCCCTAATTTCAAGGGTACTGCTTGACACATAACAGATTCTACAATAAATGCTTGTTAAATGTGCGCCCACAAATAAATATGCAAAGTGAAGCTGTATCCTTAGCAACATTTAGCCCAGACTATGTTCTGTGATCACAAATGATAATGCCTATGATACAAATAAGAGATACAGAATCATAAGATCCAGACTTTCTTTGGCAAAACTCCGTGACTTTCATCGAGGGCTAGTCGTATTTGCAGAATGACTAGGCATTTATCTCTGGGCTTTACTTTTAAGAATCATGGGAAAGCCCTGACTCTAAATAAGCCATTTCCTGCATGAAAATCTCACCTTGAGGTAAATCCTTTTCTTGTAACAAAATGTACAATTTCCTGAGGGAAAATCTCATTAAGCTTTATTCAACAGCATCATTACATGAATTAGTTCACTTGGTCCCTCTTCAACAGCAACAAATAATGAACAATTTAAAGACAGTTCTGATAAAATAGGATCCTTCAACTTTATGCTTACCACTAACCAAGAAAGATTTGGAAAAAATATTTTAGAGTTCAGGACTACAGGAGGACATGGGATCAGCCATTCATGAGGCAGAAGAGGAGGCTGGGAGGAACAGAACACGTGGACTTAGTGAGAAGTTTTCAGTTCAATTCAGTCGCTCAGTCATGTCCGACTCATTGTGATCCCATGGACCACAGCCCACCAGGATTCCCTGTCCTTCACCATCTTCCGGAGCTTGCTCAAACTCTGCCCATTGAGTCCGTGATGCGATCCAACTATCTCATCCTCTGTCATCTCCTTCTTATCCTGCCTTCAATCTTTCCTAGCATCAGGGTCTTTTCAAATGAATCTGTTCTTCACATCAGGTGGTCAAAGTATTGGAGTTTCAGCTTCAGCATCAGTCCTTCCAATGAATATTCAAGACTGATTTCCTTTAGGATGGATGGTTGGATCTCCTTGCAATTCAAGGGACTCTCAAGAGTCTTCTCCAACACCACAGATCAAAAGCATCAATTCTTTGGTGCTCAGCTTTCTTTACAGTCCAGCTCTCACATCCATACATGACTACTGGAAAAACCATAGCTTTGACAAGATAGACCTTTGTCGGCAAAGTAATGTCTCTGCTTTTTAATACGCTGCTTAGGTTGGTCATAGCTTTTCTTCCAAGGAGCAAGCATGTTTTAATTTCATGGCTGCAGTTACCATCTGCAGTGATTTTGGAGCCCCCCAAAATGAAGTCTCTCATTGTTTCCATTGTTTCCCCATCTATTTGCCATGAAGTGATGAGACCAGAGGCCATGACCTTAGTTTTTTGAATGTTGAGTTTTAAGCCAACCTTTGCACTCTCCTCTTTCACTTTCATCAAGAGACTCTAGTTCTTTGTTTTCTGCCATAAGGGTGGTGTCATCTGCATATCTAAGGTTATTGATATTTCTCCCAGCAATCTTAATTCCGGATTGTGCTTCATCCAGCCTGGCATTTTGCCGGACATACTCTGTATAAAAGTTAAATAAGCAGGGTGATAATATACAGCCTTGACATACTCCTTTCCCAATTTGTAACCAGCCATTTCTGGTTTGCTCCATTTGCTCCATGTCCAGTTCTAACTGTTGCTTCTTGACCTGCATACAGATTTCTCAAGAGGCAGGTAAGGTGGTCTGGTGCTCCATCTCTTGAAGAATTTTCCAGTTTTTTGTCATCCACATAGTCAAAGACTTTGGCATAGTCAATGAAGCAGAAGTAGATATATTTCTGGAACTCTCTTGCTTTTTCAATGATCCAGTGGTTGTTGGCAATTTGATCTCTGGTCTCTCTGCCTTTTCTAAATCCAGCTTGAACATCTAGAAGTTCTCAGTTCACATATTGTTGAACCCTGGCTTGGAGAATTTTAAGCATTACCTTGCTAGTGTCTGAAATGAGTGCAATTCTGTGGTATTTGAACATTCTTTGCCTTTTGTGTCTTTGGAAACAGTGATAAACTTTATTTTTTTGGTCTCCAAATTCACTGTAGATGGTGACTGCAGCCATGAAATTAAAAGACGATTGCTCCTTGAAAGAAAACCTATGACCAACCTTATAGACAGCATATCAAAAAGCAGTGACATTACATTACCTTGCCAACAAAGGTCCATCTAGCCACAGCTGCGGTTTTTCCAGTGGTCATGTATGGATGTGAGAGTTGGAATATAAAGAAAACTGAGTGCCAAAGAATTGATGCTTTTGATCTGTGGTGTTGAAGAAGACTCTTGAGAGTCCCTTGGACTGCAAGGAGATCCAACCAGTCCATCGTAAAGGAGATCAATCCTGGGTGTTCATTGGAAGGACTGATGTTGAAGCTGAAACTCCAGTACTTTGGCCACCTTATGTGAAGAGCTGACTAATTTGAAAAGACCCTGATGCTAGGAAAGATTGAAGGCAGGAGAAGGAGGGGATGACAGAGGATGAGATGGTTGGATGGCATCACCAACTCTATGGACATGAGTTTGAGTAAGCTCCAGGAGTTGGTGACGGACAGGGAAGCCATGGTGTCACAAAGAGTCAGACACAACTGAGCGACTGAACTGAACTGAAACATTCTTTGGCATTGCCTTTCTTTGGGACTGGGATGAAAACTGACCTTTTCCAGTCTTTTGGCCACTGCCGAGTTTTCCAAATTTGCTGGCATATTGAGGACAGCACTTTCACAGCATCATCTTTTAGGACTTGAAATAGCTTAGCTGGAATTCTGTTACCTCCACTAGCTTTGTTCATAGTGATGCTTCCTGAGGCCCATTTGACTTCGGATTCCAGGATATCTGGCTCTAGGTGAGTGATCACACCTCATGGTCTGGGTCATTAAGATCTTTTTTGTATAGTTCTTCTGTGTATTCTTGCCATCTTTTCTTAACATCTTCTGCTTCTGTTAGGTCCATATTGTTTCTGTCCTTTATTGTGCCAATCTTTGCATGAAATGTTCCCTTGGTATCTAATTTTCTTGAACAGATCTCTAGTCTTCCCCATTCTATTGGTTTCCTCTGTTTCTTTGCATTGATCACTGAGGAAGGCTTTCTTATCTCTCCTTGCTATTCTTTGGAACTCTGCATTCAGATGGGTATATCTTTTCTTTTCTCCTTTGCCTTTAGCTTCTCTTCTTTTCTCAGCTATTTGTAAAGTGTCCTCAGACAACCATTTTGCCTTTTTGCATTTCTTTTTCTCAGGGATGGTCTTGATCACTGTCCCTGTTCAGTGTCGTGAACCTCTGTC
Organism: Bubalus kerabau; assembly: GCF_029407905.1. Taxonomy (NCBI): domain Eukaryota; kingdom Metazoa; phylum Chordata; class Mammalia; order Artiodactyla; family Bovidae; genus Bubalus; species Bubalus kerabau. Next base: position 34,784,891 of record NC_073634.1, on the reverse strand, counting down.
CTTAGTTCTTCAGGCACTCTGTCTATCAAATCTAATCCCTTGAATCTATTTGTCACTTCCGCTGTATAATCATAAGGGGTTTGATTTAGGTCATACCTGAATGGTCTAGTAGTATTCTCTACTTTCTTCAATTTAAGTCTGAATTTGGCAATAAGGAGTTCATGATCTGAGCCACAGTCAGCTCCTGGTTTTATTTTTGCTGACTGTATAGAGCTTCTCCATCTTTGGCCACAAAGAATATAATCAATCTGATTTTGGTATCGACCATCTGGTGATGCCATGTGTAGAGTCTTCTCTTGTGTTGTTGGAAGAGGGTGTTTGCTATGACCAGTGCATTCTCTTGGCAAAACTCTATTACCCTTTTCCCTGCTTCATCTTGTACTTGGAGGACAAATTTGCCCATTACTCCAGGTAGCTCTTGACTTCCTACTTTTGCATTCCAGTCCCCTCTGATAAAAAGGACATCTTTTTTGGGTGTTAGTTCTAGAAGGTCTTGTAGGTCTTCATAGAACCATTCAACTTCAGCTTCTTCATCATTACTGGTTGAGGCATAGACTTGAATTACTGTAATATAGAATGGTTTGCCTTAGAAATGAACAGAGATCATTCTGTCATTTATGAGACTGCACCCAATACTGCATTTTGGACTCTTATGTTGCCTATGATGGCTACTCCATTTCTTCTAAGGGATTCTTGCCCACAGTAGTAGAAATAATGGTCATCTGAATTAAATTTGTCCATTCTGGTCCATTTGAATTCACTGATTCCTAAAATGTCTATGTTCACTCTTGCCATCTCATTCTTCATACTTCTCATCTTAATGAGCAACTTTTCTTGGATTGGAATACCGCCTTCCTGGGAAACTGTACTTTTATTTCCATCCTATCCTATAGGCCTTTTCTTTAGTTTTGTTGAATGCTTCTGTATTTCTGCCATTTACAACAGTTACTTACCTGATTTCAATGCATGTTGCTCTGTGATGTTCATTTAGACCTATTCTTTTTAATGCCTCTCCTTTTTTCCTTTCTGCATCACCATTTCTCAAGCTTTGGTATGTTTTCTTTTCTTTCATATTAGTTCCCTAGATCAAGAACTCTTGTTTGGGAATGAAGTGCATATTCATCCCTGGAATTTTTCAGCTTTTTCCTCAGCCTGAGCCCTGTTACTCTTGTTCTCTCAGTCAGCCTGCACTCTCTGGTTCTAATTTTAGTGATGCAGGACCCAACCTTTCAAGTCAAACTCTGCCCTTACAAAATGTGTTGTTTCACTACATATCTGTGGTTTTTATTTTTATTTTTTCTCTTTTAGTCTTTACAAATATGACTAATTGGACTCAATATGCCCTTCCATGTCATATAATTGGCTTGAAATATTTTCTCTGCACCTGTGCATTTTGTTTCTCCTCTCCCCATTTAAAATGCTTCAATAAAATATACCCTGATGTTTACCTCTAGCAGCCTGATATATCAGCCCCATCCTCTCTACTTGGGGAAAGAGAGACCTGACAGATACGTCACATGTGGCCAGGGGAGCACACCTGTCTGGATCACCGATAATAATGCCTTGCACTATACGACACTTCGAACTTTTTCTAAATACTCTTACTTCTATTTTTCATTTTCACCTCTTTCTTAGTTGAAACTTATGACATTTCTTGTGCCTTTTTAGTCACTGATTTTTGTCTTTTCTAGCAGTCATTTCATTTCTGAATAGCATTCATATAGTTTTTATCACTATAATTCTGCATAATCAAACCAGTAATTTTGAGAATTTTTTTTTTATTCCGAACTATATTTCTTTCAAAACATACTCCATTTCTCCACCTCTAAAACTTCTATTTAATCTTTGGAAGCAAATTACTGCCAACATGTCTTTCAGAGTTATCCCCAGTAATTTTATAATCATAGTTCTCCCAATGTGATTACTAGGTAAATGCTCTGACTTTAATTCTTCTCTTGACAAGGCACCATCCTCCTTCAGATAATTATTAAGTCCCTCCTCTGCTGTCTGTCTCCCCCTCAGAGACAGCTTCTGTTCACCTCTCCTCACCCTCAATGCAGGCATTTCTCTCATACAGTGCTTGAGAATCAACAGCTCCCAATTTAATATTGGGAAGCTTTTTGAACATCCCTTCTTTTCTTTCCTTTACTATGCCCCTCAATTTCTCATTTACTCAGAGTTAAGGATTCACTTCCTGTGGTAGGTAGAGTTTTAGCATGGCCCTGGAGATTCCCACACAGCTGGTGTACTTGCCTTGTTCAGTCTTCAATGTGGTAGATCTATGATGATGATGGAGTAGCATTCAATGCTATGGGTAGACAATATGTGAAAAGGACTATGTAAATGTGATTAAGGTCTAATCAAAAGATTAGCTGGGGGTACCTGACCCAGACAAGTAAAACCTTAAAAGGAAGAAAAGTCTGGGCAGTCTCCTGCTGGTTTTGAAGACACAAGCTCCCATACTGTGGACGGGACCATAGAGTGGAAAATGCTGGGTAGCCTCTGGAAGATAAGAGTACCCCAGCCAAGAGTCAATAAGAAAAGTTGTATCAATCCTGCAAGAGCAACGTACTTAATTCTGCCAACAACCATTGGAGCTAGATGTGAACCCAGTCTAGCTCACACCTTGATTTCAGCTTTGTGAGACCCTGAGCAGAAAATCCAGCCATATCATGGCCAGATTTCTGACCTAAGCAAAAGACTAAGACAGTGATAGCTTGTCATATACAACAATGGGCAGGGGGGAAGGTGTATTATTTTTCTCTATTTACTGACCATCTCTCCTTGCAACTGGAATTCCTACTTATCCTAAGTACAGTTTCTTAGAGACAAAATACGTCAGATCCTACCAGTGTTTGACCTCTCCTTTGGACCTGTTTGTGTTTCTCCACTCTGATCCTTACTTTATGATTTTACTTAATCTATTCCTCTTTGCTTCCAGGAATGTGTTCTGCTTGTTTGTGATTTTGAAGGTAATAGACTTAATCTAATCCATTTATTTGCTTCCTCATAAGTAACATTCCTTGGCCCACTGCTCATTAGTAGTCAGGGTTAAATTCAACAGCAAGCCTGCTGTAATGACATACTTTCTGATGTTTCAGTGAAACAGATCCATTTATTCACTCATTCACCAACTTTTTCATTCAACAGTTAGAATGTCAACCTAGGATACAGACTTTGGTTCTAGAAACCTCACATTATGGAATCAAATACTATATTAAATAGAACTTTAAAGTTATATAAATTTAAGCCATTACTCTTGGGAATAAGAAATAAATACACACACATAAAGAACAAATTTAAGGTTTTCTTGGTGGCTCGGATGGTAAACAATCTGCCTGCAATACAGGAGACTCGGGTGTGAAGCTGGGTTGGGAAAATCCCCTGGAAAAGGGAATGGCTTCCTGCTCCAATATTCTTTCCTGGAGAATTCCATGGACAGAGGAGCCTAGCAGGCTACAATCCGTGGGTTCGCAAAGAGCTGGATATGACTGAACGACTAAGACTTGCACTTCATTTCAGTTCAGTTCAGTTGCTCAGTTGTGTCCTGCTGTTTGTGACCCCGTGGACTGCAGCTTCCTGTCCATTACCAACTGCCAGGCTTCCCTGTCCATTATCAACTGCCAGAGCTTGCTCAAACTCAAGTCCATCATCAAGTCTGTGATGCTATTCTACCATCTCATCCTGTCATCCCCTCCTCCTCCTACCTTCAATCTTTCCCAGCATCATGGTCTTTTCCAATGAGTCAGTTCTTCGCAGCAGGTGGCCAGAGTATTGGAGTTTCAGCTTCAGCATCAGTCCTTCCAATGAATATTCAGGACTGCTTTCCTTTAGGATTCACTAGTTGGATCTCCTTGCAGTCCAAGGGACTCTCAAGAGTCCAACACCACAGTTCAAAAGCATCAGTTCTTCAGCACTCAGCTTTCTTTATTGCTCTAAAGAGAAAATTAGCAAATAAGTTTAAGAGAAATATTAAGGAAGAATATGAATCAGTGTATATTTTATCCCACAACATATCAGTTAGTGGCTTGCTTTTCTTTGAAGCAGTCATTCACTGTCATATTTTAAGTAACTATTATGTGTAAAACAGCGTATCAGGTATTCAAGAAAGATAGTAAGGGGGAGCCAGGATTAAAGGAACACAATCTTGTCCTCTAACATTTCTGCATAGTAACCTCCTGGTCTGCATAACAACTATACTGCCTGTTCTCTTGTGTGAGCCTATAGATCTCCTGAACATATACTTTATATGTATAGAGGAGTCCAGGCACAGAGCATGAGCTGAAAAGTAGTATGGTAGCAGCAGTCATTGTGCATTTTCTGTCAACAACACGATTTGACCTGCAGCATCCTATGTAGGCAGAGGGTGTGTAAATTATCATAGCCCGAGGATATGCAGTTAAGCATGAAGTTAGCAGAATGGCTGTCAGTGAATTGGGGGAAGAAACACTGCAGTCTGAACAGAAAACAAATACATTTCATATGAAGAGTGTGAATTTTCCATGGAAATGAGAAGACAGAATTCCTAAGAGAACTTATTTGCCTTGTCTATTTATTTCTGCCCTCTAGGAAGATGATAATGGGAAATATTTTAATAACATTGTAGGCTTTCACAAAGGCAGTGCTATTTTTGAGTGATAATATTTTAGAGTCATAAACATAATCCACATCTCACTTTCAGGATGTGTGCATCATCCTGAAATCAGTCTGACCATGATGTTTAAATGTCTTTGAGCTCAGGGTGTGCAGCGAGAAGGCAGGAGAGCAAGGTCCAGATGTTTGTGCCCTGTGATGCAAACTGACTTCCCTGACATCTGTGAGAGCCTGTGAAATCACTAGACAAGAAAAGGTCATTTTGTGCAGCACAGGTATCCTAGGTAACAGTTTTTATCTAAATCTTCATTCCTTAATTGTTACACATTGCTAATTCCTTCTTCCCTTTCCAACCTAGTATCTTACCAGTGAAACTGTGGCATGAACCATTTCTTCTAGTCAATCCTGAAGTCTAAAAATATATATTAAATATTTCTGTAATAAAAATCCTTAATAAATCTTTGAAAAGTACAAGTTTATGAATCATTCGATATAACCAAGTTTCAGTATCCGAAAAACATTTAACCACCTCCTGAAACTGGATGTAATTAGGATCTTCCGCATTGAAATCTAAGGCACTGTTGTAAAACTGAACAGTTGTCCTTTTTTAAAGTAGATCTTAGTCTGTATATTCAGTGAAGCTGGTTATTAACTTCTCATGAGTAAACAGACTAAAAATCTTCACAGAGATGCAATCAGAATGGGAACTGAGAAGCTCCAATGTTGTTAAACTAGCTGCAACCTGAAAAGCAGAACATTACACAGAATAACTTCATAGATAAAGCTAATGATTGAACTGGTAAGGACACTTCTGGTCAATTTTGATTTATATAGAATCAATTTTTAGTGTGTATGTTCTTTAGTTTTGTTCGACTTGGTTTTAAAAGTAACCTTAGGTTTCATGTTGTACTCAACAATTTAAAATATCCTCATGCATATTGATGTGTATACACACATGTCCACATTCACATAATCACAGTGGACATAATATAAGTCTCTGATTATATATTCCTCAGGAAATTTCATCCTTCTTCCTACTGAACTGATAGATAATTGGATAACTTCCAAATGTTTTACTCTAGACCAAGCTTTTGTTGAAGCTCCAAATTTGCATCCCATTAAGTATTTGTAGCTAGGTGCCCACAAATATCTGAAAACACATCAAGCCCCAAAACAAGCTTATGACACCTCCAATTCTACCTGTCTTCTACTCTCCTTTGGTCAGTAAATGGTACCATCAACATCAGTGTTCTCCAGGGGATCTTCCTGACCCAGGGATTGAATGTGGGTCTCCTGCATTGTAGACAGATTCTTTACCACCTGAGTCATCCTCAGACAGTTCTCAGGATAGAAACTTAAGAGTATCTAGAAACATTAACTATCAAAATGTCCATGCTTATAAATCACCAGATTCTGACATTTTCCCCTCTGAGTTCTTCTCAAATGCATCCTCTTGTCTTCATCTTTATTTGGAATTCCTTAATTTTAAGTTCCCCCCATGTCTTGACAGACTATTTTCATAGATTCCCTACAAACTTTTCTTCTTTTAGGTCAGATTTCATTCGCATATTCTCCATGAATCATCCTGTCATTAAAAGAAGATCTTAAATGTCCATAAAAGCTTAATGAATCTTTAATATCTGCACAATAAAATTTAGATTAATTAGGATGGCATATATAATTCTTTCTTCATAATTTCTCTGTAATTCTATGTCCAACTTCAGCTCCTGTCATTTCCTACACAGTATGGAATGTAGTAAGGAACCATGAATAAGGAGCCACAGTCAATAAAAAACAACAAAATCTAAAAAGGACAAATAAAAATAATTAGCAAAATAGTAGATGTAAACTCAACTATATGAAATTGCTTTAAATAAAAATGCAAAAAAATGTTCCAATTATAAAGCAAAGAATGTAAGTCTGGATGAAGAAGGCAGACTCAATTATAAGTCATCTATAAGATATCTATTAAATATAAAGATGCAGAACATTTCAAAGGAAGGAAAGGAAAATGATATGTCAGACATCTAGAAAAGAATTTGCATAGTAAGGTGACAATAATATACATCAGTATTAGTATCTCCATACTCATATTACATGAAATAAATCTCAACACAAAGTATTTCTGAAGGTAAAGGTAGACATTCATGATAAAAGAGCAACTAGGGAAACATAATCATCTTACATGTGAATGCATGCAATTAATAGGTGAGCTCCAAAACACATGAAGTGAAAATAGACACAACTAGAGAGAGAAAAAGACAAATTCATAGTGATATTTGCATAATACTCTTGTTGTTAATGATTAGAAAATTTGACCCCAAATAGTAAGAAGATAGAAGATCTAAGGAACACTCTCAGCTAATTTGATATAATTGACATTTGCAGACAACTTCAACAAAAATAGGAGTGAAACTTTCTTTAATGTATCCATGACATATTTTCTAAGATCATATGCTTGATCATAAACGAGTCTCAACATATCTCAAAAGAATAAAATCTTACAGTGTGTTCTCTAACCAAGATATAATTAAATAGATATCAATTATAATCACTCTTTGTTGTTGTTCAGTCACTAAGTTGTGTCCAGCTCTTTGCAACCCCATGGACTGCAGCACATCAGGCTTCTCTGTCCTTCACTATCTCCAGAGTTTGCTCAAATTCATGTCTGTTGAGTCAATGATACTATCTAGCCATCTCATCCTCTGCCACCCTCTTTTCCTTTTGCCTTCAATCTTTCCCAGCATCAGTCTTTTCCAATGAGTAGGCTCTTTGATTCAGGTGGTCAAAGTATATAAAGACTCTAAAATGACCAATTATTGAAAATTAACACATTTTTGAATAATCCAATGTAGGAGGATTCTAACATTAAGTAAATGTATAATGGATGTAATAATAAAAATAAAAGAAGGGAGAATTCTCTTACCTAAAGATAAATGCTTAGCCTCATTACACTTTGATAGTCTGCCATGCTAAAATAAAGAGTTGGGGAGCACACACACACACACACACACCCCTACACACACCTCTGTGTGTGTGTGTGCGTGTGTGTGTGGTTTACCTGCTTACTGTCACACAAATAAATGGTTAGTAATTTTGTTGGAAAAATTCTCAGTCGCTAAAGTCCATAAAAGCATTTTAGTGTAATCATGCACAGAAGTTCTTAAAGTAGTTAAGATGGTCCCAACTATACTTATGGACTATCTTAAGATAGACTATAATGGACTCTAGTCTTGAAGAATGTTTAAAATGGACTGACTCTGTTCTGGCTCCAGAGCTGTGTTGGTAATAAACCTACAGAGAAAACTCTTTGAGTTTTCACAGCATGTTATAATCATTAGCAAGTTATTTTGTGTGACCCCCACAGTGAGAGAAGTAAATACTGCTAACCCTTCTTTAACAAATGAGGAAAGTAAGGCACAAGAGAGGTCAAGTTTCATTTCTAACCAACTGTATAAATTAAAAGTTTTTTTTCAATCCCTCATCCCCAACCGTATTAAGAAGAGACATAGACTCTTGCTCTTACACTAGTGTCATTTGTTTCAAGTCACTAGTGTGTAAACACAGAAGAGAGGTTCATAACATGTAGGACATCAGTGCATCAGACTAATGGGATTTTAATATGTTTTATCTGTAGAGATCAATACAAACTCTAGTTTGCTATTTCAGCATAAAATGTCATATAAACAAACTGCTCAGTACACATCATGGCTCTAGTAGCGGCAAAGCAGTTCATCATCTAAGAAAACAAAGGTCTCTCCATTAAAATACCCTGACAATTCCCAGTTAGACTTTGTAAATAAGTACCAGCTTCTAATTATAACTTCATAAAATAAAAAATAACATTTTCCTTCATTTCCTTGTTCTTGTAACAAAGCAGCAATCATAGAAATTAAGTTGACAGGGAGTATATCCAGACAAGAACTTGATATTGCTCTGATAACTCATATTTACCAACATCAAAATATTTTGTGCCTTTTACACACATTATCTCACTTACTACTTATAACAATCTAGATCAAAGTACAGCAGATATTATTCTCCCTGTATACAAACAAGGAAACCAAGACACAAAGTAGCTTCTGCTGCTTTCCCGACAAAGAAGCAGGTGATAGTGGAGTGAGAACAGACCTTTGACTCTGAAGTCAGGTGGTTTCTGTAACATACTACTGCATCTCACGGTATCTAGACTACTCTTTCCAGAGTCTACAATTCTTAGTAAAACTTGTCTTGGTAACAACAGGCTATGATCACTGTAATATGCGTAGGATACATTAGCTTTAAAAGCAAAACTTTCAACAAAAACTATTGCCATATTAAAGAAATGTCTTATGCTATGCTAAGTCACTTCAGTCATGTCCGACTCTGTGTGACCCCATAGACAATAGCCCAAAAGGCTTCCCCGTCCCTGGGATTCTCCAGGCAAGAACACTGGAGTGGGTTGCCGTTTCCTTCTCCAATGCCTGAAAGTTAGAAGTGAAAGTGAAGTCGCCTAGTTGTGTCCGACTCGTAGTGACCCCATGGACTGCAGCCTACCAGGCTCCTCCGTCCATGGGATTATCCAGGCAAGAGTACTGGAGTGGGGTGCCATTGCCTTTTCCAAAGAAATGTCTTATATATAAATAAATGTCAAAATCAAAGTTTTAGGTCACTTAATACCCTCTAGGGGTGCTTCATACCATAATGGCCTGTTTCTAAAGGTATAATTTGTGTGCTTAGGAAGAGATTTTTTTTTTTCTCTTCTGGATTCTAGATTTCCAGAAATATGATATAATGATATAAAAATTCTCTTTAAAGCATTCTTATGATTTTATATTCTAAGATATATTTCTTTCAATTTTAGAAAAATGAGTCATTCTTAATAATATTCTGAAGCAAAATATTATGTTTATTTATTGCACTTATTTAAAGTACATTTTAGTTATATTCTATTATCATAAACCTTAGTAATTGATATCATATCTAATATCATAAACCTTAGGAATTGATGATTCCACAACTCTAATACACATCTGAACCAACTCTTCTTCATCAGACAAAGTGATTTTGAGTAATGAATGGGATCTGTTCTTCAAAGGTACTCAATTTTGAGATATTTTTCATGACTGGGGTGTAAAGCAATTGAAAGCATGCTATGTAGAAACTGGTATATATTAAACCTGCCTCTTACCTGAAGTCTCCTTGAGTGTGTTCCACATATAAATATATAACCAAAATATTTTTAAATGTAAGAGGGAAAAGAAAATATTCTAATAATGAGGAAAATAGATGGCTTCTTACCTTAGCTAAAAGGTTAATAAATAAAAGCTCATAAGAACAGGTTAGCAAAGAATGCATTGCCTATGGCTTCCACAATGGCTCATCAAGTAAAGAATCCACCTGTAATACGAGAGACACAGGAGGTTCATCCACATCACTACAACGGACTCAAGTACATTCCTTTATATAGTTTAGTGATTTTCCACTGTATATATGTACCACAACTTCTTTATCTATTCCTCTGCTGATGGACATCTAGGTGGCTTCCATCTCCTCGCTATTGTAATGATGCTGCAATGAACAATGAGGTGGGTGAATCTAGAGCCTATTATACAGAGTGAAGAAGTCAGAAAGAGAAAGACAAAGAGCATATATTAATACATATATATGGAATCTAGAAAAATGGTACTGATGATCCTATATGCAGGGCTGCAAAGGAGACACAGACATAAAGAACAGAATTGGGGCTCAGAGGGAGAAGGTGAATGTGGGAGAGTGAGAGAATAGCATTGAAACATATATATACCATATATAAAATAGATCATCAGTGAGAGTTTTATGTTTGATGCAGCTGGTGCTTTGTGACAACTGGGAGGGAAAGGGTGAGCAGGGAGGTAGGAGGCAGGTTTAGGAAGGAGGGGACACGTGTATAACTGTGGCCGATTCATATCGACGTATGGCAAAAACCATCACAATATTGTAAACTAATTATTGGATATACTGATCATTGTGCTAGAGTTTTACATAAAATATCTCATGTAATCCTCACACAAAATCTGTGAGACAGAATGTTACTGAGATCCATTTTATATGTGAGAAAATATAATGGAGTTTGTTTTAGTTTGCTAGGACTGCCATAACAACGCACCATAGACTGTATGGCCTAGATGACAAAAATATATTGTTTCACAGTTCTGGAGGCTAGAAGTCCATAATCAGGGTGCCAGAATTGGTATTCCTCACTCATTTTTTTGGCAGCTGATAACAGCCAATTTTTTTTTCTGATAGTAAAAAACATGATTTTTCTGTAGAAAAATCCTCGGTGGCTGTACCAGAAAATGGAAGGCATGCTTTGTCCTTTGATTATAATCTTCATGGACAAAACTTACACACTAATAATCAGAACCAAGCCAATAGCCTAACCCAATGGCAAAAGCCCTGTTAAATTAGTTTATTAGAGATTGTTACTTTTCTATCTGTTCCCTGCTACCCTCCCACACTTCTTTATTTTCCTTTCTTTTCTCTTAAACATTTTTCGTTGTCTCCTTTTTAGTTTGGTAAATACACTGGGGAAATCAGCATATGGTCAGTGATATAAGGAGATTTACACAAATTATTCATTCTACCATGAGACAAATGTAGTGATTTTTGACACAATTTTGTACCTTTTATTCTGCTTTAAGAAAAGTCCAGTGGTGTTCATTGGGAGAAGGTCCATAATGGGTTAGCACCCTTCTATTCTTTTAAGAAGAACAAGTGCTGGCGGCGATGTGGCAGGAGCTGAGAGGGTCAGGCTTGACCAGATTTTCTGTGTGATCTCCATAAGATTAGTTTCAGGAGACTGATGTCACTAATATAACACTTGCATAGGGCTTGACAGGACCAGGGTCCAAAGATACTGTCAAGTCTTAGACCCTGGAGGACCATGAATGGCAGGTGGAAGAGTTTGGATTCTATATAAGGTGGGAACAAGAACAGGTTTAGGATGGGGAAAATAATATCAAATTTCAGTTACAGAAGAGTTCCTTTTGGTAAGAATATGAAGAATACATTGTAGGGATAGTAACCTATTTAAGAAAAAAAAAATTTCTTTTAGGTAATGAGAAATAATGACCTAATAAGACAACAGTGGTAAGAAGAAACAGAAAACTGTGGAACTGGGAATTAAACATCCTTCCAGCTTCTGCAGCACGTTACATAATACCAGCTAATAAATGCCCTTGAATACATGCAGTAGAATGGCTAGCATTTGGATAAAGTTACTGGTGGGGGAAAGGTGGTCAAGAGTTTCAAATATGGCTCTCTTTAACTTCTTTTGTTTTAACAAGATTTAGGTTTCAGCATCTTTTTTATGAAGTTGTATGGATGTTTCCCACAAATAACATTTGCTGAAGTACAGATGAGCAATTTTCTTTTTGTTCTTACTTTAACTCAGTTAGATAAAGAATTTGACAACTCAGGCAGGAAATATTAAGACCAAAACTCTAGCGTGAGATTACACTGTCTCCTTTGGCTCATCCTAAATCATACATGTAACTGGGTAAAATTTAACCATTGATGCCTGATCTGAAACTGGTATTCTTAAAGAAGACATCTTCCAGTTCTGCCAACTAGACCATAAGTTTTAGTTTCTTCTGGAACCAGGATAATAGACTGTGCCTTTATCCTCAGCAGTGTGCTTCTTCGCTTTATTTTTTTCATGCTTCTTCACTTTATTTTTGATTCCTTTTCTTTATTTTAAAATCCTATATTGATCTAATAGGAGGAAGTGCAATCTTGTTATTGACTACCTAAACAGACCTTCCTGCTTGTTTAATTCCTGTTTCACTGCAAAGGAAAGCTTCATTCAATACTGTCTCCAGCATCACAGCAATGATAATGTGACCGCTGTACACTGCTTTATGTTTTCATTATTTTCTCTGCACATAAATAAAGTGTCAAGAGTTTTAATACTTCACAAACAACATTCTGTAAATTATAGTAGTATACTATACTTCTCTGATCTTTTCAATATTGTGTGATTTGGTTGGCTGGCCTCTCTATTTATAGCCCTGCTGAGTAGAGGGGAAGGAATGAATATCCTGCTGCTAATGAAAATATCATATATTGAAAGAGTCAAATGATGATACTGTCTTGGTCCAGATGACGATATTTCACAAGATATACAGCATTACACATTGTAATTCTGATAAATCATTCTTCTGACAAAAGGTATAATGAGATTAGAAAATTGCCAAAATGAATTCATTTACAGACAGGGTTTGTACCCAGGCTAAGAACAGTGTGAATATTTAAACAAAACCTCATTAGAGTCTGAGGTTTAAAGTCACATTCCTCTTATTTTTCTACTGATACTTAAGATGGCATGTTTGGTACTTATATTAGGGAAGAATGGTTCAGAATGCTGATAGAGAATTTTCTTTTATAGCCTGAAAATACAGTGATCAAATTACATTTTGTCTTACATTCATTTGGAATGTTTGGCATAGTTTTGCCTTTTGGGAATAAGGAATGCATTCTTTAGGCTTCATACTAAATGTTTTTAATGATAGAGATAACAAAATATGCAGAGAGAATTAATCGTATTGTTGTCATTTTGGGCTCTATGCATGTGCCAACTTATGTTATATTGCCTGCTAAAAAAATATTTAAGGCATTTCTAACTTTCCTGAGCTGTTCAGTAAACAAATCAGTATTGTTATTCAACTTTTTTTGAACTGTGTCTTTACCTTGCAGGAAAGAGGAGGAATACATAAGCCAGTTTTATCACAACAGAGGGAGTCTCTTCTATGTCAATTTGTGTAACTACTTTGTTACTATTCAAAAGTAACTTTTGCCCTAAGAACATGTGTAAGAGAAGATGAGCTCTCTTTCAGTCCTTGTTAATTTGCCATGATATATTAGTGCATATGAGAGCAATCCTAATTAATATAATGTCCTAGCTTATTTCACAGGCATCTAAACTCTGCCCCAAAGACATCATCTATAACCCAAGCTCTGAGAAGCATGGCTCTGCACACCCCACTACTGTTCTCAGTAGTTCCCCCCCTCCTTTTTTTCTTTTCTGTGCATTGTAAATGAAGAGCTTTCACTTCAGGGAGACCTGCAACCTCCCCTTCTGAGGAGCGGTGGAGATCTGCTCTGCCATTCAAGTTCATTTTCAATTAGTGTCTTGGATTTACTCATTAGAACAGCTTATAGGGAGCCATTATATGTTAAAGGATTTTAGACAGGTTAGGTATGATTTATAACATAAGGTGGAATTAGACAGGTTTAGTTTGATTAAACAGTACATGTGTTGGGGTGGTGGTAGAAAGATTTATGAAGTGAAATCAAGTCAGAGAGAGAGAAAATGCAATGACTATGTGTAGCATGAAAGAGGATATATGTAGTTGGAGACAGTTAATCATATCTGTGACTCTATCTACCTGAATTCCTAATATTTGCTCAGGAATTTCCCAAAGCTTGTCTCATTTTATCTTCAGCATGATTCTGCAAGATAATCCGTTTCTTTCATTCACAGAAAAGGAAACTGAGGTTCTAAGAAGTTAAACGACTTAGTTAAGGATGGGAGTTTAAATTACAATACCATCCTGCAGCTAGAATTATTCTGCAGAAGACAAGAGAAATGGACAGAGATCCCCATGTCCAGATTTTCTTTCGACTAAGAGATATGAAGGAGCTCTGTCTTAAGTATGGGATTGTTGTATGCCCTGAAAGTGAGCCTACTAGGCAAATGGTGTTAGGCACAGGCAACCAAGAGAAGGAACCCTTCCTGTAAAGGCTCACCTCCCATGCCACCAAAGAGACTGGAGCCTCCCACAGCTCCCAAGTGGCCTGGTGCTTCTTCCTTGTATCCAAACATGCCCCCATATCTGGAAACACCTCCTCCACAAAAGCCAGCTCGAGTATGTCCCTTAGTTGAAACTGGAGGAGAATTCAGACCAACCCGGGTCCATAAGCCCTTCTCCCTCTTAGAACTAAGACAGATCAAACAAGACCTGGGAAGCTATACAGATGACCCAGGACTTTCCTGGTGGCGCAGACAGTAATGCGTCTGTCTGCAATGTGGGAGACCTGGGTTCGATCCCTGGGTCGGGAAGATTGCCTGGAGAAGGAAATGGCAACCCACTCCAGTACTCTTGCCTAGAAAATCCCATGGACAGAGGAGCCTGGTGTCCATGGGGTCGCAAAGAGTTGGACACGACTGAATGACTTCACTCTCACTAAGGACAAACAGCTAGGCTGAGACAGAGCCATGAATCAAACCCAGGTTATTGTTGTTTTCTTTCTGTTCCTAAATTCCATGTTCTTGTATTTCTCCATAATGTTCTTGAAAGTCATTAGTCTATTTCTCTCAGACTGTTCACACATGGCAATATCTCAGGTCTCACCTGAAATACTAAAGACATTTCAATCTGCCCCAGTACAGACAGCAGTAAGAATTCCTGCTTAAAGCATAGGTCATCCACAGCTTAATGGGTAATAAATCAGTCAAGGTCTATCTTTTCAGCACCTAATATCCAGGTGTCTCTTCCTTTAACCAGGCATCACAGGTAGACACCCAGCTGACAAATCCTTATTAATGTTCATATGTATTATTTATCCTTTGCCTTGCTCTGGAAAAGATTTCATTTGGCTTCCCTACTGAAATGCTATCAGATAAAGGTTTGTTTAATTATCCCTCTTAGAAAGACTAATATTTGCATTTTGATCCTTACTAGTTACCTGTTTAAAATAACATGGCAGCATAGATTTGCAAAAACTGTGAGAAAGAAGAGACTGATATTATTAGTCACCAAAGCATTCCTGACAATATCTAGGCAGCTAATTACCTTGCCTAGCCTTATAACCAGTCTTGCACAATTAACAATTACAATGAATTTTCATTTATCATCAAGTGCAGGTCCCAGATTAGAAGGACAACTAGACTAATCCAGTTATCTCTGCTGCCAACATGGTTCTCTGTTGTTAGTTATGAAAAGAAACCCACATCTCCTTCAAGAGAATTTACTGACTGTTGAAATGATACCCAAGGAAGATGCTCATGTTCCTAAAAGGTCTTGTCAAATCAGCTTTGGATATTCAACTCAAAAGCATTTTTTAAAAGAAGACAAATGCGGTAACTACCATATTTGCTTCAAGTATCCAGCCTCTATAATTGAGCAAGTAAACATGATTATGCTTTGTGTATTTTATTTCTCTAATGTCACTGATTCCCACAAACACAAGATTATCCAGATTTTGGGGTTTCTCAAGAATTTCACAGAATTAAATATTGTTTAAGGTAAGCAGATTATTAACCAAGGATGATAAAGTTGGTTTAGTGCTATATGAGCAAATTATACTCTGCTGCAACAATATTTGACTTGCATGTTAAGTTGAATCAAGTTATAGTAAATAACAGCAAAGCATAGCAAAATCATTGCCTTTATTATCTTCACGTTAACACATGGAATAATTATTTTATAAATGATCATTTGTATCATTTTAGTGTCATGTGTTAGTGCTATTTTAATTCTACATGGGGATAGTGGCCTAAAAGGATGTACTTCATGTCTTAAGTATAAGTTTGTTTGGAGAGAAAAGAGTGAAAAAACTGAGAGAATGCTTGTTCTAAAGGCAGAGTCCTGGGATGCTGGGCAGATTGCTGAAACACTGTGGTGTCCACTGTTTCATACTTGGTTAAAGCATTAAAGAAAATATACCAGATTCAAATTCCATACTCTCCGCTGGTGTTTCTCTGGGAGGATGTTCATCAGCTTTGTTGTTCACTTGCTCATATCCCACTCTTTATGACCCCATGGACTGCAGCATGCCAGGCTTCCCTGTCCTTCACTATCGCCCGGAGTTTGATCAAATTCATGTCCATTGAGTTGGTGATACTATCTAACAATCTCATCCTCTCCACATTCTTCTCCTTTTGCCTTCAATCTTCCCCCAAATCAGGGTCTTTTCCAATGAGTCAGCTCTTTGCATAAGGTGGTCAACGTATTGGAGCTTCAGCTTCAGCATCAGTGCTTCCAATGAGTATTCAGTATTGATTAGCTGGGAGCCCAAAATACTGAATTATTCAATAGAACCTCTGGCAGTTCTTACTTCTGTGGTGAGCTTGTAGAGTATTGTATCTCCCTTTGTCTATCTATAGGCTGCCTTGATTATTGGCTCTGTTTAAAAAAACAGCCCTGTACATTTGACTGGTGCTAGAACTTGGAGGGATTACATATAGTATGAGTTTTTTGTTTTGTCTTAGTTTGATTTAGGACACAGTGGTGCCCACTAGCCATGTTAAAGATAAGTATCTGTCAGCAGTTTTATAGTAACTGATTCCTGTCAGGATTTATAACATCACTACAGAAAAAATCTCTCTGGGCTGAAATTTGACGTGTAAAATCTCAGTCTTTTAAAGGGAGAAAGGAAGAGTAAAGGGGAAAAAAAATGTGTTCAGGAGTTTAACATGAACTCTTTATGTGCGAGATGATGCCAGCCACACACTTTACCAAAACCACTCAAGGTAACTTTATGGTCATGACCTTTTATTTTAAATTAGGGAATTCCTAAGAGAGGAACTCCATATTCTGGTGAACATATCTGATATGCAAGAAATAACTATTATGAATAAGGAAAGTTTAAGAAGTGGAATTTGAATTATTTTATCAATTACACTATTTTATCACAGATTCTCCCTTCTCAGGGCCAATAGCTGACAAATTTATAGATCAGTCAATAGTATATTTGTGTTAAATAGTTTGCTGTATGCTTAATTACCTAAATTTTACTCTTTTCCTTAAGAAGTTTATATTCTATCTAGAGTGATAAATTACAAAATATAGAGAAAAATATCCCAAAGTTGATAATATGCTATAAGTCATATTTCCCCCCTAGTCCTGACTTTACAGTTTTCTCTTGAGATCTCAAAATTTTACTCCATTTCTTTTCTGATTTCTTCATGAACTGCCTTGCTCACTTCCCTGATCCAGGGACTCAAAGGCTGAAAAGTCTTAGCAAGAAAAAACAGGACTGTTTTCAGTAAATAAGATTATTAATAACAAGCCTCCAAAGGAGTGTCTAGCCTATGATACATTCTCCTTAAATGATACATACTTATGTTTGTATTATTATTCTATCATTTTTTATTACTATAAACCAAAAAAAAAAAAAAATCCCAGGACAAAATTTTAAAGAATAAAAACAAAGAAAGGAGTGAGGCTAATGATGGGGAGGCATATGCACTAGTCTATGGAGGAAGGGGTGGGGCTTTCACAACAAAGTTGGGTGCCACCCCCTTTTCATCCGTTTTTGGTTCTTAATGTCCTATCATGGCTGCTGGTGGTGGTGGTGGTGTTAGTCGCTCAGTCCTGTCCAGCTCTTTGTGGCCCCATGGACTGTAGTACGCCAGGCTTCCCTGCCCTTCACTATCTCCTGAAGATAGCTCAAACTCATGTCCATCAAGTTGGTGATGCCATCCAACCATGTCATTCTCTGTCATCCCCTTCTCCTCCTGCCTTCATCTGTCCCAGCATCAGGGTCTTTTCTAATGAGTCAGCTCTTTGAATCAGGTGGCCAAAGTACTGGAGCTTCAGCTTTAGCATCAGTCCTTCCAATGAATATTCAGGACTGATTTCCTTTAGGATTGACTGGTTTGATACCCTTGCAGTCCAAGGGACTCTCAAGAGTCTTCTCCAACACCACAGTTCAAAAGCATCAATTCTTTGGTGCTCAATATTTTTTATGGTCCAACTCTCACATCCATACATGACTACTGGAAAAACCATAGCTTTGACAAGACAGACCTTTGTCAGCAAAGTAATATCTCTGCTTTTCAATACACTGACTAGGTTGATAATAGGTTTTCTTCCAAGGAGCAAGCATCTTTTAATTTCATGGCTGCAGTCACCATCTGCAGTGATTTTGGAGTCCAAAAAATAAAGTCTGTCACTGTTTCCATTGTTTCCCCACCTATTTGCCATGAAGTGATGAGACCAGATGCCATGATCTTAGTTTTCTGAATGTTGAGCTTTAAGCCAGCTTTTTCACTCTCCTCTTTCACTTTCATCAAGAGGCTCTTCAATTTCTCTTTGCTTTCTGCCATAAGGGTGGTGTCATCTGCATATCTGAGGTTATTGATATTTCTCCCAGCAATCTTGATTCCAGCTTGTGCTTCATCCAGCCCAGCATTTTGCATGATGTACTCTGCATATAAATTAAATAAGCAGAAGACAATATAGAGCCTAAATACTCCTTTACCAGTTTGGAACCAGTCAGTTGTTTCACGTTGGGTTCTAACTGTTGCTTCTTGACCTGCATACAGGTTTCTCAGGTAGCAGGTAAGGTGGTCTGGTGTTCCCATCTCTTGAAAAGGTTTCCAGTTTGTTGTGACCCACACAAAGGCTTTAGCATAATCAATGAAGCAGAAGTAGATGTTTTTCTAGAATTCTCTTTTTCTTTGATCCAACAGATGTTGGCAATTTGATCTCTAGTTACTCTGCCTTTTCTAAATCAGCTTGAACATCTGGAAGTTCTCAGTTCACATATTGTTGAAGCCTGGCTTGGAGAATTTTGAGCATTACTTTGCTAGCATGTGAGATGAGTGTAATTGTGCATTAGTTTGAACATTCTTGGCATTGCCTTTCTTTGGGATTGGAATGAAAACTGACCTTTTCCAGTCCTGTGGCCACTGCTGAGCTTTCCAAAATGCTGTTGGTAGGCATGCCATTTAATATGCTAATGCAATAAAACCAACATGAAATAAGATATTGGAGGTCAGATTCTTCGCCATCTTTCCATCTGGTTCCACCTGTTTGTTTGTTTGCTTGCTTGTTTCTAATTTTTAATTTGTTTGTGTTAATAGCTTCCTATCTGTGTTGTTGCTGTTGTTGTTCAGTCTCTAGGCCATCTCTGATGCTTTGTGACCCCATGGACTAAGGCATGCCAGGCTTCTCTGTCCTTCACCATCTCCCAGAATTTCTCTTGTCATGTTCATTGAGTTAGTGATTCTTATGTCTGGACCCTCAACTTAAAGATTTGTGTTAACTCCTGCTAAAAGTTGGGGGTTGACAGGTTTTGAGCAAGGACACTTCTGCTAAAAGTAGAGATCGATGGGTTTTGAACACATCTGAACACAGATCTGAAGTAGCTCTGGCAATAGGAGAGGCCTTTAAAAAAAAAAAAAAACAAAAAAACAGCACACAATTATGAATGCAGAATTTAGTTTAGCATCTTAGGAGACCCCTAAGAGGGCTCCATCTGAAGAGGGCTCAATGTGAGAGGCTCAACCTAAAGTTTAATCTTCATTAACTTCATGGTAAATATGCCTGTGTCCCTGAGAATTGCTGCTGCTGCTGCTAGGTCGCTTCAGTCATGTCCGACTCTTCGCGACCCAATGGACTGAAGCCTGCCAGGCTCCCCCATCCATGGGCTTTTCCAGGCAAGAGTACTGGTGTGGGTTGCCATTGCCTTCTCCCTGAGAATAAAGGGGGCAATTAGCAGAACCCACATATTTCTCTCCTAGAACAGTGTTGGGCTTCTCATCGGTAAAGAACCTGCCTGCAATGCAAGAGATGCCGGTTCTATCCCTGGGTCTAGAAGGTCCCCTAGAGTAGGAAAAGGCAACCCCGTCCAGTATTCCTGCCTGGGAAATCCCATGGACCGAGATCGCAAAGAGGCGAACGTGTCTTAACAACTAAACAACAACAACAGAACAGCGTAGTGAACAAAAATATAGTTTACTTTGAAATAATTATAGGCTTACAAAAAAAGTTCTAAAAATAGTATATATGGCTACTTCCTGAATGTTCTTCATCCAACTTCTTCTGTTAGTACTGATATTTTACAAAGCATGATATAATTACCCAAATTATGTTAACATTATTACAATAATATTAACTCAAATATCAACTTGACTTCATTATTTTCACCAGTTCTTTTTCACTCACATCCTTTACCTCTTCCAGGAGCCAATCCAGGATAGCACAGTACATTTCATTGTGGTGTCTTGTCTCTCCCAATCTATGATAGTTTCATAGTCTTTCCTTTTCTTTCATGACCTTGACACTTTCGAAGAGAACTAGGTAATTATTTTATTGAATGTTTCTTGAGTTGGGTTTTTCTAAAATTTCCTAATTATTGGATGAAAGACTTGCATCACGTAAGTGATATGCCCTTCTCAATGCATCATATCAAGAAGTACATGATGTTGATTTGTCTTATTACTGGTGATGTTAACACTGATCTCTTAGTTAAGATACTATCTACTAAGTTTCTGCATGGTAAACAAACTATTTTTACCCTTTGATATTAATAAAACCTGCAAATATTCCATTTTATTCAAACTGTTGCCCACTAATTTTAGCTTCTATCTGTGGATTATTTTATTAGAAGAGCTCTGGAGTTCTAATGATGGTTGCTCTTTTCCTCTTATCTTCTGCATTTATTAATTAGAATTCTTCTATGAGACATCAGTATTTACTAGAGGCAGGATCCACCATTTATTTATTTGTTCAATTACTTATTGCACTGTGTATGCTAAGTCATGTCACACTCTTTGCAACCTTGTGGACTGTAGCCTGCCAGGCTCCTCTGTCCATAAGATTTCCCAGGCAAGAACACTGGAATGGGTTTCATTTCCTACTCCAGGGGATCTTCCTGATCCAGAGATCGAACCTGTGTCTCTTGGATTGGCAGGCAGATTCTTTACCACTGAGCCACTGTGGAAGCCCTATTGCACTGTTGACTCATGGTTATTTTATTCTATGAGTTATAATTTAATATTATTTATTTTGTTGTTCAAATTATTGGAGCTTTGGTCATTGAGAGCTCTTTCAGTTTGGCTCCTCTGTCAGAAGCAAATTTTAAATAATATATCTTGTGTTTCTCCAGCCTCTTGAAAACACTGACTCCACAATCGAATTTCTTAAACTTTGTGTCCCCCCTCTATTGAATGATCTTACATAAATGGCTACTCTCACACCTAAGACCTGCCCCAATGTTTTTATCCCTAGTATTTTCCTGTATGCTTCCTGTAGTCCTGCTTTGTAAATGATTTTTCATCACAAAAGCCCAAGGATAGTCTCTGATAGGAGCTTTGGAAGGTGTGAGGAGTAGAGGAGACTAAGCTGACCAAGCACTCTCTTTTCTGCCAGACAAAGGAGAAAGAATATTTGTTATCCAGCCCATATGCACATACCAGAGCTGCTAATAAGTTCTTAACATGCTTTATTTTCTGTATTTCTCATCACTTGCCTTATTGCCTATTTTATAAATGAAGAAACTGAATTTAAGTGACTTGTCCAAACTAGCACTGCTAGCAAGCACTCTACATGATGACTTGTCTCCTAGAGTTGGGCCAAGGCTACTTTAGCTCATGTGGGTTGTAAAGAATAACTATCCTGGGAACAGAAATGAGAGAAGGAAAATTACAGATGAACAGCTTCATAAAAATAAACAGGAAATGATTATAAAGAGATTGCTCCAGTATCCCTAATTTCAATCAAAACACTTATTTTTGTAGTAATAGGTTTAGTGAGGATATACTTTTAGTGAACAAAAAGATTCCAAAAAGTCAAGAAAACAAATTCTTAAAATTATCATTAGAGGGAAAATTCCATGTCCTTTCAGTTCTAAGCAGGACTGAAAATGTGGCAGACTTTGATTAAGATCAGTTTTGATGTTTTGTCAGGGAAAGGCAGATAACTCAGGACTTTTTGGGCTGAGGATACCTAATGATTCTTTGCAATGATGGTGAAAATTAAGCCCTTGATTTTTGAGATCCCTTATTCCAAATTTTACAAAATGACAGATCACCTAGCAATCCATTTCTTTCAAAAGATATAATTACAATTGTCCTATCCTTAATTACTTCAGATACTCATGATTTATTTGAATATGTTGTGAACATACAGTGATTTGTGCTTATTTATCATAATGTGTTTTGAGGCAAGCCTAAAAATATACATATATTATATATGTTTACAGTTTATAGAGTGAAATATTCAAATGCTCCTTTCAAAGCTCATCCTATGCAGGTTGCTTGTAAAGAGTGGATGATGTTAACACATTTCCAAAGGCTATCAATCTGGGAAGACTGAAAATGGTAAAGTTTCTTTTGTTGTTCAGTTGTCAGACTCTTTGAGACCCCATTAACTGCAGCATACTAGGCTTCTTTGTCATTCACTATCTCCTGGAGTTTGCTCAAACTCATATACATTGAGTCAGTGATGCCATTGAACTTGTTCATCCTCTGTCACCCCCTTCTCTTGCTTTCAGTCTTTAGCAGCATCAGGGTCTTTTCTGATGAGTCGACCCTTCCCATCAGTCGCCAAAGTATTGGAGCTTCAGCTTCAGCATCAGTCCATCCAATGAGTAATCAGGGTTGATTTCCTTTCAGATTGACTGACTTGATCTCCTTGTGGTCCAAGGGACTCTCAAGAGTCTTCTCCAGTACCATAGTTCAAAAGTGTCAATTCTTTGGCATTCAGCCTTCTTTATGGTCCAACTCTCACATCTGTATATGACTGCTGGGAAAACCATAGCTTTGACTATATAGACCTTTCTCAACAAAGTGATGTCTCTGCTTTTTAATACACTGTCTAGTTTAGTCATAACTATTCTTCCAAGGATCAAGTGCCTTAATTTTGTGACTACAGTCACTGTCCACATTGATTTTGGAGCCCAAGAAAATGAAATCTGACACCGTTTCCACATTTTCCCTATCTGTTTGCCATGAAGTGATGAGACCGGATGCCATAATCTTTGTTTTTTGAATGTTGAGTTTTAAGCCAACTTTTACACTCTCCTCTTTCACCTTCATCAAGAGGTTCTTTAGTTCCTCTTCACTTTCTACCATTAAAGTAGTATCATCTGCGTATCTGAGGTTATTGATATTTCTTCTGGCAATCTTGCTTCCAGCTTGTGCTTCATCCAGCCAGCATTTTGCATGATGTACTCTACATATAAGTTAAATAAGTAGGGTGACACTATACAGCCTTGATGTACTCCCTTTCCAATTTGAAACCAGTTCATTGTTCCATGTCCAGTTGTAATTGTTGCTTCTTGACCTGCATACAGGTTTCTCAGGAGGCAGGTAATGTGGTCTGATATTCCTATCTTATTAAGAATATTCCACAGTTTTTTTTTTTGATCCACACAGTCAAAAGTTTTAGCATAGTCAATGAAGCAGCAGTAGCTTTTTTTGTTTGTTTGTTTAATTTCCTTGATTTTTGTATGATCCACAGTGTGGTGGCAATTTGATCTCTGGTTCCTCGGCCTTTTCTAAATTCAGCTTGTACATATGGAAGTTCTGTGTCCACATACTTGTTGAAGCCTAGCTTGAAGGATTTTAAGCATAATCTTGCTCGCATGTGAAATAAGTGCAATTGTACGGTAATTTGAACATTCTTTGGCATTGCCTTTCTTTGGGAATGGAATGAAAACTGACCTTTTCCAGTCCTGTGGCCATGCTGAGTTTTCCAAATTTGCTGGCATATTGAATGCAGCACGTGAACAGCATCATCTTTCAGGATTTGAAATAGCTCAACTGGAATTCCATCACCTCTACCAGCTTTGTTTGTAGAAATGCTTCCTAAGGTCCACTTGACTTCACACTCCAGGACGTCTGGCTCTAGGTAAGTGACCACACCATCGTATTACCTTGGGTCATTAAGGGCTTTTTTTTGTATAGATCTTCCATGTATTTTTGCCACCTCTTCTTAATCTCTTCTGCTTCTGTTATTTCCTTGCCATTTTTGTCCTTTATTGTGCCTATCCTTGCATGAAATTTTCCATTGGTATCTCCAGTTTTCTTAAAGAGATCTCTAGTCTTTTCCATTCTATTGTTTTCCTCTATTTCTTTGCATTGTTTACTTAAGAAGACTTTTTATCCTGCTTGCTATTCTCTGCATTTATTTGATTATATCTTTCCCTTTCTCCTTTGCCTTTCATGTCTCTTCTTTTCTCAGCTATTTGTAAGGCCTACTCAGATAACCATTTTGCCTTCTTGCATTTCTTTTTCTTCGGAATGGTTTAGGAACCTCCGTTCACAGTTCTTTAGGCACTCTGCCTACCACATCTAGTACATTGAATCTATTCATCACCTCCACTGTATAATCATAAGGCATTTGATTTAGGTCGATCTGAATGATCTAGTGGTTTTAGGGAAAACCACTTTCTTCAATTTGAGCCTGGATTTTGCAGGAAGGAGCTGATGGTTGGAGTTATAGTCAGCTCCAGGTCTTGTTTCTCTAGGGAATTTTCATAGCGCAGGGAAAAGTAGTACAGAAATGAAGAAGAAATATGATGTGCTATGATGCTGTCTTACATAAAATTCACAGAAGAACTATTTGAGCTTCAATGTACCACATCTTAAGGTATGTCTGTGTGTGAAGCCTGTATGTATGGAGTTCTGTTATAGATTCTGAAATGAAGAGAAATAATCTGTCTTCTTTTGCTCCCTAGAATTGCTACCTCTCCAGAGGATTATCTTTTTCCAAAGTCTACAGCCAGATTTCAATAGAGTGTGACTTAATTGGATTAGATCTTTGAGGGATCTATGTAAGAAAAGCATTTAATGTATCTTAAAGAATAACATGAACACTAGGGCATTTTGAAAGGATTGTGTCAAAGTGAAGAGCATAAGATTTTCAGGCAGGAGGAACAACTTAAAGTGGGAAAACATGAGCCCTATATAAGGAGTAGAGTGCATATAATGAGATTTAAGTTCAGAAAGCAGTACCTAATGAGAACACCAAACTAAGAAATTCACATTTTATTCTATAAGCAGAAAATGTCATCAAGATTTTTTATTTTTGAATAGTGGAATAGTGGAAGGACAAGATCAGAAGTATACTATAAAATGTGAATGTGACCCTAAGATACACTAGAGAGAGAAGATATTATGAGGAAGAACAATTAGGAAGTTAGTCTAGGTAAGTGATAATAAATATTTTGAACATTAGTTAGAGAGTGGAATGGGCAAAATGGATGGGGACAGTGCCGCTGAGTTAAAATCTGCAGGAATAAATTATGAGTTTGTAAATTTTTTTTTTAATTTAAAGAAGCTAGTAAGTTTTTTTTTTTCATACTGATAGGAAAAATTGAATCTATCAAGCTATCAAAGAATCTAAAAGCTTTTCATGTAATTTTTACAGATAATTTAAAATATATATTTAACAACCACATTTTAAAAATGGATGTAAATCAATTGTTCATTAATAGGACAGTAAGATTGACTTGAATGTATAATCCATATTGATATTTTTATTCTGAATCTCTAATATGTGATACCTATTTTTATAGTATTCATTTGCCATTTTAGTGTGTAGTGAGATGTAAAGTTTTAATGAAATTTTAATTTTATCACTAACAACATTTATATTTGTTTATCATATACCTACAATTATATTCTAAGATAATTTTTTCAGGAGAGGAAAGAACAGCATATAAAGTCTATACTTTTAATTTCCCCATGGCACTTGAGAGAGTTGGTTAACTATAGCAGATGAGTGCTAATATATGCTTATTTTAACAGATTGCACCAATGATTGAATTAATATCAAAGAATAAGAATTCTTTTTCAGTGTAGTAGGTATAACAGCAGCAATTATAATGAATTTATTTTCTTTATTGTGCTAAACTTTATGAGTATTCATGTTTGGGAAAACTCACTTTTATTTCAAATGAAATCTTAATTCTCTCTTTTGAAACAGAATTCATGACAGAAACTTGAAGTGTTATATTTTCATTTTTATATCTAATTATATGGGTCAGGAGTGATGACTCACGACAGATCAAATAGAAGGTTAACATTTTGAAACCCCTTACAATAAAAGTGAGTTCTCTAAGATTTATGCAGGAGGAATGTTAGCTATCAGGATCAAACTCCCTAAAGTTAAGAAGGTAAAAATATGTCAAGGCATATGAATGCAAGTACATTCCTACTAAACTCTTTTGCTATATATTGACTTTCTTTACAAATACATTTCAGTTCAGTTCAGACTCTCAGTCGTGTCCGACTCTTTGTGACCCCATGAATCGCAGCACACTAGGCCTCCCTGTCCATCACCATCTCCCGGAGTTCACTCAAACTCACGTCCATCGAGTCAGTGATGCCATCCAGCCATCTCATCCTCTGTCATCCCCTTCTTCTCCTGCCCTCAATCCCTCCCAGCATCAGAGTCTTTTCCCATGAGTCAACTCTTCACATGAGGTGGCCAAAGTACTGGAGTTTCAGCTTTAGCATCATTCCTTCAAAAGAACACCCAGGGATGATCTCCTTTAGAGTGGACTGGTTGGATCTCCTTGCAGTCCAAGGGACTCTCAAGAGTCATCTCCAACACCACAGTTCAAAACCATCAATTCTTTGGCGCTCAGCTTTCTTCACAGTCCAACTCTCACATCCATACATGACCACAGGAAAAACCATAGCCTTGACTAGATGGACCTTTGTTGGCAAAGTAATG
Organism: Bubalus kerabau; assembly: GCF_029407905.1. NCBI lineage: Eukaryota > Metazoa > Chordata > Mammalia > Artiodactyla > Bovidae > Bubalus > Bubalus kerabau. The sequence goes on along the minus strand of NC_073634.1, from coordinate 34,757,865 downwards.
TCTCTGCTTTTGAATATGCTCTCTAGGTTGGTCATAACTTTCCTTCCAAGGAGTAAGTGTCTTTTAATTTCATGGCTGCAATCACCATCTGCAGTGATTTTGGATCCCCAAAAATAAAGTCTGACAGTGTTTCCACTGTTTCCCCATCTATTTCCCATGAAGTGATGGGACCAAATGCCATGATCTTCATTTTCTGAATGTTGAGCTTTAAGCCAACTTTTTCACTCTCCACTCTCACTTTCATCAAGAGGCTTTTTAGTTCCTCTTCACTTTCTGCCATAAGGGTGGTGTCATCTGCATATCTGAGGTTATTGAATATTTCTCCCGGCAATCTTGATTCCAGCTTGTGCTTCTTCCAGCCCAGTGTTTCTCATGATGTACTCTGCATATAACTTAAATAAGCAGGGTGACAATATACAGCCTTGACATACTCCTTTTCCTATTTGGAACCAGTCTGTTGTTCCATGTCCAGTTCTAACTGTTGCTTCCTGACCTGCATATAGGTTTCTCAAGAGGCAGGTTAGGTGGTCTGGTATTCCCATCTCTTGAAGAATTTTCATGTTTATATATACACCTTCCTACCTCACTGTGAATCTGGAAATGCAAAATAATTACATCTCATGTTTTAGATGGGAGAACTTTATCAAACCACTTGATTTGAAGTTCAATTCAGTTCAGTTGCTGAGTCATGTCCAACTCTTTGTGACCCCATGGACGGCAGCACACCTGTCCATCACCAACTCCCAGAGTTTACTCAAACTCATGCTCATTGAGTCGGTGAAGCCATCCAACCATTTCATCCTCTGTCATTCCCTTCTCCTCCCGCCTTCAATCTTTCCCAGCATCAGGGTCTTTTCCAATGAGTCAGTTCTTCGTATCAGGTGGCCAAAGTAGCTGATTTGAAGTAGCTACATGATAATCCTCCCTGGGTACAAGCAATGGTCTCAAAATAATTTATCCATAAAAACACATATATATCTATTCCTTATGAGAAGGGAATTCAATGTCACTGTGCCCTCTTCCCCATAAAAAACAGACATTGATTAGCACCAACCCAAACACCTGCCCCCCAAATTAGTTTGCAGTTGGCAGTCATTACTTTGACCTCCAAAACATTGCAGGGAGCATTCTTGGCTTCTGTTTACATATTAAACAAACTGAATAAATACTAAGTACAGCATGAGAAAAACTATTCCCTTACAGACCTGGAACAAAAGAAGCCTATATTCCAGAGATTTACTACAGAAAAATATTTGTGCTGTACGAGGTACTGTTGGATTTACATATATAAGTCACGGTTGCTCTTCTTAAAGAGCTTCCAAAGAAGCAGAGATAAAGCATGTGTGCAAACCACTGTGATACAAAGCAGAACCTGCTGACATCACTTCATGAGATTAGAAGTGATCATAAATGCTACAACAGTTCAAAGAAGGAAGGCATCAATTCCAATTGGGCTTATCACATAAGAGTCCTTAGGAAAAGTAGGAGTTGAGCTGGGCAGCAAAACCTGGTAGGATTTAGAAAGCTAAATATCAGGAGATTGGGAACTACAGGTGTGAGAATAGCAAGACTAAGTCACAAATATGAAAGAATCTAATTGGATTTGGGGTACTGAAGGAGCTAGGCCTACGTTTGTTGTTTTCTAAGCAGTCACAGATTTCGATTTTGAATAATTCTTTTGGTCCTCAGCTACACCTGGTCACACTCCATCATTCAATTTGTCCTCCTTGATGACTAGCCTCATTTCCTGATTCTTGCCTCCATCCCTGGCTTGCCTTACCAGCCTGATTTGCTGTTTAGTCCCCTCCTTTGACTTTGGCTCCTATTACTGATGAATTTCCAACTTATAATGCTTATCACTGAACTATTTCTCCCTCTCCTCACTGGCCTATTGCCTTTTGGCAAACACATAAGCATAATGAAATGGCATACATTTCATTCATTTTTGTTTTTCAGTCACTAATTTATGTCAGACTCTTTGTGACCCCATGAACCACAGCATGCCAGGCTTCTCTGTCTATCACTATCTCATGGAGTTTGCTCAAACTCATGTCCATTGAATCAGTAATGCCATCCAACCATTTCATCCTCTGTCACCCCCTCTCCTCTTGCCTTCAATTTTTCCTGGCATCAAGGTCTTTTCTAATGAGTCAACTCTTCATATCAGGTGGCCAAAGTCCTGGAGCTTCAGCTTCAGGATCAGTCCTTCCAATGAATAATCAGGGTTGATTTCCTTTAGGATTCACTGGTTTGATCTTGCTTTCCAAGGGACTCTCAAGAGTCTTCTCCAGCACCACAGTTCAAAAGTGTCAATTCTTCAGCACTCAGCCTTCTTTATGGTTCAACTGTCACATCCATACATGACTACTGGAAAAACCATAGCTTTCACAAGACAGACCTTTGTCAGCAAAGTGTTGTCTCTGCTTTTTAAGACACTGTCTAGGTTTGTCATAGCTATTCTTCCAAGCAGCAAGTGTCTTTTAATTTTGTGGATGCAGTCACCATCCACAGTGATTTTAGAGCCCAAGAAAATGAAATCTGACACTGTTTCCACATTTTCCCCATCTATTTGCCATCAAGTGATAGGACTGGATGCCATGATCTTCATTTTTTGAATGTTGAGTTTTAAGCCAGCTCTTTCACTTTCCTCTTTCACCTTCATCAAGAAGTTCTTTAGATCTTCTTCACTTTCAACCATTAAAGTGGTATCATCTGCATATCCGAAGTTGTTGATATTTCTCATGGCATGCTAAATTAAGTCCCTTGTTGGGGAGATATAATTTTGTATAGCTGGGTTGTGAGAAACAAGATTGAAATATTAAGAAAAAACAGAGGAAATCAGATCATATGGGTTTTGTTCAATAGGTCATAATTAATCCAATTTTCCCCATGCTTTCCTACAATCTATACTATATTTCACTTATTTTTGCTTTAAATTGACTGGTTTTTAAAATTTTATATTCATTTTCACATTGTTGTTCAGTTACTCAGTTGTGTCCAACTCTTTGCAATCCCATGGACTGCAGCATGTCAGGCCTCCCTGTCCTTCACCATCTCCCAGAGCTTGTTCAAACTCATGTCCATTGAGTCAATGATGTCATTCAATCATCTTGTCTTCTTTCATCCCCTTCTCCTTCCACCTTCAATCCTTTCCACTGAGTCAACTCTCTGCATCAGGTGGCCAAAGGATTGGAGCTTCAGCAACAGTTGATTGGTTTGAACTCCTTGCTGTCAAGGGACTCTCAAGAGTCTTCTTTAGCACCATAGTTTGAAGGCATCATTTCTTTGGCACTCAGCCTTTTTTATTGTCCAGCTCTCACATCCATATATAAATTCATACATACTATTGGAAAAAACCATAGCTTTGACTATATGGACCTTTGTTGGCAAAGTAATATCTCTGCTTTATAATATACAGTCTAGGTTGGTCCTTGTTTTTCTTCCAAGAAACAACTGTCTTTTAATTTCATGGCCGCAGTCACCATCCACAGTGATTTTGGAGCCCAAAAAAATAAAGTCTGTCACTGTTTCCATTGTTTCCCCATCTATTTGTCATGAAGTGATGGGACCAGATGCCATGATCTTCGTTTCTTGAATGTTGAGTTTTAAGAGAGCTTTTTTCACATAATCATTGAATTAATACAATTTCTATTTCCATGATTATAAATATGTTACTATTTAAAATATTTTCCCATTTTAAACCAATGTTATGTGTGTTATTTTTTGGTAAATATAGTTATAATTAATGGGCAGCTACCAAAGCTATAGCTAGATAATTTTAACAAGATTAACCTTATGGTAGTATACAGGGTGATTGGAGGTGGGCAAATAGAAGATTAAGGTAAACATATAGTTATGAGTTACTAAAGACCTGTATTAGAGTTTACACTGAAAGAATAAAAGGAAATGTGATAGGGAATCAGTAGGTCTTAGTGATAACCTGAAGTGGTTGGCAAGTTTAAATGGTTAATATGATACCAAATTTTGAGTCTTAATGCCTTGAAAATGATGGCACAATCAATAAAAATGGGATTATTTGAAGGAAGCACTGATCTGTGAGAAAAAATGACTAGTTTAGTTTTGGAGTTATTAAACTAAGGAACTGGTAGACAGGATGTTGGAAGTTAAGGACTAGAGTTCCAAGCTGATGCTGACCTCGGGGTCAGTTGCTTAGTGATGATGGTTGTAACTATGGGAACAGCTGAGGGCTCGGAGGGGGAGTATGTAGAAAGAAAATAGCAGATGATTGAAGAGAGAACCTTGACGGGAGCCCTCTATTTATGGTGTGGAAGGAAGAACAAGAGGCAGCAATAGCGACAGAGAAACAATGATCCATCATGTAAAGGAAGAATCAATGTAGTGTGTTTCTGTGCTCATTAAGGAAGTATAGCATCTAAAGATGGAGTTGCAGCTAAAAATGTTAGTTTTTGAGCATCTGAGAATCTTCTGAATGCTTTTGAACAAACTGGGCATGAGGAAGGGAAAGAAAGTGATCTTGTCAGAATGCCAAGACTTGATCAAACACAGAATCTAGAAGAGTTGGAAACGGGCAGTTGGTGATAAGGATATCTGACAGCAAGTAGCCTGATAGAGGAACTATGGTTCAAACAGAGACTAATGAAGAGTAGGACAGGGAAGAGCTTGACTTCAGTTGGGGAAGACACAGGATAATGGAACTGTAATCAAGGTCAGATACAATCATGAGACAGTGGGATAGAGATACAATAACCAATATTAGTACAAGATTGAGGCTTGGTCAGAGGAACACGGCCAAGTTCAGTTCAGTTCAGTAGCTCAGCCATGTCCAACTCTTTGTGAGTCCATGGACTGCAGCATGCAAGGCTTCTCTGTACATCACCAACTCCCGGAACTTGCTTAAACTCATGTCCATTGAGTCGCTGATGCTATCCAACCATCTCATCCTCTGTCATCCCCTTCTCCACCTGTCTTCAATCTTTCTCAGCATCAGGGTCTTTTCCAATGAGTCAGATCTTCACACTGGGTGGCCAAACTGTTGGAGTTTCAGCTTCAGCATCAGTCCTTCCAATGGATATTCAGGATTGATTTCCTTTATTGACTGGTTTGATCTCATTGCAGTCCAAGGAGCTCTCAAGAGTCTTCGCTAATGCCACAGTTCAAAAGCATCAATTCCTCAGTGCTCAGCTTTATTTACCTGTCCAACTCTCACATCCACACAAGTCTACTGGAAAAACCATAACTTTGACTAGATGGACCTTTCTTGACAAAGTCATGTCTGCTTTTTAATACATGGTCTAGGTTGGTCATAGCTTTTCTTCCAAGGAGCAAGCATCTTTTAATTTCATGGCTGCAGTCATGATCTGCAGTGACTTTGGAGCCCCCCAAATAAGTCTTTCACTGGTTCCATTGTCTCCCCATCTATTTGGCATGAAATGATGGGACCAGATACCTTGATGTTAGTTTTCTGAATATTGAGTTCTAAGCCAACATTTTCACTCTCATCTTTCACTTTCATCAAGAGGCGCTTTAGTTCTTTTTCATTTTCTGCCATAAGGGTGGTGTCATCTGCATATCTGAGGTTATTGATATTTATCCTGGCAACCTTGATTTCAGCTTGTGCTTCATCCAGCCTGGCATTTTGCATAATGTACTGTGCATATAGATTAAATAAGCCGGTGACAATATACAGCCTTGACGTACTCCTTTCCCAATTTGGAACCAGTTGTTCCATGTCCAGTTCTAACTGTTTCTTCTTGACGTGCATACAGGTTTCCCAGGAAGCAGGTAAGGTGGTCTGGTATTCCCATCTATTGAAGAATTTTCCACAGTTTGTTGTGATCCACACAGTCAAAGGCTTTGGCATAGTCAATAAAGCAGAAATAGATGTTTTTCTGGTATTCTCTTGCTTTTTTGAAGATCCAGCAGATGTAGGCAATATGATCTCTGGTTCTTCTGCCCTTTCTAAATCCAGCTTGAACATCATGGAAGTTTACAATTCATGTACTGTTGAAGCCTATCTTGGAGAATTTTGAGCATTACTTTGCTAGCGTGTGAGACGAGTGCAATTGTGCAGAAGTTTCAACATTCTTTGGCATTGCCTTTCTTTGGGACTGGAGTGAAAACTGACCTTTTCCAGTCCTATGGCCACTGTTGAATTTTCCAAATTTGCTGGCATATTGAGTGCAGCACTTTCACAGCATCATCTTTTAGGGTTTGAAATAGCTCAACTGGAATTCCATCACCTTCACTAGCTTTGTTCATAGTGATGCTTCCTAAGGCCCACTTGACTTCCCATTCCAGGAAGTCTGGCTCTAGGTGAGTGATCATACTATTGTGGTTTCCTGGGTCATGAAGATCTTTTTTGTATAGTTCTGTGTATTCTTGCCACCTCTTCTTCATATCTTCTGCTTCTGTTAGGTCCATACTGTTTCTTTCCTTTATTGTACCCATCTTTGCATGAAATATTCCCTTGGTATCTCCAGTTTTCTTGAAGAAATCTCTAGTCTTTCCCATTCTATTGTTTTCCTCTATTTCTTTACATTGATCACTGAGGGAGGCTTTCTTATCTCTCCTTCTTATTCTTTGGAACTCTGCATTCCCAGATCTTAATCTGAAATGAGGTCTATGTATCAGCAAGTTTGACTTTACACTGGCCACCTGGGATCCTGAAATAGGACTCCCCCCCCACCCCCACTAAAGAGATTTCCCAGTTCCTAGAATGGGATTTAGATGCCATCTAAGAATCACATGACATTATATTGGGAGGGAGGGATGCTGCGTAAACTGGAGACCCAGCCTGAGTATCCTCATTACAGCTTAGTATAGTTAGTATCAAAACCAGAAATAGAGATTGCATTTTGAAATTCTTTTTGCACTGTTCACATGAGAACAGTGAGGTCAAGGAAAATAGGAAAGATCATTCATAATGGTGATAGTTCCTGTAGGTGCTCTCAGAAGAGTAGATTCATGAGAATCCAGACAGGACCCTACACAGAAGTTCAGAGAAATGAGGGTGAAAGGGTCCCCCCTTGGGGTGACTAAACATGCTAATGCCTTAGCAGATAATGAATAATCATTTACAGAATGTTCTTAAAACCCACACAAAAAGGTGTTCTGAGTTTTTGATTTGTTTTTGTAATATTAGTACTGTATATTTAATGCTCAGATCAGCACTGATAGAGCCCTGATAGAATCATTTCCAGAAGAAACACTAACTTGAATATATCCTCACCTTCCAGGGACTGTTTGGATCTGAGTGGCCAATTCATGGTATTTTTCTGAGAGGTTGAATAGCAATTTCCCTGTCATCACTATTCTATTACTAGTGTCTGTGTGTATTTTATTAATCAAGGGACCAGAAGATAAACTGCCAAAAGTTAAGCTCTGTTTCTCTGGGCTTTGTTGTTTAGTGAAAGTTCTTTTCCTTCTAGGAAGAGCCTTGCCCTCCAAACCACTAGAACTAGAGCTGAGTCCTAATGTTTTGTATTCTTGCCTTGAGAAAATTGTAGAACAAGGGGGAAATAGGCTGCCTCTGTGGAGTCACTGAGTCTTATGTAAGGTAATAGAATAAAGGACCACATGGTAGGTTTTTGTACTACTCTCCAATAACAAAACAACAGTTAGAACTAGACATGGAATAACAGACTGGTTCAAAATTGGAAAAGGAGTACATCAAGGTTGTATCGTCACCCTGCTTAATTAACTCATATGCAGAGTACATCATGCAAAATGCTGGGCTGGATGAAGCACAAGCTGGAATCAAGATTGCTGGGAGAAGTATCAATAACCTCAGATATGCAGATGACATCACCCTCATGACAGAAAGTGAAGAGGAACTGAAAATCCTCTTGATAAGGTGAAAGAGGAGAGTGAAAAAGCTGGCTTAAAACTCAGTATTCAAAAAACAAACATCATGGTATCTAGCCCCATCACTTCATGGGAAATAGATGGGGAAACAGTGGAAACAGTAACAGACTTTATTTTCTTGCACTCCAAAATCACTGTGGGCAGTAACTGCAACCATGAAATTAAAATACACTTGCTCCTTGAAAGAAAAGCTATGACCAACCTAGACAGTGTATTATAAAGCAGACATATTACTTTGCTGACAAAGTTCTGTATAGTCAAAGCTATGGTTTTTCCAGTAGTCACCTATGGATGTGAGAGTTGGGCCATAAAGAATGCTGAGCACCAAAGAATTGATGCTTTTGAACCGTGGTATTGAAAAAGACTCTTGAGAGTCCCTTGGACTGCGAGGAGATCAAGCAAATCAATCCTAAATGAAATCAGTCCTGAATAGTCATTGAAAGGATTGATGCTGAAGCTCAAACTCCAGTACTTTGGCCACCTGATGCGAAGAGCTGATTCATTAGAAAAGATCCTGATGCTGGGAAAGATTGAAGGCAGGAGGAGAAGGGAATGACAGAGGATGAGATGGTTGGATGGTGTCATTGACTCAACAGACATGAGTTTGAGCAAGCTCTGGAAGATGGTGAAGGACAGGAAAGCCTTACAGGCTGTGGTTCATGGGGTCACAAACAGTTGAATACAACTGAGCAACTGAACAACAACTAAGAATGAACAGTGTAATGAAAAGGTCATCAAGTCCTCTAATATCTAGTTTGTCCTTAGTGGCCCCAGAGCCCATATGTGGAGGCCAGGCTAAATCTCCTGCTTCTAGAACACCAGCATCTCTATCCTAATCTTTTCCTATGAGATGTGCCCCAAATTACTTGTGCTAACCTGGTTAGTTCTCTTGTCTCTTCTAGTTGCCATCTGTGTCATTCAACTACTAAAAACCTGTTATTGGTAAGAGGAGTTGGTGTAAAAATTACAATTTCCTGACACCTGTAATTCTTGCTCCCCCCAGTTTCCCACCAACTGAGTTACTTAAAAATGGGGTAAGGTGACTTTGGACCAGTTTTATGTAGAAAAAGAAATACAGGGACAAACTCATATATGTTTTCTAATATAACTGGGAACAAAGAATGATAAGCAATAAAATACTTCAGTCAGTTTGGTCCTTGTGAGTGTATAGGCACTAGACTATTTACATGACTTAAAATATAATGAATTTTGAACATGAAAACAAACCACTTTTGAATTCTCCCATCACTGGAATATTGGTTCTGCCTTGGTGTTAGGAGTCAGTTAAAGACACACAGCGACAAGAATATTTTATAGTGTCAAAACCATGTTGAATTTATTTCTTTTAATTGTATTCCATACTCCCCTTTTATGAGCATGCCCATATAAAATGGTACATAATATTTAATGAACACAGGCCTATAAGATCTTCTGGTTTTAAATTCTAAGTTTGCACATGAATGGAGTTCAATAAAATTATTTTATTGGCACAAAAGCATGCACCCACAGATGCTTCCCCACTTCTTTGCAGTTTAATTTTTTTTTAAACACAGAATCAGCTGTGGGAATGGAAACAGAGTAATTAGTGTTGCCTGTCTCACAACCAAAGTCTGCTTGCCAAATTTACAGCTAAAAACACTGCTCCAATCAATTCTAACTGTGTCTTCACTTCATGTTTTTCATCCCTATCTCATTCTTTTGTTAATTAAATAAGATTTGTTATTTTCTGGCTCTGCCATTCAAAGAGCTCACAGAACTTGGCTAGTTCAAAATTCAAAGGCTTTGTACTATTTTATATTGAAAAAGAATCAATTTATTTAAGTAAGAGATGTGCAGAGAGTTATAGTCTAATCAAAGGCCTGAGAGCTTTGAAATATTAAGTTATATTTCTGTTTCAAGTTATTCTTCTTATCAGTCTTTTTTCCCTACATTGAATTGTAATCAGAGTAGAGACTGTCTTTAGAAATGGCTTAAATGACAGGATGATCACCAAGAAATAGAAAGGTTGATAAACAGCATTTGTGCAGATGGGGCACCTAAAAAGTAAAAGTACATTAATGCATTTTAATAATACATATTCAATTATGACTCACCTGGACCATTGTCATTAAGTGACAAGTGCAACCTGTGTACTTACTCTTTTAACAGACAGCACACCTGCCCTCTTTAACTGCTCTGTTCAAACAATACCAAGTGGTCATGTGTCAAAGCTTATTTTTAAGTCCCTTTCCTCTTCCTCATTCATTTTGGCATGCAGGCTACCCAATCTTGTCTGACCTTCCTTTTTTATTTTTTTCTAAGAGCTCTTGCCTGAACTTGAATTTTAATTTATTAATTTATTTATTTCACCCACTGAAGCCCATGTTTAGTGCTGTGAACCAAGATTGCCTTTTTAAATAGAATAGCAACTGAAGATAGAGAAGTAACATAGCTATAAATGCTCCTTGAAACTAGAAGATGTAGTCTTTTGACTATTTTTGGTGAGGAAAAAAAAAAAACATTTCCTATATCATTTGCATTTTGCTAAAAGCATTTTGCTTAAATGCCTGAAAGTATCTAGGGTGAAACAAGTACGAACATCTTCTCAGACATTTTACATTACACTAGTAATGTAAAACTAGCAACAAAATGAATTCTCCTATAGCTGTTTGGTCTGTCAGATCAGTTGAGCATACTCAGTGTAGTGTACAAAGGTGCAGCCATCTTGCTTCAGCTGACAGGAGTGTGTTCAGCAAAGAGAACTGGTTCATGAGCTTAGAGGTGGATGTGACCTTGTGTAGTGTGGCAGCCAGATCACACCTTCAGTCTTAGTGCTGGGTAGTGATGAGCTGCATCACATCAGTGATGCCTAAGCAGGGCTAATGCAGAGAAATTGACAGCTAGAGAATTTTTTGTCCATTTCTTTGACTTTCTGCAAGCTTACTACTTGGTCTAATGGGAGGGATTGGGGGCAGGAGGAGAAGGGGACGACAGAGGATGAGATGGCTGGATGGCATCACTGACTCAATGGACGTGAGTCTGGGTGAACTCCGGGAGTTGGTGATGGACAGGGAGGCCTGGCGTGTTGCGATTCATGGGGTCGCAAAGAGTCGGACACAACTGAGCTACTGAACTGTACTGAACTGAACTGTCCTGTTTTTGATGGAGAAAGGATGAAAAGTATTCCTTTCTGTAACAATAATGGTAGGGAATGGAGACATAGTATCTGCTTCTACCTTGAGCTTTGAGAAAAACTCTCTGTGTCCATTCCCCTTACCATTCAGAGCCAGCTTATGTATTTCTTCCTGACTCATCCATTCCTTTATTCTTCATTACTTCCTCCCTATATTTGTTGATTGTTTTTGCTCTTTTCCTTTGTGGTGTATCTGTTCCTTGGCCCTAAAGCCAGATTTGGTGTCCCCAGGTTTACACTTGAACTCTGCTGAATGAAGTTTATACTCACCTTTGGCTTCAATCAATTCAACGTTCCTGCCCCCAAACCTAACCCTTCTTTAACACTGCTTAGCTGGATTTCCAACTGAGACATTCTAACCTTCCCTTAATGTAGCAGTCAGCAAACTATAGCCTTTGGACCAAGAGTGGGCCACAGCCAGTTATTGTAAAGAAAGATTTTATTGGAACACAGCTATGCCTATCTATTTACATATTGTCTATGGATAATTTTACACTCTAAAGGCAGAACTGAGTAGTGGCAACAGAGACCATATGGGCTATAAAACTTCTTTACAAAAAAAAGCACACTAGCTCCTGCTCTAAAAACTTTGAACAGGAAGGCAAAGAAAAGAATTTTTCCCCACTTAATACAGAGAATTGTGTCATGTCTCCTCTTATATATTGAAGGCCATTCCTAAGCCAGAAATGAACTCCAGTTTTTCTTAAAATAATTGTTAGATAAAGCATCTAGTTCTTTAGGTCATAACTGTATTCCCCCTGTGTGGTACTTACATATATTGAGACTGCCTCTTTTTTTTTTTTTTTTTAAGAAAAATATGAGTCATTATTTTTATCATCAAGTATAAGAATTTCCCAGGAAAATGGTTCCTAGATCACTTGGGATGCTTTTTGATATTCTTGTTCCTGGCTTCTCCCCAGTAACCACCCCCCAACACACACTACCTCTACCCTGCCTCCCACCAAAGGATCTGGAAGGTCTTGAGGGACTGACTCATTGGGTTATTTTTGTTGTTGTTGTTTTTTCTATTTTTTAACTGAAGTACAGATTAATTAGTTTTGTGTTAATTACTGCTGTACAGCAAAGTGAACATTCTTTTTCACATTCTTTTCCATTATGGTTTATCGCAGGATATTGAACATAGTTCCCTGTGCTATATAGTAAGACATTGTTGTTTAACTATTGTATATATACCAGTTTGCATCTACTAATTCCAAATTCCCATTCCAACCCTCTCCCACCCGCTTCCACTTGGCTACCATCTATTCTCTGCCCCTGGTTTCCTTTCTGCATAGATAGGTTCATTTGTGTCATATTTTAGACTCCATGTATAAGTGATATCACATGGTCTTTGTTTTTCTCTTTCTGACTTACTTTGCTTAGTATGATCATCTCTAGTTGGGTCCATGTTGCTGCAAATGGAATTATTTCACTCTTAAGGCAATGGCACCCCACTCCAGTACTCTTGCCTGGAAAATCCCATGGATGGAGGAGCCTGGTAGGCTGCAGTCCATGGGGTCGCGAAGAGTCAGACATGACTGAGCGACTTCACTTTCACTTTCATGCATTAGAGAAGGAAATGGCAACCTACTCCAGTGTTCTTGCCTGGAGAATCCCAGGGACAGGGGAGCCTGGTAGGCTGCCATCTATGGGGTCGCACAGAGTCGGACACGACTGAAGTGACTTAGCAGTAGCAGTATTCTGTTCTATATATGTGCCATTTATGCTTTGTCTATTCATCTCTTGATGGACATTTAGGTTGTTTCCATGCCTTCAGATCAGATCAGTCGCTCAGTCGTGTCCGACTCTTTGCGACCCCATGAATCACAGCACGCCAGGCCTCTCTGTCCATCACCAACTCCTGGAGTTCACTCAGACTCACGTCTATGCCTTAGCTATTGTGAAAACTGCTGCTATGTGAACTAGGTTGTTGTTCTTTGGTCACTCAGTTGTGTTCAACTCTTTGTGACCCCGTGGACTGCAGCCTGCCAGTCGCCTCTGTCTATAGGATTCCCAGGAAAGAACACTGGAGTGGGTTGCCATTTCCTTCTCTAGGGGATCTTCCCCACCCAGGGATTGAACCTGTGTCTCCTGTGTCTCCCACACTGGCAGGCGAATGCCACTGAGCTCTTTACCACTGAGCTTTTTACCATGGCTCTTTACCACTGAGCCATGAACATAGGGTGCATATATCTCTACTTGTAGTTTTGTCTAGATATATGCCCGAGAGTGGGACTGCTGGATTATATGGCAATTCCACTTTTAGTTTTCTGAGAAATCTACAGAAAAGTGGCTGCACCAACTTACACTCCCACAGTGTAAGAGGGTTCTCTTTTCTCCACACTCTCTCCACATTTGTTATTTGTAGACTTAAATGATGGCCATTCTAACTGGCATGAGGTAGTTATGGTAAACAGTGTCATTCTAACTAATGGTAGAACTGGCCATTCTAACTGGCACTGTAGTTTTGATTTGTATTTCTCTCATAATTAGCAATGTTAAGGGTCTTTTCACGTGCCTATTGGAAATCTGTATCTCTTCTTTGGAGAAATGTCTCTTTAAGTTTTCTATTTTTTCATTGGGTTGTTTTATTGTTATTGAGTTGTATGAGTTGTTTATGTATTTTAGAAATTAAACCCTTGTTGGTCACATAGTTTACAAATATTTTCTCCCATTCTGTAGGTTGGCTTTTCATTTTCTGTATGGTTTCCTTTGCTGTGCAAAGGTTTGCAAGTTTGATTAGGTACCATTTCTTTATTTTTATTTCTATTGACTTAGGAAACTGACCTAAGAAAACACTGGTGCGATTTATATCAGAGAATGTTTTGCATATGTTCTCCTCTAGGATTTTAGTGGTATCATATGTTATGTTTAAGTCTTTCAGCCATTTTCAGTGTATTTCTCTGTATGGTGAGAGGGTATGTTCTAACTTCATTGACTTATATGTAGTTGTCCGGCTTTCTAAACACTACTTGCTGAAGAAACTTTTCCTATTGTATATTTTTGCCTTACTCCTTTGTCAAAGATTAATTGACCATAGGTGTGTAGGTTTATTTCAGTTCTCTATTCTGTTCCATTGATCCATATATCTGTTTTTGTGCCAATGCCACACTACTTTGATTACTGTTCAGTCGCTCAGTCGTGTCCGACTCTTTGTGACCCCATGAACTGCAGCATGCCAGGCCTCCCTGTCCATCACCAACTCCTGGAGTTCACCCAAACTCATATCCATTGAGTTGGTGATACCATCCAACCATCTCATCCTGTCATCCCATTCTCCTCCTGCCCTCAATCTTTCCCAACATCCGGGTCTTTTCAAATGACTCAGCTTTTTGCATCAGGTGGCCAAAGTATTTGAGTTTCAGCTTCCAACATCAGTCCTTCCAATGAATACCCAGGACTGATCTCCTTTAGGATGGACTGGTTGGATCTCCTTGCAGTCCAAGGGACTCTCAAGAATCTTCTGCAATACCATAGTTCAAAAGCATCAATTCTTCTGCACTCAGTTTTCTTTATAGTCCAAATCTCACATCCATACATAATCACTGGAAAAACCATAGCCTTGACTAGACAGACCTTTGTTGACAAAGTGATGTCTCTGTTTTTTAGTATGCTGTCTAGATTGGTCATAACTTTCCTTCCAAGGAGTAAGCATCTTTTAATTTCATGGCTGCAATCGCCATCTGCAGTGATTTTGGAGCCCAGAAAAATAAAGTCAGCCACTGTTTCCACTGTTTCCCCATCTATTTGCCATGAAGTGATGGGACCGGATGCCATGATCTTCATTTTCTGAATGTTGAGCTTTAAGCCAACTTTTTCACTCTCCTCTTTCACTTTCATCAAGAGGCTCTTTAGTTCGTCTTCACTTTCTGCCATAAGGGTGGTGTCATCTGCATATCTGAGGTTATTGATATTTCTCCCGACAATCTTGATTCCAACTTGTGCATCTTCCAGCCCAGTTTTGATTACTGTAGGTATGCAGTATTGTCTGAGGTATGGGATGGTTATGTTTCCTGCTTTGTCCTTTTTCTTTAGGATTACTTTGACATCTTAGTCTTTTATGGTTCCATATGAAATTTAGGATTATTCTAGTTCTGTGAAAAGGTCATTTCTTTGAATCATCTTTATTTTCCTTTATTAATGTTTTACAGTTCTCAGTGTATAAGTTTTTCATGTTTTTAGTTCGGTTTATCCTTAAGTATTTTATTATGGGCATTGCAATTTTAAAAGATACTTTTTTTTTAAGTTATTTTTTTTACATTCCCTTTATGATATTTCATTATTGGTGTAAAGAAATGCAACTGATTATATACATTAATCTTGTATCCTGCTACTCTGTTGAATTCATTTATCAGTTCTAGTAGATTTGTGTGGAGTCTTTAGGGTTTTCTCTATACAGTATTAATATCATCTACATATAAGACAATTTACTTCTTTCTTCCCAATTTGGATACCTTTTATTTTATTTTTTTCTGATCTGATTGCTTTGGCTAGGTCTTCCAATACTATGTTGAAGAGAAGTGGAATCTGTATTCCAGATTTTAGCAGGAATGCTTTCCACTTTTCACCATTGAGTATTATATTGGCTGTGTGCTTGTCATATATAGTTTTTACTAGTTTGAGATATGTTCCCTCTATACCCACTTTGGTAAGAGTTTTTATCATGGAAGAATGTTGACTTTTGTTAAATGCTTTTTCTGCATCTATTGAGATGATCATGTGGTTTTGGTCTCTTGTGTGTGTGGTATATCATATTGATTTGCATATGCTAAACCATCTTTGTGAACTTGGGATGAATCCCACTTCGTTGTGGTGTATTACTTTTTTTATGTGTTCTTGGATTTGGTTTGCTAATATTTTGAGAATTTTGACATCTGTATTCATTAATAATATTGGCCTGTAATTTTCTTTTTTGGTAATATCTTTGTCTGGTTTTGGTATCAGGGTGATAATGGTTTCATAGACTGTCTTTGGTGGTGTTCATTCCTCTTCAACTTTTTGGGAAAAGCTTGAGAAAGATTGGCATAAATTTTTTGTGTGTTTGATAGAATTCTCCTATAAGCATCTGGTCCCGGACTTTTGTTTGTAGGGGTTTTTTTAAACTAGAGATTCTATTTCAGTTCTAGTGATCAGTATGTTCAAGTTATCTATTTCTTCTTGATTCAGTTTTGTTGGGCAGTAAGTATAATTTTAGAAACGTCCATTTCTTCTAGGTTGTCAAATTTGTTCACCATATTCTCTTATGGTTTTTTGCATTTATGCAATATCAGTTGTTATATCTCCTTTTTTAAATTTCTTCATTTTGTTTATTTGTGTTCTCTCTCTTTTCTTCTTGGTGGGCCTGATCAGAGGCTTGTCAATCTCCTTCATCCTTTCAAAGAACCAGCTCTTGGTTTTATTGACTTTTCTATTATTAGTTTAATCTCTATTTTGTTTATTTCCTCTCTGATCTTTATTATTTCCTCCCTTCTTCTGACTTTAGATTTTGTTTTTTTTGCTTTTTATAATTGTTCTAAATGGTAGTTTAGGCTGTTTATTTGATAGTTTTCTTATATTTGAGTAAGGCCTGTATCACTATGAACTTCCCTCTAATAACTGATTCCGCATCCCATAGATTTTGTAGAGTTGTGTTTTCATTGTCATTTATCTCAATCACTACAGATGGTGACTGCAGCCATGAAATTAAAAGACACTTACTCCTTGGAAGGAAAGTTATGACCAACCTAGATAGCATATTCAAGAGCAGAGACATTACTTTGCCAACAAAGTTCGTCTAGTCAAGGCTATGGTTTTGCCAGTGGTCATGTATGGATGTGAGAGTTGGACTGTGAAGAAGGCTGAGCACTGAAGAATTGATGCTTTTGAACTGTGGTGTTGGAGAAGACTCTTGAGAGTCCCTTGGACTGCAAGGAGATCCAACCAGTCCACTCTGAAGGAGACCAGCCCTGGGATTTCTTTGGAGGGAATGATGCTAAAGCTGAAACTCCAGTACTTTGGCCACCTCATGCGAAGAGTTGACTCATTGTAAAAGACTCTGATGCTGGGAGGGATTGGGGGCAGGAGGAGAAGGGGACGACAGAGGATGAGATGGCTGGATGGCATCACTGACTCGATGGGTCTGAGTGAACTCCGGGAGTTGGTGAGGGACAGGGAGGCCTGGCGTGCTGCGATTCATGGGGTCACAAAGAGTTGGACACGACTGAGCGACTGATCTGATCTGATCTGATGTTTAAATTTCCCCTATGATTTCATCATTGCTTTTTTTTTTTTTTTTAAGTAGTATTTTGTTTAGTCTCCATGTAGTCACTTTTTGTCATTTCTTTTGTGTGGTTGAGTTCTAGTTGCATGCAATTGTGGTCAGAAAAGATGCTTGAGATAATTTCTATATGCTTGCATTTGTTGAGCCTTGTTGTGTGCTCTTGTATGTAGTCAATCCTAGAGAATGTTCTATGTGCACTTGAAAAGAATGTATTCTGGGGCTTTTTTGGATGTAATATCCTGAAAATATCAATTAAGTGTATTTTTTCTGTTGTATCATTTAGTATCTCTGTTGCCTTATTGATTCTCTGTCTGGAAGATCTATTAATGCGACGTGAGTGGGGTGTTAAAATCTCCTATTGTGGTCCTGTCAATTTCTTCCTTTATGTGTTAGTATTTCTTTTATGTATTTGGGTGCTCCTATATTAGGTGAATATATGTTGACAAGTATAAAATCCTCTTCTTGTATTGATCTGTTTATTATTATATAGTGTCCTTCTTTATCTTTTTGATGGACTTTTATTGTGACTCCTGCTTTCCTGTAATTTCTGTTTGCATGAATTATCTTTATTCATTCCCTCCCTTTCAATCTATATGTGTCCTTTGCCCTAAAGTGGGTTTCTCTTAAGCATCAGATTTTAGGCTCCTATTTTTTTTTAATCCAATCTGCCACTCTGTGTCTTTTGATTAGAGCATTTAATCCAATGACATTTAGGGTAATTATTGATAGATATGAATTTATTGATGTTTTAAACCTTGTTTCCCCATTGATTTTATATTTCTTCTTTGTTCTTTTTTGTTTTTCCTTTTTTGGTTTGATGATTTTTCTTTTGTATTATGTTTTCTTTCTTTTGCTTTTTTTTTTTTTTTTTTTTTGGCTTTCTTGAAACTGTTGTATATTTTTGATTTGTGATTACCCTGTTTTTCAAGTATGTTGCTACTGCTGCTGCTGCTAAGTCGCTTCAGTCGTGTCCAACTCTGTGCGACCCCATAGACTGCAGCCCGCCAGGCTCCCCCATCCCTGGGATTCTCCAGGCAAGAACACTGGAGTGGGTTGCCATTTCCTTCTCCAATGCATGAAAGTGAAAAGTGAAAGTGAAGTCGCTCAGTTGTTCTGTCCTTGGGATTTTCCAGGCAAGAGTACTGGAGTGGGGTGCCATCGCCTTCTCCATCAAGTATGTTAACCCCTTGCTATATCTACTTGCCTTAGACTGGTAGTCCTATAGATTCAAACCCAACCTAAGAAAAAATGTTGACATTTTCTTACTCTTCTCCTCCACATTTTATGATTTTGATGATGTCTCCTTTTTTAGATCTTCATGTTCATCCTTTTGCTGTTCATTGTGGTTATCATTACTTTCATATAAAATTAAAAAAAAATTCTGTACTGGCTTAAGTGATTTATTTTCCAATTGTGATTTTCTCTTTCCTTTAGATTCTTTCTTCTTCTCTATTTAAAGATCTCTCAATATTTCTTTTAGGATAGGTTTTGTATTGCTGTATTCTTTTAATTTTTGCTTGCCTGAGAATTTTGCTATCTCTGCTTCTATTCTAAATTATAATCTTACTGGGTAGAGTATCCTAGGTTGCAGATTTTTCCCTTTTAGGACTTTGGATATATCTTGCCACTTCCTTCTGGCCTGTAACATTTCTATAGAGAAATCAGTGATAGCCTTACTGGGGTGGGAGCGGGGGGTGAGGGGATGTTCCCTTGTAGTTAACCCTTTTTCTCTTGATGACTTTAGAATAAAAAAGAATTACATTTTTATTATGTATTGGTGACATATTATAATAATGTTTATCTCATTTGGGACCCTCTGTGCTTCCTCTACTTGAATATCTGTTTCCTTCCTCAGGTTTGGGAAGTTTTCAGCCATAATTTCTTCAAATACATTTTCACTCTCCTTTTCTCTTTCTTCCCCTCTGTAATTCCTATTACATGTAGGTTGGTGCATTTTATATTATCCCACATGTCTCTTATATTGCTTTAATTACTATTTCATTTGGCTTTCTGTCTGCTCTCCTGATTGGGTGATTTTCATCATTCTAACTTCCAGGTCACTTATTTGTTCTTCATCATTCATTGACTTTAGCTTAGCTTTTGTCTCTGTAAATGAGTTTTCTAATTTTTCTTGGTTCCTTTTTATAGTTTCTAGTTCCTTTTTCATTACTCTGTATTTCTGCCAATAGCCTTTCCTAACTTTGTCAGTGTTTCAGTATCTCCTTTTTTAAAATCAGTGATGATTAGAGTGAAGAGGTCTGCTTTATTATTTGTTCTTTCAGGGGAATGTTCTTTGTCTTTTAACTGGGAGTGGTTCCCCTGCTTCTTCATTTTACTTATATTTCTCTTACTCTGTGAGTTTAGTAGAAACAATTATCTACTGTGGTCTTGAAGGGCTATTTGTATGTAGGGACATTCTTGTGTATCTTGTGTGGGTTTAATATATTTGATGCAAGGGCTGTTTTTAGAATGGATGCCTGTCACCTCTTTCCTCAGCATGTGCTAGTTGTTCTCCTCTTGATAGGGAGTGTTCAGGTGTTGCCTGGTCTTGGGGTTCTCTGCAGTGGCAGGCTGCTCAGATGTGCCCCAGGGCATACAGTGGGAGGAGAAGCAGCTCACAACTACTCCTGAGTTTAGGCACAAGAAAGTGGGGGCCTAAGACCACTCCTGGGGTCTGAGCTGGTGGTGGTTGAGGCTTGTGATTGCCTCTGGAGGCCATGCAGGTAATGTCTTCCCCTTTGTAAGTATATGCACAGTGAAAAAGGCTACAATCTGGGTTCTACCCCTCCCCTCATGCACCTCCCAAACAATGGCAACTGGCTTCTAAGGTGGACCAGGCTACCTCCACGTAAACCCCCAGCATGGTCACACTGGATTCCAGCCACCCCAGTCTGTCTCTACACAGTCAACCCCAGTCCTCTCTCCAGGTTGATCTCCAAAGCCAACTTCCAGCACCCAGCTCCCTCCAGCAGTGGCATACGTGTGTCACGTTGGGGAGTGCAGAATGGTAGCACTCACTGTCTGTGTAGTTCTTCCTCTGCTCTGGCTGCTGCAAACTGGCTGGTATTAATATATTCTCCTCTGAAGCTCTGGAGCTTCCTGCCTGTCTCAGTCAATCTCCCCATTGGTGAGGGAGCTTCCCAGGGTGCAGGAACTTTTCCTCTTTCACAGCTCCCTCCAAGAGGCCCAAGTCCCCACCCAATTCTTTTTTTTTCTTCTTCTTCTCTACCTGGTTACATGGAGACTTTCTTGTCCTTTCAGCAGTCTAAGGTCTTCTGCCAGCATTCAGTAGATATTCTGTGAGAATCATTCCACATGTAGACATATCTTTGTTGGGTTTGTGGGAGAGGGTGAGTTTTACCTCCTACTACTCTTACCATCTTGAATGTTTCTCTTGTGCTACTGACTTATTTTTGCTCAATCCTCAAGAAAGTATTAATCAAGTTAATAAGAACTAGGATAATCTTTCTACTCAATTGACTTATAGCAAGTTTGACTGCAAATGCATTCTTTTATCAGGAACTTTCATAGAAAACTCATATTTCTACATCTTAATATTTAGGACAGAAGATAACCAGGGCCTGTTTCCCAAATGACAACAATTGACTGGAGCTGAGTAGCTCTACCTCCTTGAGTCAGGCCCATGTACTCCATCCAGCATGCCTGGTTCATCAATACTCATACCATGTATACATATCCACCTATCATTCTGGCTCCTGCAGTATTCCTGTGGGCATCTGAGTGGGGGATCACCTCTGCTCTGGTTTTCACCACTTGCTGAACATGTACAGAGCCATAGGTACCAGGACTCTTGTTCTAAATGGATATTTTAGAGCACTCCTAGGTCTTATATCTATTTTAGTTTATTAATGCCAAATTTTGGCCTTTGGGGATAAGAAAAATAAGTTTAATGTATAGCTTCCAATCAAACCAAAACATTATGAAGAACAAGCTTAACAAAACCAGAGCCCTTGAAATATTACTCTTGGCTGTAAAAGTCTTTACTTCTAATGATCCAAAAATGGAATAGGAAGCATTACAGCCAAACCATCAAAAATGTGTTTTATTAGCTGGACAGAGTAGAAAATGGGAAACTGTGAACATGAGTATGGCTGTAGAAATTTTAGAAAGCCAAGAAAGAGAGAGCAGATGTGTTGCCTGAGGTGCCCCAAAATAAAGGACTCTTATTGCTCTTCTGAGTAAGAAAGATATTATCCAGGGAATCTCTCTAGAATTTTTCTGATCCTTGCTTAGAACAGCTATGTGTTCCAAAATGAGCACTGACTTCTTCACTTGGTGGCCTTTTATTATTCTTTTCTTGCCAGCTCTTTCATGGTTTAAGAAGCAAGCTAAGGAGGTTTTAGGAATTTGAAGAGAAATGATGTGAAATAACAATTTCAAAGAATGAGCACTCGGGGATTGCTGGGCAAAGTTGAAGGCCAATGTGTAATTAGTGGTTATGATTGTAAAGGTTAGACCTACTAGCAATTTTTAGCACTTTGAATGCACACAGCAAGCACCAACTGGTTGATAATAGGTTTAAAAATATTTAGAAATTCATTTGTAAGGCCATCTCCTTTAATAACTGTTTCCATGGGAGTTGTTTGGGAAGATCCCCAAACAGGAGCCTGGTAGGCTACAGTCCATGGGGTTGCAAAGAGTTGGACACGACTGAGTGACATGGCTATGTGAAGTTGTTTATTATCTGAATATTTAGTTTCTTGAGAAGTCAGCACCATAATGTTTGTAGGGAGGTAGAAAATCCAGGCTCCTCCATCCATGGGATTTTCTAGGCAAGAGTACTGGAGCAGGTTGCCATTTCCTTCTCGAAGAAAATAAGACTAAGCCCAGATGCAAGTTACTGTGATTATGTTCACAGAGGGATTTCTTTTAAACCTGGGGATGACTCTTCCACTAAGAAAGTGAGTTCTAGTCACAGACTTTTGCATATTCTATCACCATATGCACAGTGTATGCATCACTTGGTTTGAAAATAATAGAAAATATCTATCCATTTTGACCATTTTTCAAGGATGTGACCAGAAATAATAAAACTGAGGTGACAAAAAATTCAAAGATGAAGTGAAAGGTGTAGTTCTTCCATGCTGTGGCAAGTCATGGGATCTCCAAACAGAGGGGTAAAGAAAGTAAGTTAAAGAGTAGACAATACGTTATTTTTACCCGCTTGTTCATACGCATTTTTTCATTAAAAATTAATTTTTTATTGGAGTACAGTTGCTTTACAATGCTGTGTCAGTTTCTACTGTAGAGAAAAACAAGCCATACGTATACATATATCCCCTCTCTTTTGAACTTCCTTCCCATTCAGGTCCCTGCTGCTGCTGCTGCTGCTGCTAAGTTGCTTCAGTCATGTCCGACTCTGTGCGACCCCATAGACGGCAGCCCACCAGGCTCCCCCGTCCCTGGGATTCTCCAGGAAAGAACACTGGAGTGGGTTGCCATTTCCTTCTCCAATGCATGAAACTGAAAAGTGAAAGTGAAGTCACTCAGTCATGTCCGACTCTTCGTGACCCCATGGACTGTAGCCTACCAGGCTCCTCTGTCCATGGGATTTTCCAGGCAAGAGTACTGGAGTGGGGTGCCATCGCCTTCTCCAATTCAGGTCCCTACAGTGCATTAAATAGAGTTCCTTGTGCTATATATATATATATATATATATATATGTGGGTTCTCATTAGTCTTCTATTTTATACATAGTATCAATAGTGTATATATGTCAACCCACCCCCCTTTTCCCCCCACGCCCCCTTCCACCTTAGTGTCCATGTATTTGTTCTCAATGTCCATCTCTCTATTTCTACTTTGCAGATAAGATCATCTATACCATTTTTCTAGATTTTACATATATGCTTTAATATACAATATTTGTTTTCCTCTTTCTGACTTTCTTCACTCTGTATGACACTTTCTAGGTCCATCTATGTCTCTGCAAATGGCACAATTTCATGCTTTTTTATGGCTAAGTAATATTCCTGTGTGTGTGTGTACACACCACATCTTTATCTATTTCTCTGTTGATGGGCATTTAGGTTGCTTCCATGTCCTGGTTACTAAAAATAGTGTTGCTTTGAGCACTGGGGTACATGTATCTTTTTAAATTACTTTTTTCTCTGGATATATACCCAACAGTGGGATTGCTGGACCATATGGTAGCTCTATTTTTAGTTTTTAAAGGAACTGTCCTACTGTTTTCCATAGTGGCTGTATCAATTTACTTTTCCACCAACAGTGTATGAAAGTTCCCCCTGTTTCCCCACCCTCTCCAGTATTTATTTTTTGTAGCATATGTGCATTTATATTGCCACTTGAGAATGTTTCTTCAGTGTTTGTCCCATATCAATGTCAACAAACCTTGGTATCTCCAGAGGAAATTTTGAGTCAAGCAGGCACTGAGCATGAAAAAGTGTTTCATCTTCAATGCTGCTTGATTAGTTAACTGCCTTACGATCCAGCAATCCCACTGCTGGGCATACACACTGAGGAAACCAGAAGGGAAAGAGACACATGTACCCCAATGTTCATTGCAGCACTGTTTATAATAGCCAGGACATGGAAGCAACCTAGATGTCCATCAGCAGATGAATGGATAAGAAAGCTTTGGTACATATACACAATGGAGTATTACTCAGCCATTAAAAAGAATACATTTGAATCAGTTCTAATGAGGTGGATGAAACTGGAGCCTATTATACAGAGTGAAGTAAGCCAGAAAGAGAAACACCAATACAGTATACTAACGCATATATATGGAATTTAGAAAGATGGTAACAATAACCCTGTGTACGAGACAGCAAAAGAGACACTGTTGTATAGAACAGTCTTCTGGACTCTGTGAGAGAGGGAGAGGGTGGGAAGATTTGGGAGAATGGCATTGAAACATGTAAAATATCATGTATGAAACGAGTTGCCAGTCCAGGTTCGATGCACGATACTGGTTGCTTGGGGCTGGTGCACTGGCACGACCCAGAGGGATGGAATGGGGAGGGAGGAGGGAGGAGGGTTCAGGATGGGGAACACATGTATACCTGTGGCGGATTCATTTTGATATTTGGCAAAACTAATACAATTATGTAAAGTTTAAAAATAAAATTAAAAAAAAAAAAAGAAAGAAACTAAGAGTTGTTCTCCTACTACCTTAATCCAAAGAGACACATGTAACCTCCATATAGTTAAAGGCAAATGAGAGCTATGGAGGAGTCTTAGTTAATATTCCCTGTACAGGTAGGTCAGATTGTCTGGAGTTAAGAGATTATCCTATGTGTTGAATATTAATGAATTGTTAAAATAGGATTGGGTTGGCCAAAAAGTTCATTTGGATTTTCCATAACATTTTACAGAAAAATTTGAATGAACTTTTTTGGCCAACCTAATATCTGTATAACCACTATACAGACATTTTGGTATGGTTTCTCTCTGTAAATAAAAATGGCAAATAGTGTGTCTTGCTAATTTTCTAAGTTTCCCCAGACTTTAATCCCACAGGAGAGGGTCATTAAGCAGAAGGAGGTATAGTGGGTCCCTTCCTTAATTTAAGGTGTATTACTCTGCTTATGGAGAAGGCAATGGCACCCCACTCCAGTACTCTTGCCTGGAAAATCTCATGGACCGAGGAACCTGGTAGGCTGCAGTCCATGAGGTCACTAAGAGTCGGACACGACTGAGCGACTTCACTTTCACTTTTCACTTTCATGCATTGGAGAAGGAACTGGCAACCCACTCCAGTGTTCTTGCCTGAGAATCCCAGGGATGGGGGAGCCTGGTGGGTTGCCATCTATGGGGTCGCTCAGGGTCGGACACGACGGAAGTGACTTAGCAGCAGCAGCAGCAGCACTCTGCTTAGGCTGAGATAACAAAATACCATAGACTGTGTGGCTTAAACAACAGAAATTTATTTTCTGACAGTTCTGGAGGCTACAAGATCAAGGTCTGTTAGGGTTATGCTTCTGGTGAAAGCTCTCTTTCTCTTGCAATGGCTTCTCACATGACCCTTTTGTGCGTATACTCAGGAAGAGCAAGTTGGAGCTGTCTAGTGTCTCTTCATTTTATGGATGAGGGCCCCACTCTTATTGTTATGACATCATTTAAGCTTGACTACTTACTTACTGGCCCTAACTCCAAATGCAGTCCACATTGTGAGTTCTGGCTTCAACATAAAAATTTAGGTGTGGAGACTTACCTGTATGGCATAGTATATGTTTTTTTAACCAAATTATTTGCTTTCTTCATATTTCTGCAAGTTATCTTTCTCCCTTTGAAGTCTCAGACCCCTAGCTCCTTCTCCTTAACTCAGGATGGCATATAAGCCTCAATTGTCAGGACCATCAAAAAGCCTCATAACTTTGAAAATCTTGTACACTTGAAATTAATTTTTTCTCCTGTTAATCTGTCTAATGTCAATTTAATTATTAGGCCAATCAAAGAACCTAGAAGGGAAGAATGGAAAAGTTTTCTGCCCTACAGTGTATATCAGTGCATATGTGTGTAGTTGAAATGGCAACCCATTCCACTATTCTTGCCTAGAGAATCCCGTGGACAGAGGAGCCTTGTGGGCTGCTGTCAATAGGGTCACAAGGAGTTGGACACAACTGAAGCAACTTAGCATGCATGCATGCATTGGAGAAGGAAACGGCAACCCACTCCAGTATTCTTGTATGGAGAATCCAGGGACAGAGGAGTCTGGTGGACTGCCATCTATAGGGTCGCACAGAGTCAGACACAACGAAGCGACTTAGCAGCAGCAGCAGCAGCAGTGTGTTCAGTTCAGTTCAGTCACTCAGTCGTGTCCGACTCTTCGTGACCCCATGAATCGCAGCATTTCAGGCCTCCCTGTCCATCACCAACTCCCGGAGTTCACTCAGACTCACGTCCATTGAGTCAGTGATGCCATCCAGCCATCTCATCCTCTGTCGTCCCCTTCTCCTCCTGCCCCCAATCCCTCTTAGCATCAGTCTTTTCCGATGAATCAACTCTTCGCATGAAGTGGCCAAAGTACTGGAGTTTCAGCTTTAGCATCATTCCCTCCAAAGAAATCCCAGGGCTGATCTTCAGAATGGACTGGTTGGATCTCCTTGCAGTCCAAGGGACTCTCAAGAGTCTTCTCTAGCACCACAGTTCAAAAGCATCAATTCTTTGGCGCTCAGCCTTCTTCACAGTCCAACTCTCACATCCATACATGACCACAGGAAAAACCATAGCCTTGACTAGACGAAACTTTGTTGGCAAAGTAATGTCTCTGCTTTTAAATATGCTATCTAGGTTGGTCATAACTTTCCTTCCAAGGAGTAAGCATCTTTTAATTTCATGGCTGCAGTCACCATCTGCAGTGATTTTGTAGTTGAATTAACTTCACTAGAATTTTGTTTTGAGTTTTGTATTTATGCCCATGAGGTATATTGCTTTTTAGTTTCCTTTGATTTTGGTGCTAAGATAATCTGTCTCACAGAATGAACTGAGATCTATTCTCTGATCTTCAGTTTTCTATAAACATTTGTGTAGTAACAGTATCTTTTCCTTAAAAATTTGGCAGAAACCAATTATGAAGCCATGTGTTCTTAGAGTTACTTGAAAGAAGTTTTTAAATTATAAATTCAATTATTTTGGTAGAATATACAGCGATATCCAGTTTATCTGTTTCTTCTTGAGAGCTTTGGTAGTTTATATGCAAGGAATTTTTCCATTTTATCTAAACTTTTGAATTAACTGGTATAAAACTGTTCACAAAATTTCCTTTCTATTTCAGTAACTGTAGAATTTGTAGTGATTTCCCCCTCTCAGTCCTGATATTGTTAATTTGTATTTTTCCTCCTGTTTTCCTTGTTAATATGGCTGAAGCTTTACCAATTTAATTGCTCTTCTCAAAGAATCAAGTTTTGGTTCCATTCATTTTCTTTTTTTATTTTCTTTCTGTTTATTTCTGATGATTTTAATTATTCCTTTCTCTGCTGACTTTGGCAGTACTTTGCTCTTTAGTTTTATTTTCTGTAGATGGAAACTAAAGTAATCTTAATTAATTGCCACTCTGTCCTTCCAAATGTTCAGGACAAAACTTTAAATCCTCCTTGGAACTTTAAAAAAAAATATTTTATGCCTTTTATCTAACACACTAGGAAAATTCTGTTGTCTACATGTATAACAAAATCCAGGACTTTTTACTCATTTCCAATGCTATAGTCCTGGTCCAATTCACTGTTTTTCTTGCCTGGGTTATTTCAACAGTTTCTAATTTATCTCCCTTCATCTATCCTTGTCCCTATATAATGTATTCTCAATATACAGCCAGATTGATTCTTTAAAAAATAAAAAAGTAGTTCAGATCATGTCACATACCTAAAGACCTTCCAATGGCTTCTTACCTTCCTTAAGCCAAAGTCCTCACTATGACCTCCAAAGCCCTAGATGATGTGGAGCTCTGTTAACTCTCTAACCTGATTACTTACAAGACCCCAATCTTGTTTTTATTTTTTAAATTTAGTTTTATTTTTCCAGCTTTATTGAGATATAATTGACATATAGAATTGTGTAAGTTTAAGGTGTACATGTTGACTTGATACAATAATTAGTTTGGCCATAAAGTTCCTTCAAGTTTTCCATAAGATGATACAGAAAAAAACTGAATGAATTTTTTAGTCAACCCAATAAATATTGCAAAATGATTATGACCATAGCATTAGGATTCCTATCTCTTAATCTGCCTTACACAGACTAATCTTTTCACTATTCTTTAAATGTCCTTTGCACTATTTCCTCTGACTAGAAATATCTTTCCCCAAATATGCATATGACAATACTTATTTCTTTCAAATCTTTGTTCAGTTGACCCTTTTCAACTATATTTTAAAATATGTATTCCCCTCCCTTACATATGATTTCTCACCCTTGAAAATCCTTCTTAACCATGCCTCATTCTGTTTTGTTCCATATAACTTACTGCCTTCTATATACAACTTTTCTCATGTTCATTTTTTTTTTAATTTCCCCTCTAGAATGTTAACCCCATGTGTGTAGGTTCTTTTTTCTATCTTCTATATTTCTAATATATTATTAATACTAGTGCCCTAAATAAGTCGAGTTCAAAAAAATCAGATCAGATCAGTCACTCAGTCGTGTCCGACTCTTTGCGACCCCATGAATCGCAGCACGCCAGGCCTCCCTGTCCATCACCAACTCCCGGAGTTCACTCAGACTCACATCCATAGAGTCAGTGATGCCATCCAGCCATCTCATCCTCTGTCGTCCCCTTCTCCTCTTGTCCCCAATCCCTCCCAGCATCAGAGTCTTTTCCAATGAGTCAACTCTTCGCATGAGGTGGCCAAAGTACTGGAGTTTCAGCTTTAGCATCATTCCTTCCAAAGAAATCCCAGGGCTGGTCTTCAGAATAGACTGGTTGGATCTCCTTGCAGTCCAAGGGACTCTCAAGAGTCTTCTCCAAACCACAGTTCAAAAGCATCAATTCTTCGGTGCTCAGCCTTCTTCACAGTCCAACTCTCACATCCATACATGACCACAGGACAAACCATAGCCTTGACTAGATGAACCTTTGTTGGCAAAGTAATGTCTCTGCTTTTGAATATGCTATCTAGGTTGGTCATAACTTTCCTTCCAAGGAGTAAGCGTCTTTTAATTTCATGGCTGCAATCACCATCTGCAGTGATTTTGGAGCCCAGAAAAATAAAGTCTGACACTGTTTCCACTGTTTCCCCATCTATTTCCCATGAAGTGAAGTGATGGGACCAGATGCCATGATCTTCGTTTTCTGAATGTTGAGCTTTAAGCCAACTTTTTCACTCTCCACTTTCACTTTCATCAAGAGGCTTTTGAGTTCCTCTTCACTTTCTGCCATAAGGGTGGTGTCATCTGCATATCTGAGGTTATTGATATTTCTCCCGGCAATCTTGATTCCAGTTTGTGTTTCTTCCAATCCAGCGTTTCTTATGATGTACTCTGCATATAAGTTAAATAAGCAGGGTGACAATATACAACCTTGAAGTACTTCTTTTCCTATTTGGAACCAGTCTGTTGTCCCATGTCCGGTTCTAACTGTTGCTTCCTGACCTGCATACAAATTTCTCAAGAGGCAGATCAAGTGGTCTGGTATTCCCATCTCTTTCAGAATTTTCCACAGTTTATTGTGATCCACACAGTCAAAGGCTTTGGCATAGTCAATAAAGCAGAAATAGATGTTTTTCTGGAACTCTCTTGCTTTTTCCATGATCCAGCGGATGTTGGCAATTTGATCTCTGGTTCCTCTGCCTTTTCTAAAACCAGCTTGAACATCAGGAAGTTCACGGTTCACATATTGCTGAAGCCTCGCTTGGAGAATCTTGAGCATTAATTTACTAGCGTGTGAGATGAGTGCAATTGTGTGGTAGTTTGAGCATTCTTTGGCATTGCCTTTCTTTGGGATTGGAATGAAAACTGACCTTTTCCAGTCCTGTGGCCACTGCTGAGTTTTCCAAATTTGCTGGCATATTGAGTGCAGCACTTTCACAGCGTCATCTTTCAGGATTTGGAATAGCTCAACTGGAATTCCATCACCTCCAATACTTGTTAATAAATTAATTAAAACTGTTAAATGTCTGTGTAACACTCGACATTGTGAGTAAAGCTCTTCTCCCACTTCGGTTGCACTGCTGACACCTAGCATTCCTCCTCTGTGAACTGCCTTTGGGGCTCTGGCCCTCCTTTGCCCACATGGAGGAAACAGCTGCTGCTTCTAAGTTCCTTCAGTTGTTTCCAACTCTGTGCGACCCCATAGACGGCAGCCCACCAGGCTCCCCCGTCCCTGGGATGCTCCAGGCAAGAACACTGGAGTGGGTTGCCATTTCCTTCTCCAATGTATGAAAGTGAAAAGTGAAAGTGAAGTGGCTCAGTCATGTCCGACTCTTCGCCCCGCCATGGACTGCAGCCTACCAGGCTCCTCCGTCCATGGGAGTTTCCAGGCAAGAGTACTGGAGTGGGGTGCCATTGCCTTCTCTGGAAACAGCTGAAAGGACCCTTAACCAATGCAAATACAGGAGTATGAATATGAAAGCCCAGTTCTCTTCCTCAGGGCACTACAAACTTTGAGGCATAATTTATACTGCAGAGTCGCCCTTTGTCATCAAGCTGCCATTTCCATAGTAGGACTTTGTCTGATTCTGCAATCGTGCTTGGATTCTTTCTCTTCCCTATTCTTCCTCTTATTTCTCCATAGTTCTTAGGGCACTTTCTTAAAAAGACACTTACACATGAATTCTTACTTCAGAGGGTGTTTCTCAAGCTTTGCCCCAAGATATTCTATCTACTTGGAACATATTTCTAGAATAATTGTTGGGTAAGGTATAATCTACATTTTTAAAGTTCTTTGTCCAATACTGAAGTTTTAGCCTCAAGGAGAGGAGATAAAAAGAATTATATGATGTTTATTCTATTTGGTTGACAAAAGCATAATGAATATGCTACCTAATAACTGAATAATACTGGGGGCTCAGATGGTAAAGAAGCTACCTGCAACGTGGGAGACCTGGGTCAATTCCTGGGTTGGGAAAATCCCCTGGAGAAGTTAATGGCTACCCACCCCAGTATTCTGGACTGGAGAATCCCATGAATAGAGGAGACTGGCAGGCTACAGTCCATGGGGTCACAAAGAGATGAACATTATAGAGCAACTTCTTCACAGAAACCCAAGAGCTTCAAAACTTTTAGAAAAATAAGATTTTCTGACTTTTGAGGCCAGTGGATTTTTCTGTAAATGTTTCCCTAATTTCTTATTCAACAAATAATGTTTTAATACACACACACATTTTCTGTTTTTTGTTTGTGGGGACCTTTGCAGCTTAATTTTCAGGAGAAGGGAATGGCAACCCACTCCAGTATTCTTGCCTGGAGAATCCCATGTACTGAGGAGACTGGTAGGTTATAGTCCATGGGGTCACAATGAGCCAGCCATGACTAAGTGACACATTTTGCAGCTTAATTATGAAAATGAAGTATACACATATTGGTATACTTAGGCAAAAGATTAACTTATGATGATCTAGCTCTAAGAAAATGAGGTACACACATATTGGTATACTTATGCAAAAGTTTAACCTCATGATGGTCTAGCTCTAAGAAAGGGACAAAATCAATATTAATGGGGATGTGACCCATCTCTTTAAGTATCTGGAGGAGATACTAGCCAAAGGATGAATAGAAAAGAAACATTTGTTCTTAGGCTAAATGGTTTACCAGGAAAGAAGTAAAAAAAAAAATATATATATATATATATGAATTACAATTTTCCCTCTTTGGAGACTAGAAGGAAAAAAATATTACTGCTTTTTCCTGAATAACCATTCTCTGAATGCTATCCCATTTTTAATTATTTGAGCACCTATGTAGCTACAATTATCCTTATGCAGGTAAGTGATATGATGGGGTGGAGGGAATGCTATGAAGTGAACTCGCTCAGTCACGTCCAACTCTTTGCGACCTCATGGACTGTAGCCTACCAGGCTCCTCTGTCCATGGGATTTTCCAGGCAATAGTACTGGAGTGGATTGCCATTTCCTTCTCCAGGGGATCTTCCCAACCCAGGGATCGAACCCGGGTCTCCCGCATTGTAGACAGACACTTTACCGTCTGAGCCACCAGGGAAGATGCTACCTTATTCTGAATAAGGTACAACATTTTTTATAACTGACTTCTTCACACATACCATCTGAGAATACACATGAATAGCTGTTAAATGGAGCAAACAAGCACCTAAGCTGCCTTAATAAGAATGTTTTCTTCATTAAAAAAAAAAAAAAGGTTGCAGAATTACTCTTGTCCTTACTTTCCGGAACCAAATCTACTTAGTGTTCACTAAGTATTAAGGAAAATTATTTGTCTACAATTAAAGTAAGAAGGCTTTTCTCTTTGTTCATGCTTCAAATATCTCTGTTTGTTCTTCAAAAGGAACCAGAGCCTTGAACACTCAGAATACATAAAATATTTCTGTGTAATCTTCTTTGATTAGAACTGTTCAGTCAATATAAAAAGGCAGTTGAGAAATATTTAACTAAAACTACCAAAATATTCAGCCATATATTTAAAAATTCTAACTATTAATTCAACTCATTAATCTCCATTAAAATTCTAGTGCTTTAAATTAATTTACCCAAGGCTATAATACATTAAGCAAATGTCTAATGGTATTTGCTTCTGTAACAATTCAACAATGCATGTTTGGTTTACTTCTCAATCTCTCTCTGTCTCTTTTTGTCTATGTCACTCTTTTTTTCTATTGGCCATTAACTGTGTGACCTTGGGCAGGTTATTTAATTTAATCTCTTTGTTCCTCAGCTTACTCAGCTTTATATTGGAAAATATAATAGTAAAACTGCTATGAGGATTTTACTCTATTTTAGGATCTACTTTGATCAAACTCTCAACTTCAATCTCTAAATTACTTACAATGGGGTAGATTATCTCTATCCAGACCTTGGAAGCCAATGACCAAGGGAGGCCAAAAGAGACTAAGATAGAAAGCAGCACCCACATTTCCTCTGGAAACTCCTAAAGGAATCTTACTATTTTCAGATCTCTTATAATGTTTCACTCATGACCAAAGTCTTCAGTGGCTCACCATTTCCTGTAAATACTATTTACAGCCTGATATTTAAGGATGTTATTAATATTGTCTCCACACATCTTTCAGCCCTCCTTACCATCACTGTGGTAAGTGATGCTTCATCAATGTGCTTCATCCCAATGGACTACTTAGTGTATTTTTAATTTTTCCAACTTTACATCAGTTTTCTGGAATGTTCTTCTTGAGCCTCGTTGGTAAAATCATACTCATATTTCAAAACATATCGTACAGTCTCTCTTCATAGGGGCAGAAAGACTTTTTCAAGTATTTGCACACATCCATACTCATTTCCGATCCTCCACGATCTGGCAGACACAAATGAATGGTTTGTGAGCTCTTTATCAACTGAACTTCATAGCAGTTAACTTGTCTCTATAATGGTGACTATTTGTGCTTACATCTTTGCCAATATAATCATTTATCAAATTGCCAACGTCCGTTGAATCATAGAAAAAGCGAGAGAATTCCAGAAAAACATCTACTTCTGCTTCATTGACTACGCTAAAGCCTTTGACTACACTAAAAGCCTTTGACTATCACAACAAACTGTGGAAAATTGTCAGAGATGAGAATACCAGACCACCTTACCTGCGTCCTGAGAAATCTGTACGCAGGTCAAGAAACATCAGTTAAAACTGGACATGGAACAATGAACTGGCTCCAAATTGGGAAAGGAGTATATCAAGGCTGTATATTGCTACCCTGCTTATTTAACTTATATGCAGAGTACATCATGCAAAATGCTGGGCTGAGTGAAACACAAACTGGAATCAAGATTGCCAGGAGAAATAGGTCACTTCAGGGACTCTTGAGAGTCCCTGGACTGCAAGGAGATCAAACCAGTCAATCCTAAAGGAAACCAATCCTGAATATTCATTGGAAGGACTGATGCTGAAGCTGAAGCTCCAATACTTCGGCCATCTGATGCGAAGAGCTGACTCATTAGAAAAGACCCTGATACTGGGAAAGATTGAGGGCAGGAGGAGAAGGGGATGACAGAGGATTAGATGGTAAGATGGCATCACCAACTCAATGGACATGAGTTTGAGCAAGCTCCGGGAAATGGTGAAGGACAGGGAAGCCTGGCTTGCTGCAGTCCATGAGGTCACAAAGAGTCATATTCTTGTCTTCTCTATTCAGTTTAAAATTATTTGAAACAGAAATAATGATAACTGTTACCTTGGAAATGCCTACTACAGTGCCCTGTTATTAGTAAGACCATAATACATATTTAGGAAATTAAGATGAATTGAGCAATCCTTCTCACATTACAGGCTCTTACACTGCACACATCCACCTTTCATTAATAATCTACCAACTCTGTAAACTGAAAACTTAGTCTGAATCCTCCTCTCCTTCCTCTCTGCTCAAGAATTTAGCATCAAGGGCCTATCTGCTGTATAAATTGCCAGAAGGCGAGAAAGACTTTGATTACAGTTGTTGCTTTTTCTCTTTATTGGCCTCTACAGGATTTGTTTCTTTTTTAAAGCATTCTCCCAGTAGTCACATACCCAGCTAATGTTTACACTTATAATTATTCATGTCATTAGCAAATTTATTTCACCTCTCATTAGAATACACTAAAATGTTATACTAAAATAGGACAACAAAACCAATAATACATCACATACAATCTACTCAGACAATCTGATAAGAGCAGAGGGGATTTAACTTCAAAGGGAAAAAGACAGCTGAAGTTAAGACGATTCTACCAGGTTATCATGTTGCCTTTAGTAATTTATTTGAAGAGAAAGAGTGCTGGCTCTGTAACTGATGCTATGGAAAATGAAATGAGAATTAATCATGGAAGGATGTCACAGTGCTGGAGAAAGGAGAAACTAAGAGGTAACTGACATTTTTTCAAAGGGGCCTCAGATTAACTATGCCCACAGGGACTTTGTGGAATTGTAACCAGGACTTAACAGTAATAATAACATATTTTTGAAAAGAATACTTTATCATCCTTGCTATGTGGAATTTGTAAGTTGTATGCTTCTGGACTCCAAAAACTATGGCCCTTCAAGGGAGAAATAACTCTATTATTTTTTTTTAGATGTTTATGAAGTCTTTCAGCAGTGTAAAGAGGTGACTTGATATATTCATCAGTTCTAGATACATTTAAAGAGAATCTTCTGTATGCCTGGCTCTCTTTTAGGGGCGGGGGCATACAATAATAAATAAAATAGATAAACAAAACAGATAAAACTCCTTCCTTGCATGAATTTCCTTCCTAATGATAGGAGACAGATAAGAAAACAATATAAATAAAATATGCAACATGTTAGATAATAATGGATACTGTGCAAGAAAAAAGAAAGTAAGCATAGATTTCACAGAGAGTATGACAGTTAAGCAGATACCTGAAGAAGGGCTCAGGAGAAACACCATTGTATAACTAGAAAAAGAGCATTTCAGGCAGAAACAGTACAGAGAATTTGAGGAATGAGTGCAATTGGTTTGTACAAGGAAAAGCATGGAAGCCATTCTAACTGGAACAGGATGAGTGGGGAGCAAGGGTAGTAGAGATGAGGCCAGACCACAGAATGTCTTGTAGGTCATTACTAGGACGTTAGCTTTTGTCTGACTGGCATGGTAAGGAAAGAAAAGTTTCAGTAGAGGAGTGACAGAATATGATTTATATTTTAACAGAATCACCATCTGTTTTGTTGAAAATAGACAGCAGGAGGGCAAGGAAAGAAACAACAGGACTGATTAGAAGGTTACTGTAGTGATCCAGGCGACAGAGACAGAGGCTTGCACCAGCTTTGTAGTGGTGGGGGGCTGAGAAGTGGTTGGAATTAGCATCTGTTGATGGATCTGACAGGCAGATATAAAAAAGAATTCAAGGGTGGCTTCAGATGTTCAGTTTGGCAATTAGCAGTGTCGGTAAACAGAGCTGGTATTTTCTGGGACAAGAAACACAGGTAGACCTGAGAGTAAAATAGTTTGAGAGGAAAGAACTGCATAAGGTACAGAAGATTGCAAATAGTTTAGCTTCCGTAAAGTATGGTGGGTGTGAATGGAGACAGTGGTAAATATGGTTGGACAGGTAGCCTGGGACTATATTGCATAGACAGTGGGGTCGTGTTGGTACTGGATGAGGTTCTTCGGAGTCCTTTATAGTTTCCTAAAAGCAGGGCGGCTTTTCTTCAATATGAGAGTTGCACAGGTGGCTTATCTCTTGAAACCTCCAAAGTCACACTTCAGGCTCCAGCTGAATTAATGGCCCCTGTTCAAAACCCCTAAGGGGTCTGTCTGCATTGCATTACTGCCCTGTGGGCTACTCTTCTATGAAGCCTGGGGGTTCGAGGGTAGCTTCCTAGCTCTCTCTTCCCTCTTGTTGCTCAGAGAAAGGAGAAATATCCCACATTTCAATGTTAATCACTGCAGTGAGACAACTAACAG
This sequence comes from Bubalus kerabau, assembly GCF_029407905.1. Lineage (NCBI taxonomy): Eukaryota > Metazoa > Chordata > Mammalia > Artiodactyla > Bovidae > Bubalus > Bubalus kerabau. The sequence goes on along the minus strand of NC_073634.1, from coordinate 34,721,568 downwards.
CAAAACCAAAACAGAACGAAACCCAAATAAAGTCAAAGACATCTTATAAAGCTCTTCTGGGTATATGCTCTGCCTTTTAGTTTTGACTTCCTTCTGAGATAACAGGAAGTGATCTGCTGAGACAGTTCACTTTACTTAATGTCCCCCAGTCTCCATATCAACTTGAGATGTTTGGGGATAACTCCATGATGTACTGCCATTTTTATTGACAGTAAGAATAACAATCCAACTTAATAAACCGTTTTCCCAAGTAAGAAAGATGTGTGACAAGACATAGAAGCAAGTACCACATACACTTGGCTAACTGGTGAAGTCAGATTTCAGGGTCAGAAGCCCCTCCCAGAGTTAAACCAGATGCTTAGATAATGTGGATAGGATTCTGATGCAACCCTCTCATTGTTCTAGGCCACTGCATTGACTAGACTCACAGAGTGTTCCTTTAAACACAATGACAGCTAGTTAAAGTTTAACCACAAGTGAGTAGAAATCCATGAGTTCTAAAAAACACATTCAAGTAGATAGAATAGTGTAAAATCTCATCCAAGTGGGTAGAACAGTATGAAGCTTGTTGCATTCAAAAGTAGTTAAATGTACCAAAACTTAAAGTCAAGGCAATGAAAGGTAATAGTCTTAGAACTGAAGCACCACTATTGTTGAGGGAAAAAAAAATTGTTTACTTTTACTTTTCATTCTGAGTCTGTCTCTGCTATTGACTTAATGTGTGATCCTAGTCCAGGCAATTCACCTCCCTCTGTCTCATCATCTTTTGAGCAAGAATAATAGCATCAAGTTTCCTTTTAAGGCATGTTAGGAGGAATAGATGCTTATTATAAAGAACACTTATTTTCTGAAGCATTGTTTACATGAACATGTTCATGAATATTTTTGAAGAAACACTCTGAATTATAAGCATTTGACTTTGGCCTTGAAGGAATCTCTTGGGTTGCCTGTAGTTCAGAAGCTGAATCTGACTTATGCATATCACCTAGGCTTATATTGTTTATTCACTTTTGATGTTTTAGCTGTGGCAAATACTCATGTAGCGAAATCATCTTCAAATAATCATATGGTGAATAACCATGCTTGCTGATAAAAAAAGTACAGGACCAAATCTTGAGAGGATCTGGGTTTCACTCAGTTACAAACCGTTGTTTTACAAACCCCTAGAAAAAAAGAGATTCAATGTGATCTCCCCAGTTTTCTCAATAGAGAAGTCTGCACTTCCTCCTGTTATCATCCTATGCCTTTCCTGAAATAATAACAGCTAAATGAAATAGCAATACCTAAGTTTAATGAGCACTTACAATGCACCAGGAAGATCCTCTGGAGGAGGGCATGGCAATCCACTCCAGTATTCTTGCCTGGAGAATTCCATGGACAGAGGAACCTGGTGGACTATAGTCCGTGGGGTTGCAAAAAGCTGGACAGGACCAAGGGACTAACACTTTTGCTTTCACTTACTATATACGCCAGTGCTTTGATGTATTACATTGAAAAATAACTATTATTTTTCCTATTTTAGAGCTGAGGAAACTGAGACACAAAGAGATTAAGTAACCTGCCAGAGGTCACAGAGCTAGCAAAGGGCAGAGATAAAGAGGGACAGAGAGATGAAAGAGAATACAAAATTGCTTAGTACACAGAAGATGGTTAATGAATGCTTGCCCCTTTCTCTCTCTCCTACCCTCATCCCTTTCAATGCACGTATGAACTTATTTAGCAGTTTAGTTCAGTTCAGTCGTTCAGTCGTGTCCGACTCTTTGTGACCCCATGAATCGCAGCACGCCAGGCCTCCCTGTCCATCACCAACTTTTGGAGTTCACTCAAACTCATGTCCATGGAGTCAGTGATGCCATCCAGCCATCTCATCCTCTGTCATCCCCTTCTTCTCCTGCCCCCAATCCCTCCCAGCATCAGGGTCTTTTCCACTGAGTCAACTCTTTGTATGAGATGGCCAAAGTATTGGAGTTTCAGCTTTAGCATCAGTCCTTCCAATGAACACCCAGGACTGATCTCCTTTAGGATGGACTCGTTGGACCTCCTTGCAGTCCAAGGGACTCTCAAGAGTCTTCTCCAACACCACAGTTCAAACGCATCAATTCTTTGGTGCTCAGCTTTCTTCACAGTCCAACTCTTACATCCATACATGACCACTGGAAAAACCATAGCCTTGACTAGACGGACCTTTGTTGGCAAAGTAATATCTCTGCTTTTTAATATGCCATGTAGGTTGGTCATAACTTTCCTTCCAAGGAGTAAGTGTCTTTTAATTTCATGACTGCAGTCACCATCTGCAGTGATTTTGGAGCCCCCCAAAATAAAGTCAGCCACCATTTCCACTGTTTCCCCATCTATTTCCCATGAAGTGATGGGACCAGATGCCATGATCTTAGTTTTCTGAATGTTACTACTTATTAATTCATCCATCTATTCATCTATTTATTTTTGGCCCAGCATCTTCTGAGCTCGACCATATGACCAGAATTGTGCTCAGCCCATAAGAGGCTTTATATCACTGGATTTTCTTCACAACAATTCTCTAAGAAGAATCTTACATCTGTCTGCATTTTATGGATGTAGAAATTTGGCTTAATGATGTTAAGTCAATTTTTCAAGATTGTAAAGCTAGAGAGTTGTGGCCTCTCCCTGTTATCATTTTATATTTGTGGAGGGCAATTAGCACTCTTATTTCTTTCCCAAGGCACTGCCAAATTTGTTTTTGCTATTGCTAAGTCACTTCAGTCGTGTCCAACTCGGTGTGACCCCATAGATGGCAGCCCACCGGGCTTCCCCGTCCCTGGGATTCTCCAGGCAAGAACACTGGAGTGGGTCGCCATTTCCTTCTCCAATGCATGAAAGTGAAAAGCGAAAGTGAAGTCATTCAGTCGTGTCCAACTCTCAGCGACCCCATGGACTGCAGCCTTCCAGGCTCCTCTGTCCATGGGATTTTCCAGGCAAGAGTACTGGAGTGGGGTGCCATTGCCTTCTCCCAAATTTGTTATAGTGGACTAAAATTACAAAGATTGCAAATTCCTCATGGGATAGAATAATGTCATGCATGATTCTATGTATATCATGTGTGCCTAGGGTAGATGCATAATAAATTCTTACTAATTGAGTTTGTGGAGTAAATATTATCTTTATTACATAATTGAGGACATCAATTTTATAAACTGTTTAAATAATTTCCTTAACATCTACAAGGTTAATATAATGTACCACTCAAACCATGACATTTTAGAAGTGAAGGGCTGTCCCTATGCATGAGGGGCACTAGCCTACCCGGGGGCTGTGTGGTCTGACCCCGATTACTGTTACCCTATTAACATTACACAACTGATTGCTTGTCTGATGTTAACTGAAGAGTTTTCAGAGCCTCAACATTTTGTACAGTAAGAAATAGTGGAAAATGTTATTTCAACACCTTACCATTCCTTTCTCAACAGCACAAAATCTCTCACTTTTTCTCCTGGCAGAATCATGGGTGGGGAGTGTTAAGCTCTTCTTAGAAACTTCTCAAATCTTTGTAACTTAACATTTAATAACAACTGATGCAGACATACCAGCCAAGTAATTTCTACAGGTTTTAGTGAAAGAGTGAATGGAAATCTGCAGCCTATCCGAGGTTTCTAAAACATCAAGCATTTGATAAATGGATCTTGCCTTTATGCAAACCATTTCAATTGCTAAGCCTTCATTTTTATATTCTGTACATATACCCCCATATACCATATATGTGTGTGTGTGTAGGGAATATAATCCTGAGTGTGCATATGTAGTGGCTACAAATCAAGATTGAATCATTTCTAAACTGTAATATTTTTTCAGTTCTTCTTTAAAATATATGCATATTGAATAACAGGCAAACACAGGTCACCCAGCACACACAGGATCACTTTTCACTTTGAAAAAAATTAAAAAAGCAAGAGATTGTGCAAAAATGTCCTGAGTATTAGTTATGTCAAAATGACCTTATAACTTGTAGAAAACAGATCTAATTGGGAGCTTAACAGCAACTAATGACTGGTAAAGGCTCCATCCAAAGACAAATGTTCCTGGTATTCTTGCTTTAGAAACTACTGCAGGCATAGCTTATGAAGGAACTAAGACCCTGACTAGATAAGCACTAGCTTCCCTGGTAGTTCAGCTGGTAAAGAATCCACCTGCAATGCAGGAGACCTCAGTTCGATTCCTGGGTCAGGAAGATCCCCTTGAGAAGGCATAGGCTACCCACTCCAGAATTCTTGGGCTTCCCTTGTGGCTCAGATGGTAAAGAATCCACCTGTAATATGGGAGACCTGGGTTCAGTCCCTGGGTTGGGAAGATCCCCTGGAGAAGGAAATGGCAACCAACTCCAGTATTCTGGCCTGGAGAATTCCATGAACTGTATAGTCCACGGGGTCACAAAGAGTCGGACACAACTGAGTGACTTTCACTTTCAGGTAAGCACTAAAAACTCAGCCCTTGCATGATGAAACCATTATTTTCATGTAGCCGCAGGAAAATCCAGTAAATCTAAAAAATTTGGGGAGGTGATGCATGGAGGTTGGCACAGTAAACATCTAGAGAATTTAAGCTACATAATTTGAGATGAATGGTGTCTACTGGATATCTGAAAAGACTGCAGAGCTCAGAATGGACATCTAGCTGGTGTGAGAAAGAATAGTTACCTGTTTGTACTTTGTGTTTGATAGGTGAGTTGCATTTAGGGAAAGATTTATAAAGTTCTTCTGTGTGTGCTCAACTAGAATTTTTGCACAGGTTTCTTAAAGGTTTCAGTGCCACTGAACCCCTGAATGCACACACATATACACATGAACACTCCTGCACATGTGTGCTCACAGACACGTGCACACAGGTGCAACTTGCATGTCTTTGGTAATGTCTCCCCATTAAAAAAGGTCTTAGCGATAATTTCAGAGACAGAAAGGAAAATATTTTAATGTGGGATCTTTGTTTATGGCTGATTTTAATGTTTTCCATGCTTTTCTGTCTTGATAGAATAATAGGTTAGCAATGGGAAAGGCTTATAAAGCTTAATAGTCGTGTAATGCAAAGTTTCCACCTTGGCATTTCCTTCATTAAATTTGTTAGAAAATGAGCTAAAAATAAGATACCCTATTTTGAAGAACTGATCAGTGAATGCCACTCTTCGAGAGAGTTTTCCAAAAGCATTTGTGTGTGGTACTACTGCATAGGAGTGGCCTAATTCAAATGCTTAATACCTGAGGTGAAACTTGCCCTCTGTAGTCAGAACTGGTTTCAGGTGTTTTCACTCTAAATCTTCAGAAAAATCCTTTCCAAAAATCTCATTTGAAAAGAATATTGCTTATTACACCATGAAAATACATAAGGTCCTTTATCAAACAGCTGCATGGGAGACTCACCTTATCCATGATCTTTTATTCTCAAGCTCAGACTAAAATAGATATAGCCACCTGACTGTAGGATGAGAAAATGAGCTTTCATGGTTCATTGTTGGTATTTTGAATGCTCCATTCCTTACTCCCAAGCCAACACCCTCCCCAATAAAAATACCACCACCAACAAAAACTCTACCTGCTATGTAAACAACTTGCTCTATTTAAACAAAAGATGGTCAAATCTATGAACTCTTATCCATTGAATGCCCAGCATACGGATGACTAAATCAACAATAAGCAGACTAAACCAGTGATTAAGGAGTAAGCAGTTCAGAGATACAAAAAAAAAAACAAGAAAATTTTTGGAAACATTGATATTTTAGATTTCAAAAGAAATTATCACAGGAAATTTCAAAAGTGTTTAAAATTTTCTTGGGTTTATTTTACAGTTTAGTATTTTAAGTACCAAAGACTTTGTTCCATAAATTTCTCAGGATTTAGAGGCACTTAATTTCTTAGTATGATCCTATTACACCTCACAATGAACTCTGTAGGTCCTTTTTGCAATTACACATAAATATCAAATTTAACACAAATATCTACTCTAAGCTCAGTATCTTCTGCTTCACTCCATCACCTCATGAATCTCTGATTCCCATTTCTGTTATCTCCTGCCTTCTTGACTGACCCCATACACATCATACTTCCTTCACAAGCTTTATCACACTACATATGCTTAAGTGAATATGATTTTTCTCTGCAAGATTCCCCTTTAGCATCATATTTAAAAATTCCAAAAGTTATCCCCTATTTAAAACAACCTAACTGATCAGATAAAACACAACTTGGCTGCATCCACTCTGGCTGTGATATGGTTAAAGCTATTTCAAACCCATACTAATTATGAATAACTAAACAAACAGTTTAAGTGACAGGTATTATAATATTTGCATAAACAGTGTGGTATGGGAGCCCAGAGAAAGGAGCATTTGTCAGTAAGCACTCTTGATGTAAGAGAGAAACTGACTCCAGCTTGATTTATGGGGAAAACTATAAAGACAGTAAGAAAAGGAAAAGGGGCTGGAGAACTAGGCTTGAAAACTGGACAGGAATTGGGCAAGCAAAGACCATGATGTGGAGCAAAATCTAACCTGCTGGCCATTGCATTCCTTCTGATCAATCCGTGAATTTGCTCCTTTGCATCATTCACTCAAAATTCAAAGTGCTGATAGCCGAGTACTTGAGTACTGGGAGCTGTATCAATTTTAGATCACATACTTGTCCTGGAGTTTCAGGGCATTAGGGACAAGAAGAATTTGGCCTGGTAATTTCATGATTTAATACGGGGAGCCAACAGTGACAACTGCAAACTGCGAATCCCTCTCACCCAAATGCCGTGCACACTGCCGAGTTCCCGGGAGGGAGAGGATGCTACTAATAGAAAGGGTGGTGGGTTGGACAGTGACCAACTAAAGAATTAACAAATGTCTGTTTCAGTTCAGTTCAGTCACTCAGTCGTGTCCGACTCTTTGCGACCTCATGGACTGCAATATGCCAGGCTTCCCTGTCCATCACCAACTCCTGGAGCTTACTCAAACTCATGTCCATTGAGTCGGTGATGCCATCCAGCCATCTCATCTTCTGTCGTCCCCTTCTCCTCCTGCCTTCAATCTTTCCCAGCATCAGGGTCTTTTCCAATGAGTCAGTTCTTCGCATTAGGTGGCCACAGTATTGGAGTTTCAGCTTCAGCATCAATACTTCCAATGTATATTCAGGACTGATTTCCTTCAGGATTGATTGGTTTGATCTCCTTGTAGTCCAAGGGACTCTCAAGAGTCTTCTCCAACACCACAGTTCAAAAGCACCAATTCTCTGGCGCTCAGCTTTCTTTGCAGTCCAACTCGCACATCCATATGTGACTACTGGAAAAGCCATAGCTTTGACTATGTCTGCTTACTGAATCTAAGTCAGTGTCCTTGGTTAGAGAAAAGACCTAAAAGGAATGTGTTCCTGAAGAAGTATCATTTAAACTGAAAGACAAGTTAGAATTTGTAAACTGAAGGAAATTAAGAATGAAGAATTTTTTTAAAAAATTGAAGTATTGTTGATTCACAATGTTGTATTTCTGGTATACAACAAAGTCATTCAGTTTATACATACACAAATATATGCACATGTATGTACATGTATGTGTATATATAAATGGACACATACTTTTTCATGTTCTTTTCCATTATGGTTTATTACAAGATATTGAATATAGTGCTCTGTGCTATAGAGTAGGTCCTTGTTGTTTATTTATTTTATATATAATAGTTTGTATCTCCTAATCCCAAACTCCTAATTTATCCCTCCCTTCTGCTTTTCCTCTTTGGTAACCATAAGTTTGTTTTCTATGTCTGTAAATCTGTTTCTCTTTTATAAATAAGTTCATTTGTGTTATATTTTAGATTCCATACAGAAGTGATATCATATGGTATTGTCTTTCTCTGACTTTCTTCACTTAGTATGATAATATCTAGGTCCACCATGTTGCTGCAAGCGGCATTATTGAAAATGAATATTTTAAGTGGAAAACACACTATATGTGCAGAGACAGAGAAAGCCCAGTGTTTTCAAAAATAGGAATATATTTGCTATGATGAGATTTTAGCCTGTAGGTGGAACAGTTAAAGGACATGAAATTGGAGAAATAAGAAGTTAGATCACAGAGATAAAATTTTAAATGTATTATTTTGGCAATGTGAAGTCCACAAAGTATTTCAAACAAGGGCTTGCCAAGATCAGATTTGTGTTATAGAACTATTACTTAGGCTGCAGTGAAGAGAATGGCGTTTAGTGATGCTCTCAAATTTAAACTTGTTTCTTCAGGCTATGGGACATATGTTAAAAACGACAACCTCATGTTCCTTTTACAGTTTATATTACCTCCAAACTCTTTGTTTCACTTACCAACTCACTTTTCTGATATGCAAACCTCTTGATATTATCATTCAAAAGAACTTACTTAGTATCAAATATCTTGTTTTGAGTATTACATTTGTTTTCTACTGTTGCTATATGCAGTCACAGGCTTAGTGGCTTAAAACAATACAGATTTATTATCTCATAGCTCTGTAGGTTAGAGACTTGACAGGGATCTTACTGGGCTAAAATCAAAGTATGGGCTGAGGGTCTTACTGTGTTTCTTCCTGAGACTTGAGTGGAAAATCAATTATTCCCTTGCTTTTTCTAGCACATAGAGACTGTCCACATCCTGTAGCTCATGGTCTCCTTCTCCATATTCAAATCCAGCAATCTCTGGTTGAGTTCTCACATTGCATCATTCTGACTCTGCTTCTGCCTTTGTACTTCTTTCTCTCACTCTCTTTTCCACTTTTAAGGACCCTTCTGATTACATCGGGTCTACCTGATTATCTAGGATAATCTATTTTAACATTAGCTAATTTGCTACTTTAATTGCATCTGCAACCTTAATTCCCTTTTGTCATCTAAAATGACATATTCACTGGTTCTGGGGATTAGCATGTGGCTATCTTGGTGGGGCCACCACTACCATTTGCTGAATAGCCTCACGACCTTAGTCTTAGAATTGCCATGGTAGAGTCATAGGACTCTGACTCTGCTTTCCCCAGGGTGGAGCGTTCAGGCTGTGGTATGTCCATGATGCTGGATGTAAATTCTTCAGCTCCCAGGTTTCTCTCTTTCCATATCACAGTTACTGACAATCCCCATTCCCAGCTCTCTTGAGGAGGCTCAGAATTCAAACATAAAATCTTTCATAAATTACAAATGATCTACTGATTACCCTTAAAAAATAGCAGGGTCCTTTCCTAAGCATTCTCATTCAAGTCTCACACCAAAGCTTCACCCTAGCTTTTATTCTCCCTTGTCTTTTGCTATTTTTTTTCAAATGATAAAACTAATGTTCAGAGAAGCTCAGGGTGCAGCTAATAAAGTTGGCACTACTACTCCAGCCCCGGTCTCCAGTCTTCACAGTGGAGAATCTGCCATGTTCCCACCATAAAAGCTTGTCCATGAAAAAAAAAAAAAAAAAAAAAAAAGCTTGTCTATGGGATGTGTCCCTGGGCCCACATATTAACATCGATCCTGCACATAATTCCTATCTTTCGTGAAGGAGTCTCGTTATTTCCTATCCACATGTTCCAGACCCTATCTGAGATTCTCCCACCATTGGTAATTCTCTCCGTACTGCGAGAGCCCCCACTGGCCTGTCCCCTCGCCACCACCTCCTGCCTCATGCCTGAACGGGCTTATTCTGGCTCCAGCCGTGCTCTTTTCTTCTCTGGATGGGAGGGAGGAAGGGAAAGATGAAGGGAGAGGAAGCAGTCCCTCTCAGAGATGTGGAAAGCTTTAGTGCCCTTCTCTCATAGATACCTGCTGTTTTGCTTTTGTTAGAAATCACCACCAGCCTGGTGATATCAACCTGCAATCTACAGTCACAATCAGATCAGACTCTTATTTCCTGGGATTCTGACAGGGACTGAGGCTTCAGAAAGTTATAAATATAACACTTTACACACTGAACTGGATACCCAGGGAGAAACCCCCTGCAATTAGCAACAGGACCTTGTACTGATTAGATACAAAGCTTTCAAAGAGTTCAGAGCCTGTGTTGTCAGGGCTTTACATGTATCCCCTACCCATCCTGAAAGGGCTCTAATAGCACAGAAGACATCAGGTACAAGTAAGTCTTTTTTAATGATCCCACCTGAAAATGATATTTGTAAAGTATTTTAAAATTTTCAGATTCTTTTAACTCATGTGATTTTATTCATTGCTTTCAGCATTCTGTGAAGTAGGCAAGACAATTGCAGGTATCCCTTTCACAGATGGAGATGCTGCTGCTGCTGTTCAGTCACTAAGCTGTGTCTGACTCTTTTCGACTCCATGAACTGCAGCACACCAGGCTTCCCTGTCCTTCACCATCTCCCAGAGCTTGCTCGTAATCATGTCAATTGAATCGGTGATGCCATCCAACCATCTCATCCTCTCTCACCCCCTTCTCTTGCCTTCAATCTTTCCCACCATAAGGGTCTTTTCCAATGAGTCGGCTCTTCACATCAAGTGCCAAATTATTGGAGCTTCAGCTTCAGCATCAGTCCTTCCAATGAATATTCACGGTTGATTTCCTTTAGGATTGACTGGTTTGAACTCCTTGCAGTACAAGAGTCTCAAGAGTCTTCTGCACCACGGTTTGAAAGCATGAATTCTTCAGCGCTCAGCCTTCTTTATGGTTCAACTCTCCCATCCATACATGACTACTGGAAATGCTGAGGCCCGTCTTCACAGGGCTAGTGAGTGGTGTAGTCAAGATGAGAACTCAGGATCCAGGTTCCAATTCAAGTCTCTTGTCCTATGCCTTTTTGTTCTCAATTCTAGCTACTCACTTTTTTTTTACTGCCTATTCCACCTCAGTGAAAGGTGGCTTGAGGGAACAAAAATGACAATAGATGCCAAAGCAGAGAGCTGTCTTTTAAAATACAGCTTTCAATGACAACACTGTTACCTAAAGTATATTTGCATTAGCCTGGGGCACTGTTCTCAGTAAAATTTTTCCCTTTCCAATTATGGGTATAATCAATAAATATGTACTGCCAGCCAACTTTGTAACAGCCCTGTGCTAAGTGCTGGAAGAGATTGCAAAAGAGACAGGGTCAGAGATAAGGTTACTGTTGTCATAGGACTTACACTCAGTGGAGAGAAAAAGCAGAATCCATGAAATGCTAGAGAAGTATTAATTTTTTAAAGAAATGTACACTGAGGGTAAATGCACAAAGAATGGAATGAGTAGAAATGGGGTGTGAACTGTGCATGAAGAATTTAAGTAAAGGGAACAAGAGATGCAGCTTTGTTTTAGTTTGTTTTGTTATTTGTATTAAGTTGGGGGACACCCTTAATAAAGATCTGGATGAGGAAACAGGTCTGCTTAACAGCCATCGTGAGGTTCTGACAGCTTTCTGATTTTGATAGGCCTCATCCTTAGAGCCATCTTTTTGCCTCTGGATAGATGATGGGGTCTCAACCTGCTGCTGCTGCTAAGTTGCTTCAGTCGTGTCCAACTCTGTGCGACCCTATGGACAGCAGCCCGCCAGGTTCCTCTGTCCCTGGGATTCTCCAGGCAAGAACACTGGAGTGGGTTGCCATTTCCTTCTCCAATGCATGCATGCATGCTAAGTCGCTTCAGTCATGTCCAACTCTGTGTGACCCTATGGACAGCAGTCCACCAGGCTCCTCTGTCCACGGGATTCTCCAGGCAAGAATACTGGAGTGGTTTGCCATTTCCTTCTCCTACATCCTTGCAAAACTCAGTAGGCAGAGTCTGAAACCCTTCAGTTTTAACTGTGAGTCCATATGACCACAATCATCTATGAATGCTTTCCAGGATGCTCCCCATGCCCCTGACCTCATCCTCACACATTTTTGAAGGTAATAAGGCTGCTGTTACATAACGCAATGGCCAGTGCTTTCCCAGAGTATAAGCAGGTGTTTTAAATATAAGCTTTGGTATATACATCTCATATAAAAACTCCTGGTACACTCAAACTATGGTAAAGGCTTGTAATATGTGTCTCTATCAGTATCGCTTCTTCCAGACACATAGGGAGGTTATTGATCATGGCTCCCTCCTTGACACTGGGAAGTGATGTTCTGGCCATGGGTTAGGCAGAAGTAACATGAGTGACATATGTCACCTTTAGATCAGAGCATTTAACTCTAACATAAGAGCCTCACAACTGGCGAAATCCATCTGACTCCCAAAATGAGGAGGACGTGGAGCTGAACTGCCTCCTTAGGTGTGATTGACAGATACTGTGAATGAGAAATTAACCTTTGTTGCTAAATCACTAAAAATGTTGGCGTTGATATATTCTGCAGCATAACCTAGCCAATTCTGAATACCTTATTTAAAATTTTTTGAAAGAATGGGTGGAATAAATTCAGTCTGCTTTCACCAGAGTCTGATTCTCAGCAGTCCCTCTTTATTTTCCTTAAAGACTTCTAAGTTCTGTCTGTTCATGATGGCTTTGTATTGTTTCTGGGCCCCTATCCAGCTTGGTAGGCATTTTTCTGAAATGTTTCTTGTGGCAGAGAATTATTTTGTCAAAGAGTTGGACTAAGCCCCGGAAAGCCCTGTGGTAAAACAGAGGATCTAGATTTCAGACCTCTGTGTATTGCCCATTGACTGCATATTCTTCCATGTTTCTGGATCAGAGGGCCTGATCTTTCTGTCTGCCTACTTTTAGGAAGTACTACCTTCTCTGGTGGCGCAGTGGTAAAGAATCCAGCTGCCAATATAGGAGATGCGGGTTCGATCCCAGGGTCGGGAAGATCCTCTGGAGGAGGAAATGGCAACCCACTCTCAGTATTGTTACCTGTAAAATTCCATGGATAGAGGAGCCTGATGGGCTACAGTGCATGGGATTGCAAAGAGTCAGACACTCCTGAACAACTGAACACACAGGTATCCTCTACCCCAAAGTATAAAACCTTGCTTTGCCAGAATAGTCCTAGGAGGAAGTTAACCAAGGTACAAATCCATCTTGTCTAAATGGGTCAATATATGTAGGCTGGAGAATGGAAAACTTTAAATTTGCAATGTTCTTTCTTCCTACTTCTTCAAGGTATACTTTCTTTCCCTCTCCCTGAAAGTTCTAGCTGCTCCTGCCTGTTAGATACCATCTTCATTATTAGAGTACACTTTGTTGCCATAGCAATTCATTTCTACTCTCCCATTTTATTGCACTTCTAGCTGCTACAGGCAAAAGAGAAGGGGCAGGGGGAGCACGAGTTTTCTTTCAAGTGCCAGGCTTCTCCTCCTCGGAGAAACTTTTAACTCCCCCGAAAAGGGAGCTCACAGTCAGGAATAGCAGAGGGGGTGTGCGGCAGCAGAAGACAGGCTGCAGCTCTCTAGTCTTGGACTGGAACAAGACTTTGGGCCCTGGTAGGATTACATCATTCTTGTATTCACTCTTTCTTTTTAGGCTTCAGCATTTATACTTTAAAAGAAAACAAAAAAGCAAGCAGGCCCTCGATCAGTGATAAAGATCAAAGAGGAAGCAGAGGTTGGAAAGTTCTACCGAAGTGTGTTTCTAAGGTCCCAAATACTGTGTCTCAATGAAGGTGACCCTAAACCCCCAAATTACTATAATGATGATAATAACTTGCATATGCATAGCACCTTTGCTCTTTTGGTGTATTTTTATATGTACTGCTTTTTTCCCCCAATCTTATTTCTTTTTACTTGAAGGAAAATTGCTTCACAATATTGTTTTGGCCGCCATCATACATCAACATGAGTCAGCCATAGGTTTACACCTTGCCACCTCCTACCCTTCTCACCCGTCTAGGGTGTTATAGAGGCCCCATCTGAGTTCCCTGAGTCATACAGCAAATTCCCATTAGTTATCTATTTACATATGGTAATTATATATGATAATAACTTATATGGGCATAGTACCTTTGCTCTTTTAGTACTGCTCTTTTTATGTACTGCTTAATTTTTTTTTGGTGTTAAATAGTACCCTCTTAATGAAGACTTCTCCATGAACTATATTTCATACTGATGTCTTAATTCATCCATTTTGTTGCTTTTTCAGCAAATACCTTCATATCTCCTACTACCTGTATTGAAGAGACAGCATCTTAAACTATCTAATCCTGCCACTATTTTACTTTCTGAGCATCAGTCTTAGCCCAGCAGACGGGTCTTGCTGTTTGAGAACGGGCTCTCAGACAGCTTCTGGGGCTCACGTGGGGACCACTACAGTGTGAGGCACTCTGTAAACGTCACAGGGTGATGGAGATTCAGGCTTCTGTCCAGAACTACGAATATGGATTTGACACTTAGAACTTTAAAATTATCCGTCTGTCACAGGCCAGTGACTTAGGCTATTTGTATAGTAAAAAGTGCAATGAAGGTGTCCTTTTTCAGCGTGATATTAAACAGCATCAAATTTTATAAATACTTCTTAAATATTTTTGTCGGAGGAAAGATCTGCGACTTTCAACTGTAATTCTTAAATGTTCAATATGTATAGACAAGCTGCTGTATTTTATATAAATGAATATATTCATAGAACAAACTTTAAATTTCAGAAAACAACACAGATTGTAGGAGTTTAAATTCCTGTTCATATTCCAGTAGCAATGAGTCATGTGTCCATTTTAAGAATAGTGGCAAATGATTGAGGAGGAGTGCATTTCTACCCTTGCTGGAGGCTGCTATTTTGTAGAGAAGCATTTGTGGTCTGGTGACTCAAGAAGAGAGATAGGTAGCTACCCATATATTTTAAATTCTGCTTCCACGGCTCCATCTGTCTCAGACTCATGCTGAGACCTTGTCTGGGTAACACTACCCTCTACTGGGTGGAACCAGAACAACAACTCAATCCCTTTAATCGAGTGCAACGTGTTGCAGTATTCAAACTCTAAGATTGTTTTTACATGAGAAGACTGACATTCAGAAGGCAGAAATGTCAGGACTGTGACTCTTATCAGTTTACATCACAGGCCAAAGAACTCTGCTTTCCTTACTCTTTAGCTGGCTAATTTCCCCCCAAATTTCAGAGTAGGGTAGAGACTCTGAACACAACACACAGCAAAAATACAAATGTATTACTTGCAGCTATAGGAATATTTGTTAATATTTATTAATGTCCCCTGCTGCATGAATTATCATCTGTGCTATTTAAACCTAGCACAGATAAATTTTTTTTAGATAAGCTTATTATAGACCGTTGCATTATTTGTAAAACTACTTGAGTACACTGCTTTCTTTTTTATCTTTTGTAAATGTTTCACCGTTTGCTGCTTCAACAAGAATGTGTCTTCAGATGGAACTTTGTCTTACGGGCCTACGGGGCTTTGATAATGGCACATTTTAAGAGCAGGATTTCTCTAATTGTAATACCAATTAAGGCACCCTTACCTTAATTGGTATCCTTACTCCTTCTCCTACATTTTCATGAGACATTATGTATTTAGCTCGAGCATAAAATGGACCACATGAACAGATGGAGGAGGTAGCCATCCATATGGGAAAGAGTGGACTGGATAGGCCAAAGTATTGGGTGACTTAAATTACAGTAACACCTGATCTCTCAGTAATCCAAATGTTGATCAGTCACACTTATTTAGCACACAGTGAACCTAGAAGCAGGCGATAACAGCAGCAGAAACTGGTGTTGCCTAGACCTTAATCCCATAAGAGGAGCTTAGTGCTCTCACTTAATGTCTGTATTCTCTTAATTCACATAAATTCTTTAAAACAGGCCCAAAGTACATGAAGACAGCAGAGTCTGGGGTCAGGGCAGGAGTGGTGGTGGAATGAGCTGTTACAGCCATGTGCGCACACAGGAGTTCAGAGCAACAGCTGGTGCTATGACAGAAAGCAGGAGACAAAGCAAGAGAGTTATCTAAAAGTATTGTGACCTCAAGATCACTAACAACCCTTTGCAAAGGGATCAAAATTCACACCTACCTCAGGAGAGTCTGGGTTAATTTTATAATAATGACCTGCATGTGTGCTAAGTCACTTCAGTTGTGTCCAGCTGTTTGTGACCCCATGGACTGAAGCCCTCCAGGCTCCTCTGTCCATGGGATTCTCTAGGCAAGAATACTGGAGTGGGTTGCCATGCCCTCCTGCAGGGGATCTTCCTACCCTAAGGTTTGAACCCACATCTCTTATGTCTCCTGCATTGGCAGGGGGGTTCTTTACTACTAAAGTCATTTAGAAAGCCCAATGAGTGAGTGAAAGTCACTCAATCGTGTCTGACTCTTTGCAACCCCATGGACTATACAGTCCATGGAAATCTCCAGGCCAGAATACTAGAGTGGATAGCCTTTCCCTTCCCCAGGGGATCTTCCCAACCCAGGGATCTAACCCAGGTATCCCGCCTTGCAGGCAGATTCTTTACCAGCTGAGCCACAAGGGAAGCCCAAAACACTGGAGTGGGTATCCTATCTCTTCTCCAGTGGATCTTCCTGACCCAGGAATTGAACCGGGGTCTCCTGAATTGCAGGTGGATTCTTCACCAACTGAGCTATCAGGGAAGCCCAAGACCTAGAATAGTTAAAAAAAAAAAAAAAAAAAAAAGTTGTGTTCTATTAATATTTAATTCCACTTAAAGTAAAAAAAAAAAAAAGCTTCATAGTCATTTATTTAGATTTCTATTCAAAAGTAGTTAGAATGACTATCCAGAATAAGCCATAACATTACTTGAATGAGAACCTACTATATAGCACAGGGAACTCAAGTCTCAAAAAGACAGTATATATGTACACATATAGCGGATTCATTCTGCTATACAGCAGAAACTAACACAACATTGTAAATCAACTATAAATAAATATTTTAAAAAAGTTTGAGAACTAGATGTATTTTATTGGCTCTTTGGAATTCCCATACTAAAATAAAAAGTTGCTTTATTTAAGTCATTTAACAAAAATATATCAAATGCCTCATCTACTTGTTGCCAGGCAAATGTTTTAGTCATGAAAGGTGCTCTATGTGCCCAAATCATAAATGCTAGCCCTCATTGAGGACAAATGGAGGAAGGCATTCAATAAGCAAAATACATACATAAATGTTTACAGAATATAATGCTTCCCAAGTGGCTCAGTGGGTAAAGAATCAGCCTGCAATGCAGGAGACACAGGACGATGCAGGTTCTATCCCTGGGTCAGGAATATCCCTGAGGAGGGCATGGCAACCCACTCCAGTATTTTTGCCTGGAAAATCCCATGGAGAGAGGAGTCTGGCAGCTACAGCCAATAGGGTCACATAGAGGCAGGCAAGACTGAAGCGACTGAGTACATATGCCCATATAGAATTTGAGATGCAAGCAATAATTTGAGGAAATATGAAATAAAAAATGAGTGCCAGTGAAGCTGGTGAGAAGCTGCAATTTTAAATAAGCTAGTGAGGAGAGGTTTCCCTGAGAAGCAGTTTGGGGAGCAAAAACCCAGAGAGGGTGAGGAAGCAAGCTATGCACTTGTCCACAGGAAGACTCTGCTTATCTTATACATTTACACTGATTAACTGTAATTCTTTCGTAATCTCAATTGCAAACTCCATGCTCTGACCACTGTCTCTTTTTATTTTCAGTTCTTCCTTCTGCTCTCTGACTTCAGCAGTCCTCGGATCTGACATTGATCTAAACCCCTTTTCACTGGTCTCATGTCCTTCAGTTCAGTTCAGTCGCTCAGTCATGTCTGACTCTTTGCGACCCCATGAATCACAGCACACCAGGCCTCCCTGTCCATCACCAACTCCCAGAGTTCACTCAGACTCACGTCCATTGAGTCAGTGATGCCATCCAGCCATCTCATCCTCTGTCATCCCCTTCTCCTCCTTCCTCCAATCCCTCCCAGCATCAGGGTCTTTTCCAATGAGTCAGCTCTTCGCATCAGTTGGCCAAGGTTTGGAGTTTCAGCTTTAGCATCAGTCCGTCCAATGAACATCCAGGACTGATCTCCTTTAGGATGGATGGACTGGTTGGATCTCCTTGCAGTCCAAGGGACTCTCAAGAGTCTTCTCCAACACCACAGTTCAAAAGCATCAATTCTTCGGCACTCAGCTTTCTTCACAGTCCAACTTTCACATCCATACATGACCACTGGAAAAACCATAGCCTTGACTAGTCAGACCTTTGTTGGCAAAGTAATGTCTCTGCTTTTTAATATATTGTCTAGGTTGGTCATAACTTTCCTTCCAAGGAGTAAGCGTCTTTTAATTTCATGGCTGCAATCACCATCTTCAGTGATTTTGGAGCCCAAGAAATAAAGTCTGACACTGTTTCCACTGTTTCCCCATCTATTTCCCATGAAGTGATGGGACCAGATGCCATGATCTTTGTTTTCTGAATGTTGCGCTTTAAGCCAACTTTTTCACTCTCTTCTTTCACTTTCATCAAGATGCTTTTTAGTTCCTCTTCAGTTTCTGCCATAAGGGTGGTGTCATCTGCATATCTGAGGTTATTGATATTTCTCCCAGAAATCTTGGTTCCAGCTTGTGCTTGTTCCAGCCCAGTGTTTCTCATGATGTACTCTGCATAGAAGTTAAATAAGCAGGGTGACAATATACAGCCTTGATGTACTCCTTTTCCTATTTGGAACCAGTCTGTTGTTCCATGTCCAGTGCTAACTGTTGCTTCCTGACCTGCATATAGGTTTCTCACGTCCTTGCTGCTGCTGCTAAGTCGCTTCAGTCGTGTCCGACTCTGTGCGACCTCATAGACGGCAACCCACCAGGCTCCCTTGTCCTCCCCTTTAAATTTCATGCTCAACTGTTATTACCACTCTAGCATTTCCCTAAATTATCTTGCCCCATCTTGCTTCACTATACTTATTTATTACAGTAAAACCTCAGCCCTGTGGAAATCCAGGGTCCCAGGTGGCACTAGTAGCAAAGAACCCACCTGCCAATGCTGGATGGAGAAGGAAACGGCAACCCACTCCAGTGTTCTTGCCTGGAGAATCCTGTGGACAGAGGAGCCTGGTGGGCTGCCATCCATAGGGTCGCACAGAGTTGGACATGACTGAAACGACTTAGCAGCAGCAGCCAGTGCTGGAGACATAAGAGACACAGGTTCGATTCCTGGTTTGGGAAGATTCCCCTGGAGGAGGGAATGGCAACCCACTCCAGTATTCTTGCCTAGAGGATCCCATGGACAGAGGAATCCCATGGACTGCTGGGCTACCAGTTCATAGAGTTGCAAAGAGTTGGAAATGACTGAGGTGACTCAGCACGCAGGCATGTGGAAATCCAAATTGTCTTCTACTCTGTCACTATAACCTATCTCTTTAAATTGAAGACTGCTAATCTCAAGTAGGGGCTTCCCAGGTGGCTCAGTGGTAAAGAATCCGCCTGCCAAACAGGAGATGCAGATTTGATCCTTGGGTTGGGAAGATCCCATGGATTAGGAAATGGCAACCCACTTCAGCATTCTTGCCTGGGAAATCCCATGGACAGAGGAGCGGGGTGGGCTATAGTCCCATGGGGTCACAAAAGAGTTGGACATGACTTAGCGACTAAACAACAATGGCAAAAATTTGAATTAGGTGCTGCCTAGAAATCTTACCACAGAAATCTAGTCCATTTGCTCATCTACAACCCCAGATGTATATTCCACTCTTTTCTGTTTCATTTTAACTCCAGTTCACTCTCAGTTCTATGACCTTGCTTCCTATTGACAAAGAGAAAAACAGTCCATTGGAAGAAAGCTTTCACAAGTTCCCACCACCATACCCGCCCAGCTACCAGCATCAGAGCTGCCTTCTGCCCTGTTGCAATAGATGCAGTGTCCGTGCTGCTAGGGCCACTTCCTTGGGGCACTGCATCTGATCCTACTTTGTCTGTCCAAGGACACTCCAGCAACCTTGTCCTTCATCATCAATTGTTTCCTTTTTACTGAACCCTTCTCATTAGCTTACAAACAAGCCTGCTCTGGAGTCTGTGTTTTCCTGATACCAATTCATCTATTTGCTTTTTTATAGCAACATTTCTCAGGGGTTTCCTCTCCTTAATATATCTGATTCCTCTTCCACCCATTCATTTGTTTTTTTTTGAACTGACTCCAATCGGGCTTTCTATGTTTCTAGCCCCCCTATATTTTCTCAAGCTCACTAACAAGCTCTACTTTGCTATATCTAGTGATTATTTTTCATCAAGATCGACCCATCTGTATCATTTGATTTAGTTTTCTTTATCTATTAGAGATTCCCTGATAGCTCAGTTGGTAAAGAATCTGTCTGCAATGCAGGAGACCCCGGTTGAATTACTGGGTCGGGAAGATCCACTGAAGAAGGGATAGGCTGCTCACCCCAGTATTCTTGGGCTTCCCTTGTGGCTCAGATGGTAAAGAATCTGCCTACAATGCGGGAGACCAGGGTTAGATCCCTGGGTTGGGAAGATCCCCTGGGGAAGGGAAAGGCTATCCACTTCAGGATTCTGGCGTGGAGATTTCCATGGACTATGGGATCGAAAAGAGTCGGACAGGACTGAGTGACTTTCACTTGCACCTATTAAGGCTTCTTTTTATTGCCTGTCACCAAGTAGGTCCTAAAGGGATTTTGATGGGAATACACTAGTGTCTGGAACCCTGAATCTGTGGGGAACATTATAATAAAAATCAGATTTGTATAGTACTTTCAGTTCAGTTCAATTCAGTTCAGTTGCTCAGTTGTGTCCAACTCTTTACGACCCCATAAATCACATTCCACAAATATCGTATATAGCATCCTTTTTAACATTTACAATAATCCCAGGAGAAAGGCATTTTTCAGATGACAACTGTTAAGAAGGAAGACGTGACAAAGACAGGATTACATACATTTATGTAGTTTCTCAGAGGCAGAAGCAAGCCTGTGTTGGATAGTGGATATTGGACAGTGGGGGTCGAGCAGAGGTGGGTAGTTCAGCATTCTGAAGAGGAAATCCTGCCAAGGAAAATAAAGAACATCAAAATAAATAAGTAAAGCAAGATGGAAGAGGCTAATTTTGTACTGTTTGTCATTTTACACCCAAATGATTTTAAAGCATGAGACATGCTACTAGAAAAGTTTAATAGGGAAGAACCCTTGAAGTTGGTTTTAGGAATAAAATAAAAATCCATTGGGTTCTATCCTCATGAGAATAGAGAAATTCTAATTTCTCTATTGAGAATGAGAAATCATTCTAATGAGAAATGATTAATGAGAAATCAACATGAGTGTTGAGAATGTTAATTTTTGTTGTCTCTCCTTGTAAAAACCTACTGATGATAAAATAAAAAGTGTAAAGATTGTTATGGGTTGAATGTGCTCCCTCCAGATTCACATTTGAAATCTTAATCCCCACCCCCTGCCATGTGATCTTATTAGAAGATGGACTCTGTGGGAAGTGATAAGGTCATAAGTATGGGAGCCTCCCATGGGGGATTGGTGTCCCCAGAGAGCATTCTCACCCTTCCACCATAGGAGGATGCAAAGAGCAAAGATCCAGAAGGGGAACCAGCCATACTGACACTCTGATCTTGGACTTCAACCCTTCACAACCGTTGAGAAGTACATTTCTGTTGTATACAAGTCACCCAGTCCACGGTACTTTGTTATAGCAACCTGAACTGACAAAGACAAGAACATTACAATTTACTGCCCATCCTTAGTTCAGACTATGATTTTAAAAATATCATAGAATGAATGGCTTAAATAACAAGAATTTATTTCTCATAGTTAGGAGGCTGGGGATTCTAAGATCAAGGAGACGCTGGCATATTCAGTGTCTCTTGAGAGCCTGCTTTCTAGTTCACAGACAACTGTCTTCTATTTGGCTGGTCCTCATGTGGCCCCTGTGATCTCTTTCATAAGGGCACTAATCACATTGAAGAGGAGTCCACCCTATTGACCTTATTATATCACAAAGCCCAATATCCTAACACTATCGCATTGGGAATTAAGTTTTCACCATATGAATCCTGGGAGAACACAAATATAGCAATGCCCAGTATTTTTCACCCCGAGTCTCTAACATTGAAAGGAAATCTGAAACTCTCTAGAGTTCTTCTCAGAGACTAACCTGAGAAGGTTGCCACCACCAGTCTTTTTAGAGTTAATCTTAGGACACACGCAGATCTATGCAATACATAAGAGACTAAAAAGAAGTTTGCATGTCAACCAACTCTAGCCCCATCCATCTGACTGTCACACACATGTACTCATGTATACACACACACACTCATACAGAAGCAATCCACTATTGTAGGGAAACAGCTGCAGTTCAAGCTGGTAAAACATTCCACTGAGCACCTTCTATACAGATTAGAAAAACCTTTGTTTTTCTATGCTCTGAAGCTGATAAAGGAGAACACTTAGATGAACTAAATAATAAAGAGATCCCATTATTGTCAATTAATTCTGCGCATATAAGGATAAAAAGGCCTTCCTCCCATAAAGTTGTAATGCTGATTACCTTTCTCTGGTCTCTTTAAATCCAATCACTTAGCTCAATTCATCAGTATTTAAATACAAGGAGGATGGTTTCACAAATCGAGACAACACAATTCAGTGCCTTGACACACTGCATTTGCTATCAATTATGTTAGTCATAATCTCAAGTATTAGAGAAGGATTGGTATATTAACCTAAATACTGCTCAAGGGACTGTGCTGCGTTCACAAATTTGTTATTATATTTTAAGTTTTTATGTTGCTCATTGTACTTCATTAAGCTGAGAAAGAGAATCAGAGGTGTGGATACTGTACATGCTCTCGCCTCTGCATATTGCCCATTATTTTATTGTAATTAATTTCTATTTATTTATCGGAGTATAGATGGTTTACAATGTTGTGTTAGTTCCAGGTGTACAGCAAAATGACAGTTATACATATATCCATTTTTAGATTTTTTTCCCATATAGGTCTTACAAAGTATTATGTAGAGTTCCCTATGCTATACAGTAAGTCCTTAATATCTATTTATATATAGTAGTATGTATAGGTCAATCCCAATCTCCCAGTTTATCCCTCCCCTCCCCCACCCCCAGGCCCTGGTAACTGTAAGTTTGCTTTCTACATTCATGACTCTACTTTTGTTTTATAAATGAGTTCATTTGCACCCTTTTTTTTAAGATTCCACATATAAGCAATATCATATGATTTATCTTTCTCTGTCTGACTTACTTCACTCAGTATGACAATCTCTAGGTCCATCCATATTGCTGCAAATGACATTATTTTGTTATTTTTATGACTTTGTAGTATTTCATTGCATACATGTACATCTTATTTATCCATTCCTCCATCAATGGACATTAATGTTGCTTCCATGTCCTGGCTCTTGTAAATAGTGCTGCAATAAACATTGTGATGCATGTATCTTTTTGAATTATGGTTTTCTCTGAATATATACCCAGGAGCAGGATTGCTGGATCATATGGTAGTTCTATTTTTAGTTTTTTAAGGTACCTCCATACTGTTCTTCGTAGTGACTATACCAATTTATATTCCCACCAACAATGTAGGAGGGTTTCCTTTTCTCCACATCCTCTCCAGCATTTATTGTTCATAAAATTTTTTGATGGTGGCCATTCTGACCAATGTGAGGTGATATCTCATTGAAGCTTTGATTTGCATTTCTCTAATAATAAGTGATGTTGAGCATCTATTCATGTGCTTTTTGGCCATCTGTATGTCTTCTTTGGAGAAATGTACATTTAGATCTTTGCACATTTTTGATTGGCTTTTTAATATATGTATATACTTAGCTTCATGAGCTATTTGTATATTTTGGAGATTAATCCTTTTTGATTGCCCACTACTTAAAATCCTATTTACCAATCCTTATATCATCTCTGATCTTGATATATCCTAGGTCTGTTTTGCTTTGTTTTCAGAGACTTATTTAAAAAGAGTTATACCATCTATACATGTAATGGTGTGACTGAGAAAATTCATGAGTGTCTTAAACAAGTTATTTCTCTGAGTCTAAGTCTCTTCATATATAAAATCATAACAACACTCACCTCCATGGATTATTATGAAAACTAGATAGCCATTGAAATTTTTTCTCTTTCCTTCACCTGAGGTTACCCTAGAAGTGTCCATGTAAGAATCAAGAATGTGTTTTAGTTATAAATCCATTTTTCCTTATGTTATCTTTCTTTTTTTTTTTACAGAGATCATTTTCATGAAAAATAAAATATGAAAAATGACAAATCATCTACAGTTGCATCACTCATAACATATACTTTTTCATTCACTCAACAAATATTTATTAAGGATCCATTATGTGCTAGGAATGGCTCTAAATTTTGAAATTAGAGCACTAAATGAAACAGACAAAAATCCTTGCCCTTAGGAATAGCTTTCATTTTTCCTCTCCTTTGCATTTCTCCTCTACATATACAAATATGATATGTGGATGCGGTAACTGTAGTCATGTTTTTTACTCTGCTTCTTTCATTTATTATTAGATCTTTAAAATATTCCATGTCACTAAAGTCTGTAATTTTCATGTCAAAACAATATTGCTTGGAGTTGATACACAATAATTTAATTGCCCAGTCCTCTAATGTTGGAAATTTAGCCCCAGCACCCATCCCCAAGTGCAATGAGCATCCATGTAAATTTACCTGTTTCTACTGATTTGCTTTATATAAATACATCATGGTGGGATTACTGTGTCAAAGTATAAGAACAGTATTATATCATTTAGGTAAAAGTAAGAAATAAAGTCCAACTCATTATTCTCTGGTGGATTCTTTCTACATAGTTTGAAGATAGTACACAACTTAGTACTCAAAAGTGTGAAACATACATGGAGTACTATAGGAATTCAAACTACATTTAGTTAAGATAGGAAGAAACAGGGAGACAGATTTTAGCTATATAGCTCTTAAAATCAAAAAAGATGAGATTTCCAAAGTGGAAGGTGTGTGGCCCAGTGTGGCAGAAGAACCAGCAGGGACAGAGTGGGTTGAGGTTATGCAAAGGTCACAAGTGAAGACTGGATAAATTTTAACATGATCTAATAAATAGTGGAGAATCATTGTCATTATTTCAGCAGTAGAATGGCACAAAGTAAGAAGTGTTATATAATCTGTAAAAGCAATATTATCTTGCTCTAGGGAAGCTGAGGAACCTGGATACTACATTTCATTTTACTGAGCTTTTACATTTGTTATTAAACCCCAAAGCTTCCTCTCACTGTTCTTCAGGGCATGAGGAATGTAAAAACCCTAAAGCAGGATCAAGCCCAATGGGGAATATCCTAAATGGGATGTGCTCGGTCAGCACAGCATGCCTGACCCTCCAGTGAGGAAGACACAGAATCAATAATTCCCAGAGAGGGAGGGACAGTTCTGTATGGTAGAAAAGTTCTTCCAGCTTAGGCTTCTACTCATTAAGTGAGGCAGCATTAATAATCGGTTAACATTTCAGCCCAAAGGTCAGAGTATAAATAAGGGGATTTTGCTATTTTGGAGTATCTTTTCCTGGTCTTCAAATCAAAGGTTATTAAAATTGAAAGACTGGGCAATCCCTGAAGAATGGAACCCGGTTCCCTTCAGAGGACTTGGGTATGGTAGTGATTAGATATTGTTCAGGCTGATTGTTTCCAATTATTTGGAGTGGAGGAAAAAAAAAAGACTCCACTTAGGCAGAAAATATCCTGAGGACAGGGCTTCACTTTAAATGTGCTTTGCTTCCCTGGTGGCTCAGACAGTAAAGCGTCTGCCTGCAATGTGGGAGACCCGGGTTCAATTCCTGGGTCGGGAAGATCCCCTGGAGAAGGAAATGACAATCCACTCCAGCATTCTTGCCTGGAAAATCCCATGGACGGAAGAGCCTGATAGGCTACAGTCCATGGGGTCGCAAAGAGTCAGACACGACTGAGTGACTTCATTTTCTTTCACTTTCTCCTAACTGTGGAACAGTGCCTGGATTGGTACCTGCCACATAGTACCTATTCAACAAGGTTTGACTAATAAATGAATGAACCATATATACTACTACTACTACTAAGTTGCTTCAGTCGTGTCCGACTCTGTGCGACCCCATAGACGGCAGCCCACCAGGCTCCCCCGTCCCTGGGATTCTCCAGGCAAGAACACTGGAGTGGGTTGCCATTTCCTTCTCCAATACATGAAAGTGAAAAGTGAAAGTGAAGTCACTCAGTCATGTCTGACTCTTAGCAACCCCATGGACTGCAGCCTACCAGGCTCCTCCGCCCATGGGATTTTCCAGGCAAGAGTACTGGAGTGGCTAGGTGCCCATTAAATATTTGGTAATTACCTATTTGTTCAGTTTACAAGTTTTCTATACCTGAATCTTTTTGACTAAAACTTAGTAAGGGAGAAAACTTTTCCCTCCATTACAGTGAGAGGAGCTTGAGAGAAGAAGAGTAAGGGAAAGGAAAAGAAAGTGTAGATTTCACCATAGGATAATGTGTCAGATGGGCCTGTATTACTCTTAGCTATTGAAAGGTCTCTTGTCAGTTGTAAGACCATTTTCCAAAGCTATAAACTAGCATAGGGAGATGTGAAGATGTCACTGTTTTGTTCAATGTTCCGCTATCAAAGGCTAGTGCAGTAACTAGTACATACAACACATTCATGCATATTTGATGAATAAATGATTGAAAGAAGGGAATATGGTTCTTCCTCCAGGGATTTCATAGTGAGGGTAGGAGACAGAACCCCACAGGAGAATTATGGAAACTTAGAAAACTTCCACAGCCTGGGACTCCATTAGTGGTCAACTCTCACGAATGCTCAATCAGTCATGAATCCATCTACAGAGCCATTTTCCATACTTCAGTCTCCATAAGGATACCTTGAGAAACTATGGGGTTAATTTCTAACTCTATCTCTATGCAGGTATTGGCAGAGTGGGAGAGATTTGAAAACAAAAAACAAATAGAAGATCATATATGACTCTCTAGTTGGAGAAATAATACATATAACCATAAAATAATTTGAGACTAAGAATATAAATGCAAAAATTCCACTACTGAAACCTTTTCTTCTTAGATAATTGCCCTGAAAAACATGACCAGGGCTTGGGAATAATCATCAAATTGGTGGGACATAAAAGCTAGTTATAGCCTTAGAAGCTCTCGTTTTGCAAAATTATCTTGCAAGTATAGCATATCCTAGGTACCCAAACCAGATGGCATAAGATTTGCTACCTTAAATATGCAGCCCACATGTCCACTGAATTGTGTAAGGGGCTAACTGGGAACATTAGATAACAACCCAAGCAACATAAACAACCCTGAAGTCATAGAAAACCAAAAGAAAATATATAGCTTTCTAAAGATTTTAAATGTTTAAAGCCCCTTAAGAAATACAGCATATGCAAAATAAATATAAGAAATGTTGAATTGGCGTTGGATTAACATACTATAATGCAGCAGTAGCAAATGAATCCCTTGGTATCTGAATAATTAAGAGCCAGGATAGGATATATAATCTAGGGCAACTAATACACAGAGCTGTAAATGCTGGTCTAGCATTAAGAATTCAGCACAACTGTATTGATGTCTTACTGTGGAGGCCTATGTATTTTTCTGCTTTATTTTAGGATAGGAGAGTACATGGATAGGTGAATCTGAGGTCTATATTTATAATTCCACTTCTATTTGATATCACAGTTTGCATTAGAACAATATCAGACACTTAAAAAAGGTAATCTGCATTTCTCATTCTTAGCATTTAACACTTCTAAAAACAGCTTGTAAGATATCACTCCAGGTTCGTCATATCTTCCCTCTCCAGTTAGTTACTGAATTCATTCATTCATTCCACAAACATCTGTTGAGTACCTACTAAGTGTAAAATGCTGTGCTAGGCTTTGGATCTGTGAAATGACTGAGAGATACTCCATCCCGGTGGAAGTTTACGGTCTTTGGAAAGTCATTTAGTTATGAGTAGTGATGCGGAAAATGTTAGCTTGTTTAGATAATGGCACATCCTTTGGTGTGGATACAGCATGAAGGACGTGTAGAAAATTAAACTGGAAAAACAATTACACATTTTCCTGTTAATAGAAGACCAATGGAGAAATAAGTGATTTTGCACTGCAGTGTGTGAGAAATGACCAGGTTACAGTTTTAAATGATAATCTTGAAAACCATAGAGAGGACAGCTTGGAAGAGGAAGGGACTGAAGACAGAAAATTAAGGAAAATTCTGAAATTTTCCAAGGATACTGAGTGTTTAGGACTAAGACTGCAAAAGTGGCAACAGAGAAAAGTATTTGAGAGGCATTGTTGAGGCAGAATTGATAGTTGTATCAATGTACTGTGGAATTAGTAAATCAGATTAGGGATTATAACTAAAGATATGAGTTGATAATATTATAAATAAAAACATAAAGTGTGTGGAGGGGAAGCCAGGGCTGAACTTAGAGAATGCCCTAAGAGTTAAGAGACCAAGAAAAGAAAAAAGAGCCACTGAAGAACCATGATTGATACTGTGCTTTAGTACAAGTAAACAGTGAAAGCAAGTATGGGAGATTAAGTTCAAGAATTGCTTATTATTTAAAACTGGAAGAGATCTTCCAAAGCATCTAGTCTAATTCTTCAGCTTTGAAGATTACAAAGACAACCTGCCCAATGTATATGCCTATTTAGTGGCAGAGCTGAGACTTGAATTCAATGTTTTGACTCCACAGCCAGTTTTCTCTCCATTGTATTTACATCTTTCTGATTACTTATGTGTTAATATCAGCTTTCTATCAGATCTTTCTCTTGTGCCATATTTATATCTCCTGGAAGTCAACTTCTAATTTAATGCCAGCTTTTCTTAATATATTCTAGACAGCCTTGAACTGGGATTTGGGAAATATTACTTCAAGATTCCCTTGTGGCTCAGCTGGTAAAGAATCCACCTGCAATGCGGGAGACCTGGGTTTGATCCCTAGGTTGGGAAGATCCCCTGGAGAAGGGAAAGGCTACCCACTCCAGTATTCTGGCCTAGAGAATTCCACGGACTGTATAGTCCATGGGGTCACAAAGAGTCAGACACGACTGAAAGACTTTCACTTCACTTCACTTCGAGATATGTCACACTGGACATTTTCCTGAATATCTCTGCAGCTTAGTTCCATAGCTGTTAAGTTAATGATTGGTCTAAATGACTTTTTACTATCAATTTTTATCTCTGGGATCCTAGCTATCCAGTGGTATACTGATTAGCAACCCATCACAAGATGTGTTCCAACCTATGTGGAGACAGATCACTGAGTAATGGTCCACTGGAAAATGAAAAGCAACTCCAGGCCTCTTACAACTCTGGAGGACTATTAATGTGGACCTTAGAAATACTGATCAACTCCAGCTGGGGAGTGGACTTCCCTTGTGGCTCAGCTGATAAAGAATCCACCTGCAATGTGGGAGACCTGGGTTCAATCCCTGGGTTGGGAAGATCCCCTGGAGAAGGGAAAGGCTACCCACTCCAGTATTCTGGCCTGGAGAATTCCATGGACTATATAGTCCATGGAGTCTCCGACTGAGCGACTTTCACTTTCACAGCTGGGGAGCAGTCTGTATAGCTTTTGCTGCGGTAGTCATTTCTTTTCACATGATCCTGACATTAGACGTAAGTTACTCTGCCATGGCTGCTATTTTCCTATTTTTATGACTTTTGGGGGAAAAAAACTGACTAAGTTAGACTTTCTGCATGTTCTCAAAAATCTGTGATAAAGCTCAGAGCTGCAACACTGCACCAATTTCTTAATCATAACATGTTATTTAAAAAGAGCTTGCATTTTGCAGAGATATCACACAATGCTGATCTTCCTTGAAAGAGAAAGAATCTGATCCACCTATATCTGACTGACTGATTTGTCAAAGAATGCAGAAAGTTTCCTTTGCCTACCTTCTCAATCCACCTAGGTCATCTCTAAGTGTCCCTTCCAGTTGATGACATACCAGAGAAAAGCAGAGTTTTAAAAAATCCCGAGAACAGCTGTTGTAGTAAAGAAGACTTTTAATGATGTTTTGACATTTTCTGGAATGAATGCTTTGGTAATACAAATTGAGAAAGTGCTCAGGAAAGGATATGGCTAGTTTTAGCTCTCTGTATGTGAACTGCCAGTAATTTTTTTCCACTAATATAGTTACACATAATATAAAGAAAATAATACATTTAATACATTTTAAAATATAACACATTTTTTCCTGTATGGTATTCTCCAACTTTTGAGGTCCTAGGCTGAATATATAAACCTGTGCCTAGGGAGTATCTGTTCCATTAAAAATGGTTGCAATGGACTAAATAAATGAACACTGACATTTTAAAATATATGTATAGAATTGGATTACAGAGTGAAAAGGAGATTCCACCCCCACCCCTGGAGATTTTTTAAAGTAGAATAAGTACTCATCTTTCTAGAATTATTTAGCCATCTTCTCACCTGAAGGCTGGCAGAACTGTTTGACCTTCAACAATTTATTATGACCTTTGAAGTTTATGATTGCTTATTATTCCACTGTTATTTATGTAAAGTAGGTTTCAAATGTCCCTTAAAAACACATTCCTTAAATGTAAATGTTTGTGTTTGAGGCCTTGGAGTAGACAAAGACATACAGAGTCTTCTGCAGTATGAAAGAGTCAGGGCAATGCTGCTGAAGCATGAGGGCACAGTGGTGCCATTAAGGAGAACCAATGCCCTAGCAGTTCGCTCTTATGCCCAGTTTGATAAATGGTAATGAGCATCTGCTAGTCTCCAGTGTATGGGAACCTATTTGTAGTGATTACAGCCAGGAAGAACTTAGTGTTTGTTGCAGGAAGGAGTTTCCATACGTACATCATGAATACTCAGCCATGTATGTGCACGTATACACACATACACCTTAAACCCTAAATAATAAATCAATCAGTTGCAGGGTCCAGTTGTTTATAGCTAAGTCTAGTAGAGATGTCTGTTGATGTAGTGGCTTCCTACCTGAGAATGCCTTATCCTTTCCTCTCAGACAGTGCTGCTCCAGCCAATTCTAGATGCAGCCCTTGGCAGACAGTGCCTACTGCAAGCTGATGTTCTCTGGCTCAGTCTCCTGCTGCCCAGGTGCTGTGTTCCCTGCTTGGCTGCCAGAGTACCCCGAGGTGTGTTTAACTCTCTGCACTGTTGACCACAGTGGTTCCCTGGCATCCAAATCTCTCCTCTCTTGCTGCAACACGTAAGGGAAAGCCATGACTTAATAATCACCAGTTTCCATCATGGCAGACAGTGCTTGACATGAGCCAGTTGCCTTGAGAGCGAGGTGATTATCTTGGCTGGAATTTAATAGCTACAGGTGTTAACACCTGCTGCACAGTTAATGCCTGTCTCCATGACTGCTATTTACTCTCTTCTTGAAACAGGTCATTTAGTGCTTGAGTCAATGGAAACAAGGTCTTTGGCCTTAATTCGCCTTCAATAATAGGCTAACAAAAACAAGCCCAACAGAATGAACACATGACCCCTTTGGCTTGCCCTTTCAGAGAAGACGTGCACATGAAAATTTGAGACTAACCTTAAAAAAGTTCATATTTCAAAAACTGGAAC
Organism: Bubalus kerabau; assembly: GCF_029407905.1. Classification (NCBI taxonomy): domain Eukaryota; kingdom Metazoa; phylum Chordata; class Mammalia; order Artiodactyla; family Bovidae; genus Bubalus; species Bubalus kerabau. Next base: position 34,690,158 of record NC_073634.1, on the reverse strand, counting down.
AGTTTAAATTGTCAAAGGTGAAGCATGACTAGCCCTTTAAAGTCTAGTATTCTGAAATAGAATAGCCATGGCCTTTCATTTCTCATCGTGGCTGCTGCCATTGTTTGGTTTTACTTGTGATTAAATTGATATGACAGTTTCTAATAAGTATTTTGGCATGGAATGCCATGGATCTTCATAAATACTGGTTGAATGAATGAAACTAGTTTTTGCTCACCAGACTGAACATTACTGCAAGACCCAACTCTTCTTGGTCTGCATATTTTAGAGCCTAGCTCAGGGGTCCCATCTTCTGAGAAGGCTTCCCCTTTAATGTTGCTTGTAGTATATTTCCATAGTACTTTCTTATTTCCTTTATTACTACTTAACCTGTGGTCCATAGACCATCAGCATCCACATTAGCTGGGATGAGTACAAATGCAGGCTCTTGGTACCATCTCCAACCTATTGGACCAGAATCTATATTTTTAAAAAAGCCAGAAATGTATATCTGCATTACCTTTTCAGAAACAATGATATAACATGTTTCCATTTCATGCTGCAATTAATTGTATATATGTCTGGCTTCTCCAGGGAATGAAAACTCCTTGAAATCATGTCTTTGTTCATTTGGAATTAGCAGTCTGGTTTGCTGTAGGGCAGAAGCTGGCTCATTCCATTCTCTTTTCACAATATGAATATAGCACAGAACAGCCAAAGACCCTTGGTCCGTGCCTTTTCACTAGCTATACTTTCAGTTAGATGCAACTGCTTTAGAAACTGTGTTTCTTCTAGGCTTCTAGCATTCAGTAAATAATTGTTTCAATGCATGAAATTTGTCCCACCAACTTGAAAGAATGAATACCTCTCCCAAGCAAATCTAATTTAACCAGGTATGTGTAACTCACCAACAGATGTAGTGCCTTATGTTGCTATTGCATTTAGAGTCATTATGGTAGAACCTGGAAACTCCTAGTCCTGTACAAACTGATGTTTGAAGCTCTTTGGTGGCATGATTTCTTATTACTTTGGAAAGGACTTTTCTTTGCTACCCTTCCAGGCCCTATCTTTACTCTGTTGACAAATGGAAATGTTAGAAAGACTAAGGGTATAAAAAGCATTACCAACTTTTGCTTGTTACCAGTAACATATTACAGTTTTAATGATTTCTATCTGCTTAGTTTAAAGCATGTGCTAGCACTCGACACTGGATTGAGTGCAAAAAATGGTCTTCTCTGTTTTAACACAAGCAATCTGATTGTGTCTATAGTTTGGACCAGTGGAAGAACAGGGGTGAAAGTGAAAGTCGATGTATGCGTATACCTACAGAAAGAGAGTCAAAGAAGCTGGAGCATGCTGGAGGGAGAAATCAAGCATGATAATAAGAGCATGCAAGTAAACAGGTAGATGAGAAATGCACCAGCCTTTGTGGAAACATTGGTGTGAATCCTGGCTGTTACCTGCTAGCTGCAGATACCAGGGCATTTCAAAAAAAATCCCCTGTATTAAAAACAATTTTACCTAACATATGGAAACCTCAAGTTTGCCATCCATAAAATGGATATCACATTCTTAATTCTATTCATAGTCACCACGTACTTATGTAGACTGTACTCTGTTTAGGGAACCTGCTTACAGGTGACTGTGGCCCTATACTTGTCAGGATACACAGCACAAGTCTTTCTCTGCTTGGAGGAAAAGGTAGTTTTTCCTCATGATCACAAAAGTAACATGTAGGCTAGCTCATGTGGTGGCCTTACTCATACGATTTCTTACAAGTATTAAAAAAAGATGGTATATAAAATTATGAAAGAATTCTTGGCATTCACTAAATATTTTGCCAGTTTTCCAGTCCTTGTTTTGCCTTTCTTTGATTAAAAATTCTATTCTCCAGATCTGACTTTCTCACCCAAGAACCAACACTGCCTACTATTCGTGGGCTCACATCCTTCCAGCTCTGCCCCCAGGGTGTTCATCTCTCCCCTTAGTTTCAGTGCAAAAAAAAATCTCTGGAAGGGCATCTGACAGACCTGTCCAGGGTCACTGGTCCAGAATGGTGGCACATTCTGATATTTGGTCCTCACTGTAACCATGTGAAGAGCAGGGAGGGGTACAGAATCCAAAGGAGAGCATTTTGTCGTTCCCCCCACCCCCCAGAAAGATGAGTGGTATGAGGAGGAGAGAAAAATCAATCTTTCACCACAATTCTTATAAATTTTAAGAACTTGTAGTATGCTGAGACTTTGATAACGCTGATGAAATACAGAGACCTAAGAGGTAAAATTTGTTGGAAAATATAGAATACACATGATTTCAGAACCACTGTATCCAGACGAGTCAGCCAATACAAAATAAGAATTCTAGCATTGCTCTTGATGGAAATCATTTCTCCTGTCTGGGTCATTTTCTTACCTGAAACATGAGGAGACTCAGAAGGGGCCATTGTTGACTGGTCAAGAAGGACAAGTGGGCATCCTCTAAGATAGAGACGAGACTTCCATTCTCCACTCCTCTGACACTCGTGTTGACTTGTTCTGCTGCATGTTTATTTTTTTTTCCCTCCAATGTTTTACTGTTTTCTTGAATTCATATTGTGTTAAATGAAAAATGCTGACTTACATTGTTTCAAGTACATGTCAGAAAACAGAAGTTACCTGGAAAACATTTGAGGTAACTGCTAATTGCATTCATTTGCTAATTAGCACTTTCTTTGTCACTGACGATAATGCCAAGATTGGATTTCCCACTGGGAAATAGAAATAAAGCAAAAATTAAGAACGTAGAATGTTAGTTGCTAAGAGGATGTCAAGAACAAAGATAAATGAAAAGTGTGGATATCATGCTAATATTTGAAGGAGGGGAGACCAGTGAGGAAACAAGCATACCTATGTCCAAAATCGTAGCAGTTGTAGCTTTTTCATTAAACATTGCTGGTTCTATTTGACTGCAGAGCCACGTGAAACTAACAGTGCCTTAGGAATCAATTTATATCTGAAAAAAGGTGGTGTAGTGAGCAGAGGAATGGGCTAAGCGAGGACTGTGATTACTCTGGAGGTTCTAATCATAAGGACAGAAGAAAACCAAGTTTTGTAACCAGTGGACTAAATATGGTTGGGCTAAAATGGAAAGCATATGTTTAACATTTATCAGACACAGTAAGGTATTGTCCAGAGCTCTACTGGATTGGCCTTGGAATTTAATGTCACAAGCGGACACAGTTCCTTAAAATGCACGACAATAATCACACCAGTTAGAGGTCGGTAAATCCAGATGGGGTAAACATGCTCTCTATCTTCCCATTGCCATGGAATCTGTAAGGAGAGATGAAATATACAATGTATCTGCTTTTTGCTTTTGTAGGAAAGAGTGACACCTACAACAGATGTATAGAGATCCTGCTCCTGTTATCTAACAGGTTGTGGGTTTTGCTTGTTTAGTGTTTCACTCATCTAATTTCTTTTACTTCGTTTATTCTCTTCTTGAGTTATCACTACAGAACAAGCCACATAGTTTGCTGATTTCCTTCATTTCTTGTCATGATTGCTAAGCAGACCATCCAGGGGTTTGGTGCACTGATGACACCGAGTTGGGATGCGGGGTGACCTGCACTCTTGTGGTCTCACATTCCAGAGAGTCAAAGAATCACTATGAGACTGTGCAGTGTGCCCTGTAAGAATGTATTAGAGCAAATATATTTGAAGCTTATTGGAAAAGAGAGAGAGAGGGGGGCAGGGAAGGGAGAAAGGAGGAAGGGACCAATCAGCCTATTGAGGTAAATTGTAGCATCAGGACTGAAGAATAAGAACCTGATAATGGGAATTAAGGCCACAAGGGTGGAACGCCAGTGGGATCTAAGATGAACATGCCTCTCCAGAGCAGACATGCCTGCACTGACATGGCATGATGCACAACTTAGAAATCTCAGACACTAGAATTAGTCTGCTTTTATTCAGGACCTGGCCTCATGCATGAGGCTTATTCTGGGAAAGGCTATTCTGAAGCTGCCAAATTGACCTTCTGTAGTCTTAGCTGTGTCACTAGAAACAGATGGGCTTCCCAAGTGGCGTTAGTGGTAAAGAATCTCCCTGCCAATGCAGGAGATGTAAGAGTCACAGGTTTGATCCTTGGGGCGGGAAGATCCCCCAGAGGGGGTCATGGAAACCCACTCCAGTATTATTGCCTGGAGAATCCCACAGACAGAGGAGCCTGGAGGGCTACAGTATATGAGGTCACAGAGAGTCAGACATGACTGGAGCGATTTAGCACCCAGAAACACAAAGACCGTGTGGAGCATGGTCCCTGTGCTGGCCTGACCATTTATCACCCCTTCCCCATGTGGGTACTCTTAGCAATAGGCCTTCTTTTTTCAAAAAATATTTTTTGTTTGCACCAAGCCTTAGCTGTGACATACAGTATCTTCTATCTTCATTGCAGCATGCAGGATCTAGTTGTAGCATATGGGATCTACAAATGACCCAGGTCTCCTGTATTGGGAATGTGGAATTTTAGCCACTAGACCACAAGGAAAGTCAACAATAGGCCTTCTTGTCCTACCAAAGCAGAATACACATAGTGCTGAACAACGGAAAATGTATCATTTCTATTCACGGAACCAGTTATATAGTACTGAAAGGTAAATAAGGCCAATAAGTAAACATAGACTTGAAATTATATTTTTAAGCTTTACATTCATAGGCAATTTCTATTTCTCTTTCCAACCCTATTTACTTACTTCCTTGCACAAATCCCTTGGAGAAGGCGATGGCACCCCACTCCAGTACCCTTGCCTGGAAAATCCCATGGACGGAAGAGCCTGGTAGGCTGCAGTTCATGGGGTTGCGAAGAGTCGGACATGACTGAGCGACTTCACTTCACTTCACTTGCACAAATCCCTAACTTTAGCCAAACTGGCATATCTAGTTTTGTATTTTCCAACCTCATACTTGGTGCATGTCATACTACTCAGGTTCATTTCTCCACTTCCTCCACCCACAAAGTTTATTCTGATGGTTTTTCTGTGGCTGCTGCTGCTTAGTCTCTAAGTCATGTCTGGCTCTCTTCTACCCCATGGACTGTAGCCTGCCGGGCTCCTCTGTGCATGGGATTTCCCAGACAAGAATACTGCAGTGGGTTGCCATTTCCTTCTCCAGGGGATCTTTCTGACTCAGGGATCAAACCTGTGTCTTCTGCTTGGCAGGCGGATTCTTTACCACTGAGCTGTTCTATAATGTGGAGAAAAAATGGTTGTGAAAGATTAGATTCACTCTTGATGTTGAAATTCTATAGTTGAAAATCCAAAAGGGGTGACATTATTAAATTTTGTTACCCCCTGGTAGTTTAATTTTTTTTTGGGGGGGGGTTGTTATTCTTGATTGAGTTTTGAACATTCCCGGTAGAAAGAATTTGTTAACTGGACACTCACCAAGGCTTCAAAATATGTAACTTTGTTGTTGTTGTCAATAACAGGAACAAATAACTCATGAACGTTAATCATAGGCATTAAGGAGAATTAAAATATGTATCTGCAATCAGGGGTTCAGATTCAAGGTGAAGCAAGCAAGAGATCTTACTGCTAATAACAGGAGTCTCCTTTTTCTATGTGCTAGGAAAACACATTTCTCTGGCATTCTGAGATGATTGACAATTTTCAATAGTATCCTGAAATGATCCAGATGTACATCTCCTGGGGAACTGTTTGATCAAATGGTTCCATCATGAGATTATTTCTCAGGAAGATCACCAGATATTACCTCCCACAGGTACCGGCAGGCCTAATTCAAATTTGTATCAGGAAAAGCAGCCAAACCACTTGGTAGATTTGAAGGACAAAGGGGAGACTTCCCTGCAGGCAAAAACATTCCTCCAAGTCCATCAAAGCTTTTACACTAGAATTAGAATTTTTGAGTACTACAGAGTCCCACAAGATACACATTAAATATCCCCAGAAATACTAATGCCACAGACCACCGTTAGTGAAAATTTCAGAGAAATCTTTGTGTTTCTTACCCGCTACGTTTTTCTCTTTCTTTGACAGCTTTATTATTGTGGTATACCTTACATACAATAATCTTCACATATTAAAATGTGCAATTTGGTAAGGGTTTTTTTTTTTTTTTTTTAAAGAAACAACTACAATCAAGATAGTGAACAGCTCTGTTGTTCCCTGAAGTTTCTAATATATCTGAAGTTCCTGGGTCCTATCCCTCCCTGTCATCTTTCTGCTAGGTATCTATTGCTCTGCTTTCTTTAGTGATAGATTTAGTTTGCATTGCATATAGAGTTTTATATAATTGGAATGGAATCATAAATTATGTAATATTTCATGTCTGGCTTCTTTTACTCAATATAATTATTTTGAGAGATTCAGCCATGTTGAATGTATTAGTATTTCATGTTTTTTGTTTATTGGCCATACAAATATCATTGAACATGTAGTTTCCAGAGTCTGGCTATTAGAAATAAATTGGATATGAACGTTTGTGTTCAGGTTTTTAAGTGGGCATATGATATATTTTCTTTTGAGCAAATACCAAGGAGTAGAATGCCTACTCCATTTGGTAGGTGTGCAAGAAACTGCCAAGTTATTTTCTACAGTGTTTCTACCATTTTACAAAAACACCAGTATTTGTGGGTTTTAGTTCCTCCCTATTCTCACCAACACTTGGTACAAACAGACTATTTAATTTTTAAGCATTCAGCAAGCATGTAGTGGGAAGGCACTGTGTTTGCATTTTCCTAATGACTTATGATATTGAGAATCTTTCTGTGCTTGTTGGCCATCTGTGTGTCTTCTTTGGTGAACAATCTGTTCAAATAGTTTGCCCATTTTTTTTTTAACTGGGTTTTAAAATTATTATTGGTTTTGAGATTTTTAAACATCCTACATTGAAGTCCCTTTTCAGTTATGTTTTTCAAATATTATTAAATCTGTCTGTATGGAACATGGTTGGCAAAGGGTTCCCAATACAAACTCAAAAGCTGAAAACTTTTGCTAAAAGCCGATCTTTCTTTTGCAAGTAACTAAAGATAAAGAGGATTTTAAACCTATTAGTACTGAGTGAACTAGTCTTATTTCTAAGTCTCAGAGTAAAGCTTTTTTCCTATAGTGTTGTGATTATGAGCAGTTTTGCTGCTGAACTGAAAATCACTCAGCTACATCCTAGCTGTGTGATCTTAGATATAATTTTTAACTTCTCTATGGCTGTTTTGTAAAATTTGCTGATAGTAGTAGCTGCCTCATGGTGATAGTGTAGGGGTTACATGTATGTGTGTAAATAAGGCATACAGGGAATGCTTAATACCTGGTCTCTGCCATTTAATAAACTCATTATTCTTTTTCACCCATTTCTCCCTAGATCCTATCTGTTACAAGACCTCATTTAACATGGCCAGCCTCTCAGGCTAATGTCTTACCCTTGGACAAATGCACTTCAGAAGCCATAGTCTGTCAGAAGGAAGAAAATATGTTCTTGAGGCTTGAGTTTCAAGAAACCATATGAAGTTGGAAGAACTCTATAGCCGGATAGTGCCAAGAGAAGCTTCTCATAAAGATCAGGATATTTGGGCATAGACGAAGGAAGGGTATGCCATAGTTATAGTTCATCTTCCATCAAGACAGTTTATTTAAATTCATCAGTTTGCTCCCATAGCTGGATCCTGACACTAAATTTAGTTTAACTTAAGGATCTCTGAAATAAAAGTATGCCATTCAAAAAGTTGAAAAAGAGTACATTCATAGGGGACTTAACTTTTATCTTCATAAGATTAAAACAGAAATGCTCCCCAAATACCTGCTGACTGATTCTTTTTCTCAAGAGAAAAATCCAAATTGGCCAACTGATGGTTGATGGAAGCCAGACTTTCAGGAACTTCACTTTCAGAGAATGTGATGATTCACCTTGGTTTGAGCCCAAATAATAATGATTCTGAAATACTTCCCTACCCCTCAAACCAAAGCCCCCCCCTCCACACACACAAAAGGGATAAGTGTGAGAAGGGGATAATGGATTTGAGGTGAGCTAGGCTGGGTACCATCGGAGAAGGCAATGGCACCCCACTCCAGTACTCTTGCCTGGAAAATCCCATGGACGGAGGAGCCAGGTAGGCTGCAGTCCATGGGGTCACTAGGAGTCTTACACGACTGAGCGACTTCACTTTCACTTTTGACTTTCATGCACTGGAGAAGGAAATGGCAACCCATGCCAGTCTTCTTGCCTGGAGAATCCCAGGGACGGGGGAGCCTGGTGGGCTGCCATCTATGGGGTTGCACAGAGTCGGACATGACTGAAGTGACTTAGCAGCAACAGCAGGCTGGGTACCATATGGATGGATATGAGAAAATATGAGTTTTACTTTTGGTAAAGCAGCAGGAAACACTTCTAATAGTCAAATGAGCTTTGTGCTGGCATCAGGAAATACTTAAAAGTATGTCATCCCTATAGACTGTGAATTGGGTAAGGACTGAAGACCATGGCCATTTTTTCAGCACTTCGTTTCCAGTGCCTACTATAGTGTTTATAACAGAAGCTCGATAAATATATAAAATATGTATTTTCAAATGGTTCAACTTCATCCTTCCCTTTCCACAATGCAAAATTAAGCTTACTAAGTTTTCTTTCTCTTCCAAAACCTTAACAGTTTAGATGAGGTATGATTTGAGGGAAAGTTTCATTTGTTCTGAAACAAATACAACCTCCTTTCCTCTCCTGGACTTAAACATTGCCAGGGTTAATGAGTCTGCCTTCAGGAACCCACCTGTTCACATATATCACCAGGGCTGTAACTGTGTACTTAGAGACCTATTAATAAGCATGCTCTAGACCAGGAAGAGAACAATTAAGCTCCAAGACTCTTCTTGACTGTTCTTTACTCTTTTGATTCCACTTCTTTTCTCCTCAAAGGCCAGTTACTGAGAGTAACAGAGGCTAACATTCAGAAATGGTGACTAATTGGGAGGGTGCTGAGATGGGAATAGCTGTCATTGGCAGATTTTAAAAGGGACTTTGAAATAAAACTCATTTTTTTTGGCAAGACAAGAAAAACTTGAACATAAAGTTTTCTCTGTCCTTTGACTTCCTCTCTCCACACACTATGTTTTATGTGTCTGCATTATGTATTGACCAAACCTCACCCATCAGCAAAAATACCTGCTTAACAATGAAGAACAACATTCTCCTAGCATCGATAAGACAATTCCTTAAAGGATAATATTGCTTCTTGACTTGTAAAGGGCTGCTGAGATCTGGAGAATGTAAATTGTCAATAATATGCCATTTAATGTGTAGACCTCTGTGTCGAATAACTTATATAACTCTGCCTTGACTTCTAACAGGTAGAACAGTTCTCAGTTTTCTGAGATGCTCATCCTGTGTTAAAACCCTCAAATTTGTCTCAAATTTTTCTTTCCATTTGTTCCTTAGATTGACTGATTAATTTTCATTGACATATGCTTGGTATAGCTGGCAGGGTATCTGACACTCTGGCTAGAAGACACCTGGAATCTGCCTGAAACTGGTGCTTGGTACCAGCATGGGCCCAGTGAGCCCCTCCAGCTCTCTGGTAGTCCTCAGATGTTCCTGTGAGTTCTTCTGATATTCAAATCTCAATTTTGGGTGATGATCCTAAAAATTTTATTTGAGCTGGTTTTCACTTAATACTTAAGAGTCCTAAGGGGCACTGGTGCATTTCCTAGGCAGGACCTAAGGGATCTGGGCAAGAAGCCCAGGGAAACACAGGGGGCTAAACTTATGTTAAATTTGTCTTAAATAAAAGAAAAAATAAGTTGATGTATGATCTGAACAAAACTTTTGCTAGTGAAATGAAAGACTGATTTATTTAGATCCAAAGAATAAAGCAAGGAGATCCAACCAGTCCATCCTAAAGGAAATCAGTCCTCAAATTCATTGGAAGGACTGATGCTAAAGCTGAAACTCCAATACCTTGGCCACCTGATGTGAAGAACTGACTCATTTGAAAAGACTCTGATGCTGGGAGGGATTGAGGGCAGGAGGAGAAGGGGATGACAGAGGATGAGATGGCTGAATGGCATCACCGACTCCATGGACATGAGTCTGAGTGAACTCCAGGAGTTGGTGATGGACAGGGAAGCCTGGCATGCTGCAATTCATGGGGTCACAAAGAGTTGGACTTGACTGCGTGACTGAACTGAACTGAAAGTGAGTAAAGATTCCACCTGTGATGCGGGAGACCTGGGTTTGATCCCTGTGTTGGGAAGATCCCCTAAAGAAGGAAAAGGCCACCCACTCCAGTATTCTGGCCTAGAGAATTCAATGGGCTGTATAGTCCACGGGGTTGCAAAGAGTTGGACAGAACTGAATGTCTTTCACTTTAGAAGTGGGACTATGTGAGGCTGTAGGCAAGACTCTTCAGATCAAAGTCCTCACTGAGGGCTGTATGAGACAATTTCTGAAGTTCAGGGAGGATCCTCAAAAGTGTTTGTAATTGGATTACCAAAATAGAAGGCCACCAGTCTGGCTAAACTGACCATAGCTCAATTTTTTTTCTTTTTTTTGCAGGGGCTCTCTTCTCTAAGCTAAATGAGGGAAAGGAAAATATTCCATATATGTGAATGCGTGTGTTAGTCCTTTTATATCATTGAGGTGGCCACCCAATTCTTTGGGGGAAAAAACCAACTCTCCTTGTTTTTACAAATCTAGTCTTAAAGGACCAGAGGTGTGGCTCTAGAGAGAATCCAAAGCCCAATTCTTTTACGATTCCCCACACATTTCCCACTTATCTTAGGAGGCTTGTGAGTATTGAGGAAAAATTTTTTTCTGGCCTTAAGGTAACAAAGTCTTCCTGGGAGAAACCTGCCTCTCTTTTCTTATGCCTCTGAGATGCAAATATTCTACCTGATCTTCTCCAGGAACCCTTATCTCCATCTTTTTAAAATGTAAATTTCAGGAAAGTGGGTAGCCAATTTGGAACGTGACACTTAAGATTTTTATTTGTCTTTGAGGTCTTTTCCATAAATGTTAATAAAAAGGGTTTAGCCATCTAAAGAAGTGACCTTGATTTGTTCCATCTGCCAGAAACCTAACCTGAATTAAATCTCCTTTGTAACTTATGGGTTTTCCATTGTTTTACTTGATTCATAGCTGAAATTTTGGAATGGCAACTATGAGGCTCTGTGGTTGTTTGTGTTTGTACAAATATATATGTATATTGCAGAGATGTGTGGCATTGTCACATTTAATCTGTAAAAGAGCTCTAGTTAATTGGCTTAAAGGAAATTAAGTGCTGATATAAATACTGTGAAATATAAAAACTGGCCAAAATGAACTTCAGGATCACATGATCTAGGAAATATTCAATATTAAATTACCATCTGGTATTAAAGTTAACTTGCATTTGTTGGTTTGATTAATACAAACATGTCTTTAGAGCCTTCAAGATTAAGTATAATACCTTTATACCTAGTTCTTTAGTTGCTAAGTCATGTCCTACTCTTTGCAACCCCATGGACTGTAGCCCACCAGGCTCCTCTGTCCATGGGATTCTCCAGGCAAGAATACAGAGGTGGGTTGCTACTTCCTTCTTCACTTATTGTACCTAGGCTTACTAGAAATAAAATAAGGCCTTATTATTCCTGTTACAAAGTTTGTCAGCAAAAATTTTTAAGTAAATAAAACTGAAGTAAATGAAGAGCTTTTAGGTAAACTCTTTAGAATAATTGTGTTTGGGGAAAATCTCTTTTAAGGATTGTATCTCTAGATTTTGGTAACCTGAAATTAAACTAAGTTAAGTTACAAGGAATCATTCACTATCTAGGTCATTTCAACTAGGACAAATACTGGAACATTGACTGCTGGCCAAGTCAAAGTTTACCGCTTTTGTCTTCTTATGAGAATCCAAGAATGGTTGGGTTTATGAAACATATGTCTTGTACCACAATGAAGAAAGAAATTCTATGAGAAGGTGTATATGTTTCTAGAGGTTATAAAATACATTCATAAGTACCAATCAAGAAGTGTTGGTATGACACACAGTTCACAGTTCCATGGTTCCTGGTTTTCAATAGAGTTTAAGGTTTTAAGTTTTAAAATTATAAGGGAAACATTTCAGTATGAAAGGAAGTAGGATGTGTGTTTTCCGCGGGGGGGGTGGGGGTGGGGGGGAGGTATAAGTAAAGGAAATGCGTTTTGTTAAAAAAAAAAAAAATTGGTTTTCTCCTAGAACTTGTTGTTTCTGAATATAAAAGAAAATGAGGGGCATATTAATACAGATAGAGAAGGTTGTGGACAATTTGTCAAGAAAGAACACCGAGTTTTGTGCATGGTCAGAATTAGCTAAGATAAAATTGAATTTAATTCAGAAAATGAATTTTAAAGGTAAAGTGGTACAAAATCTGAATTTAGTTTTCCCTCTAAGAAGACAAAGTTTTCTTAAAATATTGAGCTTCTTTCGTATGAGACTGTGTGGAGGTCTTTGCCTCTAAATGATCTGTATTTGTTTAAGTGAATGGGTACTATTTCATAGTAACTTGTCATTCTACTTGATCAAGTGTTCTACAATGTTTTGATATTTTTGATAAACATCCCAAAGATCAAATTCTACATTAAGTTCATTTGACCTCTAGCTAACTTTGAGGTTTTTCCAAAGAGTACTTAGAACACCTCAAAATATTTGTATTCTTTCCATCTCAGAGAGAAGAATATTAAACTCATTAGGCTTATTTGGTATGTTAAATTACATGGGAAGAATTATCAAATAAGTGATAATAAAACTTCTTAGATTGTACGCTATTGTTACAACAGTAATATACGTATTCTATAAATTATATTAACTCCTAGACCCTGGTATATCATGGTAAATGGCATCAGTCTAATTTTAGTAATTACTTCAAATTATTGTATGTCACAGCAGTAACCAAGTTTCTTGTCAGTCACATTATAATCAGTCTTTAACCTTGACTTTTTAAGTCTTTTGTCATTTACCAAGTTATCATTGTACTCTGATGCTTTTTGCCAAAATACTTGGTCTTCAAGAAGATTCATAGGGGCGGTCCTAAGATGGCAAAGGAATAGGACAGGGAGACCACTTTCTCCCCCACAAATTGATCAAAAGAACATTTGAACATTGAGCAAATTCCACAAAACAACTTCTGAATGCTCCAGAGGACATCAGGCACCCAGAAAGGCAGCCCACTGTTTCAAAGAGGTAGGAAAAAATATAAAAGATAAAAAGAGAGACAAAAGAGGTAGGGACGGAGATCCATTCCTGGAAGGGAGTCTTAAAAAAGAAGTTTCCAAACACCAGGAAACACTCACCGGTGGGTCTGTGGTGAGCCTGGGAACTTCAGAGGGCAACATAACTGGGAGGAAAAATAATAAACCCACAGATTACGTGCCTAACAGCAACTCCCAGTGGAGAAGCAGCGCAGACGATTGCATTGCCACTAGCAAGCCGGAACTGAACAGGGAGGCACAGGCTGCATTGCTTAGGGTTAAGGACTGGGCCTGAATGCCCCAAGGGCAATCTGAGGGAACTAATTTCAGATAGCAACCCAGACTATGGGCTAGCTATCCCATGAAAAAGCAAAAAGCCCTAACCTAAGATACCGCCAGGCCCACTCACAGAACAAAGGACTGAGCAGAGCTAGCCAGCTGCGGACCAGCCCATCCCCTGCCAAAGACAGGCTGGCGGGGCAGCCAGAGCTTGAAGAGGGCAATCTAGGCCCCAGAGTGGCATCTGCTACTAAACTGCAAGCAGGCTTCATTGCTAACCAAGACTTCTTGGGATTCTGGATGGTCAACATCCACTGGGAGGGTTGCAGCCAGAGATCAGCTCCCCAGAAGAGACACACGGCACACCTGAGAAGGCGTGCCCATTGTACACCCAGAAAACTGAGCGGCTGGGACGGGGGAGGCAATAAGACACAGCCCCCAGCTGAGGGCGACTGCGCTCGCCCTGGTCACCTGAGCTGCTTGGACCTGGGAAGGACACAAAATGCAGGCCCAACCAAATCTGCGCCTTTGTGGAGTACCCGAGAACCTGAGCGGCTTAGACCTGGGAAGTGCATCCAACTCAGGGCCTGCCTCAGACAGTTCCCAGCAGAGCAACCTAGAGCCTGAGCAGTGTAGACTGGGAAAGCACATACCCTGTGAGCGGGGGCAAAGCCAGTGTGGCCGAGACACTGCGAGCACTCCCGTAACATGTCAGTAATATTTGTTTGCAGTGTTCCTCCCTCCCCAAGCAGACGGAACAAGTCTAAAAAAGTGACCACCAGCGCCCCCTTGTGTCAGGGTGGAAATTAGACACTGAAGAGACCAGCAAACAGAAGCTAAAATAAACTGAGAGAACTGCTTTGGAAGTGACAGGTGCAATAGATTAAAACCCTGTAGTTAGCACCAACTACTACATAGGAAGGGGCCTATAGATCTTGAGAAGTATAAGCTGAATCAAGGAATGATCTGAAAATGAACTGACCCCACACTGTCCACAACAGCTCCAGAGAAAGCCCTAGATTTATTTTTTACTATTATCATTTTTTTAATTTTTAAAAATTTATTTTTAAGTCCTTTATTACTCCCTTTGGAGAAGGCAATGGCACCCCACTCCAGTACTCTTGCCTGGAAGATCCCATGGATGGAGGAGCCTGGTAGGCTGCAGACCATGGGGTCGTGAAGAGTCGGACACGACTGAGCGACTTCACTTTCACTTTTCCCTTTCATGCATTGGAGAAGGAAATGGCAACCCACTCCAGTGTTCTTGCCTGGAGAATCCCAGGGCCGGGGGGGCCTGGTGGGCCGCCGTCTATGGGGTCGCACAGAGTCAGACACGACTGAAGCGACTTAGCAGCATTACTCCTTTAATTTTCAGTTTTATAACCTACTATTACTTTGCAAAAAAAAAAAAAAAGACCCTATTTTTAAAGCAAACTTCATATATATATATATATATTATAATTTTTGTGACTCTTTTTTTAATATTGTATTTTTGAGAATCTAACCTCTACTCTAGATTTTTAATCTTTCTTCTTGGTATTTGTTATCAATTTTGTACCTTTAAAAACCCAATCTTCAGTACCCATTTTTACTTAGGACTGAGATTACTGACTTGACTGCTCTCTCCCTCTTTGGACTCTCCTTTTTCTCCACCAGGTCGCCTCTATTGCCTCCCTCCCCCTTCTCTTCTCTACCCAACTCTGTGAATCTCTTTGTGTGCTCCAGGCTGTGGAAAACACTTAGGGAACTGATTACTGGCTAGATCTCTCTCTCTCTCTCCTTTTGATTCCCCCTTTTATCCTCCTGGCCACCTCTGTCTCCTTCCTCCCTTTTCTCTTCTCTGTGTAACTCTGTGAACATCTCTGAGGGATCCAGACTGTGGAGAGCACATAGGGAAGTGATTACTGGCTAGTTTGTGTTCTCCTGTTTTGATTCCTCCTCTTCTCCTGGTCACTGCTATCTCCCTCCTCCCTCTTCTCTTCTCCATGTAACTCTGTGTACCTCTCCGGGGGTCCCTCACTGTGGAGAAATTTTTCATCATTAACCAAGATGTTGTATCATTGGTGCTGTATAAATGGAGAAGTCTTGAGACTACTGTAAGAATAAGACTGAAAACCAGAGGCAGGAGGCTTAGGTCCAAATCCTGAGAACACCAGAGAACTCCTGACTCCAGGAAACATTAATCAATAGGAGCTCATCAAATGCCTCTATATCTACACTGAAACCAAGCACCACCCAAGGGCCAACAAGTTCCAGAGCAAGACATACCATGCAAAATCTCCAGCAACACAGGAACACAGGCCTGAGCTTCAATATACAGGCTGCCCAAAGTCACACCAAACCCATTGACATCTCAGAACTCATTACTGGACACTTCATTGCACTCCAGAGAGAAGATATCCAGCTCCACCCACCAGAACACCGACTCAAGCTGCCCTAACCAGGAAATCTTGACAAGCCACCCATCCAACCCCACCCGCAGTGAGGAACCTCCACAATAAAGAGGAAACACGGACTAGCAGAATACGGAAAGGCCATCCCAAACACAGCAATATAAACAAGATGAAAAGGCAGAGAAATACCCAGCAGGTAGAGGAACAGGTTAAATGCCCACCAAACCAAACAAAAGAGGAAGAGATAGGGTATCTACCTGATAAAGAATTCTGAATAATGATAGTGAAAATGATCGAAAATCTAGAAAACAAAATGGAGTTACAGATAAATAGCTTGGAGACAAGGATTGAGAAGATACAAGAAATGTTTAACAAGGACCTAGAAGAAATAAAAAAGAGTCAATATATAATGAATAATGCAATAAATGATATCAAAACATTCTGGAGGGAACAAACAGTAGAATAACGGAGGCAGAAGATAGAATTAGTGAGGTAGAAGATAGAATGGTAGAAATAAATGAAACAGAGAGAAAAAAAGAAAAACGAATTAAAAGAAATGAAGACAATCTCAGAGACCTCTGGGACAATGTTAAACTCCCCAACATTCAAATCATAGGAGTCCCAGAAGAAGAAGACAAAAAGAAAGACCATGAGAAAATACTTGAGGAGATAATAGTTGAAAACTTCCCTAAAATGGGGAAGGAAATAATCACCCAAGTCCAAGAAACCCAGAGAGTCTCAAACAGGATAAACCCAAGACACATATTAATCAAATTAACAAAGATCAAACACAAAGAAGAAATACTAAAAGCAGCAAGGGAAAAACAACAAATAACATACAAGGGGATTCCCATAAGGGTAACAGCTGATCTTTCAATAGAAACTCTTCAGGCCAGAATGGAATGGCAGGACATACTTAAAGTGATGAAAGAAAAAATCCTACAGCCCAGATTACTGTACCCAGCAAGTATCTCATTCAAATATGAAGGAGAAATCAAAAGCTTTACAGGCAAGCAAAAGCTGAGAGAATTCAGCACCACCAAACCATCTCTCCAACAAATGTTAAAGGATCTTCTCTAGACAGGAAACACAGAAAGGGTGTATAAACTCGAACCCCAAACAACAAAGTAAATGGCAACAGGATCATACTTATCAATAATTACCTTAAGCGTAAATGGGTTGAATGCCCCAACCAAAAGACAAAGACTGGCTGAATGGATGCAAAAACAAGACCCCTATATATGTTGTCTACAAGAGACCCACCTTGAAACAAGGGACACATACAGACTGAAAGATCTGGAAAAAGATATTCCATGCAAATAGAGGCCAAGAAAAGCAGGAGTAGCAATACTCATATCAGATAAAATAGACTTCAAAACAAAGGCTGTGAAAAGAGACAAAGAAGGACATACATAATGATCGATCCAAGAAGAAGATATAACAATTATAAATATATATGCATCCAACATAGGAGCACCTCAATATGTAAGACAAATGCTAACACGTATGAAAGGGGAAATTAACAATAACACAATAATAGTGGGAGACTTGAATACCCCATTCACACCTATGAATAGATCAACTAAACAGAAAATTAACAAGGAAACACAAACTTTAAATGATACAATAGACCAGTTAGACCTAATTGATATCTATAGGACATTTCACCCCCAAACAATGACTTTCACCTTTTTCTCAAGTGCACATGGAAGCTTCTCCAGGATAGATCACATCCTGGGCCATAAATCTAGCCTTGGTAAATTCAAAAAAATTGAAATCATTCCAAGCATCTTTTCTGACCACAATGCAGTAAGATTAGATCTCAATTACAGGAGAAAAACTATTAAAAATTCCAACATATGGAGGCTGAACAACACGCTGCTGAAAACCAACAAATCACAGAGGAAATTAAAAAAATAAAAAATAAAAATATGCATAGAAATGAATGAAAGTGAAAACACAACAACCCAAAACCTATGGGACACTGTAGAAGCACTGCTAAAGGGAAGGTTCATAGCAATACAGGCTTACCTCAAGAAAAAAGAAAAAAAGTCAAATAAATAACCTAACTCTACACCTAAAGCAACTAGAAAAGGAAGAAATGAAGAACCCCAGGGTTAGTAGAAGGAAAGAAATCTCAAAAATTAGGGCAGAAATAAATGCAAAAGAAACAAAAGAGACGATAGCAAAAATCAACAAAGCCAAAAGCTGGTTCCTTGAGATGATAAATAAAATTGACTAAGCATTAGCCAGACTCATCAAGAAACAAAGGGAGAAGAATCAAATCAACAAAATTAGAAATGAAAATGGAGAGATCACAACAGACAACACAGAAATACAAAGGATCATGAGACTACTATCAGCAACTATATGACAATAAAATGGACAACTTGGAAGAAATGGACAAACTCTTAGAAAAGTACAACTTTCCAAAACGGAACCAGAAAGAAATAGAAAATCTTAACAGACCCATCACAAGCACAGAAATTGAAACTGTAATCAGAAATCTTTGAGCAAACAAAAGCCCAGGACCAGACGGCTTCACAGCTGAATTCTACCAAAAATTTAGAGAAGAGCTAACACCTATCCTACTCAAGCTCTTCCAGAAAATTGCAGAGGAAGGTAAACTTCCAAACTCATTCTACGAGGTCACCATCACCCTAATACCAAAATCTGACAAAGATGCCACAAAAAAAGAAAACTACAGGTCAATATCACTGATAAACATAGATGCAAAAATCCTTAACAAAATTCTAGCAAACAGAATCCAACAACATATCAAAAAAAAAAAAAAAAAAAAAACATCATGACCAAGTGGGCTTTATGCCAGGATGCAAGGATTCTTCAATATCTGCAAATCAATCAACGTAATACACCACATTAACAAATTGAAAAAAAAAAAAACACAACATATGATTATCTCAATAGATGCAGAAAAAGCCTTTGACAAAATTCAACATCCATTTATGATAAAAACCCTCCAGAAAGCAGGAATAGAAGGAACATACCTCAACATAATAAAAGCTATATATGACAAACCCACAGCAAACATTATTCTCAATGGTGAAAAATTGAAAGCATTTCCCTAAAGTCAGGAACAAGACAACGGTGCCCACTCTCACCACTACTGTTCAACATACTTTTGGAAGTTTTGGCCACAGCAATCAGAGCAGAAAAAGAAATAAAAGAAATCCAAATTGGAAAAGAAGTAAAACTCTCACTGTTTGCAGATGACATGATCCTCTACATAGAAAACCCTAAAGACTCCACCAGAAAATTACTAGACCTAATCAATGAATATAGTAAAGTTGCAGGATATAAAATCAACACACAGAAATCCCTTGCATTCCTATACACTAACAATGAGAAAATAGAGAAATTAAGGAAACAATCCCATTCACCATTGCAACGGAAAGAATAAAATACTTAGGAATATATCTACCTAAAGAAACAAAAGACCTATATATAGAAAAGTATAAAATACTGGTGAAAGAAATCAAAGAGGACACAAATAGATGGAGAAATATACCGTGTTCATGGACTGGAATACTCAATATATAGATGCAATGCAATCCCTATCAAGCTACCAACGGTATTTTTCAGAGAACTAGAACAAATAATTTCACAATTTGTATGGAAATACAAAAAACCTCAAATAGCCAAAGCAATCTTCAGAAAGAAGAATGAAACTGGAGGAATCAACCTGCCTGACTTCAGGCTCTAATACAAAACCACAGTCTTCAAGACAGTATGGTACTGGCACAAAGACAGAAATATAGATCAATGGAACAAAATAGGAAGCCCAGAGATAAATCCACGCACCTAAGGACACCTTATTTCAACAAAGGAGGCAAGAATATACAATGGAGAAAAGACAATGTCTTTAACAAGTGGTTCTGGGAAAACTGGTCAGCCACTTGTAAAAAAAATGAAACTAGAACACTTTCTAACACCATACACAAAAATAAACTCAAAATGGATTAAAGATCTAAACATAAGACCAGAAACTATAAAACTCCTAGAGGAAAACATAGGCAAAACACTCTCCGACATACATCACAGCAGGATCCTCTGTGACCCACCTCCCAGAATATTGGAAATAAAAGCAAAAATAAACAAATGGGACCTAATTAAAATTAAAAGCTTTTGCACATCAAAGGAAACTATAAGCAAGGTGAAAAGACAGCCTTCAGAATGGGAGAAAATAGCAAACAAAGCAATGGACAAAGAATTAATCTCAAAAATATACAAGCAACTCCTGCAGCTCAATTCCAGAAAAATAAACTACCCAATCAAAATATGGGCCAAAGAACTAAACAGACATCTTTCCAAAGACATACAGATGGCTAACAAACACATGAAGATACTCAACATCACTCATTATCAGAGAAATGCAAATCAAAACCACAATGAGGTACCATTTCACACCAGTCAGAATGGCTGCTATACAAAAGCCTACAGGCAATAAATGCTGGAGAGGGTACGGAGAAAAGGAACCCTGTTACACTGCTGGTGGGAATGCAAACTAGTATAGCCACTATGGGGAACAGTGTGGAGATTCCTTAAAAAACTGGAAACAGAGATGCCATATGACCCAGCAAACCCACTGCTGGGCATACACACCGAGGAAACCAGAATTGAAAGAGACACGTGTGCCCCAATGTTCATCGCAGCACTGTTTATAATAGCCAGGACATGGAAGCAACCTAGATGTCCATGAGCAGATGAATGGATAAGAAAGCTGTGGTACATATACACAATGGAATATTACTTGGCCATTAAAAAAATACATTTGAACCAGTTGTAATGAGGTGGATGAAACTGAAGCCTATTATACAGAGTGAAGTAAGCCAGAAAGAAAAACACCAATACAGTATACTAATGCATATATATGGAATTTAGAAAGATGGTAATGATAACCCTGTATGCGAGATGGCAAAAGAGACACAGATGTATAGAACAGTCTTTTGGACTCTGTGGGAGAGGGCAAGAGTGGGATGATTTGGGAGAATGGCATTGAAACATGTATATTATCATATGTGAAACAAATTGCCAGTCCAGATTTGATGCATGATACAGGGTGCTCAGGGCTGGTGCACTGGGATAACCCAGAGGGATGGGATGGGGAGGGAGGTGGGAGAGGGGTTCAGGATGGGGAACACATGTACACCAGAGGAAGACTCATGTCAATGTATGGCAAAACCACTACAATATTGTAAAGTAATTAGCCTCCAATTAAAATAAATAAATTTATATTTAAAAAAAAGAAGATTCATAACATGGACATTTTGCCAAGAATGTACAGGTGTCTGATAACTTTCAGATCAAACCACTGAACTGGCTAAGAAATTAAAGAATTCTAATGGAAACCTTGATGGCCTCACAAGACTGTTAATAGACTATCAAGGATTAGTCACATAGAACTGAGCAAATGTATGAGTATGGTTATAGTTTGGAGTTTTTGTCTGAAATATTATTGGCTTTTAATCTGTGTTTTCTGGATTGAAGGAAACCTTTAAATTACATCTCTGTAAGTAGAACTGAACCATTTATCTTTTCTCTCTACCTGATCCCTCCAGAATTTGGAAACTCAGGTTCCTAGCAGTTTTCTCAGGTATAGATCACCTCCTAACAGATGTAGGAATCTCAAGGTATTTGGCGGACCTCAAAAAAAAAAAAAAAAAAAAAAGAATTCACCCAATTCATCACCCAAATCCATAGGTATCACAGGCACAATCAATGATATATTCTTGGTATGTTTTTCCTGGCCTTGAGGTTTTAAAATTTTATATTCTTTACAAAAAGTTCCAGCACAGCTAAAGTTTCTATTAACCAGACTTATTTTGCAAACAAATTAGTCTTAATTTGGCTATATTTGGTAGAAAGGCAGGTGATTTTAGAGAGAAAAAATTACGTTTCAGTGAACAGTAAGTTTAGTTTTGTTCATTGAGGTCTGTATTTACTGACTAAGATGCACTTCCCAGATAACTTTTTGTAAAAGTTCAGTCATTAAAAGGACACTCTAAGTATGTTTCTGAGGTTTATCATAGTAATCTAATTTTGGATGAAGATCAGATGTGCCAAGACCTGCAACCAAGAGATAATGCATTCTGGAAAAGGCATCAGATAAAGAAAACTGAGAGGGAACATAGCCTTTCCTGAATGAACCACAATTCCTATTTCTGACTTCAACTAAGACCAGCACTTTCAGAGCTGAACAAGAAGACAGCTATATCTAAAGTAGACAGCTGACACAAGATGTCTTAGCAGGCCTGCATACTGATTACTTTGACAATTTCTCACATTTTTGTTTATAATCTAAATGGATTTCTTGGGCTCAATCATATGAAAGTTTAAAAAATCAATCTAATTGTTGGGTTTGTGGCCAATCACCTATTTCCAGTTGCCTTGGTGGATTTATTCTCTCCAAGACTCTAAATGGATAGTCCTTAGACATTTTATTTTAAAAGAAAAATCCTTTAACATTATGCATGCTAATGTTACCACCAATATCACTAAAAGTGATCCTGACCCATTAATGATGCCTGTTTTGAACCTGGCCATAAATACTCCTTTTCATTAGATGTTGAATATTGCATAGCTCCTAACCAGATCCAATGGATTTATGGAAGAAGTCTGTGACCCTAGCTCTCCCCAGGTTGATTAGGAAGATATGTAATTGGTTTCTCTTGGGCTCAAGGTCACCTTAGGGTAATCTGTAATATGAGCACTCCTATCAGTTTTCCAATGGTATGACAATTTGGCCACAAAATTTGTTAACTCATGACCAATGAGGCATCAAATTTCTGCTCTGAACAATCCACTTCACAGTTTAGGAGAAATACTAGGAAAATGGTTTGGTTCAGAAGAATTTGGCTTAATCTTTAATGATGATGGTGTTGCTCCTACTATCAATTTAATTAGTTTGTAGAACATACATATACATACATACATATATATGTGTATATATATATATATGACTTTCACAGTTTCACCTGCTTGCACTAAGATAATGAATGTCTAAACAACCTGAAACTAAAGATCACCTCTATAATTCACTGTAGAATAATGGGCATACCCAATGCACATGCAAGGAGAACTGGCTTAAAAGTCCCTTATTGGACAAACTAGAATCAGCTGTCAATCCTTGCTGAACATTCTGCTAGTATAACCTCCCCCCACCCCACCCCCCGACCCCCAAACAAAGAGAGAACCAGGCAACTGAGACCTAGCACTGAGGGACATGATGGACCCCAGCGCAGGTAAGCAGCCACCCTGGCTTCAAGGGCCAAATATTCGATCACCTATTGCTTTCTGTTGAATGATTAATGATCAACAAGGGGAAACTGTGAAATAAAATTCATATTTGATGGCAAGAAATATTTAAATGTTTCTTTGCCTTTTGGCCTCCTCCCTCCTCACTACTATGCTTTGTGTATCTGCACTGTGCATTTACCAAACCTCCCCCATCAGCAGACATACCTACTCAACCAGAAAGAGCAACCTTCTCCTAGTACCAGCAAGACAATTCCTTAAAAGACAGCTTTCCTTTTTTTCTTTGTGAGGGGCTTCTTAGATCTGAAGTATGTAAATTCTTAATAATATGTCACTTAACATACAGTCCTCTGTCTCAAAAAGCTTATGTAACTGTTTGACTTCTAACAGGCCAAACAGTTCTCAGAGTTTTCTGAGATGCTTTTCCTGGGTTATAATCCGCAAATTTGGCTCAAATAAAATTTTCCACTTAGTAGATCAACTGATTTTTTTGTCGACAGGATCTATACCTTCCAGATAGTTGTATCTATTTCTATGCCCATAGGCTTAGGTGGTCTGACCTTGTTGGGTATGTGAGCACGGTGGATGACCTAAATGTTTTCACTTATACCATGACAGTAACAGAAAGAGAGTAAAAAGGGAACTAACATATATCCAGTACCTCCTATGTGCAAAGCACAATCTTAGGCACTTTAAACATATTTTAATAAGATTAATCTACTCTATGGCTTTTTTAAAATTAACAAACATTTTGTGTGTAAAGAAATTGAGACAAAAAAATTAAGTGAGGAGTCCAGGATCATAGGGCAAATCAACTGGTAGACCCAGAATTCACATTCAGGCCTATGTGAATCTTTTGTCTCTATGATATTGTCATTATTTATTAGATAATATCTACTAAATGGCAGAATAAAGTACAAGGCACTCACAACTGTCAATTTTAAATACATCTCAACTTATTTATAAATCAATTGGCTCTATTTTTTCTAATTCAAGTGCCATTTTTAAGACACTATGGGTAACAGTTTGAAAAATTGTACCATTTTTTTTTTTTTAACATATCACAAGTATTAACTTTTTAACTTTTTATCCTGGAATTTTTAAAAATCATTTTTCTTAAACTCTGATATATTTATACCAAATTCTTCACCATGGTGGGTGGTGTAATTTATGAATTTCAGGGCACATTTTGACATAATTTATCTGTACAAATATGCTCTGGATATAGACAGATAGACAGATAGTTGTACACATCCAATTAAAATGATATGCTCACCCCTTCCTGCATAAATTTAATGTAATTTTATATGTAACATGCATCTTCAAAGTCTCCCTGAAATTCACTTGTACATTTAAAATTTACATATGGAAGACCTGATAGAAGCAAGTCATAAGTAATATTCTGAAGCAAGTTTGCCAATAGAACAATTATGTTACTGTGGAAAATGATTATATTTTACGTATTATAACAAAAATGTAATTGTCATAAACATAAATCAGAGCTGTCCTCTAACCAACAGATTTTCTTCTCAGTATGTGAGAGAAAATTTAACTTTCTTCAGGATGCTATTTGTGGATATTTTTCTCATACTTATAAATGAACATTTTAAATTGCAAAAACTATAATGGACTGCTATGGACTGAACTGTGCTCTCCCAATTCATAAGTTGAAGTCCTAGTCCCTGGTGTGACTATATTTGGAGATAAAGCCTACAAAAAAGTAATTAAGAGCGTAAGGGTGGGGTCCTGATACAATAGGATTATTGTCCTTATGAGAAGAGTCAAGAAAGGACTGTTTTTCTGTCTCCATGTGGGGTCTTAGTAAGAAGGCTACCATCTATAAGCCTATAAAAGAGTTCTCACCAGAACCCAACTATGCTGCTGCTCTGAACTCAGATTTCCAGCCTCCAGAACTATGAGAAAATAAATTTCTGTTGTTTAAGTCTGTGGTATTTTGTTATGATAGCCTGAGCAGACTAAGATAATGACTTTAAAAACATCTATCTCTAAAACTTTTATACAAACAGCAGTCCATTTTAGTTTATGTTGAAGAAGAAATCATAGAAACAACTGATACATGGGTAAACTGATAGATCTGTATCAATGAATCTATCAATAGACACATGACATTTAACTAATGGCTCAGATGAGAACTTCAGTGACTTTAGAAATTTTGGAATGTCATGATATCAAATGTAAATGTATCTCAAGTTATTGATCAAGATATAAGCTCAAAAGTTAATCTCAAATATTTGATGGAGAATGCACCAAAGGCCCACTTTCTGCATTGAGGCCATGATGTCCAATGGAAATAGTGTTTTGATGAAAGTGAAAGAGGAGAGTGAAAAAGTTGGCTTAAAGCTCAACATTCAGAAAACAAAGATCATGGCATCTGGTCCCATCACTTCATGGGAAATAGATGGGGAAACAGTGGAAACAGTGTCAGACTTTATTTTTTGGGGTCCCAAAATCACTGCAGATGGTGATTGCAGCCATGAAATTAAAGGATGCTTACTCCTTGGAAGGAAAGTTATGACCAACCTAGATAGCATATTCAAAAGCAGAGACATGACCCACCTCCCAGAATTATGGAAATAAAAGCAAAAATAAACAAATGGGACCTATTAAAATTAAAAGCTTCTGCACAACAAAGGAAACTATAAGCAAGGTGAAAAGACAGCCTTCAGAATGGGAGAAAATAATAGCAAATGAAGCAACTGACAAAAAACTAAGCTCAAAAATATACAAGCATTGCAGAGAAAGGTAAACTTCCAAACTCATTCTATGAGGCCATCATCACCCTAATACCAAAACATGACAAAGATGCCACAAAAAAAGAAAACTATAGGCCAATATCACTGATGAACATAGATGCAAAAATCCTTAACAAAATTCTAGCAATCAGAATCCAACAACACATTAAAAAGATCATACACCATGACCAGGTGGGCTTTATCCCAGGGATGCAAGGATTCTTCAATATCCACAAATCAATCAATGTAATACACCACATTAACAAATTGAAAAATAAAAACCATATGATTATCTCAATAGATGCAGAGAAAGCCTTTGACAAAATTCAACATCCATTTATGATAAAAAAAAACTCTCCAGAAAGCAGGAATAGAAGGAACATACCTCAACATAATATAAGCTATATATGACAAACCCACAGCAAACTTTATCCTCAATGGTGAAAAATTGAAAGCATTTCCCCTAAAGTCAGGAACAAGACAAGGGTGCCCACTCTCACCATTACTATTCAACATACTTTTGGAAGTTTTGGCCACAGCAATCAGAGCAGAAAAAGAAATAAAAGGAGTCCAAATTGGAAAAAAGAAGTAAAACTCTCACTGTTTGCAGATGACATGATCCTCTACATAGACAACCCTAAAGACTCCACCAGAAAATTACTAGAACTAATCAGTGAATATAGTAAAGTTGCAGGATATAGAATCAACACACAGAAATCCATTGCATTCCTATAGACTAATAATGAGAAAATAGAAAGAGAAATGAAGGAAACAATTCCATTCACTATTGCAACGAAAAGAATAAAATACTTAGGAATATATCTACCTAAAGAAACTAAAGACCTATATATAGAAAACTATAAAACGCTGGTGAAAGGAATCAAAGAGGACAGTAATAGATGGAGAAATATACCATGTTCATGGATTGGAAGAATCAATATAGTGAAAATGAGTATACTACCCAAAACAATTTATAGACTCAATGCAATCCCTATCAAGCTACCAACGGTATTGTTCACAGAGCTAGAACAAATAATCTCACAATTTGTATGGAAATACAAAAAACCTCTAATAGCCAAAGCAATCTTCAGAAAGAAGAATGGAACTGGAGGAATCAACCTGCCTGACTTCAGGCTCTACTACAAAGCCACAGTCTTCAAGACAGTATGGTACTGGCACAAAGACAGAAATATAGATCAATGGAACAAAATAGAAAGCCCAGAGATAAACCCACGCACCTATGGATACCTTATCTTTGACAAAGGAGGCAAGGATATACAATGGATTAAAGACAATCTCTTTAACAAGTGGTGCTGGGAAAACTGGTTAACCACTTGTAAAAGAGTGAAACTAGAACACTTTCTAACATGATACACAAAAATAAACTCCAAATGGATTAAAAATCTAAACTTAAGACCAGAAACTATAAAACTCATCCAGGAGAACATAGGCAAAACACTCTCTGACATACATCACAGCAGGATCCTCTATGACCCACCTCCAAGAATATTGGAAATAAAAGCAAAAATAAACAAATGGGACCTAATTAAACTTAAAAGCTTCTGCACAACAAAGGAAACTATAAGCCAGATGAAAAGACAGCCTTCAGAATGGGAGAAAATAATAGCAAATGAAGCAACTGACAAACAACTAATCTCGAGAATATACAAGCAACTCCTGTAGCTCAATTCCAGAAAGATAAATGACCCAAACAATGGGCTAAAGAACTAAAGAGACATTTCTCCAAAGAAGACATACAGACGGCTAACAAACACATGAAAATATGCTCAACATCACTCATTTTCAGAGAAATGCAAATCAAAACCACTATGAGGTACCATTTTATGCCAGTCAGAATGGCTACGATCCAAAAGTCTACAAGCCATAAATGCTGGAGAGGGTGTGGAGAAAAGGGAACCCTCTTACACTGTTGGTGGGAATGCAAACTAGTACAGCCACTATGGAGAACAGTGTGGAGATTCCTTAAAAAACTGGAAATAGCACTGCCTTATGACCCAGCAATCCCACTGCTGGGCATACACACCTAGGAAACCAGAATTGAAAGAGACACGTGTGCCCCAGTGTTCACCCAGAACTGTTAATAGCCAGGACATGGAAGCAACCTAGATGTCCATCGGCAGATGAATGGATAAGAAAGCGGTGGTACATATACACAATGGAGTATTACTCAGCCATTAAAAAGAATACATTTGAATCAGTTCTAATGAAGTAGATGAAACTGGAGCCTATTATACAGAGTGAAGCAAGCCAGAAAGAAAAACACCAATACAGTATACTAACGGATATATATGGAATTTAGAAAGATGGTAACAATAACCCTGTATCAGTTCAGTTCAGCCGCTCAGTTGTGTCCAACTCTTTGCGATTCCATGAATCACAGCATGCCAGGCCTCCCTGTCCATCACCAGCTCCCAGAGTTCACCCAGACTCACGTCCATCGAGTCAGTGATGCCATCCATCCATCTCATCCTCTGTCGTCCCCTTCTCCTCCTGCCCCCAATCCCTCTCAGCATCAGAGTCTTTTCCAATGAGTCAACACTTTGCATGAGGTGGCCAAAGTACTGGAGTTTCAGCTTTAGCATCATTCCTTCCAAAGAAATCCCAGGGCTGATCTCCTTCAGAATGGACTGGTTGGATCTCCTTGCAGTCCAAGGGACTCTCAAGAGTCTTCTCCAATACCACACTTCAAAAGCATCAATTCTTCGGTGCTCAGCCTTCTTCACAGTCCAACTCTCACATCCATACATGACCACTGGAAAAACCATAGCCTTGACTAGATGGACCTTTGTTGGCAAAGTAATGTCTCTGCTTTTGAATATGCTATCTAGGTTGGTCATAACTTTCCTTCCAAGGAGTAAGCGTCTTTTAATTTCATGGCTGCAGTCACCATCTGTAGTGATTTTGGAGCCCCCCAAAATAAAATCTGACACTGTTTCCACTGTTTCCCCATCTATTTCCCATGAAGTGATGGGACCAGATGCCATGATCTTCGTTTTCTGAATGTTGAGCTTTAAGCCAACTTTTATGAGACAGCAAAAGAGACACTGATGTATAGAACAGTATTTTGGACTCTGTGGGAGAGGGAGAGGGTGGGATGATTTGGAGAATGACATTGAAACATGTATAATATCATATATGAAACTAGTCGCCAGTCCAGGTTCGATACACGATACTGGATGCTTGGGGCTGGTGCACTGGGACGACCCAGAGGGATAGTACAGGGAGGGAGGAGGGTCCAGGATGGGGAACACGTGTATACCTGTGGCGGATTAATGTTGATATATGGCAAAACCGATACAATATTGTAAAGTTAAAAAATAAAATTCAATTAAAAAAAATATATATATATACAAGCAACTCCTGCAGCTCAATTCCAGAAAAATAAATGACCCAATCAAAAAATGGGCCAAAGAACTAAATAGACATTTCTCCAAAGAAGACATACAGATGGCTAACAAACACATGAAAAGATGCTCAACATCACTCCTTATCAGAGAAATGCAAATCAAAACCACAATGAGGTACCATTTCACCAGTCAGAATGGCTGCGATCCAAAAGTCTACAAGCCATAAATGCTGGAGAGGGTGTGGAGAAAAGGGAACCCTCTTACACTGTTGGTGGGAATGCAAACTAGTATAGCTACTATGGAGAACAGTGTGGAGATTCCTTAAAAAACTGGAAATAGCACTGCCTTATGACCCAGCAATCCCACTGCTGGGCATACACACCTAGGAAACCAGAATTGAAAGAGACACGTGTGCCCCAATGTTCATCGCAGCACTGTTTATAATAGCCAGGACATGGAAGCAACCTAGATGTCCGTTAGCAGACGAATGGTTAAGAAAGCTGTGGTACATATACACAATGGAATATTACTCAGCCATTAAAAAGAATACATTTGAATCAGTTGTAATGAGGTGGATGAAACTGGAGCCTATTATACAGAGTGAAGTAAGCCAGAAAGAAAAACACCAATACAGTATACTAACGGATATATATGGAATTTAGAAAGATGGTAATGATAATCCTGTATGTGAGATAGCAAGAGAGACACAGATGTATAGAACAGTCTTTTGGACTCTGTGGGAGAAGGCGAGGGTGGGATGATTTGGGAGAATGACATTGAAACATGTATAATATCATATATGAAATGAATTGCCAGTCCAGGTTCTATGCATGATACAGGATACTTGGGGCTGGTGCACTGGGATGACCCAGAGGGATGGTAGGGGGAGGGAGGTGGGAGGGGGGGTTCAGGATGGGAAACACATATACACCCATGGCGGATTCATGTTGATGTATGACAAAACCAATACAATATTGTAAAGTAATTAGCCTTCAATTAAAATAAATTTATATAAAAAATGAAGTAAATGAAAAAAATAATAAAAAGCAGAGACATTACTTTGTCAACAAAGGTCCATCTGGTTAAGGCTATGGTTTTTCCAATGGTCATGTATGGATGTAAGAGTTGGACTGTGAAGAAAGCTGAGCGCCAAAGAATTGATGCTTTTGAACTGTGGTGTTGGAGAAGACTCTTGCGAGTCCCCTTGGACTGCAAGGAGATCCAACCAGTCCATCCTAAAGAAGATCATTCCTGGGTGTTCATTGGAAGGACTAATGCTGAAGCTGAAACTCCAATACTTTGGCCACCTGATGCGAGGAGCTGACTCATTGGAAAAGACCCTGATGCTGGGAGGGATTGGGGGCAGAAGGAGACGGGGACCACAGAGGATGAGATGGCTAGATGGCATCACCAATTCAATGGACATGAGTTTGGGTAAACTTCGGGAGTTGACGATGGACAGGGAGGCCTGTCGTGCTGCAATTCATGGGGTCGCAAAGAGTCAGACACGACTGAGCAACTAAACTGAACTGAATGACCTACTGACAGAGGTCCTGAAGTACAGCCAAGGACTTTTCAAAAGGGGTTACTTAACTGCTGGTGGTGCCTAACCTGAAAGTCATTATTGTTTTTAGAATTTGTAAACATATGAAAAAATAAAAGAGTAATTACCTAATTTTTGTGCTACAGAGTAAAAGGATAGAAATCACATATAATGGTGTGCAGGACTGACAATATTTCTGAAACCTGGTTGAGTATACTGCAGATAAGAGAGTCTTTGTAATCAA
The DNA here is from genome assembly GCF_029407905.1 of Bubalus kerabau. Classification (NCBI taxonomy): domain Eukaryota; kingdom Metazoa; phylum Chordata; class Mammalia; order Artiodactyla; family Bovidae; genus Bubalus; species Bubalus kerabau. The sequence continues at coordinate 34,659,137 of NC_073634.1, read as the reverse complement.
CTTCCCAGCTCTTATAAAAAATATCAATATATATGATAGGTCCCCAAAATGCAAGTGCATATGTTGGACAAAGAGGAAAGTTAATAATCATCAGTCTTGGGCTGAAACTTTTTTTACCAGCAATCTATATTAAATTGTTCCTTTGTAAAGCTTCTTAAATGATATAACAGCATGCAGCACCCCCAAGGATGGGAGACGATTTTACAACTCTAAGTGGGTTGATATATTCAGGTAATTATCAAATATTGGTGACTGTGCATTTGATGTATAATATATGACAATGTGAGAGAATTATTTTTTATTTAGGCAGTTCTGAGAACAACTCATAAACAGCTTCTCCCAAGTCTCTCCTTTATTATCATCCATCATGCTTAGCTACTTTGATTTGACATTAGCTACATCTTAATGCCAGGGACTGCATGGATAATTCTGCATTGATGTTGCTAATTTCTACAGTGTAACCACAATGTTTGACATGATGTAGTCAGGCATATTTTCTGTGTTCCCTCATAAAACCTTAGTGGATATAGGTTTGTTTTTGTTTTGTTTTGTTTTTTTCCTTAATGTGGTTAGTTTTAACCCATCAAAGGTAAGACAAGATAGGTGAAGTCTAAGTTATTAAATTGAGGGACAGAGTCTCCTAAAGAAACAAAACAAAACACTCAGGTTAGAAAAATAAGGCAACATTCTCATTCATCAACTAATATTAAGAGCCCATATGTGCCAGCAACTGAGCTTTCTATATTCAGTTCAGTCTATAAGAACTGCACACCTGATCCACTACAGACACTGTTAGTAAATATTATCTAAAATAAAAGTGCTCAAAATTTCACAGGTTGCTTTGAAAGCTATCAAATGCTTAATAAATGTTGGATATCCTTATTTTGAAAATTATTAAAATGAAAATCAAGTTTATATGAAGTTTGTCATAGATGGTTATAAATATGTATAGCATATATATATAAAATATATATAAATATATATATAATATATATAACATATATATAAAACACAAATACAACAGTTTCCAATAAATACAGAGAGTTGTGATGAATCATGTTTCTATCTAATTAAAGGTTAACAGGTACTTCCTCTATATCATTATAATAATCTTATATAGTACCCGATAGTATGCTAAGTATTATCAATAATAATTGTATGACTCTTCTTTCTCTAAATTAATATAGTAAAATAAGTGTGTTTTTGCATGAAGGAATTCACAATATGAGTAGCTGCTGCTGCTGCTAAGTCGCTTCAGTTGTGTCTGACTCTGTGCAACCTCATAGATGGCAGCCCACCAGGCTCCCTCGTTCTTGGGATTCTTCAGGCAAGAACACGAGTGGGTTGCCATTTCCTTCTCCAGTGCATGAAAGTGAAAGTGAAGTCAGTCGCTCAGTCATATGAAAACTGTTCATTGTATTCAAGTGTGTGTCCTGAAAGCCAACATTTCTGTAGAAATTGAGAAAATGAATCACTCAATATGGGTAGGAGTAACTGAGAAACCTTTATTAAGGCATTAGAAGTCAGGATTGAATGAACAGAGTGTGAGGACAGTGTGAAAAGTGGAAGTGAAAGTCACTCAGTCGTTTCCAACTCTGCGAACCCATGGACTACACAGTCCATGGAATTCTCCAGGCCAGAATACTGGAGTGGGAAACCTTAACCTTCTCCAGGGGATCTTACCAAACCAGGGATTGGACCCAGGTCTCCTGCATTGTAGGAGGATTCTTTACCAGCTGAGCCACAAGGGAAGTCGAGGACAGAATAGTTCAAAGAAACCAGTAAGACTTTGAAAGGTTAGTGTAAAAGTGTTATGACTGATGGTTTGAAAGAAGAAGAAAGGACCAAACCAAGTTCCCATAAGATTTAATAAGGACAGGGTGCTGCTGCTGCTAAGTCACTTCAGTCGTGTCTGACTCTGCGACCCCACAGACAGCAGCCCACCAGGCTCCTCCATCCCTGGGATTCTCCAGGCAAGAACACTGGAGTGGGCTGCAATTTCCTTCTCCAAGGACAGGGTATTAAGAGGTAAAAACCATTATATGTAAAATATGGTACAAGGATATATTGTACAGGATAGGAATATAGCCAATATTTTATAACAACTATACATGGAGTATAACATAGTACTTGTTAAAAAGTGGTGAGACTGGACATCCTTGTCTTGTTCCTGATCTTAGAGGAAAAGCTTTGAAACTTTCACCATTGAGTATGATGTTGGTATGGATTTGTCACATATGGCCTTTATTTTGTAGAGGCTTTTGTAATTTACAGACATCTATTGCTTTACCCTGATGCTTTTATAAAAGTGCTTCATCTTCAGTAAGATTCATAATTCTTGACTTGTCCAAGTCATTTCTAAGTACCTCAGACTGAATGGACTGATGAGGAAGATTATATAATTTTATGCTTTTTTCCTTAAACCATTGTTTACTTTTTAATGTTTTAATTTGGTAAAAGTATACCTTTGTGAACAAAGATGAAATAATTACATTTTCCTCCCTACATAATCCCTCCAGAATTTAGAAACTGCTAGTGAATATTCTGAAACTCCAGTACTTTGGCCACCTCATGTAAAGAGTTGACTCATTGGAAAAGACTCTGATGCTGAGAGGGATTGGGGGCAGGAGGAGAAGGGGACGACAGAGGATGAGATGGATGGATGGCATCACTGACTCAATGGACGTGAGTCTGGGTGAACTCCGGGAGTTGCTGATGGACAGGGATGCCTGGCGTGCTGTGATTCATGGGGTCACAAAGAGTCGGACACGACTGAGCAACTGAACTGAACTGAGTGAATATTCTTACTTTTGTATCAATATTGTTATTTGCATAAGTTCAATTTGGTTACATTACCCAGGCTTTGACAGGCATGTCAGAATTGAGAATTGTGTGCATAGACTCAGATATGACCTGACAGCTTGGAGGAAGCAAGGCTGACTTTATGGAGCCCACAAAGCCCATTGTGAAACAGTGTTTCTAGCAGCTAACCAGAGGAATAAGGAAGGACACCTCCTGACAGATGCAGGAAACTTACAATATTTGTGGGACCTTGAGGTGAAAAATTGTTTAGTAGGAACAAGAATACACATTTGTGATTATCAGATTCTAGTACTATTAACTGAGTTTTTGTTATATACATGTAAACTGGACCAAATCCTGAATTCTAGTTTCCTCTGATATCTGACTACAACTCTCCAAACTAACATTTCCAATTTTCTCCTACCTTTTTGACTTGGAATTACTGAGAACAAGTTGCCCTCCCCCCTCCCCCAAACCCTGCAAATTGAATAGAAACAACTTGATGTAATCTTTAGAGAGTGAAATCACCATAACAGTTCAATTGCACAGTCTTTGTAATTGCCTAATGCTGTGTGGGCCACTCAGAAAGCTTATCTGAACACCCATTGATCATGTCCATGGGATTTCCCAGTCAAGAAAGAATACTGGAGTGGTTTGCCATTTCATTCGACAGGAATCTTCCTGACCCAGGAACTGAACCTGTGTCTCCTGCGCTGCAGGCAGATTCTTTAGCACTGAGCCCCCTGAGAAGCCCATTGAGATCATCAGAAACATTCAAACTGCAAAAGGTGCTTCAACACCAACATCTATATATCTTTTCATGTCTACTGACTGACTGTAGGACTCAATCTGGGTTTCAGTTTGCTTCAACCAGTAACCTTTGCTTTTCTTTAGTTTTCATAGAAATCTTTATTATATATTTGACTGCCCATACCAAGGAAAAGGTCAAGGTGAGGCAACCTTAGAAGGGTGTTTCCCAAGGCTGAGACCAAAGTCTGTGGTGATACTTGGAAGAAAGCTTTGAAATTTCAATTGAGATCACTGGCCTTACCAACCTGGTATTTTAACAACTAACCTTGGATGATCTCCATTAAAGATATCAACTCTAAAATAGCCTTTAAGATGATTACATCATTTCAAATTCCAAGATCTAAACAGAAAAATAATTTTATACATCTCAGACTAGTGGCTTTTTGAGCTAAAACTTAGACTCTGTCATCTAATTTGTGGCTAATTTAGTGCCTGGCATATAGAGGTATATAGAATACATTTATTACCTTCCAGAGAGAAATACTTAGAAACATTCAGCTCTTGTTTTTGTTGACTTACCTGTGAGGAGTTTTTCCCTTTCTTCTCTACTTCCATAACTTTATCTTTTCCTCACACTTGCATACAGATTTAGATATGGCATGAAAGAACTAACTGACTTCAACCATAAGAAATACAGAAGCAGAGTAGAGAACAACACACAGAAATATGAATGTTATATGGATTAGAAACTATGTATGATTCCAAAATTAATGGTTATGTCTGTTCAGAGATATGATGACACAAGGAAGATGGCAGTAGAAAGTAGAGACAGGGTGCATGGAATCATACCAATTAATCAGAATGCCTCTGGAATAGGATGTGCCAAATAACTTACTTTCTGGGTCAGTAGTAATTAAATTTGTAGATTTTTAAAAGAATTCATGTTATTTATTTGATCCTCACAGCTACTCAGGAAGGCAAGCCCAGTGCTATTATCCCAAGAACACAAATGACAAAACTAAGGCCTAAGAGAAGCTGGAGAGAAGGGGCATATGGAGGCTGCCTGAGGGATCCTTGGGAGCACTCTACAGCCAGGGAGAAAAGGAGTCTGGGCCACTCCAAAAACTCAACCGGGAGGGGTTAGCAGAGGAGAAATAACCACGTTGCAAGGCTGCGATTTGTGACGATAGCACAGAGTGTCTTGAGATCAAGCCCTGAGACTTTGGAGTGGGAGCACTGACTCCAAGACCCTAGACTACCGGAGAATTACCCTAGGGAGTATCAAATAGTGAGAACTCACACAAAGGAAGCCACTTGAATACACAACCCGGCATGTAACACCACCAGTAGCACTCTATGCAGGATGCCTCATCTAAACAAACAAAACAAAAATATAAACCCAATCATCAGCATACAGGATTACCACCACACTCAGCCTTGCTCATCAGGGGAAAAACAAACAAACAAAAAAACTCAGCACAAATTTCACTATACAAAATTACACAAACCACTGGACCAACCTTAGGAGGGCAGAAACCAAAAGGAAGAAAGGATTCAACCTTGAAGCCTGGGAAAGGGAGACCTCAAACACAATAAGTTAAAAGAAAATAATGAAAAGGCAGAGAAATACTACACAAATGAAGGCACAAACTAGAAACACAGAAGTCCAAACAAATGAAGAGGAAATAGGCAAACTACTGGAAAAAGAATTCAGAATAATGATAGTAAAGATGATCAAAAACCTTGAAAACAGAATGGAGAAAATGCAAGAATCAATTAACATACAGAGACAAACAGCACAATTACTGAAATTAAAAATATGCTAGAAGGAATCAGTAGCAGAATATCTGAAGCAGAAGAACGAAGCAGTGAGCTGGAAGATAAAATGGTGGAAATAACTTCTGAAGAGCAGAATAAAGTAAAAAGAATGAAAGGAATTTAGGTTAGTCTCAGAGACCTCTGAGACAATATCAAACACACCAACATTCGAATTATAGGGGGTCACAGAAGAAGCAGAGAAAAAGAAAGGGTATGAGAAATTTTTTGAAGCGATTAGAGTTGAAAATTTCCCCAACATGGAAAAAGAAATAGTCAATCAAGTCCAAGAGGCACAAAGAGTCTCATACAGGATAAACTCAAGCAGAAACATGCCAAGACACATACAAATCAAACTAACAAAGACTAAACACAAAGAAAGAATATTAAAAGCAGCAAGGGAGAAGCAACAAGTAACATACAAGGGAAACCCCACATGCTTAACAGCTAATCTTTCAGCAGAAACTCTGCAGGCCAGAAGGGAATGGCAGGATGTATCTAAAGTACTGAAAGGGAAAATCTACAACTAAGATTACTGTACCTAGCAAGATCTCATTCAAAATTGATGGAGAAATCAAAAGCTTTTCAGATAAGCAAAAGTGAAGAGAATTCAGTAGCACCACCAGCTTTACAACAAAATTTAAAGGGACTTATATAGTCAAGAAATATAAGAGAAGAAAAAGATCTACAAAATCAGCCCCAAACAATTTATAAAATGGCGATAGGAACATATACATCAATAATTACTTTAAATGTAAACAGATTAAATGCTCCAACCAAAAGACACAGACTGGCTCAATGGATACAAAAACAAGACCCATATATATGCTGTCTACCAGAAACCCACTTCAGACTTGAAGACACATATAGACTGAGAGGATGGAAAAATTTATTCCATGCAAATGGGAAACAAAAGAAAGCTGGAGTAGCAATCCTCATATCAGACAAAATAGACCTTAAAATAAAGAATATTACAAGAGATAAGGAAGGAAACTACATAATGATCAAAGGATCAATCACAAGAGGAAGACATAACAATGGTTAAGTATCAATGAACCCAACACAGGAGCACCTCAATATGTAAGACAGACACTAACAGACATAAAAGGAGACATTGACAGTAACACAATGATAATAGGAGACTTTAACACCCTACTCACACCAATGGACAGAGCATCAAAACAGAAAATTAATAAGGAAACACAAGTCTTAAATGATACATTAGATGAGATGGATCTCATTGATATCTTCAGGACATTCCATCCAAATGCAGAAGAATACACCTTCTTCTCAAGTGCACATGGAACATTCTCCAGGATAGAGCACATCTTGGGTCACAGATCAAATCTCAGTAAATTTAAGAAAACTGAAATCATATCAAGCATCTTTTCTGACCACAACACTATGAGACTAGATATAAGTTACAAGAAAAAAAACTGTAAAAAAAAACCACAAATGCATGGAGATTAAACAACAGGTTATTGAATAAATCAAAAGGGAAATCAAAAAAATTTCTAGAAACAAATGACAGTGAAAACACAACTCAAAACCTATGGGATGCAGTCAAAGTGGTTCTAAGAGGGAAGCTTATAGCAATACAATCCTACCTCAAGAAACAAGAAAAACATCAAGTAGACAACCTAACTTTACACCTAAAACAACTGGAAAAAGAAGAACCAAAATAACTCAAAAATTAGTAGAAGGAAAGAAATCATAAAGCTCCAAGCAGAAATAAATGAAGAAGAAATGAAAGAAACAGTAGTCAAGATTAATAAAACTACATGCTGGTTCTTTGAGAAGAAAAACAAAATTGACAAACCTTTGACTAGACTCATCAAGAAAAAAAGAAGAATAAAATCAACAAAAGTAGAAATGAAAAAGGAGAAGTTACAACAGACAATGCAGAAATACAAGGATTATAGGAGACTATTCAGTTCAGTTCAGTCGCTCAGTTGGGTCTGTTTGTAACCCCATGGACTGCAGTATGCCACGCTTCCCTGTCCATCACCAACTCCTGGAGCTTACTCAAACTCATGTTGATTGAGTTGGTGATGCCATCCAATCATCTCATCCTCTGTCATCCCCTTCTCCTCCCACCTTCAATCTTTCCCAGCATCAGGATCTTTTCAAATGAGTCAGTTCATCGCATCAGGTGGCCAAAGTTTTGGAGCTTCAGCTTCAACAACAGCCCCTCCAATGAATATTCAAGACTGATTTCCCTCTCACATCCATACATGACTACTGGAAAAACCATAGCTTTGACTAGATGGACTTTTGTTGGCAAAGTATTGTCTCTGCTTTTTAATATGTTGTCTAGGTTGGTCATAGCTTTTCTTCCAAGGAGCAAGCGTCTTTTAATTTCATGGCTGTGGTCACCATCTGCAGTGATTTTGGAGCCCCCCAAAATAAAGTCTGTCACTGTTTCCACTGTTTCCCCATCTATTTGTCATGAAGTGATGGGACCAGATGCCATGATCTTAGTTTTCTGAATGTTTAGTTTTAATAAAAGACATAATAAGAGACTATTATGAACAACTATATGGCAATAAAATGGATAACCTGGAAGAACGGACAAATTCTTAGAAAAGTTCAATCTTCCAAGGCTGAACCAGACAGAAATAGAAATTATGAACAACCCAATTACAAGCACTGAAATTGAAGCTGTGATCAAAAAGCTCCCCAAAAAACAAAAGCCCAGAACCAGATGGTTTCACAGGAGAATTCTATCAATCATTTAGAAAAGAGCTAATGCCTATCCTTCTAAAACTCTCAAAAAATTGCAGCAGAAGGAACACTTTCAAATTTACTCTACAGGGCCACCATCACCCTGCTACCAAAACCAGACAAAGACAACACACAAAAAAGAAAACTACAGGCCAGTATCACTGATGAACATACATGCAAAAATCCTCAACAAAATTTTAGCAAACAGAATTTAGCAACACATCAAAAAGCTCATATACCATGATCAAGTCAGGTTTATTCCAACTTGGTGCAAGGATTCTTCAATATATGCAAATCAATCAAAGTGGTACACCATATTAACAAACTGAAAGATAAAAAACCATATGATAATCTCAATAGATGCAGAAAAAGCCTTTGACAAAATTCAGCACCTATTTATGATTAAAACTCTTCAAAAAATGGGCATAGAAGGAAGCTACCTCAACATGGTAAAGGCCATATATGATAAGCCTACAGCAAACATTATTCTCAATTGTGGAAAACTGAAAGCATTCCCACTAAGATCAGGAAGAAGACAATGGGGTCCACTTTCACCACTATTATTCAACATAGTTCTGGAAATCCTTGCTACAGCAATCAGAGAAGAAAAAGAAATAAAAGGAATCCAGATTGAAAAAGAAGTAAAACTCTCACTGTTTCCAGATGACAAGATACATAGAAAACCTTAAAAAATCACCAGAAGATTACTAGAACTAATCAATAAATTTAGTAAAGTTGCAAGATACAAAATGAATACACAGAAATCCTTTGCATTTCTGTACACTAACAATGAAAAATCAGAAAGAGAAATTAAGGAAACAATCCCATTCACCACTGTAACAAAAAGAGTAAAATACCTAGGAATAAACCTGTCTAAAGAGGCCAAGACTTGTATACAGAAAAGTGTAAGACACTAGTTTATGAAGAAAAGACTAGTGGTTACTAGTTTTTTTGAGGTGGGGGTGGGGAAGGGGTAAATACAGGTGGATGAATTGAAGGTACAAATTATGGTATAAGATAGGCTCAAGTATATATTATACAACAATGGGTATATAACCAATATTTTGTAATAACTCTAAATGGAAATAACCTTTAAAAATTGGATAAAATTTAACAAAAATACTAAATAGCTTGTGTATTTTCATATGTTTTACCCTTTCTTTTAAAAGTATGGTTTAAAAAAGTCTGGGTATTTGAGACTGAAAAAAAAAAGTCCATTATCTACAGTTGCTCTATAATTAAGATGAATAGAGAAGATATTTTAGATTAAATCCTGAATATTTCTTGGATTTTATAGAAGCATTATAAGCTGGGCTCTTTAGGTACTAAGCATAACAACAGTCTGAACTTGGAACAATCAGAGAGAGGAAATTTGAATGAAGTAAGTTGTTGGCAGATTATACTTAATAACCTACTATTTAAATGCTTAAAACTGTTGGACTCAGTCCTCACCATGGCCAGTATCCCCTGCCATTCCTTTGTGAGTTTTTGCTGCTTGTCCAGATGTCATTTTTAAACACTTAATCAAATAACATATTCCCAAAACCAAGGTACTTGGACCATATGGTTGATGGTTTATCCAGAACTACTAATTTATTTACTTCATTTTTTTAATATGTGTTTGGTGGAGGCAGCTTTTATACTGATGATGGACTAAAAAGGAGAGACAGATGGTAAAAGCCAGATGAAACACAAAGGTTAAAATATTCATGACCATGATTCCTCCTGATATTGAACACAAATCCAGACAGTATCTCCTGCTAGATAGTCTGAAGTTGGAGACTTTTCACTATCCCTTCTAAAATTATATTTATCAGGTCATCTCCACATTTTCCTATTTATGATCCTTGCACTCGCATCAGACCAGTTTCCTCAATATCTGATAATCATTCTTTACATAGCCCTGCTTTTATCTTTTTTTCATGCCACCAACTTTGCTTGTGATGCCATTCTTAATGTGATGCCATTCCAAATCTGATCATCTTCCAGCACCAAGTTCAGGCTATGGGTCAACTGAATCCTTCCCTGACCTGTGACCTGGCCTGTGACCAATCTTTCTCTCTTGTAGATACTACAGTGTTCATTGTCTATATACCCCATTTAGTAATTCTATCCTCTCTTTTCTAAAGTCAACTTTTTTTAATCCCCAGGTTTTCTCTTTGTAAAAAATTGCATTCTTTTGTGTTTCTACCTTCCAGTACACACTATATGCCTAGTTCATCTTACACACAGCTGGATTTCTATAAACATCTGTTGATTGATGGAAAATATAGTTAGTAGTATTTATTTCTAATGAAAACAAATTCATGTTTAAGGGAATGTAATGATTTTTTTTTTTTTTTTGTAAATAAAGCACCATAATGTGAATATTGTTAACAATGGCCCTAGGGGCTACAGTTTTGTATTGCATTATTTTTCTGTTTAAAAATTAATAATCTTGTACCATAGCTGCTGCCTTTTAAAATTTACTGGCATTGATTGGGGTCCACTCTGGGTTATGATGGATAGCTTTGATTTGGGGCTTGGTGTTACAGTAGCAACTGATAGTAGAAACAAAGTGAAGATTTGTCAATAGGTCAAAACACCAAGAACATTAATAATACATTACTGTTGTAATTTTCATCTTCAGAACAAAATGAGGACATTAACAAAGACCATAGGGACTTCAGAAACCCGTATGCATTCATTTAACAGGAAGACATTTTTTGAGACATAGACTTGTACTGCAAGAATTCAGAATCAGTGTTCTTGAATATATGGCTCCTAAATATATGTAGGGAGAAGGCAATGGCACCCCACTCCAGTACTCTTGCCTGGAAAATCCATGGACAGAGGAGCCTGGTAGGCTGCAGTCCATGGGGTCGCTAAGAGTCGGGAACGACTGAGCTACTTCACTTTCACTTTTCACTTTCATGCATTGGAGAAGGAAATGGCAACCCACTCCAGTGTTCTTGCCTGGAGAATCCCAGGGACAGCGAAGCCTGGTGGGCTGCCGTCTATGGGGTAGCCCAGAGTTGGACACGACTGAAGCAACTTAGCAGCAGCAGCAAGTATATGTAGTATATATACTAAAATATATTTGTTATACTTACTTAATATAAATTGCAGGGGAGTTTGTCAGACATCTATTTACCTGCTTTTTGTTGCAGGCCCTTTTCCCTAGTCCTATTTTTCAGGCACTCCAAGCCTCCATGACCTCTGGGGCCAGTCCCCTCCCCTTACAAATGTCAGAGTTTCTTCTTTTCTCCATACCTAACCACACACTTAGTGCAGCCCACTGGGGCAGGCTATCTCACACCCCTGACCTCCACCTCCTCTGTGCCCTCTTCTTTCTGGGGCAGACTCATGTGTTCTAGGACAGCCTTGGGAGCAGACCCCTATGGGTGACCCACATGCAGAGGTGGGACTGAAACCACAGTTGAGACCCAAGGGAAAATACAACTAAGGAAGAAAAGCTGAAATCTCTTCTTACAGCTAAGCAAACCATGGATTGACACCTCCATGATCAGCTTTGTAAACTCCGTGCCTGCAGAACATCTAAAGGGACAAGTACTCCTGTAGTCAAGATAGGTCTAGCTTTAGCAGCTGTAGATTTATGGACATGTACAGACAGCAGTTGGACTAGGCCAGAGTCTCAGCTGCCCCGACACTGCCCACAATGGGTCCAGATCCATGACTTACTATAATCATGGGACCTGACTTCAGTGGATCTATGCTGGTAGCCTGCTAAAAACAATGCCTGAGACACATCAGGGTCAATTGCTGGCATACCCATGGTTAAGGTGGGACTGAGAGAAGTGCCAAGAACAGTGTGATCTAGGAGTTCAAACAACAGGTGAAGAGTGACACAACAGAGTGCACCCACAGGTGAATAGCTCCAGAAGAGGAATACTCAGTGGCTTCCCTCCCATTGGTAGTGCTCCAATCCCACCTACCTTGCACTCCAGATCAGAAACACAGCTAAGAAACAGATCTGGGGGCCTCTATTCCAACAACTAGGGAGCAGACTCCACCCCTGACTTGGCAGTGATACCATCAGAGCAAAAGGGGTGCCCTGTCCAGTATTCAGTGCTGGCTCTGGTTACCACAACACCGGTCATACCTCCTATCAGGAGGATAATGGCCAGCATACACTGAGGAAGGAGGTGGCAATCATTAATAATAAAAACATCCCTGTGTGTGTGCTCATTTGCTCAGCTGTGTCTGACTCTTTATGACTCCATGGATTGTAGCCTGCCAGGCTCCTCTGTCCATGGAATTTTCCAAGCCAGAATACTGGAACAGGTTGCCATTTCCTTCTTCAGGAGATCTTTCCCGCCTAGGGATCAAACCCATGTCTCTTGTGCCTCCTACATTGCAGTCAGATTCTTTACCAACTGAGCCACCAGGGAAGCCTAAAAACAGCCCTTGTAGCCAAAATAAATAAATAAATAAATAAACCCACACAGGCTACAAAGAGATGCTTCCACATAAAAAATAACCCTCCAAGACAGTCTGAGAGTCTGGCATTGAAAGTAAAAGCCCCAGAGCACTTAGCCTTGAAACCTAGCAGGGCTTGAGTATAGGAGCTCCACAGGGATGGGGGAAACAGAAACACCACTCTTAAGAGGGTGCACACAATGTCTCACATGCACTAGGACCCAGAACAAAGCAGTACCTCTATAGAAGCCTAGGAAAAACCCATCTAGAGGGCTTGAGGGGTCTCCTGAGGAGATAAAGGTCTATTGTAGCTGACTATGGAGGCAAAGACACTGCTAGCCAGAGGTCCCAGGGAATGCTGATCAGAGTAAGCTCTCCCATAGGTCCCCATTTCAGCACCAAGACCCAGGCCACCAAACAACCTGCAAGCTCCAGTGCTGGAAAGCCTCAGGTCAAACAATCAACAAGATAGAAACACAGCCTCATCTATCAGAAGACAGACTGCCTGAATTCAAATGGAGCTCACAGCCACCTCCAAACATACCCCTTGACATGGCTCTGCCCACCAGAGGGACAAGACAGTTCCACCCACCAGAGAGTAGGTTCCTGACCCTCCTACCAGGAAAACTACATAAGCCCCAGGATCAACCTCACCCACCAGAAATCAGACACCAGAAGCAACAGGAACTATGATCCTCCAGCCTGCAGAAAGGAGACAAAATACAGAAAGTTAGACAAACACAGAAAGTTAGACAAAATGAGATGACAGAGAAATATATTGCAGACAAAGGAACGAGATAAAAACCCACAAGAACAACTGAATAAAGAAGAGATAGGCAATCTACCTAAAAGAATTCAGAGTAATGATACTAAAGATGATTGAAAATCTCAGAAAGAGAACACAGGCAACAGAGATCACACAAGAAATGATTAATAAAGAGATGATTTGAAAAATAAACAGATAACAAAAATCCTGAAATAAAAATACACTAGTAAAGAAAGTCTGAGAGAGGTCTAGGATAACATTAAACACACCAATATTTGATTATAGGGGTCCCAGAAGAAAAAAACGAGGAAGGGCCTGATAAAATATTTGAAGAGATTTTAGTTGAAAATTTCCCTAACACAGGAAAGGAAACAGTCACCCAAGTCCAAGAAGTGCAGAGTCACATACAGGATAAACCCAAGGGGGAACACACCAAGATATATAATAATCCAATTGACAAAAATTAAGTACAAAGAAAAAATATTAAAAGCAACAAGGAGAAAACAACAAATAACATAAAAGGGGATCCCCATAAAGCTATTAGCTGATTTTTCACCAGAAACTCTGCAGGCTAGATGAGAGAAGCATGGTATATTCAGAGTCCTGAAAGAGAAAAACCCAAAGGTTCTCATTCAGATTCAATAGAGAAGTCAAAAGCTTTATAGACAAGCCAAACAAGAGAAGCTGGCACCACCAAATCTTACAACAAATGCAAAAGGAAATTTCCAGGCAGGGAGAAATAAAAGAGGCCACAATTAGAAATAAGAAAATAAAAAACTGGAAAGCTCACTAGTAAAAGCAAACAAAGTAATAGTTCCCTAGGCGGGAAAGATCTCCTGAAGAAGGAAATGGCAACCTGTTCCAGTATTCTGGCTTGGAAAATTCCATGGACAGAGGAGCCTGGAAGGCTACAATCCATGGAGTCATAAAGAGTCAGACACAGCTGAGCAAATGAGCACACACACAGGGATGTTTTTATTATTAATGATTGCCACCTCCTTCCTCAGTGTGTGCTGGCCATTATCCTCCTGATAGTCATGTCCGACTCTGTGCGACCCCATAGACGGCAGCCCACCAGGCTCCCCCGTCCCTAAATGGATACAAAAACAAGACCTTCATATGTCTACAAGAGACCCTTCTCAGACCTAGGACACATATAGACTGAAAGTGAGGGATGGAAAAAGATATTCTATGCAAATTAAAATCAAAAGAAAGCTGGAGTAGCAATACTCACATTAGACAAAATAGAACTTAAAGACAATTACAAGACACAAGAAGCAATGATCAAGGAACAAATCTAAGAAGAAGATATAACAATAATAAGTATATATGCACCCAGCATAGGAGCACCACAATATATTTAGTTCAGTTCAGTCGCTCAGTCATGTCTGACTCTTTGTGACCCCATGAATCGCAGCACACCAGGCCTCCCTGTCCATCACCAACTTCTGGAGTTCACCCAAACTCATGTCCATTGAGTCGGTGATGCCATCTAACCATCTCATCCTCTGTCATCCCCTTCTCCTCCTGCCCTCAATCCCTCCCAGCATCAGGGTTTTTTCCAATGAGTCAACTCTTTGCATGAGGTGGCCAAAGTACTGGAGTTTCAGCTTCAACATCAGTCCTTCCAATGAACATCCAGGACTGATCTCCTTTAGGATGGACTGGTTGGAACTCCTTGCAGTCCAAGGGACTCTCAAGAGTCTTCTCCAACACCACAGTTCAAAAGCATCAATTCTTTGGCACTAAGCTTTCTTTAGAGTCCAACTCTCACATCCATACATGACCACTGGAAAAACCATAGCCTTGACTAGACATACCTTTGTTGGCAAAGTAATGTCTCTGCTTTTGAATATGCTATCTAGGTTGGTCGTAACTTCCCTTCCAAGGAGTAAATGTCTTTTAATTTCATGGCTGGAATCACCATCTACAATATATTAGGCAAATGCTAATAGCCACAAAAGAAGAAATTGACAATAACACAATAATAAGTGAAAGAGGCTCAGTCGTGTCTGACTTTTTGTGACCTCGTGGACTATACAGTCCATGGAATTCTCCAGGCCAGAATACTGGAGTGGGTAGCTGTTCCCTTCTCTAGGGGATCTTCCCAACCCAGGGATTGAACCCAGGTCTCCCGCATTGCAGGCGGATTCTTTACCAGCTGAGCAACCAAGGAAGCAACACTATGAGAGTGGGGGACTTTAACACCCCACTTATATCAGTGGACAAATCATCCAGACAAAAAGCTAATAAGAAAACACAAGCCTTATATGACACCTAGACTAGCTAGACTTAACTGATATTTATATGACATTCCATCAAAAAGCAGCAGAATCTACTTCTCAAGTGCACATGGAATATTCTCTAAGATAGATCACATATGGGTCACAAACCAAGCCTTGGTAATTTAAGAAAACTAAAATCATATCAAGCATCTTTTACAGCCACAACCCTATGAGATTAGAAATCAACTATAGGGGAAAATAACAAAAAAACGCAAACTCACAGAGGTTAAACAATGAATGGATCGCTGAAGGAGTCAAAGAGGAAATCAAAATGTAAAAAGTACAAACAAAATCACAATGATATAAAACTTAGGTGATGTAGCAAAAGCGGTTCTAAGAGGAAAGTTTATAGCAGTACGATCTTAGCTCAGGAAAGAAGAAAAATCACAAATAAACAACCTAACTTTACATGTAAAGCAACTAGAGAAAGAAAAACAAACAAAACCCAAAGTTAGTGGAAGGAAAGAAATTATAAAGACCAGAGCAGAAATAAAGGAAATAGAAACCAAGAAAACAATAGAAAAGATCAATGAAACTAAAAGCTTGTTCTTTGAGAAGATAGACAAAATTGATAAACCTTTCATAAACCTTTAGCCAGACTCATGAAAAAAAAAAAAAAAAGGGGAGAGGACTCAAATCAATAACATTAGAAATGAAAAGGGAGAAGTTACAACACATACCAAAGAAATACAAAGGATTGTAAGAGACTACTACAAGCAACCATACACCAATAAAATGGACAACCAAGAAGAAATGGACAAATTCTTAAAATGGTACAATTTTCTCAGACTGAACCAGAAAGAAATATAAATTATGGACAGGCAAATCATAAGTATTAAAACTGAAACTCCCAACCAAACAAAGGTCCAGGACCTGGTGGTTTCACAAGTGAATTCTATTAAACATTTAGAGAAGAGTTAACATCTATCCTTCTGAAATTCTTCCAAAATATTGCAGAGGAAGAAACACCCCCAAACACTTTCTATGTAGCCACGATTACCCTGATACCAAAACCAGACAAAGATAATGGCACAAAAAAGAAAAAGGCACTATCACTGATGAACATAGATTCAAAAATCCTCAACAAAATATTAGCAATTTAAATTCAAGAATACATTAAACAGATTATACACCATGATCAAATGGGATTTATCCCAGAAATACAAGGATTCTTCAATATATGTAAATCAATCAATGTGATACACTGCATTAATAATTTGAAGAATAAAAACCATGTGATCATCTCAACACATGCAGAGAAGCTTTTGACAAAATTCAACACCCATTTATGATAAAAACTCTCCAGAAAGTTGGCTTAGAGACAACATACCTCAACATAACAAAGGCCAAATGCAACAAACCCACAGAAAGTATCATTCTCAATAGTGAAAACCTGAAAGCATTCCCTCTAAGATCAGGAACAAGGATGTCAATTCTCACCAGTTTTATTCAACAAGTTTGGAAGTTCTAGTCACAGGAATCAGAGAAGAAAAAGAAATAAAAAGAATTCAAATTGGAAAATAAGTGTCACTGTTTAAAGATGACATCATATTGTACACAGAAAATCCTGAAGTTGCTACCAGAAAACCACTAGAGCTCATCAATAAATGTGGTAAAGTTTAGGGATATGAAATTAATACACAATATGAAATTAATATTCTTGCATTCCTATACACTAACAACAAAATATTAGAAACAGAAATTGAAGAAACAATCCCATTTACCAATGCATCAAAAAGAATAAAATGCCTAGGAATAAACCTACCTATGGAGACTAAAGACTTGTACTCAGAAAAATATAAGATACTGATGAAAGAATTCAAAGATGACACAAAAATGGATAGAGAGCTATGCTGTGGTTTTGGACTGGAAGAATCAATAGTGTCAAAATGACTGTACTACCCAAAGCAATTAACAAGTTCAGTGCAATCCCCATCCAATTACTGGGGCTGGGTGAAACACAATCTGGAATCAAGACTGCCCAGAGAAATATCAATAACCTCAGATATGCAGATGACACCACCCTCACGGCAGAGAGTGAAGAGGAACTAAAGAGTCTCTTGATGAAGGTGAGAGAGGCAAGTGAAAAGCTGGCTTAAAACTCAACATTCAAAAAACTAAGATCATGGCATCTGGTCCCATCACTTTATGACAAACAGATGGGGAAACAATGGAAACAATGAGAGACTTCCTTTTCTTGGGCTCCAAAATCAATGTGGATGGTGACTGCAGCCATGAAATTAGAAGATGCTTGCTCCCTGGAAGAAAAGCAATGACAAACCTAGAATGCATATTAAAAAGCAGAGACATTACTTTGCTGACAAAGGTCTGCATAGTTAAAGTTATGGTTTTTCCAGTAGTCGTGTATGGATGTGAGAGCTGGGCAATGAAAAAGGCTGAGAACTGAAGAACTGATGCCTTCGAACTGTGGTGCTGGAGAAGACTCTTGAGAGTCCCCTGGACAGCAAGGAGATCAAACCAGTCAATCCTAAAGGAAATCAAACCCGAGTATTCATTGGAGGGACTGACACTGAAGTTGAAGCTCCAATACTTTGGCTACCTGATGTGAACAGGCAGCTCATTGGAAAAGACTTTGATTCTGGGAAAGACTGAAGGGAGGAGGAGAAGGGGATGACAGGATGAGATGGTTGGGTGGCATCACCGATTCAATGGACATGAGTTTGATCAAACTCCAGGAGATGGTGAGAGACAGGGAGACCTGTCGTGCTGCAGTTCATGGAGTTGCAAAGCATCAGACACACCTGAGCTACTGAATAACAACAACAATCCAATTACTAAAAGGATTTTACACAGAATTAGAGCAAAAAAATTCACAACTTGTATGGAATCTCAAAAGACCCCAAATATCCAAAGCAGTCTTGAGAAAAGAAAATAGAGCTGGAGGAATCAGGATCCATGCCTTCAGATGACACTTGAAAGCTCCAGTAATAAAGACAGTATGGTAACTGATACAAAATCAGAAATACAGATCTGAGCGGGATAGAAAGTCCAAAGATCAATCCAAGTACATATGGTCACCTAATCTATGAAAAAGGAGGCAAGAATATACAATGGAGAAAAAACTGTCACTTCAATAAGTGGCGCTGGGAAAACTGGACAGGTACATATAAAAGAATGAAATTAGAATACTTCCTAACACCATATACAAAAATAGACCCAATATGAATTAAAGATGTAAATGTAAGGCCAGATACTATAAAATACAGACAGAACTCTCTCTGATATAAATTGGAGCAATATCTTTTTCAATTCACACCTAGAATAATGAAAAAAAAAAACAAAAATAAACAAATGGGACCTGATCAAACTTAAAATTTTTTGCACAGCAAAGAAAATCATAAAAACATTGAAGACAATCCATATTATGGGAGAAAATATTTGCAGACCAAGCAACCAAAAAGAGATTAATCAACAAAATACAGGTATCAATAGATTATTCAAATCATTATAAAAAACAAACTCAATCAAAAAATGGGTGAATGGTCTAAAAAGAAATTTTCCAAAAAAGAAATGCATGTGGCCAAAAAGCATATGAAAAATGCTCAACATCACTAGTTACTACTGAAATGCAAATCAAAAACACAAGAGGTTTCACCTCATATTGGTCAAAATGGCTATCATCAAAAAATCTGTAAACAGCAAATGCTAGAAATGATGTGGAGAAAAGGGAACCCTCCTACACTGTTGGCTGGAATAAAATTGGTTCAACATTATGGACAACATTATGAAGGTTCTGTTAAAACCTAAAAACAGATCTACTGATCATATATCTGGAGAAAACCATAATCTAAAAAGATACATGCATCCCAATGCTCATTTCAGCACTATTTATTATAGCCAGGATATAGAATTTACCTAAATGTTCCTCAATGGAGGAATAAAGAAGATGTGGTACATATATACAATAGAATATTACTCAGCCATAAAAAGGAATGAAATAATGTCATTTATAACAACATGGATGGATTTAGAGATTGTCACAGTAAGTCAGACACAGGAAGACCAATGTTAAAATATATTGCTTATATATGGAATCTAAAAAATGGTAGAAATGAACTTATCTACAAAACAGAAAGAGTCCTAGATGTAAAAATCAAACTTCTGGGACTTCCCTGGTGGCACAGTGGATAGGAATCCACCTGCCAATGCAGGGGACATGGGTTCAATCCCTGATCCAGGAAGATATCATGGGGCATGGAGCAACTAACCCCATGTGCCACAACTACTGAGCCCATGCTCTAGAGCCTGCAAACCACCAATACTGAGCCTATGTGCCTCAACGACTGAAGCCTATGTGCCTAGAGCCTGAGCTGCTCAGTAAGAGAAACCACCACAATGAGAAGCCCAAACACCACAACTAGAGAGCAGCCCTCATAGCTTAACTAGAGAAAGCCCGTGCGCAGCAATGAAGGTGAAGACCCCATGCAACCAAAAATAAATAAATGATAAAGAAACTAACTCAACACTGTAAATATTAAAGCTATTAAAATAACAAAACTATTACAAATAACAAAATGAACTTGTGGTTACCATGGGGTAAAGGAGGATAAGTTGAGAGATTGGAATTGACATATACACACTAAAAGTGAGTGAAGTCACTCAATTGTGCTCTTTGCAACCCGATGGACTATACCCTTCCAGGTTCCTCCATCCATGGGATTTTCCAGGCAAGAATACTGGAGTGGGTTGCTATTTCCTTCTCCAGGGGATCTTCCTGACCCAGGGATTGAACCCGGGTCTCCCACACTGCAGGCAGACTCTTTACCCTCTGAGCCACCAGGGAAGCCTCACTACTGTATATAAAATTCGGTAATCAATAAGGACCTGGGCTCCCCAGGTGGCACTAGTAGTAAAGAATCTGCCTACCAATGCAGGAGATACCAGAGGATTTGATCCTTGGGTCGGGAAGATCCTCTGCAGTAGGGAACAGCAACCCATTCCAGTATTCTTGCCTGGAAATTCCATGTGTAGAGGAGCCTGGCAGGCCACAGTCCATGGGGCCACAAAGAATTGGACATGACTAAGCGCCTGGAGAATCCCAGGGACGGGGGAGCCTAATGGCCTGCTGTCTCTGGGGTTGCACAGAGTCAGACACGACTGAAGCGACTTAGCAACAGCAGCAGCAGCAAGCGACTGAGTACAAGGACCTACTGTTATAGCACAGGGAACTCTACTCATTACTCTGTAATGACCTATATACTAAAAAAAGATTGGATTACATACGTATGTCTAAGTGATTTACTTTGCTGTACAGCAGAAACTAACGCAATATTGTAAACCAAGTATGCTGCTGCTGCTGCTAAGTCACTTCAGTTGTGTCTGACTCTGTGCAACCCCACAGACAGCAGCCCACCAGGCTTCCCCGTCCCTGGGATTCTCCAAACAAGAACACTGGAGTGGGTTGTCACTCCAGTGACATGAATGCATGAAAGTGAAAAGTAAAAGTGAAGTTGCTCAGTCGTATCCGACTCTTAACCACTCCATGGACTGCAGCCCACCAGACTCCTCCATCCATGGGATTTTCCAGGCAAGAGTACTAGAGTAGGGTACCATTGCCTTCTCCGAAACCAAGTATACTCCAAAGAAAATTGAAAAATTGAAAAAAAAAAAACAAAACTTTCTTTCAAGCCTTGTTAATTTTGGAGGCTATGAGAATTTTCCATCTCCAGAACCCAGAGCATCTCTTTCTTTCATTTCTGAAAATCCATTGCTTCTGGTAATAATTTTAATATATATCTTAAAATATATATTTTTGTGAAATTGATTGCTCTGTACATGAACTGCATTGGAAACTGGTTGACTAATTCTATTTCCTTTTTTTCTACCCCTGTTACTTTTCCATTTCACTTACTAGTTGAGGAAGTAAAATGAGGTGAGAAATTGTCAGAATAAGTAGTGTACATGACAGAAACATGAGACAAAAGAGTATGGCATTTGAGATGACTTGATGGGGTGCAAATGCTAGAGATATTAGATTATTTATTTCCATGATTTATATTCTTTAGAGAAGGCCCATATCTTCCCCTTGGACTTGGCAGAACATTTCCACCAAGGAGATACAATCTGTTGGAAATTCTTTATTTCAATAAGTTCTCTGTCTGGTTCTGCCTCAGTCACTGCCGCAGCAAAATTTGTAGACACCTTTTCAGAGGCTGTCTAGCCCCACTTCAAGTAGGATGAAACAGTCATTCACTCAGTAAGCTAAAGAACCAGAAAATTTCTGGTAAGACTGTTAATACATACTACTCTACATCTTTTACTTTTATATTGAGATTTTTCCTCTGTATCACTATACAGCAATCATTGAAACATGCTATTTTCCTCCACACACTATAGAAAGGTATCACAATTAAGCACTATACCTTATTTTCTCAGGAAAATAACCTATTGAAGAATAAAGAATTAAAACCTGTGAATATCTAATTTTTTAATGTTAAAACAATTAATGGGTTATAAAATCATTATACAAACACAGATGAAAAAAAGTGAGTGAAGATGTTACTGAAGGTTTGTATGTTTGTTTATAAATAAGCCTATAATCAGTTAGCATTCATTCATGGTTTGCACTGCAGACAGTCTAGCATTTATTTCTTATTTTGAGACTATCACAAATAAACCTTTACTCTTATAATTCTCTTGAGCACAAAATGCATTATTTGTCTTCAACTGTACCAACTTGATGCAAGTAATATGTCTTAGATATTGGATTATTTTCAAAAAATACACAAGAACAATAACAAAAGTACCTATGCATATATATATTTTAAAAAATTATCTGTGGTACATGATTAAATTCTATGTAGACTGACTGAAATCTTAAGAAGGTCATGAGTCAGAACCTTCTTAATTTTCTAGAGTGGTTTTGACGGAAAGCCAGTGAAGCCAATTCAATCCAGACTGAGAAGGATGCAGTGGAAATTGCAGAGGGAACAGTCTGGTATTGATGTAGAACCTGATCATTGATTTATGATAGTCCAGCATTATTTTCTTCTTAAATTTACTATTTTCTGATATAATTTTCTTAAATTACAATTTTCTACATTTTCTCCAGGGCATTTTTATTAAATTAAATTGCTATTTAAAATATGTGAAACTCAATGACAATAGCAAGTCTCAAGAGTTAAACATCCAACAAAAGGAGTGACCGGCATCCTTATGCCACAAGAAATAGAGTGATCAAGCTGGCCTCTATATAATCATTACTTCTTGCACCCGTCCTTACACGCCTTAAAAAAATTTTAGTTAGAAATGTAATATATGCATCCACAGAAAAGGAATGAAACGTATATACAGAAGAGACTCAAAAGTCAAAATCTCCCTTTTTTGGCCTCTGTTCCTCCTTTCTCCACTTCTGAGAAAGAAGTTTGTTGTTTTTTTTTTGGCTCTTAATTCTTGACTGATCACCTCTAGATATTCTATTGATTCTCATCCATAAAATATGATGAATTATACACACTCTACCACCCTCTCCCCACTTCTTTCTCCAACTTACATTAAATTCTTCGCATGTTAACACTTAATATGTTCAATAATGTTCTTAACCCTCTATTTCTGTATCTACTACCTTTATTCTCTATAAGTTGGATTTCCACACTGTAAGATGAGAAAAGTTAGCATACCCACATCTCTATACCCTCCTTTCATTACCTTCTGACTCTGTAGCTATGTCATCATTTAATATTGCCCAAGTTTTATAATATACATTCTTCTCTGTAAATATGTCTTCTTTGTGTCTTTAGTTATATTCTATACCTTGAATACCATTTATTAGAATGCATTATATGATTGTGTAGGAGTGATTAATCATACAACCAAGCAGTATGAGGGTTGGTATCTGAAGGAAAAGTAATATAATCTCATGTCACTAAATCTGTGCCACTTGAAGAATGTCCAAGCATCAAGATCCAGTGATTTCTCTAACTCAATGCTCCAAAAAACTTGCTCAAAAGTGTTGAATATTATAGTTTGTTTTTGCAAAACCATAATTTTACCACATTGTACTTTTTGCAAAGTTTTTAATTGCCTATCTTTCCTATTTTTGGTAGAAGAGACATTAAGACCCTCTACTTTTCCAGTAATTAGAATTCACTTTATTCTTGAAGATATTCTTCATTCTCATGTAAATCAATGCTTTCTGGCTTTCCTGAAAAACTCTAATTCTGGATGTCCACTGAACCCCTAAGTTATTTCTGTTTGTTAAATCCCATGTCTTTCTTGGATTCATCTTTAATTTTGCTGCATTGATTTTTCTTTTTGTTTTTAAAAAATAGTACATAGGAGATAACTTCTTTTTAGATTTTTCAGATTTTAAAATATGTTTTTGTCTTAAATTTCTTGATAGTTTGCTTGGGCATGAAGTAATTTCTGGCTGCTAAGTCATTTTTGCTCAGAATCCATAGCAGCATTAAGTATGTCAACAAGAACACTGATTTAAGATTCTGATTTCAGATTCTTATTCTTTCTTTGGCAACATATATGGTCAATGCAAGCCTTTTAATATCATCTCTTTAACTTTGATACCCATAACAATCTATCCAGGAGTGAGCCTTCTTTCTCTCTATATACACAACTTGTGACTAAGAGGACTATGTTCCGGAGCTGAATGTACCCCTAAATTGTGGAACCCCCTGTAAGTTAAAAATTGAATATTTCACTTTATTCAGTTATCAAAATAATGAGCATTTGACTCTTATAAATATATCATAGCACTGTTGCAAAAATTAAAACAGCCCATTTAAAGAACTCCAGAAACATTAGCCGTTATTTCATTTTCCTAAGCACTTAGCAGACCCTTTCCATTTGAACATGTTCTTGGATTTACCTTAGCTCATTTTTTACCCTCTGATAATTCCTTCCCATCTATTTCCACAGCTTTCCCTTCCTGGACCTCTTATTAGTAGATATTGTTCTAATAGGATGGATTTTTCCATATGTTATTTTTTTCAAGCTTTGTGTATTTGTTCTTTATTTTGGTATGTTTCCCTAATCATGATTAGTAGAACAGTTATTTTATGGGCTTTGTGTTTAAGCAAGTATATTTTTCATTTTTAAAAACACTTTCTTATTATATGTCAAGATACACGATGACAGCCTGCTTTTATTTATTTAGATGCAATTTGCTTAAAATTTAACTTAATTTAAATTGGTGGATAATAATTGGAATTTTTTAAATGCACTTTTCTCTTCCACTAATTAAATGTTTTCACTCCTCTGGTTAGTTGTTCCACTTGTTCATCTTGCTCCTTTGTCTTATTTGTGTCATTGGTTTTATTTTTATCAAACGTCAGGGGTTCATTGGTTGTGTGCTAATATTTATGGATAATGAACTATATTGATTATAAACATAAATGGTTCTGGTTTTCTCTCCATTTGGTGAGTACATTTCCTCCCATACTCTTTTCCCATAAATAGAAGGACTTACTATGGGCTCCATGTAAGACACTTAGGTTTACTGAGGTGCATGTTTCTATTTGGAATGATCAGTGGAGGTGTGGAAAGAAGTATACTATCCCCCATATTAACAAAGTGAAAAGTTTATTTTGGAAATGGAGGATTTGCGTATTTCCCATTTGATCCCCATGCTTTCCTTTTTCTCCTTCATCCTGCCACATTTTTGCCTGGAGTTGCTACCAATTCTGCTTTTCTTTTCTTTCATGGTCTCCATCCAACTAGGATTTTTAGCTTTCCCCCAAATTTATCTGGTTTCAACCTGGACATTAAGCATCCTGCTGAGATGTCCACGTGCAGGTAATTGTGACAGGGCCACCATAACTGTTTGAATTCCAGTGCTATTTGAAACCTTGATTCAGAAAAAAAGCAAGCCTCTTAAAGATGTTACTCAGGGGTTCCCTGGTAGCTCAGACAGTAAAGAATCTGCCTGCAATGGGGGAGGCCTGGGTTTGATCCCTAGGTTCTGAAGATCCCCTTTGAGGAGGGCATGGCAACCCACTCCAGTATTCCTGCCTGGAGAATTCCCATGGACAGAGGATCCTGGCAGGCTACAGTCCATAGGGTTGAAAAGGGTTGGACACAACTGAGCAACTAAGCACAGCACAACACAAGGTGTTATTCAGTCTACTTTCTGCTGGCTTCAGGGCAAAAGAACAGGTTTGTGGCACAGGTCAGATAAAGATCAACGCTTCATGGTGTTCTTCCTTTGACCAACCCAAAGCAAGTCTGCATACTACCCTCCTGTCCGTCTGTTTCCAAACCCTGCTATTTTTTTTCTGGTATATGGGGCTTTTCTGAGGACTCCCATTAGAGTGGCCTCTTCAAATAAGGGGTGTCTCCAGGTTGTTTTCTCTTCTTTGCAGCTGAAGAATCAGTTGCAACAATGGTGATCCATGGAGTTCAGGAATTTGCCCCTGAATTTGTTTCTCACTCATGCCCATGTTGCTGCAGTTTGCAGGACTGGGCTTTTGCTTTGGGTTACCTTGACCCTGAAACACATTCATGCCTGCTTGTCAGCATCCTGTGGACAACTCTCCTGATGAAAGTTCCTGCCCATCTGGTTTCTGGCCAACATGTTCTGCCAACCCCTTCTCATTACCATTCTTTGTCAATATCCTTTCAGCATCCTGGGCCCTTCCAGAGCCAAAACCACATCTAGTGCCTAGACATTGTAGAAGGAATGTAATTATTAGACCCCACTGCTTATTTCAGTCAATCCCCAAATCAGATTGATTATATTTTTTTAAAGTCAAAGACGGAGAAGCTTTATACAGTCATCAAAGATAAGACCTGGAGCTAACCGTGGCTCAGATCAGGACCTTCTTATTGCAAAAGTCAGGCTCAAATTGGAGTAAGTAGGGAAAACCACTAGGCCATTCAGATACGACCTAAATCAAATCCTTTATGACTACACAGTGGAGGTGGTAAACAGATTCAAGGGATTAGATCTGATAGAGTGCCTGAAGAACTATGGATAGAGGTTTGTAATATTGTACAGGAGGCAGTGACGAAACCATCCAAAAGAAAACGAAATGCAAGAGGGCAAAGTGGTTGTCTGAGGGGGCCTTAAAAATAGCTGAGGAAAGAAGAGAAATGAAAAGCAAAGGAGAAAAGGGAAAGACATATTCATTGAATGCAGAGTTCCAGAGAATAGCAAGGAGAGAGAAAGGCTTCTTATGTGAGCAATGTAAAGAAATAGAGGAAAATAATAGAAGACTAGAGATCTCTTCAAGAAAATTGGAGATAGCAAGGGAACATTGCATGCAAAGATGGGCACAAGAAAGGACAGAAATGTCAAGGACCTAACAGCAGCAGCAGATTTTAAGAAAAGGTGGCAAGAATACACAGAAGAACTGTACAAAAAGATCTTAATGATCCAGATAACTACAATGGTGTGGTCACTCACCTAGAGCTAGACATCCTGGAATGTGAAGATAAGTGGGCTTTTGGAAGCATTAAAAACAAAGCTAGTGGAGGTGATGGACTTCAGCTCAGCTATTTCAAATCCTAAAAGATGATGTTGTTAAGGTGCTGCACTTATTATGCCAGCAAATTTGGCAAACTCAGAAGTGACTACACAACTGGAAAAGGTCAGTTTTCACCCCAATCCCAAAGAAGGGCAATTGCAAAGAATGTTCAAATCACTGCACAAATGCACTCATTTCACATGCTAGCAAGGTAATGTTCAAAATCCTTCAAGCTAGGCTTCAACAGTACATGAACTGAGAACTTCCAGATGTACAAGGTGGATTTAGAAAAGGCAGAGGAATCAGGAATCAAATTACCAACATCCGCTGGATCATAAAAAAAAGCAAGGGGATTTGAAAAAAGAACATCTACTTCTGCTTAACTGACTAAAACCTTTGACTGTGTGGATCAAAACAAACTGTGGAAAATTCTTAAAGAGATGGGAATACCAGACTACCTGACCTGCGTCTTGAGAAACCTGTATGCATGACAAGAAGCAACAGAACCAGACATGGAACAACAAACTGGTTCAAAATTGGGAAAGTAATATGTCAAGGCTGTATATTGTCACCCTGCTTATTTAACTTACATACAGAGTACATCATATGAAAAGCCATACTAGATGACTTACAAGCTGGAATCAAGATTGCTGGGAGAAATATCAACAACCTCAGATATGCAAATGATATCACTTTAATGGCAGAAAGCAACTCAAGAGCCTCTTGATGAAGGTGAAAAAAAAGCTGGTTAAAATTCAACATTCAAAAAACAAAGATCATGGCATCTGATCCCATCACTTCACGGCAAATAGATGGAGAAACAATGGAAATAGTGACAGATTTTATTTTCTTGGGCTCCAAAATCACGGTGGATGGTGACTGCAGCCACGAAATTGAAAGATAATTGCTCTTTTGAAGAAAAGCTATGACCAACCTAGACAGTGTATTAAAAAGCAGAGATAGCACTTTGTTAGCAAAAGTCTGCATAGTCAAAACTATGGTTTTTCCAGTAGTCATGTACGGATGTAAGACCTGGACCTTAAAGAAAGGTAAGTGCCTAAGAATTGATGCTTTTGAACTGTGGTGTTGGAGAAGACTCTTAAGAGTCCCTTGGGCAGCAAGGAGATCCAACCAGTCCATCCTAAAGGAAATCAACCCTGAATACTCACTGGACAGACTGATGCTGAAGCTGAAGCTCCAATACTTGGGCCACCTCATGTGAATAACGGACTCACTGGGAGACCATGATGCAGGGAAAGATTGAAGGGAGGACGAGAAGGGGAGACAGAGGTTGAGATGGCTGAATGGCATCACTGACTCAATGGACATGAGTTTGAGCAAACTCAGGGAGATAGTGAAGGACAGGGAAGCCTAGTATGCCGCAGTTCATGGGGCAGCAAAGAGTCAGACACAACATAGTGACCGAACAACTGCTTATTAAGTACTTTTTTTATACCATATATTTTCCTAAAAATATTCAATGGTAAGGAAATTTAGTTTTTTTCCTTTGGGCTCAGAAATTTCCAAGAATGCTTTAGTCAGTTCTGATCATGAAACGAATTCCTCAAAGGAATGCTAACTCCTGATTTGTGCACCTTTAAAAAGAGAACTGTGTTGTAGAGATCAGATCTTAACCCAGCTAGCCTTAACATAGAAAGCAGCTGCTATGGAAGGTCAAGCACTGAAACTTAGGGACAGAAGTGACCTTAATAATCAACCAATCTAAACTTCTTATTTCATAAGCCTAGGTCAGAGGTTTGGGGCTGATTTAAGGACTCTTAGGTTTCCAGTTAAAGAGCCAGTACTGGAACCCAAGTCTTCTGATTCATAGCAAAATATAATTAATTATAAATTTACATCAGAGGTACATAATTCTTTCTAAGGAAAGTTATAAACTTATGGGTAGCTAACATTCTTTGATCTCTTACTACAGGCAGACCCTGCATTCAGTATTATATATCCACTGTCTCATTCAATCCTTACAAGAATCCTGTGAAGTTGCATCATCATTCCCATTTTACAGATAATGACACTGGCAGTTTGTGTGCTATGAAAATCATGAGTAGCCACAGGGATGAAAGCGTAATTCAGAAAGCAGGCCTAGTTTTTGTGATCACATAGGGAGAAGGGAGGACTAAAAAACAATTACACAGCTTGAAACTTATATTTTATTTTCGTTTTTTTTTTGTCGTGACAACTTGTCAGGCTGTCATGCCATAAGCTAAAAATGAAGCTGAAAAACTGCCTTTGGTGAACACATAAAAAAATTACTTCTTTTCCTGGATTAACTTGGATTAGCCTATTACTTAACACTGCTAAACCAGGGCATCCAGTTTTTATGTTTCTATTCATTTTTCTGCTTAGTTTCTTATCTATGTGTCTCTCAGGCTCCTCTTCCAAGACTCTTAGGTCAGAAGAAGGTTGACAGTGAGGAAGATTTCCAATTGTGGATGAACACAGTAATAACCAGGAGCCTATGAACTACTGAATGTCAGCCTTCAAGTCTCAGGGGTTTGAGGAAGAAAAGGCTAAATGCAGTCATGCCAAAGAAATCAACAGATTGTCTGGACCACCTCCATTGCCATCCACGATTAACCTTCTCTTCATTTGGCTGCTTTTTATCTGGCTTGACTGTGTTTTTCCTTTAAATTGGCAGTCTGAGCATTTTGTGGGGAGAAGACACAGGAGAGGGAATGTGGCTTGAAATATGGTTGTGGGTGTTTTTTAACAAGTTCTCTAAAAAACTTAAAAAAGACCTTTTAAAAAAATCTCTGTGAATTACCTTCTTTTGCTTTAAAAAGCAAATAGAAAGCTCAATGTTCCATACTAGCTCATGAGATACACCCTTTAGGGTACAGAAGAGTGGTTTTGTTTTAGATGCCTAACCAAAACAGAATACTTTATTTCTATAAAAGAAATTTATCTTACTGTAGTTAAAAGTATGCAAATACATGGAAGATACACATTAAACACATAAAAACAAAGATAATAATTATTAGCATACATAACATACATACATATGTGTGTATATACAGCTGGCAAAGAATCCGCCTGCAATGCAAGAGACTCCAGTTTGATTCCTGGGTTGGGAAGATACTCTGGAGAAGGCATTGGCTACCCACTCCGATATTCTTGGGCTTCCCTGGTGGCTCAGACAGTAAAGAATCCGCCTGCAATGTGGGAGACCTGTGTTCGCTCCCTGGGTTGGGAAGAGCCCCTGGAGAAGGAAACTACTACCCACACCAGTATTCTGGCCTGGAGAATCCCATGGATTCTCAGAGGAGCCTGACAGGCTACAGTCCATGGGATCACAAGGAGTCAGACACAACAGAGTGACTTTCACTTTCACTCAAAATATATATATATACACACACACACACGAAATATGTTCCTATGTAAAACAGTTTGAGAGTAAGCTTTTACTTTTGTACCAAGAACACCAGAAAACTACCATTTTTGAAAGTCAATTCCAAACATCTTCAAGATGTAAGACATGGGGGAAAAGTAAGAACTGTTAAACAAAAGATCCAGGTGTAGTGAAGAACCCCCGAAATGAAGGAAGACCTCCCCTTTTGTTTTGAATTCCAAAATGTTTCTGTGGGATTCTAAATATGGTAGGAAATCACCTGTCATGGACCCACATTCACTTACTCAAATCAAGCAATCATATTATGTCTAGCTGCACCATTCGCACGCATGTTTAATGCAATCTTGGCATTCAAATAAAAGACACTGAGGTTCCCACTGCCTGTGTCCACAATATGGAGGGCTCAAATCTGGAAAGTAGAAAATATGCTATTGCAAAGTCAACATATGGTTCCCCTATAATATAGATCTGCCGAAACATTGCACAGAGCATATGGCGAGAGAATTTTATAGACACAGTGCAGAGTCAGGGACAAGAAGCTAGCTGACTTGGGGCTGACTGCCTTTCCATTTTCTGCTAGAGAAGGAAGTCAAGAAAGAATTTTGTCTTAAACATGCACACTCACTGAAAAATAAAAACAGTGTATCTTTTCAGTTGCAGAATGATATAGTTCTATTTCCTGGAAATGTCACAGAGAAGAAGTATATGAGGTTCCTTTTAAAAGATGGCATTTTAGTCATTTTCTTCCAGTAAATTATTCAACTCAGGTAGTAAACACTCTTTGGGGATACCTTTTCAGTTCAAAAACCATCTGCTTTTCTCCAATAATTGAACTCTCAGTCATAGTTCGGTTCACCCCATGGCCAAATTTAAACTATGTGACCCAGAATCTCCTGGCCAGAGCTGAACACCCTAGCTGAGATAATCAAATTCTCACTCCCAGAAACAGAACTGAGATTGAACAAGAGTCAGTCATTCATTTGTGAGTTTCACTGGCACCAAACATAGAGACTTGGAATGTGTGGGTGGTCAGGATTTTCTGTAAGAATAAAGGAAAGAGAGACACACAGGGAGAGGAACACACAGGTTTCTGGTTTTCCTGGTTCCTGCATAAGACCCAACCAAACTCAGGTGGGGTTTATACTCCATTATATACTGTCTTGCTTTCAGAATTCCTTTCCCTTTTTGCAAAAAGGCGTCTTTTAATGGAAAGACTTTTTTTGGAGGAGAGGCCCGCCCATACCTTGCAGGTTCTCAGTTCCCTGTGCAATGCAAGTGCAGAGTCTTAACCACTGGACTGCCAGAGATTCCCTAACTGAAAGAATCTTAATTAATATACTGGATGCTTGGGGCTGGTGCACTGGGACGACCCAGAGGGATGGAATGGGGAGGGAGGAGGGAGGAGGGTTCAGGATGGGGAACACATGTATACCTGTGGCGGATTCATTTTGATATTTGGCAAAACTAATACAATTATGTAAAGTTTAAAAATAAAACAAAATAAAATAAATTAATATTCCTAGTATAAAGAGATCCTATGAGGGCCTGAATTATAAACACCAAGATGGAGAGGAGAAGAAGGAAAAGTTGGAAGACTTTGTGGATTGCCTTTCACTCCCTCCTCCCCACCCCCATTTATTATATGTATTATATACTGTTAATGTCTTCAACTAAATCATTTCCTTCAAACAGTCTTGCGTCAGGAGGAAATATCTTCTTAAATTTCTTTTTATACCTCTCTCCAGTCCCACCCTGCACAGTTCTGGAATTCACAGAAAGTCAATCTATGTCTAATGATTTAAAAAATACTTTTTCGAATAACTTCCCAGAATTCCAAGTGGGATGATTTCCATTTTTCCCTCCAGCTCTACTTCCTCCACTGCCTTTTTATCCCC
This sequence comes from Bubalus kerabau, assembly GCF_029407905.1. NCBI lineage: Eukaryota > Metazoa > Chordata > Mammalia > Artiodactyla > Bovidae > Bubalus > Bubalus kerabau. Next base: position 34,626,876 of record NC_073634.1, on the reverse strand, counting down.
CATATGAGGAGTTAGGGATAAAACCACTTAATAGAAGCTAGATTGCCCATACAGAAAGAATGCCCGCCCTCACAGGGAATATGTCACTGGAATTTATTGCTGAAGAGTTGGCCATTCTGCAGAACGTCCCTTGCAATCATATGATTTAGCCACCCTTGAAAGAAGACAGCTGATAAATCATTTTTTATAAAAACAAGAGAAATTGTTTTAAGATTTACAGAGTAAATTTATGAAATGTAACAATCTAATCATCTATAGTTTATTTCTGTAATGAAAAGATAGTCTCCCAAAGCCAGGTTTCTTTGTAAAAGGCAATGTTTCTACCCTTTTCTTTTCTGAAGGAAGGAGTTATACCACAGTTTAAGCAGAGAAATTGTGCCACAGATTCATCTTCTTAGTAGGAAAGAGACCTCAGATAAAATTCAGAAAATTTAGTGAAAGCAGCAGAACAAATAAGATATAATACGAGCAACAATGATTTCAGCTTTCCTTCTAATATAAAAAGACAGCTGAATTGAGGCATTGGGCCACCCACTGCTGGAAGAAAAATGCTTGAATCCTCAGTACCTTTGATTCGCTGGTTTGTGGAGGTGAGAACATAGCTTTCACAGCATGTACTGGAGATGTAAGTTACATTTCATCTGCTCATCTTTTCCCACCCTTCGCCTACAGAGTACTTCTAATTGAAGTCTCTGCTGAGGAAATGTCAGCCTAATGTCTACACTGAAACTGTATTTAGAAGCTTTTGTAGGGCTGCTGGGCCTTATTCATCCCTTTGAGAATGAGATACATTTTACACTTTTTGTTGGGCTTTTTTCTTGTTTGTTTTATATCTCTGATAGCAGTGGATTAGAACAGTATTCCTTTATAAGATATATAATTTCAGAAACAATGAAAATACTATGATGTGGTTCTTGGGTACTTTCAAACTAAAATTCCTCAGCTATTTATTCACCCTTTTTTCACTCCAATGAATGGTCAAACCTACTTTATCTTTAAAATATACTTTTAAACAAATGATTACATTTCTTTGTCCTACAAGTATATCCTTTGCCTCAGAGAAATATTCTGCCACAAAATATATTGGCTACCAAAGGAAATACATACAATCAGCTCTTCTAGACAAGATCAATGGATGAAATTCAAGACTACATACACCATACACCTTTGGTTTTTGCCTTCAGCCTTAACTCTTCCTAACTACCAGGCACTCCTGAGCATTTTATAAGAACATAATTTAGATAGTTGACATCATTTTTGTCTGCCCCTTCAATTACTACTTCTAGGCAACTTCTTTATCTTGGCAGCAACTTATTCTATACACAGAGCCAGCACCTGGTATTTCTTCCAAGATGAAAACCCAGACTCGTCACACAGAATAGAGGATGGCAAGGGTAAGGCACCTTTACACAGGAAGAGGATTCAGCTTTAAATATAAGTCATAGAAATGCAAATCAAAAGTACAATGAGAGATCACATCACACAGTCAACATGACTAATACCAAAAAATCTACAAACAATAATTTCTGGAGAGGGTGTGGAGAGAAGGGAACTCTCCTACATTGTTGGTAGGGGTATAAACTGATATGGCCACTATGGAAAGCAGTGTGGAGGTTCCTTAAAAAACTAAAAACAGAGATACCATATGACCCTGTGGGGCTTCCCTCATAGCTCAGTTGGTAAAGAATCCGCCTACAATGCAGGAGACCCTGGTTCGATGACTGGGTCGGGAAGATCTACTGGAGAAAGGATAGGCTACCCATTCCAGTATTCTTGGGCTTCTCTGGTGGCTCAGCTGGTAAAGAATCCACCTGCAATGTGGGAGATCTGGGTTCAATCCCTGGGTTGGGAAGATCTCCTGGAGAAGGGAAAGACTACCCACTCCAGTATTCTGGCCTGGAGAATCCCATGGACTACAGTCCATGGGGTCGCAAAAAGTTGGACACGACTGAGCAACTTTCACTTTCACTTTCATATGACCCTGCAATCCCACTCCTGGGCATGTATCTGGAGAATATATGCAGAAAGTATATGGTCTGAAAGTATACTTGCACCCCAGTGTTCGCTGCAACACTGTTTACAATAGCCAAGACATGGAAGCAACCTAAATGTCCATAGATAGATGTGGATAAACAAGATGTGGTACATATGTATACAATGAATATCACTCAGCCATTAAAAAGAATGGCATTCTGCCATTATCATACTGAGTGAAGTAAGTCAGAGAAAGAGAAATATCAAATGATATCACTTACATGGAGAATCTAAAAAGAAATGATACAAATGAATTTATTTACAAAACAGACTCACAGACTTAGAAAATGAACTTAAGGTTATCAGGGAGTTGGGGGGAGAGGATGGGGGAAAGGGATAGTTAGGCAGTTTGGGAAGGACACATACACACTGCTGTATATAAAATGGATAACCAACAAGGTCGTACTGTAGAGCACAGGGAACTCTGCACAATGTTATGTGGCAGCCTGGATGAGAAGGGAACTTGGGGGAGAATGGATACATGTATATATATGGCTGCATCACTCTGCTGTGCATCTGAAACTATCACAACATTGTTAATCAGCAATATTCTGATATAAAATAAAAACTTAAGAAACAAATAAATAAAAGTCATTAAGGTCAGGTAGAGACCGGTAGCTGACATTCCCTGGGGAGCAAGGCTCTAAACCAAATCATTAATGGTTGGACATGGCCTAATCCATTTCCTTCACATAAATGATACATTGAACCATAAACCAACCTGTGGCACTGGGATTGCAATAAATGTCTCCTGAGAAATAATGTCCTAAAATGAGAAATGCATTAATAGTATAAGGATACACTCAGTGAGGAGCTCTGGGCATTTCTCTTCTCTCCATCACTGCTGCTTCTCTCAGTCTGGATTTGAATATTTGCAGCAGCTTTCTTGCTGGTCACCTAGTTCAAGGATCCCTTCTGGTCCTCTGCCTTACTGTTGCCAGCATGACTGCTACAAAGCATATCCATCTGATCATATCCATCTCCCTTGATTAGAAACATGGATCATCCCTTTCTCAAATGGTTTCATAAAACCAGCATAAGGCCCTACAGGTCATAAGAGTTCAAAATCCTGTTTCAGTCTTTCCCCAAAGCACAAAATCCTTGACAAATTTTCCTATATGGGTAATAGCAAGATATCCAAAGGTCCAGCATTCCTTCTTCCAAAGCTATTCCTTTCCATCCCCTTGACCGGGGTCTGTATACGTACCTTCAGTGATCAGTCCAATATCATTACACAGAATGCAGTGACTGGATGACAGAGGATCAGTGATTTTCAGGGAAAATAACTTCCCCTAAACCCTTCTGAGTTCTAAGCTAGGACCCCTATAATAAAATGCAGATTAACTAGAGAAAAACAATTAAAAAACAGATTAACTAGAGAAGGGTATTAACATATATGCCTCATGTATGCATATATGGTGTGGCATCAGCTTCTAGTCTTCTTTCCTGTGGCAAGAGCCAGTTTTTCCTGGTTGATGAAACTCTCTGGGAGAGGTTTTCTGATAATTGAGGTCCTTTGGCAGGATCTGTCTTTAGGCAGATAGGAGGAGTTCAGTACCTCCTTGCATTAGCTGTTTTTTAAGTCCTTGAGTCAAAATAACTAATATGCCCAAGGAGCATGCTCTGGGGTGACATATTTAGCTACCCTTCACTAGCTTGACAATTTGTGTCCTAAGCAAAGAAATGGACTGAATCCCATTTCCCATAGCAATTATCTGTCAGGAAACAGTGTGATCATGTGAAAGTTGCTCAGTCGTGTCTGACTCTTTGCAACCCCATGGACTATACAGTCCATGGAATCCTCCAGGCCAGAATACTGGAGGGGGTAGCCTTTCCCTTCCCCAGGGGATCTTCCCAACCCAGGGATCAAACCCAGGTCTCTGGCATTGCAGGCATATTCTTTACCAGCTGAGCCACCAGGGAAGCCCAAAAATACTAGAGTGGGTAGCCTATCCGTTCTCCAGCAGATCTTCCCAACCCAGGAATTGAACCAGGGTCTCCTGCATTGCAGGCGGATTTTTTACCAACTGAGCTATGAGAGAAGCCTCGTCTACATACTACATCTACATAGGAGTTCAGTTCAGTTCAATAGCTCAGTCATGTCCGACTCTTTTGTGAACCCATGGACTGCAGCACACCAGGCCTCCCTGTCCATCACCAACTCCTGGAGTTTACTCAAACTCATGTGCATTGAGTCAGTGATGCCATCCAACCATCTCATCCTCTGTCATCCCCTTCTCCTCCTGCCTTCAATCTTTCCCAGCATCAGGGTCTTTTCAAATGAGTCAGTTCTTCACATCAGGTGGCCAAAGTATTGGAGTTTCAGCTTCAGCATCAGTCCTTTCAAGAATATTCAGGACTGACTTCCTTTAGGATGGACCGATTGAATCTCCTTGCTCTCAAGGGACTTTCAAAAGTCTTCTCCAATACCACAGTTCAAAAGCATCAATTCTTCAGTGCTCAGCTTTCTTTATAGTCCACTCTCACATCCATACATGACTACTGGAAAAACCATAGCTTTGACTAGACATACCTTTGTTGGCAAAGTATTGTCTCTACTTTTTAATATGGTGTCTAGGTTAGTCATAACTTTTCTTCCAAGGAATAAGCATCTTTTAATTTCATGGCTGCAGTCACCATCTGCAGTGATTTTGGAGCCCCCAAAAAATAAAGTCTGACACTGTTTCCCCATCTATTTCCCATGAAGTGATGGGACCAGATGCCATGATCTTTGTTTTCTGAATGTTGAGCTTTAAGCCAACTTTTTCACTCTCCTCTTTTACTTTCATCAAGAAGCTCTTTAGTTATTCTTCACTTTCTGCCATAAGGGTGATATCATCTGCATATCTGAGGTTATTGATATTTCTCCCGTCAATCTTGATTCTAGCTTGTGTTTCATCCAGCCCAGCATTTCTCATGAATGAGGGAAGTGATCATATGTAGTAACAAAATATTATGGGGAGGGATACTTAACTCCTCAGTGATACGCTTAATGGAAAGGTGCCAGCAGAGCTAGCTAAAGACATTAGAATTGAACTCTTTTGATCTCCTTGGCCTAATAGGACACCATGAGAAGGATAATCAGTTACTGCTGACAAGTGCTGCTGCACCTAAGTGGCTCAGAAATGGTGAATCTTTCTGGCAGAATAGAGAACTTACATTTTTTCTGCAGGAGATTTGGGCTAAATGATGGGTGTGTGTAAGTCGCTCAGTTGTGCCAACTCTTTGCCACCCTATGGACTGTATCCTGCCAGGCTCCTCTGTCCATGGAATTTTCCAGGCAAGAATACTGGAGTGGGTTGCCATGCCCTACTCCAGGGATTTTCCTGACCAGGACTCAAACCCACATCTCCTATGTCTTTTGCATTGCAGGTGGATCCTTTAACTGCTGAGCCATCAGGGAAGTCCTACAAATGATGGGGCACTCCCCAATAGGTCCAAAAGTCAGTAGTGAAAGTAGGTTCTTTATCTCTTGCAGCTGCCACCAGTTCTGGATGAAGTCCTTTTGTAACAGTAATGGGGGGACAATTACTTCTCAACAACAAGATCAATCATAGGCCCTCAAGAAAGTACTACAGATCTATAAATGTATTTATTTACCATGCATATTAGCTCTTAGGATGCAAATCAATCCTGTGCATGCTGGGAAGACTCAGTCCAACATCTACCACATCACAGACTATAAACACCAAGCCCAGTGATATGCCTCTCTCAGAGTGAGACTACCCTTTTCTCCCAGAAAGATGAGATCTGTTTTCTCATTCATTTCCCCTTCTAAGTATGGTAAACTTCAGTGATTCCAAAGTTATAGCCAGTTCCACCTATTCTTTAACATGAAAGGGCAGTATTCATAGCTAAAGAAAGAACAAAACAAACAAAAGCAATAAAAACATAACAACAACAGAAGCAGGACCCTTAACTTGTAGGAGCTTACCCCAACATGCATCTTAACCTTTAACTCTTATCAATGCTACAGCTGAATTCTACTTTTCAATAATAGCATTATCTGAAATTTCACAAAGCATCCTATTGAGAGAGTCACTTCCTAGGCAGGTTGATAAGGAGTCTAGGGGTCCCCAAGGAGAGAGGGGTCTGGAATTCTCAAGGAGGAAGAAAAGATGAACTTTTTTTCTTTATCCACATTCCTTAGGATTATATTACAATAATGTATCCTGCCTGAGGACAGTGGTATCTTAAAATGTAAATTATGGGAGTAGACCTGGTCTTTACAAGGATGTATCCTGACTGAGGACAGTGTTATCTTAAAATGTAAATTATGGGAGTAGGTCTGATGAGGTCTTTACAACCTCCAGACATTCTTTGGATTATATAACTTCATTGTTAACACTAGCAAGTGGGTACTCTTTCTGCCCTTCTGATGCCTATGTCAGAAGCCTTCTCTAACTCCTTTATACTTTAATAAAACTTTATTACACGAAAGCTCTGAGCGATCAAGCCTCGTCTCTGGCCCCGGATTGAATTCTTCTTCTCCGGGGGCCAAGAATCCTGGTGTCTTCGTGTGATTCAACAACAACCTTTCACTATTATTGTGGGAACTGCTCCGGTTACTACTGAGAATGTCCTCTCTCATTCTAAGCTCATCTTGTGACATCTCACTTATTTTGGGGGAGCCTATTAAATAATGCTTTCACGCTTGACTCAAATCCCAGGCTTCCCTGAGGTCTTGGCAGATGTGAACACTCTTTTTCGCTACTTCTGTACTGACTTTATGAATACACTTTTGTTCTGTTACACCTAATTAGTTACATGTCTGTAAAGTCTACAGTGACATGAACTTCACAGGGCAAAGGATGTGTCTAATTCATTTCTCTATGTCTGTTATCAAGACAGTGCTTAGAAAATAATGGATCTTTAATAAATAGGATGTTTATTCAATAAAATAACTCTCATTGATTCAAAATGGTTGAAATGGGATGGGGAAACATACAGAATAACTGATATTCTAATCAACCTAGTAACCTAAGTTACTAATGTTATAACGTAACACTGATTACAATGTTTGTCTAGTTGCATATAATTATCTACCTATAAGAGTTAAAAAATTTGTAATGTTACTTTATATTTAGTTAATATTAAGCACATACTTCAGGATACTATGGATGTTGGGTGAGCACGGTATCTTCCAGGCCATATCTGAGGATGAGGATCAAATCAAACTCTAACACTGTTGGCTGAGGCCTTTGCGACAGTTATTTATATCAACACGGTGAGGATTAAGTCTCCTAACAGCTCTGTCTACATCATCTCCTCCTGCTTTAGCCCCTCAGCTGTTGAGTCCCTATATTCTATGTATTGCTGGTAGGACCATGTCTTCCCCACTCATCACTTTTCCCTGGGAAGGAAAGGATAGCACATACAGCTCTACTCCTCATGCCCCCAACACAATTTCTCTCTTTAGGGAAGAGAAGTATATTGCTTGATGAGTGAGTCTGGCAGAAGGAAGTGGGATTGTGTGGCTCAGCCTCTGCCAAGGCATCTCTGAGGCTGCTTTCTGGTCTGTTCCCTGAAGTGCAGCAAGTGGTCTGCTCGGCAGGTGTGTTCTATAGTGGTCCAGCAGAGTCAGGGACTGCTTGCCCAAACTGTGGATTAAAGTCTTGGCCCTTTGTGGCTACACTGAGAAATCTTGTCCTCCATTCCACATTTGAGTCATAATAAAGGATTTTGTTTGCTTTTTAGATCTTTGTTTGCTTCTTGTGTCTGTCTTTCAATTGGCTTTGAATTCTGGAAAGAGAAAATGATTGTAATTCATTGACCCTTCCCTCTAAAACCTGAGCAAGCAGTCCACAGAGTTTACAGTGGATTTGCTTTCTTTTGTTTCTGTTGCCTATTTTTTCCAGCCCATTCTAGATCCATGTCACAAGAGAATGATGGACTCTGCGCCCTGCCTCTGGATGGAAACTGGAGCACTCTACCTTGAGATAAACTTTGTCATCTGGATTCTCTTTCCCTCAAGAGATACTTGATCATTAGCAAGGAGAATACTGAAAGCTTTATTTGTAACTTCTCTACACACGTACTAGTCTACCTTAATCCTCTGGTTAGATGCTCTGTATTAAGCTTGTGCTCCTACAAGGGGAAAAAAAAAAAAAAAAAAAACAGAATCTGTCAAAATTCTTTAACATATTCTGAATATTCAAACATAATTGATGGAAGAAAGTAACTGATTCATTTTATTTTGTGCAAGAGGGTTAGACATTATTATTAATGAATGATTATTAATCAACAATTTACAGAGCGCAAACATGCTGGAAAAGTATAGAGCACCTTAGAAATAGAAAGGGAGGTAATTGTTCATTGTCCCCTTCACATTTTGGACCCTCTTGGACAAATAAAGCAGTCATTGGTCTGATATGTATGTTCCAGTCATGAAAAAATACTTCTTAAGGTTAGAGTCACCCTTTTGAATAAAGTTTTATAGACTGTATGTGTTCATGCATGCTCAGTCACTCAATCATGTTCAACTATTTGCAACCCCATGGACTGTGGCCTCCAGGCTTTGTCCAGGGAATTCTCCAGGCAAGAATACTAGAGTTAGTAGCCATTCCCTTCTCAAGGGGATTGCCCGACTCAGGGATCAAACCCAGGTCTCCTAAATTACAGGCAGATTCTTTAGCACCTGAACCACCAGGGAGCCCATCCATGTCCCAAATACTCCTTAAAGCACAGACCTCCTTTTCTTTCACAGAAAAGCCCTTCCATAAAATTCAGGGCTAGATTATAGTTTCAGCTACTAATAATATGTTCATCTCAGACTTTGTACCTCATCATCTCCCTTTATCTACATGAGTGATTTCCACAGAGCTAGTCTCTCACATCTTTTTACACATAGGCTTCCCAGGTGGTGCAATGGTAAAGAATCTGTCCACAACCCAAGAGACCTGGGTTCAATCCCTGGGTTGGGAAGATCCCCTGGAGGAGGGAATGGCAACCCACTCTAGTATTCTTGCCTGGAGAATACCCATGGACAGAGGAGCCTGGTAGGCTACAATCCATGGGGTCGCAAAGAGTCAGACACAACTAAGCAACTTCACTTTACCCACAATAGTAGATATAATGGTCATGTGAATTAAATTCACACGTTCCCATCCATTTTAGTACACTGACTCCTAAAATGTTGATATTCACTCTTGCCATCTCCTGCTTGACAACAACCAATTTACCTTGATTCACAGACTTAACATTCCATGTTCCTATGCAAAGTTGTTCTTTACAGCATCAGACTTTACTTTCACCACTGGCACATCCACAAGTGAGCATCATTTCTGCTTTGGCCTAGCCTCTTCATTCTGTCTGGAGTTATTTCTCTGCTCTTCTCCAGTAACATACTGGACACCTACCAACCTGAGAGGGGCTCATCTTCCAGTGTCTTATCTTTTTGCCTTTTCATACTGTTCATGAGGTTCTTGAGGCAAGAATACTGAAATGATTTGTCATTCCCTTCTCCAGTGGACCACATTTGGGTGGCCCTGCACAATAAGGCTCAAAGCTTCACTGAGTTACACAAAGCTGTGATCCATTTGATCATTTTACTTAGCTTTCCTAGACTGTGGTTTTCCTTCTGGGGGTTATGATATTATAGTTCTTACTTCTGTCTGGCCCCTGATGGATGAGAAAAAGAGGCTTGTGCAAGCTTCCTTATGGGAGGAACTGGCTGTGGGGAAAACTGAGTCTTGCTCTGGTGGGCAAGATGACATACAACATGTCTTCTTAAGACTTCCCTGTGGCTCAAATGGTAAAGAATCTGCCTGCAATGTAGGAGACCAGAGTTCGATCCCTATGTTGGGAAGTTCCTCTGGAGAAGGGAATGGCAATCCACTCCAGTATTGTTGCCTGGAGAATTCCATTGGCAGAAGCCTAGTGGCTACAGTCCGTAGGGTCTCAAAGAGTTGGACACGACTGAGTGACACACACACACACACACACACACACACACACACACACACACACACTGGTGGGCAGGGCCCTGCTCAGCAAATTTTGAATCCAATTGTCTGCTGATGGGTGGGGCTGTACTTCCTTCCTGTTAGTTGTTTGGCCTGAGGCGACTCCATCCTGGAGTATATAGGCTCTACAGTAGGGTTACTCAGTGACCTCCAAAAAGGACTTATTCTGGTAGACACCTCCCAGGACTGCTGCCTCTTGCCTTATCTGCTTATGGAGACACCATGATCAGGAAAGTGGTTTTACCAGAGTGGATTTACTGTCATTTCCCAAACATGAACACTCCCCTGAACATTTGGTGGTAGATAGAAACTGTTTGTGTACTTCCTAGGGGAAATACACAGCCCTTTCGTTCTTGGCTTCTCTTAGGACTTACAAATGTGTCTCCCTCCAGTTGCCTTGCTGATTTCTTTGCTCATCTGTCATCACAGGTGGTCCTTACACTTCACCTGTTTCCTCTTCCTCCATTATTTACTGAGACTTAACTTGTGATGATATAAATGCAAGACAGGCTTCAGAGGTCCTGGATAACTATAGGATGAGGGTGATGAGAACCTCTCCTGTATGAAATTCCACTTCATTGAGGATATTTACAGGAGGAGACTGAGGTAGTGGAGTAACTTTTGATCATGCTGTACTACTTCCTAAGCCTTTGATGGTTGATTATCATTTACTTGATGATGTGGCGGTGTCTAATGGGAGGAAAATATAAACACTGAGGAAGATCATTCCAGGTATCCTAGGAGCTGATTTCAAGGTTTTCCACTTCAATAAACATATATCAACATTTTTTTATGCTTGTGAAAACAGCCCTCCACCTCCCAGCTAGTATTCTCCCATGAGAGCAAATTCTAACATAGCATGTCACTCTTTATTCATTATGACTGCCCAGTGCCCTGAACAGCCCCTGCCACAAAAAACTTGGCGGTTATAAATTGGCAGCATCTTTCTCTCGTACATTCTGCTGGGAAGCCTTCCTCAGTTTGGCGTTGCTTTCTCTCCCCTTTGCTTTGGCTGTGAATCTGAAGAAGCATTCATTATTCAGATTTTTAAACTGTAATCTGCCCCTGCATTCATCATCCATGCTGCCTCTATTGCCTCACCATAATGTCACTTGAGCCCTATTTAGTATATTTACCTGTTTTTAAGTTTTTAAATTTTGGTGGGTTTTAGTAGCAATGGGATTGACAAAGTGTTATGGTTATGAGTTCTCTATCCAGATCTCGTTTCTTTTCCAGGTCAAGGATTCAGAATATTTTCTTGAGGAATGATGGAGAAATATTTGAGTAAGTTTGCCTGTGAATGTCCTTGACTGGCCTCTTGCTGCCATAATCAATTTGAACTATCTTTATATATAATTCATTTGCCCTTCCATCTAACAGTGCATTCAACACTGCTTCAATTTCTACTTGTGTGAAGGTCATTTCTTTGGTCTACAATATATCCCTTTCTTAATAGTATTATTTGCTGGCATACATCAATTTGCCTGAAATTGACTCATGTGCTGGCAGCTAGGCTAAATGCTTGCTTTGTTTTTGGCTGTGTGTGAAAGCCCAGTCCCAGATTGTCTTTCTGTGTTTGAGGTGCGCAAAACATGGAGCACACTAGGGAAAAAGTAAGTATTCACATAGGAGCACTGCAATGGGATTAGTGTATCAGGGTGCCAGTTGGAGCCTCTGTCCAGTAGTATGATCTTAATTAACCACTTCACCTTCTTCTAAGTCCAACATTCTCCTGTCTAAAATAAGGATATTGGACTATGTGGTTTCAAATGCTTATTCTCATTCTAGTTTTCGTAACGCATTGTTATTGCTGGCATGGCAAATAAAAGTTATAAATCAAAACTACCTCTGTAGAATAGTAAACTTCTTTCATATGTTTTCCTATCATACAGATTACATTATCATGTGGTTTAAGCTGTCTCATAAGCATATAAAGGAGTGCTGCTTCTAACACTCCAACAAAACCAAACTATTTCAAATCCTAAAAGATGATTCTGTGAAAGTGCTGCACTCAATATGTCAGCAAATTTGGAAAACTCAGCAGTGGCCACAGAACTGGAAAAGGTCAATTTTCATTCCAATCCCAAAGAAAGGCAATGCCAAAGAATGCTCAAACTACCGCACAATTGCACTCATCTCACATGCTAGCAAAGTAATGCTCAAAATTATCCAAGCCAGGCTTGGAACCATGTGAACCATGAATGTCCAGATATTCAAGCTGGTTTTAGAAAAGGCAGAGGAACCAGAGATCACATTGCCAACATCTGCTGGATCATCGAAAAAGCAAGAGAGTTCCAGAAAAACATTTCTGCTTTGTTGATTATGTCAAAGCCTTTGACTGTGTGGATCACAAAAAACTGTGGAAAATTCTGAAAGAGATGGGAATACCAGACCACCTGACCTGCCTCCTGAGAAACCTGTATGCAGGTCAGGAAGCAACAGTTAGAATGGTTCCAAATAGGAAAAGGAGTACACCAAGGCTGTATATTGTCACCCTGCTTATTTAACTTATATGCAGAGTACATCATGAGAAATGCTGGGCTGGATGAAGCACAAGCTGGAATCAAGATTGCTGGGAGAAATATCAATAACCTCAGATATGCAGATGACACCACGCTTATGTCAGAAATTGAAGAAGAACTCAAGAGCCTCTTGATGAAAGTTAAAGAGGGGAGTGAAAAGTTGGCTTAAAGCTCAACATTCAGAAAACAAAGATCATGGCATCTGGTCCCATCACTTCATGGGAAATAGATGAGGAAACAGTGGCAACAATGGCTGACTTTATTTTGGGGGGCTCCAAAATCACTGCAGATGGTGATCGCAGTCATGAAATTAAAAGACGCTTACTCCTTGGAAGGAAAGTTATGACCAACCTAGATAGCATATTAAAAAGCAGAGACATTACTTTGTCAACAAAGGTCCGTCTAGTCAAGCTATGGTTTTCCCAGTAGTCAAGTATGGATGTGAGAGTTGGACTGTAAAGAATGCTGAGCACTGAAGAGTTGATGCTTTTGAACTGTGGTGTTGGAGAAGACTCTTGAGAGTCCCTTGGACTGCAAGGAGGTCCAACCAGTCCATCCTAAAGGAGATCAATCCTGGGTGTGCATTGGAAGGACTGATGCTGAAGCTGAAACTCCAATACTTTGGCCACCTGATGCTGGGAAAGATTGAAGGTGGGAGGAGAAGGGGATGACAGAGGATGAGATGTTTGGATGGTATCACCGACTCAATGGATATGAGTTTGGGTGAACTCCAGGAGTTGGTGATGGACAGGGAGGCCTGGCATGTTGTGGTTCATGGGGTCGCAAAGAGTCGGACACAACTGAGTGACTGAACTGAACTGAACATATTTCAGTCTACTATCTCAACACTTTTAGAATATTTTTTCATGTGAAGCTTTTTCACATTGGACTTTTATGATCTTGTTTAGGAAAATATCAGATTATCTAACTTAAGCCTAAGGGATTAAGGAGGAGGAAAATTCTTAATAAGTTATTCTTTCAAGCAGTTGCATTATTTCAGCCATTCTAGCTTTTACAAAAGTTATACAGGTCAGAGCCCCATTATTCTTCAAGCAGTAATTTTATAGAGGCTTACATTATGTTGGTGGTTATTATATTAAACTCCAAAAATATGAGTTATGCTATGGAAATGTCTAGTATGCGTGATATTATATCCTATGACATTTTCAAAATCTCAAAATTTTTCATCAGATAGAACTGGTATAAAATCAATGGGGGATAATTAGAAGGAGATGAAATCACAAGGCTGGAATAGGAAAAGAAGGGAAAAGTAGAAAGTTCCAACTCTCTCACCATTCCCTGCAAAAAAAAAAAAAAAAATTATCTCAAGGGATCTTGCAAATGATAAAGGAAGTCAAGAAGAATACACCAGAACCTTAGACTTTTACTCTTGCTTCTCTAAAGAAGCAGAGTATATGTCTGAAAATATTATGAGACATAGAAAGCAAAGTCATAAACACAAAAAAATCTTTAATATCTAGATAAAGGACTAGACTTGGAAGTGTCCCTCAATACATACAACATGTGCAACAAACCAAGACAGATCTGCAGGTTCACAGTTCAAACTGGAAGAGAGAGAGAACCCAAAAGGCTTCTGGTGAGTAGAGTCAGTAAATGGAAAAAAGAAGAGTTGCCATATTAATGGGTTAACATGTATTAAATGTCACTGAAAACCAAGTTTTCTAGATATTTGATTTCATTTTAATAATAAAAATTTTGACAGATTCTCCTTCAACTTCAGTGGTTCTGACTGGAGAACCTTATTTTTTCCTATAAGGTTTTAAATTCATGGTTGGGGAAAGTGAAAGTGGCTCAATTGTGTCCAAATTTTTGTGACCCCATGGACTATACACAGTCCATGGAATTCTCCAGGCCAGAATACTAGAGTAAGTAGCCATTCCCTTCTCCAGGCGATTGTACCAAGCCAGGGATCGAACCCAGGTCTCCCACATTGCAAGCAGATTCTTTACCAGCTAAGCCAACACAGAAGCCCAAGGATACTGGAGTGGGTAGCCTTTCCGTTCTCCAGCGGATCTTTCCAACCCAGGAATTGAACCGGGTTTCCTGCATTGCAGGCGGATTCTTTACCAGCTGAGCTACCAGAGGATAGAAACTTTTTGTATGTAAAGTGACTATAACAAATGTGTATGTTTCTTGAGCTTTCTGCTTTGTTGATTGTGTGTCATTTGATCCACTGAAAAGCCCCAATAAATGGGATTATATTTTGCTTTCCTCAACTGAAGAAACCTACAAACACTAAGGTTAAGTGGCTTGTCAACAACTTGTCACAAAGTCAAGAAGTGGCAGAGATGGGACTAACACCAAAGTCTCCAGCTTCTCAGACTTTCATCAGGTACCTATGTTCCTTCCGTCAACACTGTAAAGTTAAAAAATAATTTCTTCACCTCAAACTCAGAATAATCAAAACAATTTTGTCCCTTAATTTTTCTATGGAACTTCTTAACCATGTCTCTTAAAATTACTCACAAACTGTGGTATGATGGAAACTAAAATGACCTTTTACTTGAAGTACTGAATCAACATTACAACTCCTGTACTGTCGTATGAGCTCTTGGACATGTCATTTAAGATCTCTAAGTTTTAGTCTATCTGTAAAATTGCAATCAAAATATCATCCCTATGAGATTAAGTGGAATTAAATAATCCATTCAAAACCATTTTGTAAACTACAGATTATCACTAGTAATTTACTATGTATGCTGGAACAGTAAAGCACTTGATACAAACCTATTGGATAAATGAATAATGAATGAATGAATCTCATATTCCTTTATTTTATCTCTTTAATTTATGTACTGTCTCATGGTTTGAAAATCCATTTTGTCTTTTTTCCCTATGAATTGTTCTGTTTGTATCATGCATATCCAAACTTTCTGGCCAACCCTAATTGACTAAAAATATTTATAGGAATTTCCCGTCATTATATCTGTGCCAATGACAACTAAATTGCCATTTTCTTCCTCCTTAAATATTAGATTTCTGAAATACAAGTAGATTAACTCAGCTAAGAAAACAAGAAATAAAAATCTTTTCATGTTATGCACACTGCTTTTAAATTGCATTTTGAATGTGTTTCTCAAAATTTGCATAATCATTCATGAAGCTCCTTTCATTTGAATACCAGAGTAATGACAACTTAAGAGATATTGTTTGCTGTTTATTCAAAACAGATTTCATTTATTAAAGTAGATCTTTATGTGCATACCCTGTTCCAAGCCACATATGGACTCAATTAGTAACATGATCATTTATGCTGATGCCATTTTGGAATTATGACTTGAAATATATCATAGTTACTTCTGTAATCTTAAGGAGCAGTGCTTTAATTTTTTAATCTGGTTACACAGAAGAAAGTAAATGGAGAAAGAAGAAGCAGGCAACAGAAGATGAGATGGTTAGATGTTAGATGAGATGGTTAGATGTTAGATGAGATGGTTTAGATGGTTAGACTCAAAATGCACATGAATTTGAGCAAATTCCAGGAGATACTGGAGGACAGAGAAGCCTGGTGTGCTGAAGTCCACGGAGTCACAAAGACTCAAACACAATTTAGCAACTGAACAACAACAATTATACAGAAAGTATTTTAAAACTTGAAATCTCACGTCACATTTGATTTATCAATATTTCTGCTATTTATGGCTTAACACATCAAGAC
Source organism: Bubalus kerabau (assembly GCF_029407905.1). NCBI lineage: Eukaryota > Metazoa > Chordata > Mammalia > Artiodactyla > Bovidae > Bubalus > Bubalus kerabau. The sequence continues at coordinate 34,610,677 of NC_073634.1, read as the reverse complement.
TTCAAAACAAGGAAATAAGGTTGGTTGAGTGCCACTTCTATCCAAAGGTGAACTTTAATCCCTGGATAAAACTCCCTCTTTTCCTATGAGCTGATAACACAAAGAAGTTATATCTTAATTGTGACCTGATATACTAAGATTTTTAAATTTTATTTTGTACATGTGTTGCCCTGTCCCATGTACACCTGTGGCTGATTCATGTCAATGTATGACAAAAACCACCACAATATTGTAAAGTAATTAGCCTCCAATTAAAATAAATTTAAAAAATTTATTTTGTAGTGAATATATTTGATTCTATTCATCATTTAATTTTACCATATTAGTGAGGCCACTGACAAAAGTAAACTCTCCCTTTAAAGTAGTATGAAGTTAGAAACTCGAAAACAAACAAACAGTTTCAGCTCTATTTCTCACTAGATGAATAAAGCCAAGTGTGTATATGATTTTTTGAATCCTTCTCACCCTGCAAAATGGGGCTAACAATAGTTCATGCCTTGCAGAGATTCTATGAAGATTCAGTGATATAGTGCTTTGAAGAAGTTTATCACAGATCCTGGCACAGAGGATCAATAAACACTCCATAAACATTAATCATGATCATTTATTATTATTGTTATACTTATGTGTGGATATCTGCATCATTCTCATGGACACATTTATTCTCTTTACATGGATAAGTTTATTCTTCTCTAGATAGCACAGACTTTGGTGTCTGGCTGGCAATTGTTTTTTCTACCCTTTTTATGCCTTACACACAGTAAATTATCAGTTAATTGAAAGCTGATGTGTTGGTTTACCTTGTCTGCATTATTCGCTTGCCTTCCAGAAAAGTAAACTGAACACATTCTTCTGTGTGACACTGGAGAAACAGAGGTGTCCAATGTGATTTTGTGGATGGCTTTTAACTCAAAATTTATCCGAAAAACTAGTATTTTTGAAGCCATGGTTAAAGTCAAACTCTTAGAGAATTAGAGAGAAAAAATAGCTCTGTATAATATTATACTTAAAGCATTTATGCCAAATAAGACATTCTCAAGTTAATTATCTAATCTAATGTAGTCACAGTTGAATTACTTTGGAAGTAATTAGGGGAACAAAGCATTGATAAGGTGTGTGTGTGTGTGTGTGTTTCCTGAATAATAGCATCTAAAACAGGTTATTTTCTTTGAATTTTAAAATGGAATTTAAAAACTTTCAAGATGGAAGCAATTATTTTTATGTATACTTATGCTATCTTAAACAATTGATCTAGAGGATTCTGCCACAGTCAAATTCATGGTACTGGCAATGTCTTGAAATTGGCACATTCTTTAATTTTTTAATAGGCATTTGATGGGAGAAGGAGAGATGTATTTTATTCAATTTAAGAATCAAAATAGTGGTCTTACTGGTTTCTCTTTTCCACAATACTTTACCAAACAGATATCCTCAAAGAAAAGTGCGCTAGGAGACAATGCTACATGATGCAAATCTAGTAGCCGAGAGTGGTAAGGGTGAGGCTGATAAGGTGGGCTTCAGTCATGCGGTAAAGGACACTGGGTACCATGCTAAGGAGACTGAAGGCAATGTGGGTTTGAGCAGGGTAATAACATGATCAAATCTGCATTTTTGAAATCACTCTGGTGCCTAGGATAAGAGTGGGGAGAAATCAGAAATGGAAGGAATAATTTGGAAGTCAGAATAGAAGCTGGAAATGGCCAGAACTTAAGGTATAATAGTTCTTATGGGGAAAGGATGTAAAAAACTATAGGATCTATTTTTAGTTAACTTGGCAAGATGAGAAAAAGTAAGGAATCCTCCTATGATCTTATATATTTATATCACACAGGATGCTTACATATATTTGGCTGAAACTTTATATAATTATAAAGTCTCAGCATAAAAAAAGCTAAATAAATAAAAATAGATATCAAAGAATCTGGCCAAATAATAAGGAAAAAGAATTCTGGGAAATAAGGACATTCTACAAAGAGAAAGCCTGGCAGTCAGGGAGAGAATACACACACACACACAAACACACAGACACAGGCACGCACGCGCGCACACACACACACACACAGATGATACATGTAGCAAAGGAATATAGAACATTCAAAAGTTTTCTAGCCTTAAGTAATTTAAAGGACAATGAGATAACAATCTAAAAGGTAGCAGACTCCGATTCAGGAAAGAGAAAGTGATGACTTTTACTAATGTAATCAGCGGTGAAATGTTTTGTAATTTATTATTATTATATACAAATATAGCTGAGAAGCATAGAAGTCAATCTTCTAAATAGTGGTTCAACAGTTATTGAAAAGCAGGAACAGATAAAGAATAAAACAAATAACTCGGTGTCAGGCTCATCATGTTGATCTGCTTGGACATTTCTGTAATAGTAGTACTACTAATTGTAACAATACTTTAATTATTTACTAATACTTCAACATACTATACATTTGAAAAAGTGTACAGTATTGATGGATTGATCCATGGAGCTACTGGCAAACTCTTCTCTTTCTGATTTGACTGGCACTTCTGAGAACATATTTTTCTTCAAGCATTGATGGAAACGAGTTGGGAAATGACTGAACTCTGTTTTCTTTAAGTATGGTAAATAAAGCTTTATTTGGGGAAATAATAAAGAGAAGTCTACTCTCAGGCTACTTTTTCAGAATAGCTAAATCCTGAAAAAGTATGATATCAAAGAAAATGCAAGATATGTTACTATATTCTCAGGAAAAAGAATTGAAGCTCCAATATTACCCAATCTATAGCAAGCTGATTGGCTTATAAAATGGGTTTTCACTTGATTTAAATGAAAGTGAATACCTCATTTTAATTTATTGCACTTTATCTACCACACATAAATAGCCCCTTAAATTTATTACATAGTATCTACAAAGAACACATCTGTAAAGGACCCACCTAGGCTTACTAATGTCAGGAATAATTTCTTTAGGTTGTTCCGCTTTTACAGCACTTCACAGTGACAAACTCAAAGAGTTTCAGTGGTTTGAAAACACCACGTGTTTGTACCTCAAAAGTGATAAGCTGCACAATGCACATATACAACCTAGAGGTTAGAAAAGTGATGCCAAAGGTTAGTCTGAGTTAAGAAGAAAAAAAGATGGTCAACTAAAAAACAGGGTAAGAAAAAGTTGAAAATCTGGGAGTCATGCAAAAAACTCTTTATGTAAAAGTACTAAAATTTTTCCAGCATATACAGTGCAGTGAAATTTGCATTAAACTGGCTTGAGCAACACTAAAAATTTAGTCTAGGTTTTACTAGTGACTCAAAACATGACCTTGTATGTGCCATGTAACTCAGTTTTTCATCTACCTAAAAATTACAAATGTTCTTAGAAGCAGAATAAACCACATAAAATCCTCAGGTATTAAAATGCATTTGGGAGGCCTCTGCAGGTCAAGAGTTTTGAAATTCTACATGTAAGACAAAATCCAAAAGAGAAAAAATCCAGTTTCTTCTGCTGGTCTTCCACAGAAATCTAAGTATTCATCTCCCAGCTAAATATTCAGATTATCTTTCTACAGCTATCTACAGTTCATTATATGAAGACATTTTCTCATTTTCCTGATAAAATTTATTTTTATCGACTACAGTTTGAATTTCTGTATCCTCTGCAATCTCAATATCAAAGCAATATTATTTCCAACTAGTCATAAACCGAGGAAGGCAAAAAGATGAGCGGGAGATGAGCAAAGGGCTTTGCTGTGGAATTTATTATCTTAAATGCCAGTGGTTTAGTTCCCAGATAGCTTGAGTATGATGTGATTTATCATATTCAGTACCATGAGGACTACAGAGATTTTACTAAATTCAGGGAGATAAGGCAGAAAACAACAACTACAATAACCACTAAAACATAAACTCAAATAGTATCAGGGATCTCTGAATGCCAGGGAAAGACACAGTGTCAGACTTTATTTTAGGAGGCTCCAAAATCACTGCAGATGGTGACTGCACCCATGAAATTAAAAGACGCTTACTCCTTGGAAGGAAAGTTATGACCAACCTAGATAGCATATTCAAAAACAGAGACATTACTTTGCCAACAAAGGTCCATTTAGTCAAGTCTATGGTTTTTCCTGTGGTCATGTATGGATGTGAGAGTTGGACTGTGAAGAAAGCTGAGCACCAAAGAATCGATGCTTTTGAAGTGTGGTGTTGGAGAAGACTCTTCAGAGTCCCTTGGGCTGCAAGGAGATCCAACCAGTCCATTCTAAAGGAGATCAGTCCTCGGTGTTCTTTGGAAGGACTGATGTTAAAGCTGAAACTCCAATGCTTTGGCCACCTCATGTGAAGAGTTGACTCATTGGAAAAGACTCTGGGAGGGATTGGGGGCAGGAGGAGAAGGGGATGACAGAGGATGAGATGGCTGGATGGCATCACTGACTCGATGGACATGAGTCTCAGTGAACTCCGGGAGTTGGTGATGGACAGGGAGGCCTGGTGTGCTGCGATTCATGGGCTTGCAAAGAGTCGGACATGACTGAGTGACTGAACTAAACTGAACTGAACAGTTACTATAAGGAGTAATCTTAGGGGATTTTTTACATTGTATCTATTTCACATCAAAAGGGAGAAGAGTTGACCTTTATCAGTAGCTTCAAAAACTGTTCAAAGTTCAAAGAATAGGATTCTACACGTGTAGAAAGAAGAAAAAAGAACTTTTCAGTTACATACTCAATGACATCATAATTAGTTCTGCATTATACTAGTTACGATATAGGTTCCTTTCTTATAATGAAAGCCAAAATAGAAGTTTGTATATCCCTCACATAGCAAACCAAAACAAATAGCCTAGGACTCAAATGACGGTATTACTCTATTAAGGACAAAGTCCCTTTCTTTACCATGGCTAAATTACCCTCATTGCATACCTGCCAATCTTAGATAACTTCTCTTCAACTTCTGCTAAGCCATTCACATTCAGCCAGCCAGAGGGAAAAGGTAAGGAAAAAGGGAAGGGACAAGCATGATGCTTCTTTCAAAGGCACATCCCAGAAGTTATGATTACTTTGACTTAGAACCCAGGGCACAGGCACACTGGATGTGAGAGAGGCTGGAAATTGTCTTTATAGCTGTGCAGTCATATGCCTCACTAAAAGTCTGTTCCTACAGAAGGGTAGAATAACTATCACAGGGGCAGCTATCAGTCTTTGCCACAGTCCACAGCTTATCTCTCCCCTGAAAGTTCAAATCCCTCTTCTCACACATCAAACCACAGCAGGAAAAGTCACACCTAGACCTGATGGAGAGCACTGCACACCACTTGGAGATGAACTTTGAACTGGATGCAATTTTGGGATTGTCTCCCTTGTAGAGGAAGTGAGTATTCCAAGGAAACAATTCCTCTTAATGTGGCTTATCATGTTCACAACATTAAAATATAAAAGAAATAGATTATTTTTTCCACCCTTACATCAATATAAAATGGTGGAATAGAAATAGCACAAATGCATTTAAAACTCTGTTGGGAGGAAGCATTGGAAATTCTTATCAGTCACTCAGCTATAGCAACCATGAAATCCCACTGGGCAAGAGTGGTGAAAAATCTGTTTTGTCACTGAATTAAGTTCCTTGGTTAACACATATGGTAGCTCGTTATAATGCCCCTGGATATTGTCACTGTAGTCCTTGGTTGTGTGGGCGATTTTCCTTGTTCTAATCCTTCATAGTCAAAACTTTGGAGATTATATTCTTTTTAGAAGCTGGATATTTTGTGCAGTCCACATTATGATGGTACAGATTTGAGGCCAGAGTTTTGCTACAAGGTTAGAGAAATAACAAGCTTTTGTAGGTAGCCTGCAATTCTTTGGAAATACAAATTTCTTCCAAAAAATTAGTAGGCTTCTAGTTAATTTTGTTGCCATGTAATCATAAGCAAAAATGTCATTAAAAGATGTTTTATTCTTAAATACCCTGAGATCGTTAATTTACTAGACTCTTTTACTCTATCTTTAATGGATGGAGAGTCCCACATCTTAATCTGATTTATGCCCCTGAGCTCACTTTCACTGCCTGGCTGAAAAATTTTTTTTTCAGATTCAGAATTTTCTTTTCCTTTTTTTAATTAGCATACAGTTGCTTTAAAATGTTGTGTTAGTTCCTGTTTACAACGAGTGAAGCAGCTATATGTATACATATATGCCATCCCTTCCTCAGTGATCAATGCAAAGAAATAGAAGAAAACAATAAAATGGGAAAGACTAGAGATCACTTAAAGAAAATTGGAGATACTAAGGGAATATCCAATAATGTTGAAGAAGCTGAAGTTGAATGGTTCTATGAAGACCTACAAGACCTTTTAGAACTAACATCCAAAAAAGATGTCCTTTTCATTATAGGGGACTGGAATGCAAAAGTAGGAAGTCAAGAAACACCTGGAGTAACAGGCAAATTTGGCCTTGGAATACAGAATGAAGCAGGGCAAAGGCTAATAGAGTTTTGCCAAGAGAACGCACTGGTCATAGCAAACACCCTCTTCCAACAACACAAGAGAAGACTCTACACATGGACATCACCAGATGGTCAACACCGAAATCAGATTGATTATATTCTTTGCAGCCAAAGATAGAGAAGTTCTATACAGTCAGCAAAAACAAGACCGGGAGCTGACTATGGCTCAGATCATGAACTCCTTATTGCCAAATTCAGACTTAAATTGAAGAATGTAGGGAAAACCACTAGACCATTCAGGTATGAACTAAATCAAATCCCTTATCATTATACAGTGGAAGTGAGAAATAGATTTAAGGGACTAGATCTGATAGACAGAGTACCTGATGAACTATGGACAGAAGTTCATGACATTGTACAAGAGACAGGGATCAAGACCATCCCCATGGAAAAGAAATACTAAAAAGCAAAATGGTTGTCTGAGGAGGCCTTACAAATAGCTGTGAAAAGAAGAGAAGCAAAAAGAAAAGAGAAAAGGAAAGATATAAGCATCTGAGTGAAGAGTTCCAAAGAATAGCAAGGAAAGATAAGAAAGACTTCCTCAGTGACCAATGCAAAGAAATAGAGGAAAACAATAGAATGGGAAAGACTAGAGATCTCTTCAAGAAAATTAGAGATACCAAGGGAACATTTCATGCAAAGATGGGCTCGATAAAGGACAGAAATGGTATGGACCTAAAAGAAGCAGAAGGTATTGAGAAGAGGTGGCAAGAATTCACAGAAGAACTGTACAAAAAAGATCTTCATGACCCAGATAATCATGATGCTGTGATCACTGACCTAGAGCCAGACATCCTGGAATGTGAAGTCAAGTGGGCCTAAGGAAGCATCACTACGAACAAAGCTAGTGGAGGTGATGGAATTCCAGTTGAGCTATTTCAAATCCTGAAAGATGATGCTGTGAAAGTGCTGCACTCAATATGTCAGCAAATTTGGAAAACTCAGCAGTGGCCACAGGACTGGAAAAGGTCAGTTTTCATTCCAATCCCAAAGAAAGGCAATGCCAAAGAATGCTCAAACTACTGCACAATGGTACTCATCTCACATGCTAGCAAAGTAATGCCCCAAATTCTCCAAGCCAGGCTTCAATAGTACATGAACCGTGAACTTCCAGATGTTCAAGCTGGATTTAGAAAAGGCAGAAGAACCAAAGATCAAATTGCCAATATCTGCTGGATCATCAAAAAAGCAAGAGAGTTCCAGGAAAACATCTACTTCTGTTTTACTGACTGTGCCAAAGACTTTGACAGTGTGGATCACAACAAACTGTGGAAAATTCTGAAAGTTATGGGAACACCAGACTATCTGGTCTGCCTCCTGAGAAACCTGTATGCAGGTCAAGAAGCAACAGTTAGAACTGGACATGGAACAACAGACTGGTTCTAAATCGGGAAAGGAGTACATCAAGACTGTACCTTGTCACCCTGCTTATTTAATTTATATGCAGAGTACATCTATGAGAAATGCTGGACTGGATGAAGCACAACCTGGAATCAAGATTGCTGGGAGAGATATAAATAACCTCAGATATGCAGATAACATCACCCTTATGGCAGAAAGTAAAGAGGAACTAAAAAGCCTCTTGATGAAAGTGAAAAAGGAGAGTGAAAAAGTTGGCTTAAAGCTCAACATTAAGAAAACGAAGATCATGGCATCTGGTCCCATCACTTCATGGGAAATAGATGGGGAAACAGTGGAAACAGTGTCAGACTTTATTTTTTTGGACTCCAAAATCACTGCGGATGGTGACTGCAGCCATGAAATTAAAAGACACTTACTCCTTGGAAGGAAAGTTATGACCAACCTAGATAGCATATTCAAAAGCAGAGACATTACTTTGCCAACAAAGGTTCATCTAGTCAAGGCTATGGTTTTTCCTATGGTCATGTATGGATGTGAGAGTTGGACTGTGAAGAAGGCTGAGCGCCGAAGAATTGATGCTTTTGAACTGTGGTGTTGGAGAAGACTCTTTAGAATCCCTTGGACTGCAAGGAGATCCAGCGAGTCCATCCTGAAGGAGATCAGCCCTGGGATTTCTTTGGAAGGAATGATGCTAAAGCCGAAACTCCAATACTTTGGCCACCTCATGCAAAGTGTTGACTCATTGGAAAAGACTCTGATGCTGGGAGGTATTGGGGGCAGGAGGTGAAGGGGACGACAGAGGATGATGAGATGGCTGGATGGCATCACTGACTTAATGGACGTGAGTCTGAGTGAACTCCGGGAATTGGTGATGGACAGGGAGGCCTGGCATGTTGCGAGTCATGGGGTCGCAAAGAGTCAGACACAACTGAGCAACTGAACTGAACTGAACTGAATCACTGCAGATGGTGACTGCAGCTATGAGATGAAAAGACACTTGCTCCTTGGAAGAAAAGCTATGACCAACCTAGACAGCATATTAAAAAGCAGAGATATTACTTTGCAAACAAAGGTCTATATAGTCAAAGCTATGGTTTTTCCAGTGGTCATGTATGGATGTGAGAGTTGGACTATAAAGAAAGCTGAACACTGAAGAATTGATACTTTTGAACTGTGGTGTTGGAGAAGATTCTTGAGAGTCCCTTGGACTGCAAGGAGATCCAACCAGTCCATTCTAAAGGAAGTCAGTCCTGAATATTCATTGGAAGAACTGATGCTGAAACTCCAATACTTAGGCCATTTGAAAAGACCCTGATGCTGGGAAAGATTGAAGGTGGGAGGAGAAGGAGCTGACAGAGGATGAGATCATTGGATGGCATCACCGACTCGATGGACATGAGCTTGAGTAAGCTCTGGGAGTTGGTGATAGACATGGAAGCCTGGTGTGCTGCAGTCCATGGGGTCACACAGAGTCAGACATAACTGGAAGACTGAACTGACTGATGCTTTCCCTCTTGAAGCTCTCCTGCCCCTGAAAACTCTTAATAGGAAATGCTTGGGAGAGACTTGAGGTTACAGTCTTACCTACTACATAGGCTATCTCTTCAGAGCCACCTGTTTCAATTAGCCTATACTGCTGTTTCACTGACAGAACTTTAAAAAATAATAATAAATCAACAAAAAGAATTTATCATAGACTGATATTCCAAAGTTTTCCAACCAAATCTCCTATAATTATAAGCTCTAGTTGCAGGTCTGCTTTCCAAGGTATCTCAAGCAACTGTATAATGAAGCATGTGTCTGCATACCAAAGGTCTACCACCCTGCAGCCTCTCCAGAAATCACAGAAAAGAGAGCTGCACACTTCAGATTGCTTTTTTTTAAAATGCTAGCATTGCTATTCTAGGTACCATCTGTATTACACAAATTCATAAATATTAGCAATAAAGGGAATCATAGAATAGAAATATTTATATATTTCTCAATAATTGTCTAGACATCCAAAGTGAATAAAGGGAAAGTAGAAGAAAGGAAATAAAAATGAGAAGAGACATGTATTAGATAGAAAATAACCTAAAATAATAGAGGAGGTCAACTAAGTCAAAAGTTGTTTCTTATAAATGACAAAACTGTGGTAAAATTAAGCAAAATAGAGAAGGGAGACATGAATACATATCAGAATTTACTGTTTAGACATAGTAGATATTTGCATGTATTAAGAGGTAATAAGAACATGTCATGAAATATGTCATTCCAGTAAGCTTTAAGCCCAAAAATAATGACCATATTGTTAGAGAAATTAACATCAAGACTAATTCAAGAAACGAAAAAAGCTCACAGACCTAAACCATTAAAGAAACTGAATTAGTCAAAAATGTTTGCACAAAGGAAAGTTAAGGCATAGGTAAGTTCTTCAGAGAGTTTTATCAAATATTTAAGAAAGAAAATAAAAATCTCTATATCTCTTCTAGTGAATAAATAAAGAGAGAACACAAACTACTCATGTCACATAATGAAGCTGGCATTACTTTGGTACCAAACCTGATGAGATCATTTTGTGAGTAAAAAGACATTTTGATTTCACATGTGAATACAGATGAAAATAACTCTAAAGATACTTCCAAGATATGTGAGGTATAGTAATTTATGACCCAGCTGAGTTTATCCTAGGAATGACAATTGATTTAACATTAGCAAACTAACAAATGTGTTTTTTCAGAATCTATATAAGTGAAAAATTAAAGGTATGGGTTGAGAAGAGAACAGTTTTGCTTTACAATAGAGAATCACAGCATCTCTTCTAAGACCTCAGACCATTCACAGACCTGGAACATGGTGCACCAAAGAGAGGTCTGATTTTTGTTGCCTTAAGTATATCCAGTATTTCTTTCTATCCTTCTACTAAGGGACCTGCAACTCCTTACCAAGTTGATTGTATCCAAGAAGGAGGAAAATAGACTTCTCTAGGGTGTGATGTTGGTTCTGAACTGAGATAAACCTTGGAAAACAAAAATCCTTCTGTGGCCTACCAATCAGGGAGTAGGCTTATGGAAATCAGGAAAGAAGCAAAATTTTGGCCTAAATTTATTACACAGTTGATCCTGTGAATCTGCAACAGCACTTCATTGTTATTTCCTCAATTCCTAGATGCATCCAGAACATACTCAATGAGGAGAATCCTTACATGGTAGCATTGACCTGAGGGGTAAAGGCTACCAAGAAAGAACCGATAACATACTCTGAAAGTGGGACTTCCCTGGTGGTCCGGTGGTTAAGAATTCACTTTGCAACGCAGGGGGGATGCAAATTCAATCCCTGTTCAGGGAATTAGTGTCACACATGCCGCGAAGCAACTAAACCCTTGTGCCACAACTACTGAGCCCATGTGCTCAGGAGCCAGTGTGCCACAACTAGAGAGTCCAGGTGCCACAAAGAAAGATCCTGCATGACACAAGGAAAATCTCATGTGCTGCAACTAACATCTGAGACAACCAAATTAATAAATTAAAGAAAATGCCAGCCATCATTTAAAAAAAATACTCTTAACTGGGACCAAAATGTTTTATTTCCATTCTATACAAGTTAATACAAAACCATTTTTTTTTTAAATGAGAAAATATCATTATCTAGAGAGTAAAAAATGAAAATACTCTGTACTGCAGTGCATTACCTCACTTACCTCCCCACAGCTAACCATTAATAGTATTCACCAGAACTAGGACCTATGGGATCCACTTTTTTTTTTTTTTTTAATGTGTGTAAAAAACATACAACATGGAATCTATTCTCAACAAATTTTTATATGCACAGTAAAGCACCTAATTATATGCACACTTCAGTAAAGCAGGTCTCTAGAATATTTTCATTTTGCACGACTGAAGTGTACTTATAATCATTGAACAGCAACCCTTCCTTTCCTCCTCCCCCACCCCTGGCAACCATTCTGCTTTCTGCTCTTATGAGTTTGATTACTGTAGATACCTAAGTGGAATCATGGATTATTCATCCTCCTATAACCGATTTATTTCACTTTAGCATAAAGTCCCCAAGGTTTATCTATATTATAGTACTTCCTTCTTTTACAAGGCTGAATAATATTCCATTATACATATAAACCAGATTTTCTTTATCCACCCATTCTCTGATGGACATTTAGGTTGGTTCCACCTTGTGGATACTGTGAATAATGCTGCAATTAACACAGGAGTACAATTATTTTAATTCTTTTGGATAAATACCAACCAGTGGAATTACCAGACCCTATGGTAGTCCTGTTTTCAATTTTTTGAGGAAACTCCAGATGATTTTTCCATAGTGGCTACACCATTTTACATTCCTACCAACAGTACACAAGGGTTCTGATATTACCTTATTCTTGCCAATACTTGTTATTTTCTGTTTTCTTGATCATGATCAATAAACAAGTCCAAGATAATATCTTGTAGTTTTGATTTGCATTTTCCTGATGATTAGCAGTATTCAGCATCTTTTTAAACACCTGTGGGACTTTGTTGTCTTTGGGGAAATGCCTATTGAGGTCCTTTGTCCATTTTTAAATCAAGTTATTTGTTTTCCTGCTATTGAGTTCTATGAATTCCTTATTATATATTAATACATTTAATATATTTATAAATGTGTATATTTATAAATATATTAAAATATATTAATATATTTTGGATATTAACATACTATGGGATACATTGGTTACAAATATTTTCTCCTGTTCTATAGGCTCCCTCTGACTCCACTATTTCTTTGTCACACAGAAGTTTCTTACTTTGATGTTATCCTACTTGTCTATTTTTGCTTTTGCTGTTTGTGTTTTAGATGTCATATACAAGAAATCTTGCCAATATTAATGTTATAGAACCTTTCTCAATGGTTTCTTGTATGAGTTCCATAATTTTAGGTCTTACATACTTAAGTCTTTATCCATGGTGAATTAATTTTTGTGATGGTGTTAGATAAGGGTCCAAGTTCATTCCTTACACATAGATACCAAATTATCCCAACTCTATCTGTTGGAGATTGACTTTTCCCCATTGCCCAGTGTTATCAAAGAACATTTGACTGTGTTCTGGGTCCTCTAGTCTTTTCCATTGGTTTAGTGTCTATTTCTGGGGAAGGGCACAGCAATCCACTCCAGTATTCTTCCCTGAAGAATCCAATGGACAGAGAAGCCTTGCAGACTGCAGTCCATAGGGTCGCACAGAGTCAGACACGACTGAAGTGACTTAGCATGCACATGTGTCTATCTTATGCCAGTTCTGTACTCCCATTACTGACTCATAATGAATTGGTGACTCCTCAATGGGTCTTTAGCTTGGAGTCACAAATGCAAATTGAATGAAACCAGGTTTGGTATAGCAGAGCAGAAACTTTATTCAGGATCAAGGAATTGAGAAGGGAGAGCTTTGCCCTAAAAATACATTCTCTCCAAAGGGAGGAGAGTAAGAGAATTTTAAAGGGTAGGAGGTAGGCTCCTCTGCCCCATAGAATCTTCCAGGCAAAAACAAGACCCCTATATATGTTGTCTACAAGAGACTCACCTCGAAACAAGGGACACATATAGACTAAAAGTGAAGGGCTGGAAAAAGTTATTCCATGCAAATAGAGACCAAAAGAAAGCAGGAGTAGCAATACTCATATCAGATAAAATAGACTTTAAAACAAAGGCTGTGAAAAGAGAATCCAAGAAGATATAACAATTATAAATATATATGCACCCAACATATCAGCACCACAATATGTAAGACAAATGCTAACAAGTATGAAAGGAGAAATTAACAATAACACAATAATAGTGGGAGACTTTAATACCCCACTCACACCTATGGATAGATCAACTAAACAGAAAATTAACAAGGAAACACAAACTTTAAATGATACAATAGATCAGTTAGATCTAATTGATATCTATAGGACATTTCACCCCAAAACAATGAATTTCACATTTTTCTCAAGTGTACATGGAACCTTCTCCAGGATAGATCACATCCTGGGCCATATATCTAGCCTTGGTAAATTCAAAAAAATTGAAATCATTCCAAGCATCTTTTCTGACCACAATGCAGTAAGATTAGATCTCAATTACAAGAGAAAAACTATTAAAAATTCCAACATATGGAGGCTGAACAACACGCTGCTGAATAACCAACAAATCACAGAAGAAATCAAAACAGAAATTAAAATATGCATAGAAATGAATGAAAATGAAAACACAACAACCCCAAACCTATGGGACATTGTAAAAGCAGTGCTAAGGGGAAGGTTCATAGCAAGACAGGCATACCTCAAGAAACAAGAAAAAAGTCAAATAAATAACCTAACTCTACACCTAAAGCAACTAGAAAAGGAAGAAATGAAGAACCCCAGGGTTAGTAGAAGGAAAGAAATCTTAAAAATTAGGGCAGAAATTAATGTAAAAGAAACAAAAGAGACCATAGCAAAAATCAACAAAGCCAAAAGCTGGTTCTTTGAAAAGATAAATAAAATTGACAAACCATTAGCCAGACTCATCAAGAAACAAAGGGAGAAAAATCAAGTCAATAAAATTAGAAATGAAAATTAGAAACAACAGACAACATAGAAATACAAAGGATCATAAGAGACTATAGTCAGCAACTATATGCAAATAAAATGGACAACTTGGAAGAAATGGACAAATTCTTAGAAAAGTACAACTTTCCAAAACTGAACCAGGAAGAAATAGAAAATTTTGACAGACCCATCACAAGCTTGAAAATTAAAACTGTAATCAGAAATCTTCCAGCAAACAAAAGCCCAGGACCAGACGGCTTCACAGCTGAATTCTACCAAAAATTTAGAGAAGAGCTAACACCTCTCCTACTCACTCTTCCAGAAAATTGCAGAGGAAGGTAAACTTCCAAACTCATTCTAGGAGGCCACCATCACCCTAATACCAAAACCTGACAAAGATGCCACAAAAAAAAGAAAACTACAGGCCAATATCACTGATGAACATAGATGCAAAAATCCTTAAAAAAATTCTAGCAAACAGAATCCAACAAAATATTAAAATGTATGACCACTTGGTCATACATCATGACCAAGTGGGCTTTATCCCAGGGATGCAAGGATTCTTCAATCAAATGTAATACAAATCAATCAATGTAATATACCACATTAACAAATTGAAAAATAAAAACCATATGATTACCTGAAGAGATGCAGAGAAAGCCTTTGACAAAATTCAACATCCATTTATGATTAAACAAACAAACAAAAACTCCAGAAAGCAGGAATAGAAGGAACATACCTCAACATAACAAAAGATATATATGACAAACCCACAGCAAACATTATCCTCAATGGTGAAAAATTGAGAGCATTTCCCCTAAAGTCAGGAACATGACAAGGGTGCCCACTTTCACCAGTACTATTCAACACTGTTTTGGAAGTTTTGGCCACAGCAATCAGAGCAGAAAAAGAAAAAAAAAAGGAATCCAGGTTGGAAAAGAGTAAAACTCTCATTGTTTGCAGATGACATGATCCTCTACATAGAAAACCCTAAAGACTCTACCAGAAGATTACTAAAACTAATCAATGATTATAGTAAAGTTGTAGGATATAAAATCAACACGCAGAAATCCCTTGCATTCCTATACACTAACAATGAGAAAACAGAAAGAGCGATTAAGGAAACAATTCCATTCACCACTGCAATGAAAAGAATAAAATACTTAGGAATATATCTACCTAAAGAAACAAAAGACCTATATATAAAAAACCATAAAACACTGGTGAAAGAAATCAAAGAGGACACAAATAGATGGAGAAATATACCGCGTTCATGGATCAGAAGAATCAATATAGTGAAAATGAGTATACTACCCAAAGCAATCTGTAGATTCAATGCAATCCCTATCAAGCTACCAATGGTATTTTTCAGAGAACTAGAACAATAATTTCACAATTTGGGTGGAAATACAAAAATACCTTGAATAGCCAAAGCAATCTTGAGAAAGAAGAATGGAATGGGAGGAATCAACTTGCCTGACTTCAGGCTGTACTACAAAGCCACAGTCATCAAGACAGTATGGTACTGGCACAAAGACAGAAATACAGATCAATGGAACAAAATAGAAAGCCCAGAGATAAATCCATGCACATACGGACACCTTATCTTTGACAAAGGAAGCAAGAATACACAATGGATTAAAGACAATCTCTTTAACAAGTGGTGCTGGGAAAACTGGTCAACCACTTGTAAAAGAATGAAACCAGAACACTTTCTAATACCATACACAAAAATAAACTCAAAATGGATTAAAGATCTAAATGTAAGACCAGAAACTATAAAACTCCTAGACGAAAACATAGGCAAAACACTCTCCGACGTAAACCACAGCAGGATCCTCATTGACCCACCTCCCAGAATATTGGAAATAAGAGCAAAAATAAACAAATGGGACCTAATTAAAGCTAAAAGCTTTTGCACAACAAAGGAAACTATAAGCAAGGTGAAAAGACAGCCTTCAGAATGGGAGAAAATAATAGCAAATGAAGCAACTGACAAACAACTAATCTCAAAAATATACAAGCAACTCCTGCAGCTCAATTCCAGAAAAATAAACGACCTAATAAAAAAATGGGCCAAAGAACTAAACAGACATTTCTCCAAAGAAGACATACAGATGGCTAACAAACACATGAAAAGATGCTCAACATCACTCATTATCAGAGAAATGCAAATCAAAATCACAATGAGGTACCATTTCATGCCAGTCAGAATGGCTGTTATCCAAAAGCCTACAAGGAATAAATACTGGAGAGGGTGTGGAGAAAAGGGAGCCCTCTTACACTGTTGGTGGGAATGCAAACTAGTACAGCCACTATGGAGAACAGTGTGGAGATCCCTTAAAAAACTGGAAATAGAACTGCCATATGACCCAGCAATCCCCCTGCTGGGCATACACACTGAGGAAACCAGAATCGAAAGAGACACGTGTGCCCCAGTGTTCATCGCAGCACTATTTATAATAGCCAGGACATGGAAGTAACCTAGATGTCCATCAGCAGGTGAATGGATAAGGAAGCTGTGGTACATATTTGCAATGGAATATTACTCAGCCATTAAAAAGAATACATTTGAATCAGTTGTAATGAGGTGGATTATATGAGCCTATTATACAGAGTGAAGTAAGTCAGAAAGAAAAACACCAATACAGTATACTAATGCATATATATGGAATTTGGAAAGATGGTAATGATAACCCTATATGTGAGACAGCAAAAGAGACACAGATGTATACAACAGTCTTTTGCACTCTGTGGGAGAGGGTGAGGGTAGGATGATATGGGAGAATGGCATTGAAACATGTAAATTATCACATGGGAAATGAATCGCCAGTCCAGGTTCAATGCATGATACAGGGTGCTCGGGACTAGTGCACTGGGATGACCCAGAGGGATGGGATGGGGAAGGAGCTGGGAGGGGGTTTCAGGATGGGGAACACATGTACACCCATGGCGGATTCATGTCAATGTATGGCAAAACCAATACAATATTGTAACGTAGATAAATAAACAAAACTGAAAAAAAAAATAATAAAGGGTAGGAGGCAGACACATCATCAGGGACCAGGAAAGGGGCAGAAACTTCCAGGGGCAGCTGGGGCATGGGCAGTCTTTGACACTTCTTTGCAGAGGGCATCAATGCATTGTGCCTAGCAGATTACAAATGCTTCCACTTTGAGTGGAAATCTTAGCATGATAATAAAGCAAAGGTAACATCTGGACATCTTAGTATCAAAGAATGTGCTAATCATTGAACAATTGCACTGATTTCCCATGCTTTCAAGGTCATGCTTAAAATCTTGCATGCTAGGCTTCAGCATTATGCGACTCAAGAAATTCCAGATGTCTAAGGTGGGTTCAGCAAAATAAAAGGAACTAGGGATCAAACTGCCATCATTCCCTGGATTATAGAGAAAGTAAGGGAATTTCAGAAGAACATCTACTTCTGTTTCATCAACTACGCTAAAGCCTTTGACTATGTGGATCATGACAAACTATGGAAAGGTCTTAGAGAGATGGGAATATCAGACAATATTACCTGTCTCCTGAGAAACCTATATGTGGGTCAAAAAGCAGCAGTCAGAACCCTGTATAGAACAACTGGTTGGCTCAAGATTGAGAAAGGAGTATGACAGAGCTGTACGCTGTTAGCCTGTTTGTTTAACCTATATGCTGAGCACATCATGAGAAATGTCAGGCTGGATGAGTTACAAGCCAGAATCAAGTGGGTGGAAGAAACATCAACAACCTCAGATATGTGGATGATACCACCTGAATGGCAGAAGGTGAAGAGGAACCAAAGAGCCTCTTGATGAGGGTGAAGGAGAGTGAAAGAACCATTTTAAGACTAAATATTTAAAAAACTAAGATCTTGGCATCTGGCCTCATTCAGTTCAGTTCAGTTCAGTCACTCAGTCATGTCCAACTCTTTGCAAACCCATGAATTGCAGCACGCCAGGCCTGCCTGTCCATCACCAACTCCCAGCGTTCACTCAGACTCATGTCCATCGAGTCAGTGATGCCATTACTTCATGGCAAATAGAAGGGGAAAATGTGAAAGTAGTGACAGATTTCCTCTTCTTGGGCTCTAAAATCTCTGTGGACAGTGACTGCAACCATGAAATCAGAAGATGGTTACTTCTTGGCAGGAAAACTATGACAAACCTAGACAGTGTGTTGAAAAGCAGAAACATTACTCTACCAACAAAGGTCCATATAGTCAAGGCTATGGTTTTCCCAGTGGTCATGTACGGTTCTGAGAGCTGGACCATAAAGAAGACAGAGCACCAAAGAGTTGATGCCTTGGAACTGTGGTGCTGGAGAAGACTCCTGAAAGTCCCTTGGACAGCAAAGAGATATCAGGAAGATAAATCCTGAATATTCACTGGAAGGACTGATGTTGAAGCTGAAGCTCCAGTGTTTTGGTCATCTGATGCAAACAGCTGACTCATTGGAAAAGTCCCTAATGCTCAGAAAGACAGAGGGCTGAAGGAGAAGAGGGTGTCAGAGGATTAGATGGCTGGAAAATATCACCAATACAATGAAGATGAACTTGGGCAAACTTTGGGAGATGGTGAAGGACAGGGAGGCCTGGTGTGCTGCAGTCCATGGGGTTGCAAAAAGTAGGACACAACTAGGTGACTGAACAACCACAATAACATCTGGACACCTCCAGGTCTCATCTGTGCAGCAGGTGCATTTTCATGGTCAAGTCAGAGCCAGTTTAGGATGTTTGACCACTGTATTTTTTGAAAGCACAGCTGCAAAACATCTGCCAAATATTGGGTGCTTTTGAAACAAACAGAGATAAATCAAGGAGAGGATCCTTCAGCTCTCATGGGCTGCTTGGATGACATTTTGATTACTATAACTTTGATATATGTTTTGCAGTCAAGAAGATGAGGCCTCCAGCGTTGTTCCTTTTTTTTTTTTTCCAAGATTAATTTGGGTATTCAAGGTCCTCTATTAGTTTTAGAATCAATTTTTATATATCTGCAAAAATATGCCACTGGGATTTTGATACAGCTTGAGTTGAATCTACAGATTGGTTTGAGCAGTATGGGCATTTTTAACAATATTAAAACCTCCAACCCAGAAACACAGAATTTATTTCCATGTATCTATGGCTTTCTTAATTTTTTCAGCAATGTTTTAGTTTTTAGTGTACAAATCTTTTGTCTCCTTTGTTTATTTCTAAGCATTCATTAATTTTGATGTGATTGTAAATGGGATTGTTTTGTTAATTACCTTTCCAAAGTATTCTTGCTAATGTCTTCAGCAAATCTGGGATAGCACCAACCCCCCCAGCTCTCTATTGTTCTCAGTGGACCCTAGGCCGTGAGAGGATACAGAGCTCAATTAGAACTCTGAGACAGGCATGACAGAAACCAGTCCCTCAGAAGCCCCCTGAGAAGATGGAATGTTGGACTTATGTGCTAATTCTTTCTCTGTCCAGGGAGAAACAAGGGTTTTCTTCTTATTCTATGCTGAGTAGCAGGGTGGAGGGGAAATTATGGCTACTAAGTGCCAGTTGAAACCATCACCTTTATTCTTAGTAGCCTCTAACCTGGCACCCTTTCCTATCTGTGCTTAGATTCAGAAAAAAACAGAAGCCAAAGAGTCACTTTAACACGTTTCTGATTTCTCACAAAGGGAACTGGTTCATGTACTTGTTGAGTTGGAAGAGTTCTCACTGGAGGACAGAATGGCAAACAACTCCAGTATCCTTGCCGAAAAAACCCATGAACAGGATAAAGAGGCAAAAGGATATGACATTGAAAAATGAGCCCCCAGGTTATAAGGTGTCCAATATGCTACAGGGAAAGAGCAGAGGGAAATTAGTAATAGCTTTAGAAACAATGAAGTGGCTGGAGCAAAGTAGAAACAACACTCAGTTGTGGATATGTCTGGTGGTGAAAGTAAAATCCGATACTGTAAAGAACAACACTGCACAGGAACCTGAAATGTTAGGTCCATGAATCAAGGTAAATTAGATGTGCAAGCTAGAGAAAGCAAGAGTAAACATTGACATCTTAGGAATCAATGAACTAAAATGGATGGGAGTGGGAAAATTTAATTCAGATGACCATTATATCTACTACTGTGGCAAGAATCTCTTAAAATAAATGGAGTAGTCCTCACAGTCAACAAAAGAGTCTAAAATGCAGAACTTGGGTGTAAACTCAAAAATGACAGAATGATCTCTGTTCATTTCCAAGGCAAACAATTCAATATTACAGTAATCCAAGTCTATGCCCCAACCACTGATGCAGAAGAAACTGAAGAAGACCAGTTCTATGAGAACCTACAAGACCTTCTAGAATTAACACCAAAAAAATGTCCTTTCATAACAGGGACTGGAATGCAAAAGTAGGAAGTCAAGAGTTACCTGGAGTAACAGGCAAGTTTGGTCTTGGAGTCAAAATGAATCTGGGCAAAGGCTAACAGAGTTTTGCTAAGAGAATACATGGGTCATAGAAAACATCCTTTTCCAACAACACAAGAGATGACCACACACATGGACATTACCAAATGGTCAATACCAAAATCATATTGATTACATTCTTTGCAGCCAAACATGGAGAAGCTCAATATGGTCAGCAAAATAAGACTGGGAGCTGACTGTGGCTCAGATCATTGGATCCTTATTGCAAAATTCAGGCTTAAACTAAAGAAAGTGGGGGAAATCACTAGGCCATTCAGGTATGACCTAAACCAAATCCCTTATGATTTAGAGTGGAAGTGATGAACAGACTCAAGGAATTAGATCTGGTAAACAGAGTGCCCAAAGAACTATGGACAGAGGTTCATAACACTGCTTAGGAGGCAGTGACCAAAATCATCCCAAAGAAAAAGAAATGCAAGAAGGCAAAGTGGTTATCTGAGGAGGCCTTACAAATAGCTGAGGAAAGAAGAGAAGTGAAAAGCAAGAGAAATGGGGAAAGATATACCCAACTGAATGCAGAGTTCCAGAGAATAGCCAAGAGAGATAAGAAGCCTTCTTCAATGAACAATGCAAAGAAACAGAGGAAAACAACAGAATGGGGAAGACTAGAGATCTCTTCAAGAAAACTGAAGATATCAAAGAAATATTTCATGCAAGGATGGGCATGATAAAGGACAGAAATGGTAAGGATCTAACAGAGGCAGAAGAGATTAAGAAGAGGTGGCAAGAACATGGAAGAAATGTACACAAAAGGTCTTAATGACTGGGACAACCTCAGTGGTATAGTCACTCACCTAGAGTCAGACATCCTGGAGTGTAAGCCACATGGGTCTTAGGAGGCATTACGATGAACAGTGCTAGTGGAGGTGATGGAATTCCAGCTGATCTATTTCTAACCCTAAAGATGATGCTGTTAAAGTACTGCATTCAATATGCCACCAAATTTCAAAAACCCAGCAAAGGCCACAGTACTGGAAAAGGTCAGTTTTCATCCCAATCCCAAAGAAAGACAATGCCAAAGAATGTTCAAATTATCATACAATTGCACTCATTTCACATGCTCGCAAGAGTATGCTCAAAATCCTTCGCCAACGTTCACTGGATCATAGAGAAGGCAAAGGAATTCCAGAAAAACTTCTACTTCTGCTTCATTGATTACTTGAAAGCCTTTGACTGTGTGGATCACAACATACTGGAAAATTCTTAAAGAGATGGGAATACCAGACCATCTTACCTGTCTCCTGAGATACCTGTATGTGAGTCAAGAAGCAAGAGTTAGAACCTTACATGGAACTCTTTAAGAATTTTCCAGTATGTTGTGATCCATACAGTCAATTAAACAGAGTGAAGTAAGCCAGAAAGAAAAACACCAATACAGTATACTAATGCATATATATGGAATTTAGAAAAATGGTAATGATAACCCTACATGCAAGACAGCAAAAGAGACACAGATGTATAAAACAGTCTTTTGGACTCTGTGGGAGAAGGTGAGGGTGGGATGATTTGAGAGAATAGCATTGAAACATGTATATTATCATATGTGAAACAGATCGCCCGTCCAGGCTCGATACATGAGACAGGGTGCTCAGGGCTGGTGCACTGGGATGACCCAGAGGGATGGGGTGGAGGGGGGGAGGGGGTCAGGATGGGAAATATATGTACACCCGTGGCTGATTAATGTCAAGTATGACAAAACCACTACAATATTGTAAAGTAATTAGCCTTCAATTAAAATAAATAAATATAAAATAAAAAACAGAAAAAAAAAAGAAAGGAGTATATGACAAGGCTGTATATTTTCACCCTGCTTATTTAATTTATATGCAGAGTACATCATGCAAAATACCAGGCTGGATGAGTTACACGCTGAAATCAAGATTGCTGAGAGAAATATCAACAACCTCAGATATGCAGATGATACCACTTTAATGGCAGAAAGCAAAGAGGAACTAAAGAGCCTCTTGACAAAGGTGAAAGAAAAAAGTGAAAAAGCTAGCTTAAAACTCAACATTAAAAAGACTAAGATCATGGCATCTGGTCCTATCACTTCATGGCAAGGAAGGTGAAAAAGTGGAAATAGAGACAGATTTTCTCTTCCTGGGCTCCAAAATCACTGTGGATGGTGACTGTAGCTATGATATTAGAATATCAATGCTTCTTGGAAGGAAAGCTATGACAAACTTAGATGGCATATTAAAAAGTAAAGATATCACTTTGCCAACAAAGGTATGTATGAGGTCAAAGCTATGTTCTTTTCAGTCATGTACAGATGTGAAAATTGGACCATAAACAAGGCTAGTGCCGAAGAACTAATATTTTCAAACTGTGGTGCTGGAGAAGGCTCTTGAGAGTCCCTGGGACAGCAAGGAGATCAAACCAGTCAATCCTATATGAAATCAACTCTGAATACTCATCAGAAGGACTGATCCTGAGGTTCTAATATTTTGTCCACCTGATGCGAACAGGAAAAGACCCTGATGCTAGGAAAGATTGAAGGCAAAAGGAGAAAAGGGCAGCAGAGGATGAGATGGCTGGATAGCATCACCCACTGGACATGAGTTTGAGCAAACTCTGGGAGATAGTAAAGTATAGGGAGGCCTGCTGTGCTGTAGTCCATGGGGTCACAAACAGTCAGATATGACTTAGGGACTGAACAACAATAAAACCAATTGAGTCCGAGTTTCTGTGGGCAGCACTAGAATATAGGGTTTTCTGTTCCACCAGTTTTGCTGAAGACATTCCCTGGAAGAAACCATGCCAATAATTTAACCCAAACTACTTATAATCCTGGAAATATTTTCATCAAAACTTCACATATATAAATGGTTCTTCAAACATCTTCATCAAATATTTCCATTTCTCCAATGTAGAAAACTACTAAAGAGTGATCGTTGATTATCACAAACTCAAATAGAAAGTGTCTCCAATTGAAGCTGCCTTTCTTTGTCTGAGTATACACTTTTTCTGTATACCAATTAGGAAAAAAAAAAAAACTACCTGAAATAATCTGTTCTTGACTGGCAGAAATAGCAGTTTATCGTCCCTGCTTTACCTCAGAGCTATGCCAACCCTCCCATTCCATGTGATCCTGTCTCAAAAGAATCCTTCTTACAATCCAGAAGGACATTATGCTTATCTACTACCTCAGTGAAATGCTGACTGAATCTGGCGAGAAAGAGGTAACAAATACCTTAGATGGCTTTGTAAAAAGTGTATGACAGAATAACACATAGAGGCCATAAAAACTCAGGGATCTGCTGGCTTATTAACATTTCAATGTATCCAGTGATCTAGGATAGAGCTCAGCAAACATATTCTACAGGGAACCAGATGGTAAATATCTCAGGCTTTCTGGTTCATGTGGTCTGTGTCACAACTACTCAGCTTTGCCACTGTAATATAGTCAACCATAGACAATAAGTAAAAAAAAATGAGTGAGACTGTGTTCTAATAAAACTTAAAAAAAAAAAAAACAACAGGTGGCAATATGGATTTCATCTCAGTTTGCTGACCCCTAGACTATAGTATGTCAAGATAACACTGCAGAGCAGAAGACCTCTCATAATTTGTAACTATCCTTTATTTATGTTTGGTGTGGTTGATCTCTCAAAAATACATGGTGTGTTTATATTCCAGAACAAATGTATATCTAAAAGGTTTTTTTTCATATTTTTTGAAAAATTGAGTTTTTCTTTATTTATTTTTTTTATTGATTTATTTTTTCTAATAAAAAATTCCCTCTTAACATAATCAGGGCACATCATTCTGCCTTTTGTGCTTCTGGCTTTTCGTACTTTGTTTTCTTAACTATGACAATTCCATCTTAATCTAACTTTGTGTGTCTTATTTATTAGTCTGGTTTCACTGAGGACACACAGTCTAAAACTGTCTTTTATTTCTTGTAGTAGATCCTTTTCTCCAGTGTGCTTATCCTTTACAACTTCCCTCATTTATTTATTACAAAATCTTCCACCTACTCCATATTGTTGCTGTTTTTCCTTTTGTCTTTACTCCCTATAAAACAAATGTGTGTGTGTGTGTGTGTGTGTGTGTGTGTGTGTGTGTGTGTGTACAGGCTTCCCAGGTGGCACAAGTGGTAAAGAATCCATCTGCCAATGCAGGAGACCTATATATAGTCAAGTTTGCATTGTCCAGACAGCCTTTACCTAGCATGGTTTTGCTGAAATGTGGTGAGATATTCACCTGTTCCCATTTCCTGTTTCTCAGTGTCATGAGAGAAATTTATTCCTGGATAGTTGGAAATAGTTTGAAATTCTTATTTGTCAAAAGTAATTCATAAACACTATTAAATTTCACAATTCAGTGCTCCATATACTTTTTGTGAATCAATCACAAACTCACAGCAGGCAACAGTCATATGTCACCTCTAGAAGCTGATGGCTCCAGCATGGATAAAGAGAGTAAGATATTGAGAAGATAGAGATGCAGCCTGGCAGTTGAGCTCTGGCTGTCTCAAAAGATAGCTCTGTAAAGCACTGGATTATTGCTACATTTGCTTTTCATCTGCAAAGGACTCAAGGCTCTGATGTAGTAATTCACTGTGATTTATGTGAGGAAACCATCTAACATGTTCCTTTAGTCTGATAGTGCTGTCTTTCACATGTATGAGTCTCCCAGGAAGCCCTTCTCAATTTGGTTTGTCTGCAGTGTAACTAGGGAGGTCATTTCTATGACAATGACCCTAAGAACAATGAAGATGAACAATGAACAATCTAGTGTTGTTCTAAAGGAACAACACTCAAATGTTAACTGCTTGCTATCAGCATATAATTTATATTTGATAGGCTTTGTTGTCAACACTATTTGAATTTTCCAATTATTTTCTGTGTTATTTTATCTTTCCATGGGAACATTCCCCAACTTACACATTTAGAGAAGATTAATTCTAGTTTCCTGATCTCTGTCTTGAAAACACCTGATTTAGTAAAAATGAGATGAAACCTAGAAACCAGTATTTTTAGCAAGTTCCCAAAATGCTTGAGATGGGAGGGCAAGGGTCTGCACTAGGAAAAAACTATCTTAATTTTATGATATCTTCACACTTCCAGATGTTTCATAACACATAGAGAAATATCTGCCTGTTGACTGTATTTTCCAGGCTGCTTCAAGATCGTGGGTTTTCAGGTAGCACAGCTTGAGTATAGACAGGTATGAGAACCTCCCACCTTGCAGCCATAAAGTGAGTTATGGTAGTCATTTTATCTGTAGCAGGACTGTCAAAAGATTAGAAGTGGTAACTGTACTCCCTCGGTCTGAAACGGTCTTTCTCTGCTGCTGAAAGGCTCCGAGGAAGAGGTAGAACTGTCACCATGTTTTGAAAATAACCCCCAAAATTTTCCCTGTTTGATTTTTAGTGCTGAAACTCCACAGATCATTAGCAACAAAGGGAAAGTATATTAGTTCTGGGTGGAAAGTATATTACTTTCCTTCACAAAGTGTGGTTTGAAATGCAGGAAAATGGGAGGTAATGATAAGCAATGATCCCTCAATGAAATCTTGTTCTACTCCCATATGGCTATGAAGTATGCTGCTCTAGAAAACTAAGTCCCTATTTGTACTTATTAATATTTTCAATTCATACCCAGAGCAACAAGTTTCACTTTGTTCAGTTCAGTCAGTTCAGTTCAGTTGCTCAGTCATGTCCAACTCTTTGTGATCCCATGAATTGCAGCACTCCAGGCCTCCCTATCCATCACCAATTCCCGGAGTTCATTCAAATTCATGTCCATCGAGTCGGTGATGCCATCCAGCCATCTCATCCTCTGTCATCCCCTTCTCCTCCTGCCCCCAATCCCTCTCAGCATCAGGGTCTTTTCCAATGTGTCAACTCTTTGCATGAGGTGGCCAAAGTACTGGTGTTTCAGCTTCAGCATCAGTCCTTCCAATGAACACCCAGGGCTGATCTCCTTTAGGATGGACTGGTTGGAACTCCTTGCAGTCCAAGGGACTCTCAAGAGTCTTCTCCAACACCACAGTTCAAAAGCATCAATTCTTCAGTGCTCACACAGCCGAAGAATTGATGCTTTCTTCACAGTCCAACTTTCACATCCATACATGACCACTGGAAAAACAATAGCCTTGACTAGACGGACCTTTGTTGGCAAAGTAATATCTCTGCTTTTCAATATACTATCTAGGTTGGTCATAACTTTTCTTCCAAGGAGTAAGCATCTTTTAATTTTTAGATGTCCCAAATATTTACAGAAGGTGGTATAATAAACAGTAGAAGCCCTCTTACCCCTTCTGCTACAAAGGGACAGCTATTTTTATATGAGAGTTCAAAAGTGGCATATGCTATTCTTAAACATTTTAATTTAGAAAACATGAATATATATTCCTTTGTCAGTCTTACAAAGCCAAACACTGTTAAATGATATTTTCTTTAATTTTTTCTCTCAAATACTTATATATGAAACAAGTTTCAGAGTTAATACTCAAGAAATTAAGTGTAATTTCTGGCTTAAGTAATTTTCAATAAATTTTGTTTAGATTCCACCATAGCATCTGTTCAGCATTTTCTGGGATTCTGGAATACCAAGACTACTCCATGGGGATTCAACTCAATGAAAATGGACCTTGTAAGATAAATTCACCTCTGAAGGATAAGTCTCATATATTTTGTCTGTATTTCACCACAGAATCTTGTGCATTGCTTTGGAAAAGTTTGTTCAACTAGTAATCATTACCCAATTCCTAATTGAAAGTGAAAGTGTTAGTCGCTCAGTCATGTCCAACTTTGTGACTCCATGGACTGTAGCCTGCCAGGCTCCTCCATCTATGGAATTCTCCAGGCAAGAATACTGGAGTGGGTAGCCATTTCCTTCTCCAGGGGATCTTCCTGGCCCAAGGATCGATCCCACGTCTCCTGCATTGCAGGCAGATTCTCTACTGTCTGAACCGGGGAAGCCCAATTCCTAATTATGCTACTTCAAATAATCACTGTTGAATACATTTTATTTAGGAAAAGGCTATAGCTTTTATCACACAGATTCCATTCTATCTTTTACCACAGTTATTTATATCCCCAGCTTTTTCTTCCCTACTAAATATTGAGGTCATGTACTCTCTGGATAGTCTTATATTTTTCCTGCGTTTACACAGTCTTTTGCAAATGGTAGATGCTCAAGATATATTAAATGATTGACAGTGTATATTTCTGGATTGACTTTACTTTTATAATGATGATTCCTGTTTTAAAGATTTTTATAGAAAACTCCATTATCATAATTATAAATTTTATCTCAAAGGAAGATTAACAGTATTTTGCTTAAGAATTCCTCTTATAAGTGAAAGCCAAGCCTACCATATCTACAAATAAAGAACTAGATACTTGTAACTAGATTTCCAATTAAAACCAAAGCAAACCTGAGATACGTAAGAATATTAATGAGAGGAAAGGAGGTCAGGCTATTTTAGTGTATTGGTAAATGAAGTTCTAATTGATAAAAGGATCAAGAATTAGAAGTAATATCTTTTTTAAAAAAAATCTATTTTACAGTTTACATCCTATATGGCATATCTATTCAGTATCTATTGTTTATCTGAAAAGAGCACTTTAAGTTTACTATCCACTTATATGATGGGTTGTAAAACAGATCAATATATCATCGACCATAGACACTTATTAACAGCTTGATATTGGCACAGCAATGCACAGTACTACACACAAAAATATGTCCATCCATCAGCTAAGGTCCCACAGAATTGCCAGGAAATAAGTGACCTCAAAATACCATGTGCCTGCTAAGTTTGGCTTTGCTTAAGCTGGCAGGTCTCGTTTTGGGATGAGGGCTTTTCCACAGTGCCTTTCAGACCTTCCCTAGGTAAGCCAGCTTGCTACCACTGCTCTCTGTGTGCAGTTTGGTTCTGCCCTGTTTGTAATTGTGCTGTGGCAGGCACTTAACAAAGCACCTCTCCTACTGCCTTTGAGCCAATCAGCTGGCAGTGGTTTAGGTATTCTGTTATCATCCATCTCTCCATATATCCTACCCAGAAGAGTTATGCTTCAATATGTTTTGCTTCAAAGTGCATAGACTGGCTGCCCTCCAGGATCTCATTGTCAGTGATCCTGCCTCACCATTTAACTAAATAGCACTTCCCAATAAGGCTTCTCTGGAAACCATTTATGGAGTCCCCAGACACATGGGCTCTTGCCACTCTGTACACAATTGCAGATCCATAGACTTTCAGTTTCATTCAGAGTTCTGGGCAAACTGAGCTAGACATCTCTCTCACCACTGATCAGAAAACACCATGAGATGCCTGGCTCCTCTGCCTGAAAAATTCTATGTTTACTAAACACCAGTTTGTGTCAGACATGTGTTATGTTTGGGATACTCACTCAACATAATTAAGCCTGTGCCTCAAGGACCACATTATCTTGTAATTAGGATAAATTACAATAAATGCTATAGTAAAGGTTTGTCTAATATATTTTGGAAGTACAGAGGAAGAAGGACCTCTGCCTAACAGAATAGGAAGAAAAGTAAAGCAAAGATGAAACAGGCATTTAGGAGGTAGACTGTTTAACAGGTATTGACAAAATGGCCCATTCCCACCAAGACTGGGAAGTAAATGCTAAGAAAGGATGTGTCTTCCTGATGAAAATTCAGTAGAGATGATCAATAAAGAAGTATGGTTTAGATCTTCCAGACTATGATTTATCTCAATTCATCCATAGTGGAAGAGCTTAATCCTATAAGTTTACCCATTAATAAAAATGTCCAAGGGAGTAAGTGATTTTTCTATTGTACATAACTAGTTAATAATATCTTCAGGTCTAGAATGTAAATTTCCTGACTGAAATGGTTAATAAAAAAGAAGGGGTCATATCCTAGTGTTAGAATGTTCCGAAATGTATATGTTCCCTTCTCAGCCTCTACAGAGACCCTTTTAATACATAATACATAGAAGTCAGGATTTGGAATTACATGATTTCTCACATACCAACACTGGGAATACCAAACTAAGTCTTCCAATTATAGTGAGTGAGAAAAATAATGACAGTAATTCCTTCTTCAGTCATTAAGACCATTATTTATAACAAATTAAAGCCCATCTCAAAATCTGAATACCTATTATGTTTTTTATATAAACAAACAGTTATAAATATCATATCAATCGGGAATAGTTTTCACTTTTTTTTCTTTTTTTTTAATTTTATTTTATTTTTAAACTTTACAATATTGTATTGGTTTTGCCAAACATCGAAATGAATCCACCACAGGTATACATGTGTTCCCCATCCTGAACCCTCCTCCCTCCTCCCTCTTCATACCATCCCTCTGGGTCGTCTCAGTGCACCAGCCCCAAGCATCCAGTATCGTGCATCGAACCTGGACTGGCGACTCATTCCATATATGATATTATACGTATTTCAATGCCATTCTCCCAAATCATCCCACCCTCTCCCTCTCCTACAGAGTCCAAAAGACTGTTCTATACATCAGTGTGTCTTTTGCTGTCTCGTACACAGGGTTATTGTTATCATCTTTCTAAATGCCATATATATGCGTTAGTATACTGTATTGCTGTTTTTCTTTCTGGCTTGCTTCACTCTGTATAATAGGCTCCAGTTTCATCCACCTCATTAGAACTGATTCAAATGTATTCTTTTTAATAGCTGAGTAATACTCCATTGTGTATATGTACCACAGCTTTCTTATCCATTCATCTGCCGATGGACATCTAGGTTGCTTCCATGTCCTGGCTATTATAAACAGTGCTGCGATGAACATTGGGGCACACGTGTCTCTTTCAATTCTGGTTTCCTAGGTGTGTATGCCCAGCAGTGGGATTGCTGGATCATAAGGCAGGTCTATTTCCAGTTTTTTAAGGAATCTCCACACTGTTCTCCATAGTGGCTGTACTAGTTTCCATTCCCACCAACAGTGTAAGAGGGTTCCCTTTTCTCCACACCCTCTCCAGCATTTATTGCTTGTAGACTTTTGGATCGCAGCCATTCTGACTGGCGTGAAATGGTACCTCATAGTGGTTTTGATTTGCATTTCTCTGATAATGAGTGATGTTGAGCATCTTTTCATGTGTTTGTTAGCCATCTGTATGTCTTCTTTGGAGAAATGTCTGTTTAGTTCTTTGGCCCATTTTTTGATTGGGTCATTTATTTTTCTGGAATTGAGCTGTAGGAGTTGCTTGTATATTTTTGAGATTAGTTGTTTGTCAGTTGCTTCATTTGCTATTATTTTCTCCCATTCTGAAGGCTGTCTTTTCACCTGGCTTATAGTTTCCTTTGTTGTGCAGAAGCTTTTAAGTTTAATTAGGTCCCATTTGTTTATTTTTGCTTTTATTTCCAATATTCTGGGAGGTGGGTCATAAAGGATCCTGCTGTGATGTATGTCAGAGAGTGTTTTGCCTATGTTCTCCTCTACAAGTTTTATAGTTTCTGGTCTTAGGTTTAGATCTTTAATCCATTTTGAGTTTATTTTTGTGTATAGTGTTAGAAAGTGCTCTAGTTTAATTCTTTTACAAGTAGTTGACCAGTTTTCCCAACACCACTTGTTAAAGAGATTGTCTTTAATCTATTGTGTATTCTTGCCTCCTTTGTCAAAGATAATGTGTCCATATGTGCGTGGATTTATCTCTGGGCTTTCTATTTTGTTCCATTGATCTATATTTCTGTCTTTGTGCCAGTACCATACTGTCTTGATGACTGTGGCTTTGTAGTAGAGCCTGAGGTCAGGTAGGTTGATTCCTCCAGTTCCATTCTTCTTTCTCAAGATCGCTTTGGCTATTCTAGATTTTTTGTATTTCCATACAAATTGTGAAATTATTTGTTCTAGCTCTGTGAAGAATACCATTGGTAGCTTGATAGGGATTGCATTGAATCTATAAATTGCTTTGGGTAGTATACTCATTTTCACTATATTGATTCTTCCAATCCATGAACATGGTATATTTCTCCATCTATTAGTGTCCTCTTTGATTTCTTTCACCAGTGTTTTATAGTTTTCTATATATAGGTCTTTAGTTTCTTTAGGTAGCTATATTCCTAAGTATTTTATTCTTTTCGTTACAATGGTGAATGGAATTGTTTCCTTAATTTCTCTTTCTGTTTTCTCATTATTAGTGTATAGGAATGCAAGGGATTTCTGTGTGTTGATTTTATATCCTGCAACTTTACTATAATCATTGATTAGTTCTAGTAATTTTCTGGTGGAGTCTTTAGGGTTTTCTATGTAGAGGATCATGTCATCTGAAAACAGTGAGAGTTTTACTTCTTTTTTCCAATTTGGATTCCTTTTATTTCTTTTTCTGCTCTGATTGCTGTGGCCAAAACTATGTTGAATAGTAATGGTGAAAGTGGGCACCCTTGTCTTGTTCCTGACTTTAGAGGAAATGCTTTCAATTTTTCACCATTGAGGAAAATGTTTGCTGTGGGTTTGTCATATATAGCTTTTATTATGTTGAGGTATGTTCCTTCTATTCCTGCTTTCTGGAGAGTTTTTATCATAAATGGATGTTGAATTTTGTCAAAGGCTTTCTCTGCATCTATTGAGATAATCATATGGTTTTTATTTTTCAATTTGTTAATGTGGTGTATTACATTGATTGATTTGCGGATATTGAAGAATCCTTGCATCCCTGGGATAAAGCCCACTTGGTCATGGTGTATGATCTTTTTAATGTGTTGTAGGATTCTGATTGCTAAAATTTTGTTAAGGATT
Source organism: Bubalus kerabau (assembly GCF_029407905.1). Taxonomy (NCBI): domain Eukaryota; kingdom Metazoa; phylum Chordata; class Mammalia; order Artiodactyla; family Bovidae; genus Bubalus; species Bubalus kerabau. Next base: position 34,578,156 of record NC_073634.1, on the reverse strand, counting down.
TTTGCATCTATGTTCATCAGTGATATTGGCCTGTAGTTTTCTTTTTTTGTAGGATCTTTGTCAGGTTTTGGTATTAGGGTGATGGTGGCCTTATAGAATGAGTTTGGAAGTTTACCTTCCTCTGTAATTTTCTGGAAGAGTTTGAGGAGGATAGGTGTTAGCTCTTCTCTAAATTTTTGGTAGAATTCAGCTGTGAAGCCGTCTGGACCTGGGCTTTTGTTTGCTGGAAGATTTTTGATTGCAGTTTCAATTTCCGTGCTTGTGATGGGTCCATTAAGATTTTCTATTTCTTCCTGGTCCAGTTTTGGAAAGTTGTACTTTTCTAAGAATGTGTCCATCTTCTGCATTGTCCATTTTATTGGCATATAATTGTTGATAGTAGTCTTTTATGATCCTTTGTATTTCTGTGTTGTCTGTTGTGATCTCTCCATTTTCATTTCTAATTTTATTGAGTTGATTTTTCTCCCTTTGTTTCTTGATGAGTCTGGCTAATGGTTTGTCAATTTTATTCATCCTTTCAAAGAACCAGCTTTTGGCTTTGTTGATTTTTGCTATGGTCTCTTTTGTTTCTTTTGCATTTATTTCTGCCCTAATTTTTAAGATTTCTTTCCTTCTACTAAGCCTGGGGTTATTCATTTCTTCCTTTTCTAGTTGCTTTAGGTGTAGAGTTAGGTTATTTATTTGACTTTTTTCTTGTTTCTTGAGGTATGCCTGTATTGCTATGAACTTTCCCCTTAGGACTGCTTTTACAGTGTCCCATAGGTTTGGAGTTGTTGTGTTTTCATTTGTTTCTATGCAAATTTTGATTTCTTCTGTGATTTGTTGGTTATTCAGGAGCGTGTTGTTCAACCTCCATATGTTGGAATTTTTAATATTTTTTCTCCTGTAATTGAGATCTAATCTTACTGCATTGTGGTCAGAAAAGATGCTTGGAATGATTTCAATTTTTTTGAATTTACCAAGGCTAGATTTATGGCCCAGGATAAATCTATCCTGGAGAAGGTTCCATGTGCACTTGAGAAAAAGGTGAAATTCATTGTTTTGGGATGAAATGTCCTATAGATATCAATTAGGTCTAATTGGTCTATTGTATCATTTAAAGTTTGTATTTCCTTGTTAATTTTCTGTTTAGTTGATCTATCCATAGGTGTGAGTGGGGTATTAAAGTCTCCCACTATTATTGTGTTATTGTTAATTTCTCCTTTCATACTTGTTAGCATTTGTCTTACATATTGTGGTGCTCCTGTGTTGGGTGCATATATATATTTATAATTGTTATATCTTCTTGGATTGATCCTTTGATCATTATATAGTGACCTTCTTTGTCTCTTTTCACAGCCTTTGTTTTAAAGTCTATTTTATCTGATATGAGTATTGCTACTCCTGCTTTCTTTTAGTCCCTATTTGCATGGAAAATCTTTTTCCAGCCCTTCACTTTCAGTCTGTATGTGTCCCCTGTTTTGAGGTGGGTCTCTTGTAGACAGCATATGTAGGGGTCTTGTTTTTGTATCCATTCAGCCAGTCTTTGGCTTTCAGTTGGGGCATTCAACCCATTTATGTTTAAGGTAATTATTGATAAGTATGATCCCGTTGCCATTTACTTTATTGTTTTGGGTTCGAATTTATACACCGTTTTGGGGTTTCCCATCTAGAGAATATCCTTTAGTATTTGTTGGAGAGCTGGTTTGGTGGTGCTGAATTCTCTCAGCTTTTGCTTTCTGTAAAGCTTTTGATTTCTCCTTCATATTTGAATGTGATCCTTGCTGGGTACCATAATCTGGGCTGTAGGTTATTTTCTTTCATCACTTTAAGTATGTCTTGCCATTCCCTCCTGGCTTGAAGAGTTTCTATTGAAAGATCAGCTGTTATCTTTATGGGAATTCTCTTGTGTGTTATTTGTTGTTTTTCCCTTGATGCTTTTAATATTTGTCCTTTGTGTTTGATCTTTGTTAATTTGATTAATATGTGTCTTGGGGTGTTTCGCCTCGGGTTTATCCTGTTTGGGACTCTCTGGGTTTCTTGGACTTGAGTGATTAATTCCTTCCCCATTTTAGGGAAGTTTTCAACTATTATCTCCTCAAGTATTTTCTCATGGTCTTTCTTTTTGTCTTCTTCTTCTGGGACCCCTATGATTCAAATGTTGTAGCGTTTAATATTGTCCTGGAGGTCTCTGAGATTGTCCTCATTTCTTTTAATTTGTTTTTCTTTTGCTCTCTCTGATTCATTTATTTCTACCATTCTATCTTCTAATTCACTAATCCTATCTTCTGCCTCTGTTATTCTACTATTTGTTGCCTCCAGAGTGTTTTTAATTTCATTTATTGCATTATTCATTATATATTGACTCTTTTTTATTTCTTCTAGGTCCTTGTTAAACCTTTATCGCATCTTCTCAATCCTTGTCTCCAGGCTATTTACCTGTGATTCCATTTTGATTTCAAGATTTTGGATCAATTTCACTATCATTATTCAGAATTCTTTGTCAGGTAGATTCCCTATCTCTTCCTCTTTTGTTTGGTTTTGTGGGCTTTTATCCTGTTCCTTTATCTGCTGGTTATTCCTCTGTCTCTTCATCTTGTTTAAATTGCTGAGTTTGGGGTGTCCTTTCTGTATTCTGGCAGTTTGTGGAGTTCTCTTTATTGCGGCATTTCCTCGCTGTGTGTGGGTTTGTACAGGTGGCTTGTCAAGGTTTCTTGGTTAGGGAAGCTTGTGTCGGTGTTCTGGTGGGTGGAGCTGGATTTCTTCTCTCTGGAGTGCAATGAAGTGTCCAGTAATGAGTTATGAGATGTCTATGGTTTTGGGGTGACTTTGGGCAGCCTGTATCTTGGAGCTCAGGGCTGTGTTCCTGTGTTGCTGGAGAATTTGCTTGGTATGTCTTGCCCTGGAACTTGTTGGCCCTTGTGTGGTGCTTGGTTTCAGTGTAGGTATGGAGGTGTTTGATGAGCTCCTGTCAATTAATGATCCCTGGAGTCAGGAGTTCCCTGGAGTCAGGGTTTGGACTTAAGCCTCCTGCTTCCAGTTAACGGTCTAATTTTTACAGTAGTTTCAAAACTTCTCCTTCTATACAGCACCATTGATAAAACATCTACGTTAAAGATGAAAAGTTTCTCCACCATGAGGGTCACCCAGAGAGGTTCACAGCGTTACATGGAGAAGAGCAGAGAGAGGAGGGAATTAGATGTGACCCGAATGAGATGAGGTGGAATCAATAGAGGAGAGAGTGGGTTAGCCAGTAGTCACTTCCTTATATGCACTTCACAACTGGACCACTCGGAGATGTTCACGGAGTTATACAGAGAAGAGAAGAAGGAGGAAGGAAACAGAGGTGGCCAGGAGGATAAAAGGGGGAAATGAAAAGCAGGGAGACAGATCCAGCCAGTAATCAGTTCCTTAAGTGTTCTCCACCGTCAGGAACACACAGAAATTCAGAGTTGGGTAGAGTAGAAAGGGGTTAGGGAGGAGACACAGGTGACCTGGTGGAGAAAAAGGAGAATCCAAAGGGAGAGAGAGCAGTCAAGTCAGTAATCTTGTTCCCTAGTGAAAAAATGGGTACTGAAGATTGGGTTCTTAAAGGTACAAAATTGGTAACAAATACATAAAAGCAAAAATTAAAAATCTAGAGTAGAGTTTGGAATTTCAAAAATACAATGTTAAAGAAAAGAAGGAAAAAAAGAGAGGAAAAAAAAGTCGCAAAAATTATAAAGAAAATATAGGTACAAAATTGATAACAAATACCAAAAAGCAAAAGTTAAAAATCTAGAGTAGAGTTTGGAATTTCAAAAATACAGTGTTAAAAAAAAAGAATAAGAAAAAGAAAGAGAGGAAAAAAAAACAAACAAAAACAAAGTCACAAAAATTATAAAGAAAATATAGGTACAAAATTGATAACAAATACCAAAAAGCATAAATTAAAAATCTAGAGTAGAGTTTGGAATTTTAGATATACAATGTTATATAAAAGAAGAAGAGAAAGAGAGAGAGGGAAAAAAAAGTCACAAAAATTATTAAAAAAAAAAAAAAAGGTACAAAATTGATAACAAATACCAAAAAGCTAAAATTAAAAATCTAGAGTAGAGATTGAAATTTCAAAAATACAATGTTCAAGAAAAGAAGAAAAAAACACAAGGTCACAAAAATTATAAAAAATATATATATGAAGTTTGCTTTAAAAAAAATAGGGTCTTTTTTTTTTTTTTTTGCAAAGTAATAGTAGGTTATAAAAGTGAAAATTAAAGGAATAATAGAGGACTTAAAAAAATTTTAATTAAAAAAAAAGAAAGAAAGAATGATCGTAAAAATAGTAAAAATATATCTAGGACTTTCTCTGGTTTTGTTGTGAGTATTGTGGGGTCAGTTCATTTTTGGCTAGTTCCTTGGTCCGACATATTTCTCAAGATTTATAGGCCCCTTCCTATGTAGTCGGTACTAACCACAGGGTTTTAATCTATTGCCTGTAGCTTCCAAGGCGGTTCCCTCTGTTATAGCTTCTTCTGTTTGCTGGTCTCTTCAGTGTCTGGTTTCCGCCCTGACACAAAGGGGATGGTGGTGGACACTTTTTTTTTTTTTTTTTTTTTTTTTAGGCTCACTTGTTCTGTCGCGATGTGGGGAGGGAGGGACGCTGCAAACAAATAACACTGGCGTGAGCTCGCAGTGCCTCAGCTACACTGGGTCTGCCCCTGCTCACGGTGCGTGTAGCTTCCCTGCCCACACTGCTCAGGCTCTAGGTTGTTCCACCTGGAACCATCCGTGGCCGGCCCTGGGCTGCCTGCACCTCCCGCATCCAAGCCGTTCAGGTTCAGGCACTCGGGTAGTCCTCAGAGGCGCGGACTCGGTTGGGCCTGCGTTTTGTGCCCTTCCCAGGTCCGAGCAGCTCAGGTGATGAGGTGTTTGGCCAGTGCGATTGCTGCGACTTATTGCCTCCCCGCCCGCTCGGTTATCTGGGTGTACAACCGGAGCACCTTCTCAGGCGGATGTTGACCGTCCAGAGCCCCAAGAAGTCTTAGTTAGCAAAAAAGCCTGCTTACAGTTTTATAGATAATGTCTCTCTGGGTCTGTGATTGCCCGCCTCTGGCTCTAGCTGCCTGTCTCTGGAGGGGGATGGTCTGCAGCCGGCTCTCTCTGTTCAGTCCTTTGTTCCGTGTGCCAGCCTGGTGGTGTCTTAGGTTAGGGCTGGCTTTTCGTGTGGTAGATATCCCACAGTCTGGTTTGCTAGCCCAAATTATTTCGCTCAGATAGCGCTCGGGGTATTCAGGCCAGATCCTTGCGGTGCAGTCCGCACCGCGCCTCCCTGCCCAGCCCCCAATTGCTAATGGCAGATGCAGGCGTCTGTGCTGCTTCTCCGCTGGGGGAGTTACCGTAGGGCTTGCAATCTGCAGGTTTTAATTGTTTATTTATTTTTCCTCCCTGTTATGTTGCCCTCTGTGCTTCCAAGGCTTGGCACAGATTCAGCAGTGAGAAAGTTTCCTGGTGTTTGGAAACTTCTCTCTTTTTAAGACTCCCTTCCTGGGATGGAACTCCATCCCTCCCTCTTTTGTCTCTTTTTTTGTCTTTTGCATTTTTTCCTACCTCCTTTTGAAGACTTGGGTTGCTTTTCTGGGTGCCTGATGGCCTCTGCCGGCATTCAGAAGTTGTTTTGTGGAATTTACTCGGCGTTTAAATGTTCTTTTGATGAATTTGTGGGGGAGAAAGTGTTCTCCCTGTCCTACTCCTCCACCATCTTTCAGTTTTCACCTTATTTAACTTCTCTATGGTCTCTGGCACTGTTGATTACACATCTTCGGTTTTCTAAATTGTTATTTATGTTGATATTTTGGATTCTATTCTACTACTCTCTCTTTGCTTTATCTTACCTTGTGTTTGTGCCTTCTCACTGATCATTTAGGATTCCTTTTTCTCTTTTCTTTCCTTAAGTCTTGGTGTTCACCTGGTCTCCATCCTTAGCTTTTTCCCACCCCCTCCACTTTTTTTGAGGAATTTTACCTAAATGTATATCTTCTTGAAGAGCTATTTTTCATTGGATCACTTTGCCAACATTAGAAAATATCCAACTGCCATTTCTATGTGTATAGAAAGTAGGGAAAAGGTAAAATTTAGCTTTTGGTGATGAGGGGATGAGTGAATTGGGAGGTGTCTAAGATGACTCCCAGGTTTCTGACTTGGATAGAAACAAAAGAAGCAGATAATATGAACAGACCAATCACTAGAAGTGAAACAGAATTTGTAATTAAAAAACAAAACAATTCCCTTCAAAAAAAAAGTCTGTGACCAGATGGTGTCACTGAGGAATTCTACCAAATGTATAAAGAACTCATACTGTTCTTCTCAAATTCTTCCAAAAGACTGAAGGGGAGGGAACTCCAAGTCATTCTATGAAGGCACCATAGCCCTGATACCAAAACCAGACAAACACGTGACCAAAAAAGAAAATTACAGGCTAATATCTTTGCTGAAAATAGATGTATAAAATGCCTCAACAAAATATTAGCAAAGAGGATTCAACAACACAAAAATCATATACCATGATTAAGATGGATTCATTCTAGAGTCACAAGGCTGGTTGAACATACCCAAATAAATCAATGTGGTACTACATCAACAACAACAAAAAGACAAAAAGCACATGATCATTTCAATAGATGATGAAAAAGCATTTGATAAAATTCAATATCCACTCATGATTTAAAAAAAAAAAAAAAACTTTCACCAAAATGGGTACAGAGGGAGAAAAATAAACACTAAGGCAAAGCCACAGCCAACATAATATTAATTGGTGAAAAGTTGAAAAATTTCCTGCTAAATTTCTCAAATAAGACAAGGTACCCACTCTCACTACTTCTATTCAAGATACTACTGAAAGTCCCAGTCACAGCAATCAAACAAGAAAAAGGAATAAAAGGTAGCCAAATCAAAAGGGATTATATGCCATTATGTGTAGACGACATGATACTCAATAGAGAAAACCCTAGAGACTCCATACAAAAACTACTAGAACTAAAAAATGAATTCAGCAAGGTAGCAGGATACAAGATTAATATACAGCCCCTCAGTTCAGCTTCATTTCAGTCTCTCAGTCGTGTCCGACTCTTTGAGACCCCATGAATCACAGCATGCCAGGCCTCCCTGTCCATCACCAACTCCCAGAGTGCACCCAAACTCATGTCCATCGAGTTGGTGATGCCATCCAGCCATCTCATCCTCTGTCGTCCCCTTCTCCTCCTGCCCCCAATCCCTCCCAGCATCAGAGTCTTTTCCAATAAGTCAACTCTTCGCATGAGGTGGCCAAAATATTGGAGTTTCAGCTTCAGCATCAGTCCTTCCAATGAACACCCAGGACTGATCTCCTTTAGGATGGACTGGTTGGACCTCCTTGCAGTCCAAGGGACTCTCAGGAGTCTTCTCCAACACCACAGTTCAAAAGCATCAATTCTTCAGCACTCAGCTTTCTTCAAAGTCCAACTCACATCCATACATGACCACTGGAAAAACCATAGCCTTGACTAGACAGACCTTTGTTGGCAAAGTAATATCTCTGCTTTTTAATATGCTATCTAGGTTGGTCATTACTTTCCTTCCAAGGAGTAAAGGCTTAATTTCCAAAACATATAAAGAGCTAATATAACTCAATCTTAAAAAGCAAACAATCCAATCCAAAAATGTGCAGAAGACTTGAAAGTAATTTCTCCAAAGAAAACATATAGATGGTCAACAGGCATATGAAAGGATCCTCAACATCATTTCTTATCAGAGAAATGGAAATCAAAAATAAAATGATGAATCACCTTATACCAGTCAGAATGGCCATCATGAAAATATCTACAAACAATAAATGCTGGAAAGAGTGTGGAGAAAGGGAAACGCTCCTATACTGTTGGTGGGAATGTAAATCGGTGCAGCTACTATGGAAAATAGTCCAGATGTTGCTTAAGAAATTAGAAAGAGAATTACCATATGATCCAGCTATCCCACTCATGGGCATATACTCAGAAATGATGAAACTTTCAACTTGAAAAAATATACGCACCATAATATTCATAGCAGCACTATTTACAATAGCTAGGACATGGAAACAACCTAAATTTTCATTGACAGATGAATGGATAAAGAAGATATGGTATACATACACAATGGAATATTATTCACCTATTAAAAAGAATGAACTAGCGCCACTTGTTGCAACACAGATTGACCCAGAGAGTATCATACTAAGTGAACTAAATCAGGCAAAGACAAACATTGCATGATATCACTTATATGTGGAATCTTAAGGAAAAGATACAAATGAATTTATTTACAAAATAAACTCCCAGACATAGAAAACAAATGCATTGTTACCAAAGGGGAAAGGGGAAGTGGAGGGATAAATAAGAAGTATGTGCTTAAAAATCAATATCAAACAAACAAAGATCATGGCATCCAGCCCCATCACTTTATGGCAAATAGAAGGGGAAAAGGTGGAAGTAGTGACAAATTTCCCCTTCTTGGGCTCTAAAATCACTGTGGACAGTGACTGCAGCCATAAAATCAGAAGATGATTGCTTGGCAGGAAAGTGATGACAAAGCTAGACAGTGTGTTAAAAAGCAGGGACATTACTCTGCAGACAAAGGTCCATTTAGTTAAGGCTATGGTCTTCCCAGTGGTCACGTGTGGTTGTGAGGGATGGACTGTAAAGAATACAGAGTGCCAAAGAACTGATGCCTTTGAACTGTGGTGATGGAGAAGACTACTGAGAGTCCCTTGAACAGCAAGGATATCAAACCAGACAATCTTAAGAGAAATCAACCCTGAGTACTCATTGGAAGGACTGATGCTAAAGCTAAAGCTCCAGTATTTTGGTTACCTGACACAAACAGGTGACTCATTGGAAAAGTCCCTGATACTAGGAAAGATTGAGGGCAGAAGGAGAAGAGGGCATCAGAGGATGAGATGGCTAGATGGCATCACCCATGCAATGGACATGAACTTGGGCAAACTTCAGGAGATGGTGAGGGACAGGGAGGCCAGGACTGCTGCAGTCCAAGGGGCTGCAAAGAGTTGGACACAACTGGGCAACTGAACAACAAGAACATGGGATTAACAGATACCACCATGTATAGAAAAGCACAAGTATTTAGTATATAGCACATGAAGCTCTATTCAATACCTGGTAACATCCACTGGATCATCAAAAAAGCAAGACAGTTTCAGAAAAACATCGATTTCTGCTTTATTGACTATGCCAAAGCCTTTGACTGTGTGGATCACAATAAACTGTGAAAAATTCTGAGAGATGGGAATACCAGACCACCTGACCTGCCTCTTGAGAAACCTGTATGCAGGTCAGGAAGCAATAGTTAGAACTGGACATGAAACAACAGACTGGTTCCAAATAGGAAAGGAGTACATCAAGGCTGTATATTGTCACCCTGCTTATTTAACTTCTATGCAGAATACGTCATGAGAAATGCTGGGCTCAAGCTGGAATCAAGATTGCTGGGAGAAATATCAATAACCTCAGTTATGCAGATGACACCACCCTTATGGCAGAAAGTGAAGAAGAACTAAATAGCCTCTTGATGAAAGTGAAACAAGAGACTGAAAAAGTTAGCTTAAAGTTTAACCTTCAGAAAACGAAGATCATGGCATCTGGTCCCATCACTTCATGGGAAATAGATGGGGAAACAGTGGAAACAGTGGTGACTTTATTTTGGGGGGCTCCAAAATCACTGCAGATGGTGATTGCACCCATGAAATGAAAAGGCATTTACACCTTGGAAGGAAGGTTATGACCAACCTAGATAGCATATTGAAAAGCAGAGATATTACTTTGTCAACAAAGGTCCATCTAGTTAAGGCTATGGTTTTTCCAGTAGTCATGGATGGATGTGAGAGTTGGACTGTGAAGAAAGCTGAGTGCCGAAGAATTGATGCTTTTGAACTGTGGTGTTGGAGAAGAATCTTGAGAGTCCCTTGGACTGCAAGGAGATCCAACCAGGCCATCCTAAAGGAGATTAGTCCTGGGTGTTCATTGGAAGGACTGATGTTGAAACTGAAACTTCAATACTTTGGCCACCTGATGCAAAGAGCTGATTCATTAGAAAAGACCCTGATGCTGGGAGGGATTGGGGGCAGGAGGAGAAGGGGATGACAGAGGATGAGATGGTTGGATGGCATCACTGACTCAATGGACATGAGTTTGGGTGAACTCCAGGAGTTGGTGATGGACAGGGAGGCCTGGCATGCTGTGATTCATGGGGTCACAAAGAGTCAGACACAACTGAGTGACTGAACTAAACTGAACTGAATAACTTATAATGGAACAGAACCTAAAGCTGTAGCCCTGAGACTAACACAATTTTGTAAATCAACTATAGTTAAGCAATCATTTAAACAGATGCTTACTGTCTACTGGAAAAAACACAGTTGTACACTGCAGAGTAAAATGTGGTATGATGGGTTACAGAAGAGTGGTATATCCAAGTATGACATCAGATCAGATCAGATCGGATCAGTCGCTGAGTCGTGTCCGACTCTTTGCGACATAGAGAAGATAAATAAGGCAAGGTTTGTTTAGGTGGGAAAGAGAATGGTTGGGAAAGTATTGTTAAGAAAATCTCATAGAAGAGAGGACACCTCCAACTACCATTGACATATAGTTGGGATTTACTGGTTAAAGAAAGGAGAAGGCAAAAGGAACAGCAAGATCTACCATTGACATATAGTTGGGATTTACTGGTTAAAGAAAGGAGAAGGCAAAAGGAAGAGCAAGATGAAAGACACTAAAGAATATGGCTGTATGATGTGTACAGGAACTAAATACTCCAATAATATTAGAGTATAACTTATTATGAAGGATATGGCTGCTGTTTCCTTTTTAGAGTCTCTAAATGGTAAGGAGAGGTTATACCATGGAAAACTGGTGTGCCATGCTGAGAAGTTCGAATTTAACAAATAATTATCAGGTAGCTTTGAGAGCACTGTACCAGGGAGAAGTGGCAAAGTCATATGTCCAACTTAGAACGGGTCACTCTGGGTAGAATGAGATGGATATGCTAGAATTAGGAGAAAGGAGTAGAACAAAACAGGGGGAGAGAAAATTATTAAAGGACTTGAAGTGAAAGTTGCTCAGTCATATCTGATTCTTTGTGACCCATGGACTATACAGACCATGGAATTTTCCAGGCCAGGATACTGGAGTGGGTAGCTGTTCCCTTCTCCAGGGAATCTTCCAAACCCAGGGATCGAACCCAGGTCTCCCACATTGCAGGTGGATTCTTCACCAGCTGAGCCACAAGGGAAGCCCTAAAGCACTTGATGTTGTATACAAATAAAAAGAGTGGAAAGGCTGCTTTCCTATAAATATTTAGGAAGCAAACCAGCAAAAAAAACCTGGCCATTGCAATTTCTCATTTGAATTTATTTAGCATCTTTAGCTAAAAAATTTCTGTTTTGTTTGGAGAAGTTTTAATTTAATAAAATAAAAGGATACTAAACCTTCACTAGTAAGCACAATCCTGCCCTGAGATAAGACTCAGGCCTCGAGATAAATGCATCATGTAAATAATTATGCCATGTTCACAGCACTCTGCAGCCATACAGTGAGTTCATGCAGAAATGATACTTCTCTGGGCCCTTAATTAAATGTACTTGACATGATTATTATTTTTTTTTTTTAATGAGGAAACGTGCCTCCCACTACTTGGATCCCAGGAAGTAGTACAGGAAGGTACTCTGGTGCCACATCAGTACACATTTGCTATTAAAATGTACACATTGCTAATTCCATCTGGCAATTCTACGTACAGACTGATTTAATGAGAAGGGTGAATTATTTCTTAAAGTTGAATATGTAATATATTAACTATGAATATGTTACATATATTAAAATATATTAACTATGAATATGCTAAATATATATTAAACAAGCATGTATTAATTATTGATCAGGTTAACAAGGAAATAGTAGTAAAGTTTTTATATCTCATGATATTTTAAGTGTCTTTAATCACAAGGCAAGAAACTTTTATATTTTCTTTCTATGCCTACACTTGATTTCCTTGTGCATAATTTTTAATAAACTTTTACTTTAGAATTTTAAAAATCTACAGGAAAGATATACACATACAGTACAGAGTTCCCATGTATCCATAATCCATTTTACTGATGTTAGTATCTTATACTATGATGTATTTGCGAAAATGAAGGAATTAACGTTGGTGTATTACTACCAAGTAAACTACAGAATTTACTCAGATTTCACGTTTCTCTGCTTGTCCTTTTACTGTTCCTGGACACAATTTAGGATACCACATTGCATTTAATCATTATGTCTCCTCTACTCTATGGCAGTTTCTCAGTCTTTCCTATTTCTCATGATCTTAGCTATTTTGAGGAGTACTCTCTGATGTTTCTCTCATGATCAGATTGAGACTGTGGTTTGGGGAGGAGGAGCACAGGGATAGAGTGCCCGTCTTTGTCATCCTTTCAGGGGATACATGACAACAATGTGACTCATCATTGGGTATGTTAGCCAGGATGGCTTAAGGTGGTGTCTGCCATGATTCTCCACTATCTTTCCTTTCTATATTCTTCAGAAGAGACACTAAGTGCAGCCCACACCCAAGATATGGGAAGTTATCCTTTACTTCCTGGAGGAGGAAATACCTAGGTAAATTACTTACAATTCTCTTTAAAGGGAGATTTGTCTCTTCTCTTCCACTTATGGCAGGAGAAGGGGTTGACAGAGGATGAGATGCTTAGATGGCATCACCAACTCAATGAGGTCGCAGAGAGTCAGACAAGACAGTGACTGAACAACAACAACAACACACACACACACACACACACACACACACACAAAGTGAAGTTGCTCAGTCATCTCCGACTCTTTGCGACCCCATGGATTTAAGCCTGCCAGGCTCCTCCGTCCATGGGACTCACCAGGCAAGAGTACTGGAGTGGGTTGCCATTTCCTTCTCTGAACAACAACCACCCCCACTTATTTGTTTAAACATTTATATCAGTATGGACTCATGGACATTTATTTTATACATTGCATCATAATTTAATAGTAATGTTATTTTTTGCTCAGACTGTTTCACCTTTGGCCACTGGGGACTCTTTCAGACTGGCCCCTGTTCCCTTTGGCATGCCCACATAATTTTGCTTTTTGAACATTTCATTACTTTCTGACCCTAGAAGGTGCTCCAAACTCATCTTGTAAAATCTCTTCCCCTGCCTTAGAATTAGCCATATCTCCAAGGAGTAATGGACTCTTGTGTTAGAGAATGATATTAAGCAATCAAATCTGCCCTACAATGCTTTTTGAGAACACTTTGTTTTTTTCCATTGCTTATCTTGTATTCTAAGAGCAAACCACAAAGGTCATCCTGTCCTGTCATTTTTGTCCAAAGAGCAGTTGCGACTTGGACAGCTTTTTAAAAAATACAAACTCCTAGTTCCATTGCTGGAAACTGTGACTCGGTGATCTGTGGTTGTGGATATTGGCCTGGTGGTGTCAGTATGGTATGCATTCATGTAATTTGTTATGAAAAATAGCTTAGGGATTACTGTATACATAATTGTGCTCACTCGCTTCAATCATGTCTGACTCTTTGCGAGCCTATGGAATGTAGCCTGCCAGGCTCCTCTGTCCATGGGATTCTCCAGGCAAAATTACTGGAGTAGGTTGCCATTCCCCCTTCCATGGGGTCTTCCCAACCCAGGTATCAACTCATGTCTCTTATGTCTCATGCATTTGCAGGTAGGTTCTTTACCACTAGCACCAGCTAGAAAGCCTGAATAATATTGGAGTGGGTTACCATGCCCTTCTCCAGGTGTACATAATTAGTCCCCCCCCCCCTTTTTTTTTTTAATAGTGGAACCAAATGAGGCCTAGAGAATGAAATACATGCCTAAAGAAACACAGCAAAGGAAGTTACATCTTCATACCATCAGTTCAGTTCAGTTCAGTTCATCAGTTCAGTTCAGTTCAGTAGCTCAGTCGTGTCTGACTCTTTGCGACCCCATGAATCATAGCACACCAGGCCTCCCTGTCCATCACCAATTCCAAGAGTTCACTGAAACTTATGTCCATTGAGTCGGTGATGCCATCCAGCCATCTCATCCTCTGTCGTCCCCTTCTCCTCCTGCCCCCAATTCCTCCCAGCATCAGGGTCTTTTCCAATGAGTCAACTCTTCTCATGAGGTGGCCAAAGTACTGGAGTTTCAGCTTTAGCATCAGTCCTTCCAATGAACACCCAGGACTGATCTCCTTTAGAATGGACTGGTTGGAACTCCTTGCAGTCCAAGGGACTCTCAAGAGTCTTCTCCAACACCACAGTTCAAAAGCATCAATTCTTCAGCACTCAGCTTTCTTCACAGTCCAACTCTCACATCCATACATGACCACTGGAAAAACCATAGCCTTGACTAGACAGAACTTTGTTGGCAAAGTAATATGTCTGCTTTTGAATATGCTATATAGGTTGGTCATAACTTTCCTTCCAAGGAGTAAGCGTCTTTTAAATTCATGGCTGCAATCACCATCTGCAGTGATTTTGGAGCCCCAAAAAATAAAGTCTGACACTGTTTCCACTGTTTCCCCATCTATTTCCCATGAAGTGATGGGACCAGATGCCATGATCTTAGTTTTCTGAACTAAGAAAACTAGTTAGATATAACTAACGGGTGCATGGCGCAGAAGGGGTGAGAGGAGCTACTCCACATTCAAGGTCAGGAGGGGCGGCTGTGAGGAGATACCCCTCGTCCAAGATAAGGAGTAGCGCCTCGCTTTGCTGGAGCAGCCGTGAAGAGATACCCCACGTCCAAGGTAAGAGAAACCCAAGTAAGACAGGTTTAAGTTTTCTTACGGGTTTAAGCTTTAAGCCAACTTTTTCACTCTCCTCTTCCATTTTCATCAAGAGGCTTTTTAGTTCCTCTTCCCTTTCTGCCTTAAGGGTGGTGTCATTTGCATATCTGAGGTTATTGATATTTCTCCCGGCAATCTTGATTGCAGCTTGTGCTTCTTCCAGCCCAGCGTTTCTCATGATGCACTCTGCATAGAAGCTAAATAAGCAGGGTGACAATATACAGCCTGACGTACTCCTTTTCCTATTTGGAATCAGTCTGTTGTTCCATGTCCAGTTCTAACTGTTGCTTCCTGACCTGCATATAGGTTTCTCAAGAAGCAGGTCAGGCTGTCTGGTATTCCCATCTCTTTCATAATTTTCCACAATTTATTGTGATCCACACAGTCAAAGGCTTTGGCATAGTCAAGAAAGCTGAAATCGATGTTTTTCTGGAACTCTCTTGCTTTTTCGATGATCCAGTGGATATTGGCAATTTGATCTCTGGTTCCTCTGCCTTTTCTAAAACCAGCTTGAACATCTGGAAGTTCACGGTTCATGTATTGCTGAAGCCTGGATTGGAGAATTTTGAGCATTACTTTACTAGCGTGTGAGATGAGTGCAATTGTGCGGTAGTTTGAGCATTCTTTGGCATTGCCTTTCTTTGGGACTGGAATGGAAACGGACCTTTTCCAATCCTGTGGCCACTGCTGAGTTTTCCAAATTTGCTGGCATATTGAGTGTAGCACTTTCACAGCTTCATCTTTCAGGATTTGAAATAGCTCAACTGGAATTCCATCACCTCCACTAGCTTTGTTCGTAGTGATGATTTCTAAGGCCCACTTGACTTCACATTCCAGGATGTCTGGCTCTAGGTGAGTGATCACATCATCGTAATTATCTGGGTTGTGAAGCTCTTTTATAGGAACTGTGTATTACTGCCACAACTTCTTAATGTCTTTTGCTTCTGTTAGGTCCATACAATTTCGGTCCTTTATCGAGCCCATCTTTGCATGAAATGTTCCCTTGGTATCTCTAATTTTCTTGAAGAGACCTCTAGTCTTTCCCATTCTGTTGTTTTCCTCTATTTCTTTGCATTGATGGCGGAGGAAGGCTTTCTTTTCTCTCCTTGCTATTCTTTGGAACTCTGCATTCAGATGCTTATATCTTTCCTTTTCTCCTTTGCTTTTCACTTCTATTCTTTTCACAGCTATTTTTAAGGCCTCCTCAGGCAGCCATTTTGCTTTTTTGCATTTCATTTCCATGGGAGAGGAGCAACTGCATGTCCAAGGACCGGCAGCTGCGCAGGTGCAGGAAGGGTGAGAGGAGCTACTCCACATTCAAGGTCAGGAGGGGCGGCCGTGAGGAGATACCCCTCTTCCAAGATAAGGAGCAGCACCTAACTTTGCTGGAGCAGCCATGAAGAGATACCCCACGTCCAAGGTAAGAGAAACCCAAGTAAGATGGTAGGTGTTGCGAGAGGGCATCAGAGGGCAGACACACTGAAACCATAATCACAGAAAACTAGCCAATCTGATCACATGGACCACAGCCTTGTCTAACTCAGTGAAACTAATCCATGCCATGTGGGGCCATGCAAGACGGGAGGGTCATGGTGGAAAGGTCTGACAGAATGTGGTCCACTAAAGAAGGGAATGGCAAACCACTTCAGTATTCTTGCCTTGAGAACTCCATGAACAGTATGAAAAGGCATACTGTTATATGAAAAGGCATGAACAGTATGAAAGGCATACAGCTGAAAGGGGAACTCCCCGGGTCAGTAGGTGCCCAATATGCTACTGGAGATCAGTGGGGAAATAACTCCAGAAAGAATGAAGGGATGGAGCCAAAGCAAAAACAATACCCAGTTTTGGATGTGACTGGTGATAGAAGCAAGGTCCGATGCTATAAAGAGCAATATTGCATAGGAACCTGGAATGTTAGGTCCATGAATCAAGACAAATTGGAAGTGGTCAAACAGGAGATGGCAAGAGTGAACGTCACCATTCTAGGAATCAGCGAACTAAAATGGACTGGAATAGGTGAATTTAACTCAGATGACCATTATATCTACTACTGCGGGCAGGAATCCCTCAGAAGAAATGGAGTAGCCATCATGGTCAACAAGAGAGTCTGAAATGCAGTACTTGGATGCAATCCCAAAAACGACAGAATGATCTCTGTTCATTTCCAAGGCAAACCATTCAATATCACGGTAATCCAAGCCTATGCCCCAACCAGTAATGCTGAAGAAGCTGCAGTTGGAAGGTTCTATGAAGACCTACAAGACCTTTTAGAACTAACACCCAAAAAAGATGTCCTTTTCATTATAGGGGACTGGAATGCAAAAGTAAGAAGTCAAGAAACACCTGGAGTAACAGGCAAATGTGGACTTGGAGTACGGAATGAAGCAGGGTAAAGGTTAATAGAGTTTTGCCAAGAGAATGTACTGGTCATAACAAACACCCTCTTCCAACAACACAAGAGAAGACTCTATACATGGACATCACCAGATGATCGTTACCGAAATCAGATTGATTATATTCTTTGCAGCCAAAGATGGAGAAGCTCTATTCAGTCAGCAAAAACAAGACCAGGAGCTGACTGTGGCTCAGATCATGAACTCCTTATTGCCAAATTCAGACTTAAATTGAAGAAAGTAGGGAAAACCACTAGACCATTCAGGTATGACCTAAATCAAACCCCTTATGATTATACAGTGGAAGTGAGAAATAGATTTAAGGGACTAGATCTGATAGAGTGCCTGATGAACTATGGACTGAGGTTCATGACATTGTACAGGAGACAGGGATCAAGACCATCCCCATGGAAAAGAAATGCAAAAAAGCAAAATGGCTTCATATATCAGATATTTTCCATGCTTATCTCCTCAGTGTATTTTTACTCATACTTTTTAAATAAGTGAGTCTCAACTCTGGTTTTTTCTGGAAGAGTTAAAAATCCCTATGCCCAGAACCCACTCTTAGAAATTCTGATTTAAATGACCCTGAGTGGTACTTAGAAACTAGGTTTTTCTGCTTAGAAACTAGGTTTTTCTTAAAGCCTTACAGATGATATAATGACCAGCCAGTGTTGAGAATTATTACTTTGAATGAAACAACTCAATTCTATGAGAGCTCAGGTATTACAGATTGCATTTTCTTTATTGTGGCATTTCTGAGTAATATTTTATTTGTATTGAATAATTTTATATCCCAGGTTCATCAATTTAATTTGACAAACATACCAAGCATTTACTTTGTGTTTAGTGTGGTGACACTCTCTGGGGAGGAAGAGATTGAGAACATGAATCAGTTATAGTCTCTTGCATCCAAGAGTTTAAACTATGATGCAAATGGGGAATTTGTATGAATACAAATAAGTAGAATAACAAGTAGGTGAGTGCCAAGAAGAACCTAAACTGCTGGGTAGGAAAACGGGGGTTCAAGGAATAAGAAAATGGTACCTTCCTTCTGAGACTATTATCCTTCACGGATGGACTTTGTCAAAGCTATAACTTTTCAAGGAAGCCAGAAGTCACATTATTTTGTGTGAAAAGTCATTAGCATTGTGCTTTTGCTAACATGGTTATCACCCGGGTCTTGATTAAGCTCCCTCAAGCAGGATGCTAAGCAAACAATGTTAAGGATGAATCCAGCTGTAAGAAAACGTACGTTATTTTTAGGAATCTTGACTGAAAATTGCTTTGTACCATCACTAGGCAATGCTTTTATTACTGTTTTTACTGCTGGCAAATTAGATTACATATTGTAGGAATTATGCATAACTGCACTCTTTTTAATATTTGCTACTGTAATCATTTCTGTAATTATGATATGGAAGCTACTGCTGCAAGCTGTTCCAGTGGATGGCTATTTCACTGAGCCCTAATGATGATATCTGCTGAAAATTCTATCTGCAAAGACCCTGCCAGCAAGTGCCTCCCTGGTGATATGAAGCAGATAAGCTTTATCAGATGCTGTTAATGAGCTTGATTTATGATACTGGTGGTTCAGTCTGACAAGCTATTTGGGGTTTCAGACATTCCCATTCCAGCCTTTGGTATGTCCTCCCTCACCCCTTGGGAAGAGAAAGAAACTTGTTAGAATTTGAAACCAACAGGCACTGGAACATCACACTGTTCACAGACCACATTTTCTTTTAAAAACTACCTCCTAGGTGCAATGCCAAGTCATGTAATCCATGTCAAGAACAAGGTACATAAAGCTGTTAATTAAATAATAAAAACTAATTATGAATCAAGAAATGCCTTCTACATTAGCTCTGGAAGTTGCCTAAAACTTCACAATTAATGGATCTATTACCTGTTTCCACAAAGTGGGGTGATGCCCCAACAGCTGCTGCTTGCTTGGTTTATAGTCTGTAGCTCATTATCAGTTCTTATTCTTCCTGATTCATACTGTGGCCAGAAAATGTGTATGTAAACAGTGTATAAGCACATCCCAAGGGGAAAAAAATGAACCCAAACTAGAGTGACACATTAATAAAGAACACAGTAGCCCAAGGTAGTGTGATCTGTGGGAGAATTTCCTCTTCCCTGAACCTGTCCTCCAAACACCAGCCTGAATACCATGTGTCTGGAATTCTGGCCTGTGAGCTATGGAAATAATTCTGTTCTCTCCAAGAACCTGTTGGAAAGGTCAAATATTATGGGAGACCGACACAATAAGTTCTCACAGGTTTATGTAATTCTTTTGGCCTGAACTAATTATGTCAACTTGGCCAAAGTGTAATGGACTGCCTTCAAGCTGTGCTGAACTCTTCCATGGTGAAGTGTCATAGTGAGAGGCTGCTGCTGCTGCTAAGTCACTTCAATCCTGTCCGACTCTTTGCGACCCCATAGACGGCAGCCCACCAGGCTCCCCCGTCCCTGGGATTCTCCAGGCAAGAACACTGGAGTGGGTTGTCATTTCCTTCTCCAGTGCATGAAAGTGAAAAGTGAAAGTGAAGTCGCTCAGTTGTGTCCGACTCCTAGCGACCCCATGGACAGCAGCCCACCAGGCTCCTCCATCCATGGGATTTTCTAGGCAAGAGTACTGGAGTAGGGTGCCATTGCTTTCTCTGAGTGAGAGGCTAGAGGCTGTTAACAGGTGTTCAGGACTTGACTTGGTATTAGACCATTAAATGTGTACATTTTTCTTACAGCTCTGAGTTTTCATTATCATACAAAGCAAGGAACATTTAGTCACTCAGTCAGGTCCAACTCTTTGTGACTCCATGGACTGTAGCCTACCAGGGCTCCCCAGTCCATGTTATTGTCCAGGCAAGAATATTGGAGTGAGTTCCCATTCCCTTCTCCAGGGGATCTTCCCAACACAGGGACTGAATCTGCATCTCCTGCATTGCAGGCAGATTCTTTATGGAGCCACAGGAAAGCACTTCAAGCTTTGAAATTCAACTCTTATTGCATGAAAGGATAGGGTAGGCTCATACAGGGGAGAAGACACTAGGAGAGGAGAAAAGAGAGATCTCTGAAGAAACACTTCATCACTGTCATAAAGGAGATGCTCATACGACTTTTATTTGCTGAGCAGTAAATTCGTCTAGGGTCATTAGAGCATGACTGACTATAGAATCTTCTACATTCAAAGAACGTTTTCCATATCACTTGTATAAGTTTGGTGGGGGCTGTACCACTTGTCTCTGCCAACACTTAGAAATCCTTTAGATGAGACAGAAACAGCATAGGCACAAGGCAGTCACCTCCTGACAAGTCCTGCTGAAGTTTGATCAACTTTTTAAACTCTTGTCCATACTTCTTGCTACTTTTTCTCTCACCCCTCTTTCATTTGAATTAAGCTTATGGTCTTTTCTGTTTTCTTTACCTAATTCCTGTTTTTCTATCCTCCTCTATGTTCTCTGTGTGTCTTTGTATACAGCTCTCTGGTTAATAAGTAGATCATGGTACCAAAATGAAAGGGCATGACATATCTTTTCTTGGTAACAAGTCTAAGGTTTAACTAAAGAGATAATTATGGAAAAATATTTTTTAAATGAGATGCAATTTCCACCATTCTCCCACTAGAACACCTTACTTTCTTTTTATGTTTCTCCACACATACACTCCTTCATTCACCTTTGGAAAATGCAGATGAGAGTATTGACCCAACTAAAAGCAGAAATCATTGGAGGAATTCATTTGAACGTTAACCTTCTAATGGTCACTTGTGGGCACCCAATTTATTAAGACTAGCAGTATTCTTCTAGCCCTCTTTATTTTGTATCACTGGAAAGTTTTGCACTCTAACCACACTAAAAATTAAAAATATTTCATGAGTTAGATCACTTTAACAATGACATCATTCAAACAGTGTCACCTAGGTAATGGAATAATTGCCATAGCAACAAAGCCTTTATCTTTCAGTAGCTGTAAAATTTTGACAGATGGGAGAGACTGATTGAAGATTTAAAGCAGGACATAAATATAACACATCTTAGTGGCCAAAGTTGTAGTGATATTTTACAAATTGCTATCTTTTTATACATATTAAATTGAATGTGAAGTATATGTATTGCTATTTATTTCCAAGTTAATTTCACTCTTGACCGAAAGAATATTCTGTTCATTGAAAAACTGAGATCAGATTATTAAATTGAGTGACATTAATAGAAGAACATTTAAAAAATTACAAAATTTTTACAGTAGTAAAAGGAAGACTGCTACAGAATAATCGTTCTTATTAAACTAACTAGCTAAGTATCTGTAGTTTTTGCAGCTCTAACTGTCCCTGATAGAAAATTCTGTTAAACTATATTTTCCTTCATTTCTGACTTTGCAACTTTAGTTTGACTTAAATGTTAAGCACGTTTGTGTCTGTGCATTTGTGGGTTTGTGTGTCTATATATTTGCATTTCCTTCATAGTTAAAGAAGGTGAACTCAGAGCATTTTTACATAACACATTGTCATCATGTAGATAGTTCAAATCTGTCACCTAATTAAAGCAGAGATAAAACAAAAAGACATGTAGATATTTCTTGTTCCTCCGCCAAAAATAAAACAAAACATGGATAATCAACTTAACTTCTCATTCTTGATGTACTTATCTCTGCAGAATTATTTACTAAAAATGGGTCTAAGTTATCTTTTACTGGACCATCCAGGCTTTAAAAAACACCTGCTTTGATGGCCAAAGATCTTCAGGGCTTTAGGGCAGATTTGAAGAAAAAGAGAAGGTTTATTTAATAATAATGCATTCCTTGGCATTTCCAGGAACTGAGAAGTTGAATAATAAAAGCATTTAGACTATTAAAATAATCATTTATTAATAAATAATATGTATGGCTCCTCTGTCCATGGGATTCTCCAGGCAAGAATACTGGAGTGGGTTGCCATTTCCTTCTCCAGGGGATCTTCCCGACCCAGGAATTGAACCCATGTCTCTTGTGTCTCCTGAGTTGACAGGCAGGTCCTTTACCAACTGTGCCACCTAGGAAGCCTTAATACATATATATAAATAAATAATGTATAAATACTGTGTATATACATTTTCATATGTTAATCTACGAAAAAAAGAATTTTTACAATATCCCATCAAGGCCTTGAAGAAAAATCAGCATTAGTATGTAATAATTTGATAATATTTGTAAATAGCACTCACTCCTATTAAGATTTTTTTTTTGTCTTTTTCAGCTTACTGAAGTCTATATAATGACTTGAAAAGTTGATTATAAGATTTGCTGTGATTTAAACCTAAGCAGAGAGACAAGTCTATATTACACACTTATTCTTAAACACAAAATAATGACACAAGATCTATTCCACTGGTCACAGCCAAAATCTACAAAGTGCCTTTATTTTTGGCCCTTACAACTGATAGCAGATCCCATTCAAATCCTTAATAATGGAATTGTTCTGTGGAATAATGTAATTGTTTACATGTGTATGTGTGTGTGTATGTTTGTGTTTTTGTCCGATTTTTCTTTAGTTCTCTGGCAATCTTTACAAATTGTATTATAACTTCTTTATCTGCTCAAGCAAATAAATTAAGGTTCATTTCATTCAGAAGCCAAAGCTCTCCCAAAAGAAGCCATGAGCAGATTGTAAAAACTGGTCAGACCTCAAGAGGTTACCAGTGAAATTAAAGACTGTTTCACTCCATGTTGACCTTGATGCAGGGCTATCAGAAGGACAAAGCATGAGCTTTAAAGTAATAGAAACATATTTTAATATTTGAACCGCAACTTACTAGCTGTAAGTCCCTGCTCTTTCAGCCAACAGTTTCTCATTAGAAAAATTAGAAAAATACTACTTCTTGGGCTGTTTGAATATTACTTCATTTAAATGAATATTGAGAAGTACCTAGGAGAGTGCCTGGCACACAGTGGATATTAAGTAAATATTGACTCCTTTCACTTTTATCTTTATAATTTTACAATCCCTTGGTTCTAGCTATAATTAGTGTTAGAACTGAGGTGGCTTAAAGGAGGAAATGATCAATTTAAACTCAGTCTGAAATACACATCTCCAGGGCAGAGGGAAACAATGGAAGGCTAATGAACTAATGTATGCTGGCAGCCCATGAGATGTGCAAATGAAATTCTCCCTAAGATCATTTTGTAGGTCAGTAGTGAAGAATTCGTTTCTTCTTGGTTTCAAGCAACCTTTCCTAAAGAAATTATGGAAGATTAAAAAAGTTCCTTAGTTGCTGTGGATCAAGCTTTGGCAGAGCCATTACAAGTTCTGCTGCTTGGTTCACAAAAATTTATTGTGCCAGTAGATACTTAAAACACATGCAGTCAGTTCAGTTCAGCCGTTCAGTTGTGTCCGACTTTTTGCAACCCCATGGACTACAGCACACCAGGCTTCCCTGTCCATTACCAACTCCTGCAGTTTTTTCAAATTCATGTCAATCGAGTTGATGATGCCATCCAACAATCTCATCCCCTGTTATCCCCTTCTCCTGTCAGTTCTTCGCATTAGGTGGCCAAAGTATTGGAGTTTCAGCTTCAGAATCAGTCCTTCCAATGAGTATTCAGGACTGATTTCCTTTAGTATGGACTGGTTTGATCTCCTTGTAGCCCAAGGGACTCTCAAGAGTCTTCTCCAACACCACAGTTCAAAAATATCAGTTCTTCGGTGTTCAGCTTTTTTATGGTCCAACTCTCATATCCATACAGGACTACTGGAAAAACCATAGCTTTGACTAGATGGATCTTTGTTGGCAAAGTAACATCTCTGCTTTTTAATATGCTATCTAGGTTGGTCATAGCTTTTCTTTCAAAGAGCAAACATCTTTTAATTTCATGGCTGCAGTCACCATCTGCAGTGATTTTGGAGCCCAAGAAAATGAAGTCTGTTACTGTTTCCATTGTTTTCTCATCTATTTGCCATGAAATGATGGGACCAGATGCCATGATCTTCATTTTCTGAATGTTGATTTTTAAGCCAACTTTTTCACTCTCTTCTTTTACTTTCATGAAGAGGCTCTTTAGTTCTTCTTTGCTTTCTGCCATAAGGGTGGTGTCATCTGCATATCTGAGTTTATTGACATTTCTCCCGGCAATCTTGATTACAGCTTCTGTTGGAATCAAGATGACAGAGTAGAAGGATGCGCTCTCATCTTCTCCTGTGAGAACTCCAAAATTACAACTCGCTGCTGAACAACCATCAACAGGAGAATGCTGGATCCCACCAAAAAAAAGAGATAGCCCACATCCAAAGGCAAAGGAGAAGCCCCAGCAAGACAGGAGGAAGGGCAAAACTGGATTTAGAATCAAACCCCAAACCCACCAGAGATGCTTAGAGGGCTCAAACAAAACCTTGTATGCATCAGGAGACCCCACAGAGACTGAGCCAGACCTGCCTTTGAGTGTTTGAGTGTCTCCTGCAAAGGTACAGGTCAAAAGTGGCCTGCTGCAAGGGCAGGGGCTCTGGGTGCAGCAGACCTGGGTGTGGCATAAGCCCTCTTGGAGGAGGTCACCATTAACCCCACCACAGAGCTGGCAGAAATTACACAGGACTGGGGAAACAGGCTCTTGGAGGGCACAAACAAAACCTTGTGCAAACCAGGATCCAGGAGAAAGGAGCAGTGACCCCACAAGAGACTGACCAAGACTTGCCCTCAAGGTCCAGGAGTCTCTGGCTGAAGCATGGGTCAGCAGTGGCCTGCTGCAGGGTCTGGGGCACTGAGTGTGGCATTGCATGCACTGAACATTTTGAAGGAGGTCATTATCTTCATTATCTCAACCACAGTTTGGCCTCAGATCAAATAACAGAGAGAGAACACAGCCTCCCATGGACAGAGAATTGAATTAAAGATTTACTGAGCATGGCCCCGCCCATCAGGACAAGACTCAGTTTCCCCTCAGTCAGTTTCTCCCATTAGGAAGCTTCCATAAGCTTCTTATCCTTATCCATCAGAGGGCAGAAAAAATGAAAACTATAATCACAGAAAACTAATCAAACTGACCACATGGACCACAGCCTTGTCTAACTCAATGAAACCATGAGCCATGCTGTGTAGGGCCACCCAAGATAGACGGGTCATTGTGGAGAGTTCTGACTAAACGTGGTCCACTGGAGAAGGAAATAGCAAAACACTTTAATATTCTTGCCTTGAGAATACCATGAAAAGTATAAAAAGGCAAAAAGATAGGACACTGAAAGATGAACTCACCAGGTCAGCAGGTGCCCAATATGCTACTGGAAAACAGTCGAGAAATAACCCCAGAAAGAATGAAGAGACAGAGCCAAAGGAAAAACAACAGTCAGTTGTGGATGTGACTGGTGATGGAAGTAAAGTCCAATGAATCAAGGTAAATTCAGTTCAGTCGCTCAGTCATGTCTGACTCTTTGTGACCTCATGAATCGCAGCATGCCAGGCCTCCCTGTTCATCACCAACTCCCGGAGTTCACTCAAACTCATGTCCATCGAGTCAGTGATGTCATCCAGCCATCTCATCCTCTGTTGTCCCCTTCTCTTCCTGACCCCAATCCCTCCCAGCATCAGAGTCTTTTCCAATGAGTCAACTCTTCGTGTGAGGTGGCCTAAGTACTGGAGTTTCAGCTTTAGCATCAGTCCTTCCAATGAACACCCAGGACTGATCTCCTTTAGAATGGACTGGTTGGATCTCCTTGCAGTCCAAGGGACTCTGAAGAGTCTTCTCCAACATCACAGTTCAAAAGCATCAATTGGAAGTAGTCAAATAGAAATGGCAGGAATGAACATTGACATTTTAGGAATCAGTGAACTAAAATGTACTGGAATTAGTGAATTTAATTCAGATGACTATTATATCCACTACTGTTGGCAAGAATCCCTTAGAAGAAATGGAATAGCCCTCACAGTCAACAAAAGAGTCCGAAATGCAGTACTTGGACGCAATCTGAAAAATGACAGAATGATTTTTGTTCGTTTCCAAGGCAAACAATTCAATATCATAGTGATACAACTCAGTGCCCCAACCAGTAATGCTGAAGAAGCTGAAGTTGAAAGCTTCTATGAAGACCTATGAGACCTTCTAGAACTAACACCCAAGAAAGATGTCCTTTTCATTATAGGGGACTGAAATGCAAAAGTAGGAGGTCAAGAGATACCTGGAGTAACAGGCAAATTTGGCCTCAGAGTACAAAATGAAGCAGGACAAAGGCTAACAGAGTTTTCCCTAGTGAACGCACTGGTCATAGCAAATACCCTCTTTCAACAACACAAGAGAAGACTCTATACATGGTCATCACCAGATAGTCAATACCCAAAACAGATTGATTATATTCTTTGCAGCCAAAGATGGAGAAGCTCGATACAGTTAGCAAAAAAAAGACAGGGAGCTGACTGTGGCTTGGAACATGAACTCCTTATTGCCAAATTCAGACTTAAATTGAAGAAAAGTAGGGAAAACCACTAGACTATGCAGGTATGGCCTAAATCAAATCCCATTAGATCTGATAGAGTGCCTGAAGAACTATGGACAGAGGTTTGTGACATTGTACAGAAGGCAGTGATCAAGATCATCACCAAGAAAAAGAAATGAAAAAAGGCAAAATGGTTGTCTGAGGAGACCCTACACATAGCTGAGAAAAGAGAAGCTAAAGGCAAAAGAGAAAAGGAAAGATATACCCATTTAAATCAGAGTTCCAAAGAATAGCAAGGAGATAAGAAAACCTTCCTCAGTGATCAATGCAAAGAAATAGAGGAAAACAATAGAATGGGAAAGACTAGCAATCTCTTCAAGAAAATAGAGATACCACGGGAACATTTCATGCAAAAATGGGCACAATAAAGAATAGAAAATGTATGGACTTAACAGAAGCAGAAGATATTAAGAAGAGGTAGGTAGCAACAATACACAAAGAACTATACAAAAAAGATACTCATGACCCAGATAACTAGGATAATGTACTCATTCACCTAGTGCCATACATCCTGGAATGTGAAGTCAAGTGGGCCTTAGGAAGCAGGACTACAAACAAAGCTAGTGGAGGTGATGGAATTCCAGTTGAGCTATTTCAAATCCTAAAAGATGATGCTGTGAAAGTGCTGCAGTCAATGTGCCAGCAAATTTAGAAAACTCAGCAGTAACCACAGGACTGGAAAAGATCAGTTTTCATTCCGATCCCAAAGAAAGGCAATGCCAAAGAATGCTCAAACTACCGCAAAATTGCAGTCATCTCACATGCTAGCAAAATAATGCTCAATATTCCCCAAGCCGGGCTTCAATAGTATGTGAACCATGAACTTCCAGATGTTCAAGCTGTATTTAATAAAGGCAGAGGAACCAGAGATCAAATGGCCAACATCTGTTGGATCACTGAAAAAGCAAGCGAGTTCCAGAGAAATATCTACTTCTGCTTTACTGAATACGCCAAAGCCTTTGACTGTGTGGATCACAACAAACTGTAGAAAATTCTTAAAAGAGATGGGAATACCAGACCACCTTACCTGCCTCCTAAGAAATCTGTGTACAGGTCAAGAAGCAACAGCTAGAACTGGACATGAAACAACAGACTGGTTCTAAAACACATTAGGTTTAAAATACAGTCAAACAACTCTAGGCCACTGAGAACATGTAAGTAGCATGAACTGTGTGTGAAGGATTGACCGATCCTTTAAGGGAATGAAGTCACGATCAGGAGTAATATATTTTTCTCAAAAGTGTAGAAAAGTTAATGTGTGTTAATTTTTCTTCAAAATATGAATGGCTACTCAACTCCACCTTGGACAATATTATTTTGATAAATTTTTAAAGGGAATAAAATCTGTAACATGAGATTGAATCTCTAGCTTGTTTGTAAATGGGTTACGTTCGTGTCTGGGATGGTTAGTTTAGGACAGAAGTTGTAAGGTGATACTGGTGTGACAGCATAACAGCACCAGACGCATCTGAATTAAGTCTTCTGAGTAAAAAATTGGTTAAGGGTCAGTTTAAAGAGACATTAATGTTTTGCATTTCCTCCCAAACAGACACAGCAAGAATGGAAATGCTTCTACTGTTTCAGAAAGAGTTTGCTCTCTGCAGACAGTAATTTGGAGAGGCCAGATCATGGAGCATCAGAGAAAAATGAGCCCCAGAAAGCAGTCATGCTGAGCTCATGGAGATTCTGAGCTCCAGAAAGTCTCTATATGACACTAAACTAAAGGGGGATTCTCTCTACCCTCAACCTGACATAAAAGAAGTAACACAGGTGAGATACACAAGTATTAAAAGTCTAATCAAGTTTAAACATAACAAAAACAGAACCAAAATAATAAACCTCAGGATCATGTGAAAAAACACAGGACTCTGCCCAGAATCTAAGCCATAGGCAATGTTTTCTTCCTGTGATGAATAATTTATTTAAAAGGTAAAGGAGAAGGTAATGTGATCCTAAAATAAGATTCTATTTCAGTTTTGTCTGAGACCTTGCATGCCTAGAGCAAGTCCTCTATCTAAGAGCCAGGTGCTGGACCACCTAAGCAAGACTTGGAAAGGAAGTGATTAGAAAACGAGTTTGTCCTCCTTGGCTCAACTTTCAACCTGAGGATATGTAAGAGAGATTTGAAATGCCAAGAAGGATTTGTATTTTCAGAGAAAATTTCTCTCTGTAGTATTTCTCCTGTGGGAAATGGAAGGGGCCTGCTTAACAATTACCTTAAGTCTGAAAGGAGCTCCAGGAAAACTCCTTAAAGAATGCTGGACTACCTTTGCTGGACTTTTTAGGATGCGGACACTGGTGCCAGAACCACATCAGTTTCTGAGCAGCAAAACAGCAAGCTGCATTAGAGAGTAGATCCATGTCCTTAGATGGTGAGTCAAAGGGGAATATTATCAGGACCAGAGGAGGACCCCACAGTAGGTACAGGCCTTGGGTCCTACTCCAGACTGATGAGATCTACAAGGAGGTTTTGGATTGCCAGAAATGCAGGGTTTGCTAGAGGACGTAAAAGTAACTGCTAGAAAATAAGACATATCAGCATTATTGTCTACGTAAGGGCAGGTTCCAAGTGAGGGGGAACCCAAAATGTGCCCCATAAAATTGCTTATGATTATACCCTACTGAATTCTACTCTTTCAAAATAATTGTGTCATTTATAACAAGTGGCGAGATAACCTCCAGGTCTCTTTCATCTACAGGTAGGCCTGTAATCAGTGCCCTATCAAAGCAAGACTGGAGGACTATTATCTCAAGAAATATAATTACTACAGAGATACTGCTTATAGGTTCGGACATTTTGGATCTCTCAATGATATTCCAGAGCCCCCTGAAGACTCAGTTCAGTTCAGTCACTCAGTCCTGTCCAACTCTTTGTGACCCCATGGACTATAGCACACAAGGCTTCCCTGTCCATCACCATACATGACTACAAAGACCATAGCTTTGACTATATGGGCCTTTGTTGGCAAAGTAATGTCTCTGCTTTTTAATATGCTCTCTAGGTTGGTCATAGCTTTTCTTTCAAAGAGAAAGTGTCTTTTCATTTCATAGCTGGAGTCACCATCTGCAGTGATTTTGGATTCCAAAAATATAAAGTCACTCACTGTTTCCATTGTTTCCCCATCTATTTGCCATGAAGTGATGGGACCAGATGCCATGATCTTAGTTTTCTGAATGTTGAGCTTTAAGCCAACTTTTTCACTCTCCTCTTTCACTTTCATCAAAAGGCTCTTTAGTTCTTCCTTCGCTTTCTGCCATAAGGGTGATGTCATCTGCATATCTGATGTTAGGCTCACTCTGCTAAATTTCTCTGGTCAAAATCCTTGTTATGCACACATTTTCCAATCAAAGTTTCAGTGCTTTGGTCTCATTCTTATATGTGAAGGGCAGGCAAGAATTATAGGCCATTTAAGGAAATCATTAGCATAAAGGACAGAGGAAAAACAAGCAATGTGACAGGAAATTTTTAAAAAGAAGTACAGTTTATATCATCAGAGATAAGAAGTTATACACGAAACAAAAGCAGGACAATGGACAAGTAGAGAAAAAGAAATAGCATATGCAAATATATGATGGGAACAATTTAACAGGTTGAGCACATTTTCAAGAAATTAGAACAAATATATGAAGAGATGAATAGCTAAAAGAGGGAGAGAAATATCAAAATTAGAGGTTTATTCCTCTAACAGAGGAATAAGATAGAGATTGGATTGAATCAGAGATTCAATTGGATACAGAAAAATAACATTTTCTGAAAAAGAGAAGGAATAGAGAAAATTATAAGCTTAATAAATTGAAATATTTATTAGAATCAAGGAGCTTGGGTTTCTAGATTTAGAGGGTTCTCTAAGGGTCTAGAATCATTGTAACCACAGAACCAGCTCAAAACTGACCTTATCTTCTTTCTAATAAAATATTGAATTGTCTTTCAGAGACAACAGTACAAAACCACAAGTCATATAACCAAAGCCAAGTGCAAAGGAGAAAATTTTGACCTCAAGCAACACCTAAAACCAAAGTATGGCCAAATTCCAACTGAAATCTGCCTGCCAGTGCTTCCAACACCAACCCTTCTTCCCTAACTCATAAAAGTTTGATCCAACCTTTGATCAGGGAGAAAGAATGGAGCCATTTCATTTTCCGTGTGCTCTTGCTGATCAACCTTGCAATAACAGTTTTTATTTTCTTAAAATCTAGTACCATGGCATTGGAAAATACATGCTTCCAACAGCAAGCCCTTTGCTGGGTAATGTCATGAATATAAATAAATAAATAGCACAAATATAATTCCCACTGAGAAACATCTTGAGTTTGGAAATTCTCATAAAGACTAAAATATTCTAGGAGGTAGAAAACACATTATAGAGGAAAAGAATTAAGATTTCCTGTGCCTTCAGAAATACCAGTGGTCACATATGAAACTAGAAGTAATAAAACAAAGCCTTCAAAAACTTGACTAAAAATTACTTCTTACTCAGAATTCTACATTTAATTAATCTGTAAGCCAAGTATAAGATACAATAAAGGTGTTTTTCTCATCTGTGAGGTTAACATTTTATCTCCCTCACATCCTAGAAGTTATGTTCAAGAAATTAAAGTGAAAAAATAAAAAGAATAAACCAAGAAGAGAAAAATATAGGCACCTAATATACAGGGTCCCTAATGCACAACACGGGGGAAAGGAAGATAACCCAGGATGTCAGCTGTACACTTGACCTAAAAACCAATCAAACGAGATAGGAACAAGAGGATGGAAGACTCTAGAAGACATGATCCCCCCCAAAAAAGGGGTTTACTTGATGTTTGGCCATTATTAATAAAGAAATTAAATAAATTCTAATTAATTAAACACATAAAACAAATAAATTTTACTTCCCTGAAGTTGATGTAAGTTTGAGAGGATAGGAGAGGTGATATGAGTAAATAACACTGGGAAGTTTGTATAGATTAACTTAAAAAGTTAAAAATTGATAACTGAAGAAGTATCAATATATGCTTATTATTTATTTTATTTCAGAGATGGCTCTTGGGTTCCTAGAAAAGACATTCCTGAGTTGTAGAGGATTTACATCTCAAAGGGGCAAAAAATTTGTAGTTGCAACTTTCTAAATAACTGTTCTAAGAGAAGGGAGGTCAGGGACCAACAATAAATAATAAACCTTTCTAAATTATAGTCAAACTAAGGCTGTCTTGGTCACTGCAAATAGAAAGAGGAGACATCCTTAATTATTTCTGAGGCTAATATGACTTTGAAACTAAAGCAGAAGAATAGTACTAACTAAAAATGAAAATTACATGCCAATATCAATCATGAATATTTATGCAAAACTGCTAAACAAAATATTAGCTACTATATC
Organism: Bubalus kerabau; assembly: GCF_029407905.1. Taxonomy (NCBI): domain Eukaryota; kingdom Metazoa; phylum Chordata; class Mammalia; order Artiodactyla; family Bovidae; genus Bubalus; species Bubalus kerabau. Next base: position 34,546,103 of record NC_073634.1, on the reverse strand, counting down.
TAGGAATGGGCTTCCCTGGTGGCTCAGCTGGTAAAAAATCTGCCTGCAATGTGCAAGATCTGGGTTCAATCCCTGGGATGGGAAGATCTCCTGGAGAAGGGAACAGCTGCCCACTCTAGTATTCTTGCTTGGAGAATTCCATGGACTGTATAGCCTATGGGGTTACAAACAGCTGGACATGACTGAGTGACTTTCACTTTTATATATAGGAATACATTTTAAACTCTATGGATTTTATCCTGGAAATGAAAAGTTGAATTTAGATTTAAATACCTATTAATGTAATTTGCTATATAAATAGATTAAAGGAGAAGATACACATGATCATCTCAATAGTTGCCAACAAAACCTCTGAACAGAATTCAACACTAATTCACCAATAAAAAGAAAACAAGAAGTTAGGAAAAGACTGAGAAAAGTTTTCTTTTCTAATAAAGGGTATTTACAAATCCTAATTATAACATAAACATTGGAAGAACCAGCATTTTCCTCTTAATAGCAAGCATAAAATAAAGACACTTGCAATTATTACTTCTACTTCATAATGTGCTAGGTGTTCTTATCATCATATTCAAAGAAAGTGAAAGAAAAGAACACAACAATACAATTAAGAGTCCTGTGGTCTAAAAAAATAGTAGAAACAAAGATTCCATTATTTGCAGATATCATGATTGCCTACACAGATAACCCCAAGAGAATGTACAGGCAAATGATTAGAATTAATGAGAAGTCACCAGGTATATAAGGTCTGTATAAATAAATAAATGGTATTTCTATACCAACAATAACAGTAAATGTAATTTAAAAAACATATATCACTGGTAGCTGCATCAAAAATAAAAAGTTACAAGAGTAAGTAGAAATAAAAATTCTCATGATTTTTAAGGAGAAAAGTATAAAACTTTATTGAAACACATTAGAAATGACTTACATAAAAAAGAAATATTATGTTCATTAATAATTTCAGTATCATAGACATAGAAATTCTCATTAAAATACTCTATATGTTCAATAAAAACCCAAAGAAATCCTGATGGGAATTTTAATGAAATTGGACAAGCTGATTATAAAATTAATATAGAAAAACAAAAAGTCAAGAATAGTAAGATATTACTGAAGAACAGAATAAGATGACTTATTTTATAATAAGTCTTATTTTAAAACTATTTTGGAGTTTCCCTGGTAGCTCAGTGGTAAAGAATCCATCTGCCAATGCAGAAGACTTCAGATTCCATCCCTGGGTCAGGAAGATGCCCTGGACAAGGAAATGGCAACCCACTCCAGTATTCTTGCCTGGGAAATCCCAAGGAGAAGAGTCTGGCAGGTGACAGTCCATAGGGTCACTAAAGAGTAGGACATGACTTAGCGACTACACAACGACACTGGACATAAATGGCCAGACTATAGTACCTGTGCCATACTCAGGAACTGATCAGAAGGAGCCCTGGGAGAGTGTGGCTTTGATCTCAACATGGCAGTGAATCTGAACGTGTAGCAACTGGAGGTTGCTGTTGATGTGGGTTGTTGTGGAGATGCCCACATCCACAGAATACATTTCTGTGACAGGAGATTTGAGTGGTGCATTTCTATGTTCACATAAAATATAATCCACTGAATGAAAAGAAGTTCAAGAACTTATACTGATATAATTATATAAATAGACAAATGGAGTAAGAAAAACTTTTTTTTTAATAGAACACCAATTGATAAATATAGGAAAAAATTCACAGTGGACATCAGCATAGTAAAAATTGATGATTCAGGCAAAAATCAATGGATGCTAAAACTACTAAGTAATATTTAGATGAGGGAAGAGCATATATAAACAGATTCAAAGTTCAGTTCAGTTGGTCAGTTGTGTCCAACTATTTGCAACCCCATGGGCTGCAGCACACCAGGCCTCCCTGTCCATCACCAACTCCTGCAGGTCTCTCAAACTCTTGTCAATTAAGTTCATGATGCCATCAAACAATCTCATCCCCTGCCATCCCTTTCTCCTACTGCCTTCAGTCTTACCCAGCATCAGGGTCTTTTCCAATGAGTCAGTTCTTCACATCAGGTGGCCAAAGTACTGGAGTTTCAGCTTCAGAATCAGTCCTTCCAATGAATATTCAGGACTGATTTCCTTTAGGATAGACTGGTTGGATCTCCTTGTAGTCCAAGGGACTCTCAAGAGTCTTCTCCAACACCACAGTTCAAAAACCTCAATTCGGTGTTCAGCTTTCTTTATGGTCCAATTCTCACATCCATACATGACTACTGGAAAAACCATAGCTTTGACTAGGCAAACCTTTGTTGGCAAAGTAATGTCTCTGCTTTTTAATATTCTGTCTAGGTTTGTTATAGCTTTTCTTCCAAGGAGCAAGCATCTTTTAATTTCATGGCTGCAGTCATCTTCTGCAGTGATTTTGGAGCCCAAGAAAATGAAGTCTGTCACTGTTTCCACTGTTTCCCCTTCTACTTGCCATGAAGTGATGGGACCAGATGCCATGATCTTAGTTTTCTGAATGTTGAGCTTTAAGCCAACTTTTTTACTCTCCTCTTTCACTTTCATCAAGAGGCTCTTTAGTTCCTTCCTTTCTGCCATAAGGGTGGTGTCATCTGCGTATCTGAGTTTACTGATATTTCTCCAGGCAATCTTGATTCCAGTTTGTGCTTCATCAAGCCTGGCATTTTGCATGGCGTAGTTTGTATATAATTTAAATAAGCAGGATGACAATATACAGCTTTGACATACTCCTTTCCTGATTTGGAACCAGTCTGTTGTTCCATGTCCCGTTCTAACTGTTGCTTCTTGACCTGCATACAGATTTCTCAGCAGGCAGGTAAGGTGGTCTGCTATTACCAACTCTAAGAATTTTCCAGAGTTTGCAGTGATCCACATGGTCAAAGGCTTTAGCATAGTCAATGAACAACAGATCCAACAGATGTTGCAATTTGATCTCTGATTCCTCTGCCTTTTATAAATCAGATTCAAAGTATCTTTCCACAAAATACTTACTAATTACAAAGAAAATAAATAGGAATTTTTCAGCCGAGTCACCTGGCAGATACTACCTTAACCAAGTAATATAGGTTAACATCACGAGTTATGGGATAAAATGACACCCTCTACCCCATGAAATAATGCACTGAGAAGGAAACAACATCGCTTCTGTTATTCCTGACCACAAAATTTATTAGCCTAAAATTGGTTACATAGAAACATCAGACAAACCCAAACATACTATAAAATAATTGGCCTTTACTCTTCAAAAATATAAAAAATAAATCATTAAAGGGAAAAAAATCTGAGAAAATATGCCAGATTATATGAATGAAATAGACATAACAACTAAATGCAATAAGTGATCCTGAATTGGATAGTAGACAGAAACTTGGAGGGGCGGGTAAGGGAACACAGACTACAAAAGCCATTGTGGGAAAAAGGGGTGGAATTCAAAGCTTGCCAATTACACAATAGCTTGTATTCATGTCCATTCCCTGATTTTGATAGTTTTTTTTCTGTAGTTATAACAGAACCTGTCCTTGTTCTTAACAATCACACAATGAAGTATTTAGGAGTTGCACCATAATCTCAAATAGCTCAGAAAAGAAATCATATACATATATTACATAAGTTCAGTATAGGTTACTCCTTATTAGTGTTGGTGCTGCTATTTACAACTTATTTTAGATGAAACAATTCATTCCAAAGGACAATATTAACAATAAGAGATAATGACACACAATAAAAGAGGGAAAAGGTAAGTAATAGCCTCCCTCCCCCCAAAAAAAACTCAGTGAATTTTCACTAAAGACTACTCTGGGTATGTTGTCTAAACTAAAAGCTTAGAGATGATTTGCTAGACATCCTGGACAGGACTAAGGTTCCTGGCCACATGCAAAAGAAAAATTCATGTGGAGCTGAGAGCCAGGTGAGAAACCCAGCACAGTGAGTATAGGCTTCAGGAAACCCTTTGTTGGCCTGTATCCCTGACAGAAGAGAAGCATTTCAAAGGCCAGCTGAGAGTAGAACAGCAAACTATGGCTGCCTTGTTCAGTTACATGTAAGTACAAGCCAAAGAGGGTAATCCATGTGTCCTAGGCTAATTTCATACAAAATGGTAACTCCTAGCAGGTACTCCTGCACTTCCATGTTGACTCAGCAGTAAAGAATCCACCTGCCAACACAGCAGATGCAGGTTCAATCCCTGGGTCAGGAAGATCCCCTGGAGGAGAAAATGGCAACCCACTCCAGTATTTTTTCCCGGAAAACCCCATGGACAGAGGGGCTTGGTGGGCTACAGTCCATGGGTTCACAGAGTCAAACACAACTGAGTTACTAAAATAACAACAAATCAAATACTCCTAGTAATGAACCAGCCAAGGACACTCAAGCATATGGTGGGGTTGGGGTGGAGGGGGGATGACTTTTACCAAATACCATTTGTAAGTCAATGTGAAACGTAATGCTAACCCTCCAAAATTTGGTGGTTTCTAAGTCACAGGAGCATTTAGGCTAATTGACTAACTAAATCCTCCACATTTGTGAGATATTTTAGCTATGTGTAGACACAACCTCTTCACAGTGTTACGCTTTTATTTGCTTTCAATCATATTAAAGCAGCAACAGGCACTGGGTATAGTTTCACCTACAACCACAGGGTTTTAGCTCTCAAGAGCCACCTTGCAAAGATTTGAGAAACCATAGCTCAGTAGCTGACAAATTCAACAAAATCTAAGTGGCTTACATAAAAATGTACAGATGGTTTCTCATTGATGCAGTTTATAAAATGTGCCTAGCTGTTGTTTAAAATATACATTCAAGAAACAAAACCTCAGGATTGCAAATTACCATAATTTTGATAGCCCATGTAGTAATTCTTAAACAGCACATATATTAATAGCTTAAGATCCTTGTTACTTCTCATTTTATTCAAAGTACCAGAAACATTTTTTCTCCTTATAATCATAGAGATTTTTTAATATGTGGGAGTATTTTATGTGAACACTTGAAAAATTAACTTTCAATACACCTTTCAGCTCCCTCTGGATCACTTTTTCATAGGAAACAGTTTTTTTATGCAACGTATACCAGTAAATAGATTAATTTCTCCCTGTTGAAATAAATTTATTTCCATGCTTCTGTCTTGCTAGTATAGTAATTTCATGTGAATAAAGAGCAAATCCCAAATGTACTCCCACCTTCGCAGGAAATGCTGAATAAATTAGAGGCACTGACATATGAACAAAACTCTGTGGTACAGCACATTATACTTAGATAATAATCAATCAAAGTTAAATTTAGAACCCAGAAATAAACTCATGCATAAATGGTCAATTAATTTATGACAAAGGAGCCAAGAATGTAAAATGGGGAAAGAATAATCTCTTCAAAAACTGTTGTGAAGACTGGAGAGCCATAAGCCAAAGAATGGAACTGGATTCCTATCTTGGAATGTACACAAAATCAGCTCAAAATGAGTTCAAGAGTTGAATGTACATCCTGAAAATATAAAACTCCTAGAATAAAATATAGAAGATAAGCTCCTCAACCTCAGTTTTGAGCAATAATTTTTTTGATTTGACACCAAAAGCAAAGGTAACAAAAGTAAAAATAAACAAGTTGAACTGCATCAAACTATGACACTTCTGCAAAGCAAATAAAACCATTGACAAAATGAAAAGGCAACCTATGGATTGGGAGAAAATATTTCCCATTACCCACGTGTTAAGAGGTTAATATCCAAAATATAGAAAGAACTCAGTGCAACTCAATAACAATAAAACCAAACGATCTAATTGAAAATGGGTAGAGTGTCTAGACACAAGCGACTTCACTTTTCACTTTCATGCATTGGAGAAGGAAATGGCAACCCATTCCAGTGTTCTTGCCTGGAGAATCCCAGGGACGGGGGAGCCCGGTGGGCTGCCATCTATGGGGTCGCACAGAGTCGGACACGACTGAAGCAACTTAGCAGCAGCAGTAGCAACAGAGTGTCTAGATAGGCATTTTTCCAAAGACATACAAATGTCCAACAGGTGCATGAAAAGGTGCTCAACATTCCTAATCATCAGGACATAAAAATCAAAACTACAATGAAACATCATCTCACACTTTATGGAATGCCTGTAACAAAGAGATGAAGACAAGTGTTGGTAACAATGAAGAGAAAAGGGAATTCTCATGTGCTATTGGTAAGAATGTAAGTTGGTATAGCCATTATGGAAAACGATATGGAGGTTCCTAAAAAATTTAATAAAAGAACTACATGTATCAGCAATCCCACTTTTAGGTACATGTCCAAAGGAAATACAAAAGATGTCAAAGGGATATCTGCACTCAAAGAGATGTACTGCAGCATTTTCCATAATAGTCAAGATGCAGAAACAGCCTAAGTGTCTATCAGTGCATGAATGGATAAAGATGTTTTATATATATGGTATAGTACTCACCCAAGAGAAAAAGTTATTCCTGCTATTTGTGACAGCATGAATGGACATTAAGGGCATTATGCTAATTGAAATAAGAGAGAGAGAAAGACAAATACCACATGATATCACTTACATGTAGAATCTTATTAAAAAGCCCAACAGAAACTAGAATGGTGGTTACAAGGGGTTGGAGAATTGGGGGAAAGGGGAAATATTAGCTTAAGTTTTAAGATGGAATAAATTCTGGGGATCTAATATTCAGCATGGTGACTAGTTATCAATATGTATTATATACTTGAAAGCTGCTAAAAGAACAGATCTCAAATGTTCTTATCACAAAGAAATGGTAATTATGTGAAGAGACAGGTGATAGCTAATGCTATGATGGAAATCATTTTGTAGTATATAAGCATGTTATAAACGTTAAACTTATACAATATTATATGTCAATTATATCTCAACAAAGCTGGAAAAAGAAAAAAAAATTGTACTTTGGGTGATATTTTTATAATACAGGGAAAAATGGTAGTAACTTTTTTTTTTTTTTTACTTTTTAACAGAAAATTTTAAAAACCAGTAACTTTTTATTTAAAATGATCATGGAAGGGTGAACCACAGTAATATGTCACTCAGCAATACACATACATGAAAAAAATTACAGTGTTTTATTATAGATTGAAACAGTTTTCTCTCCCAGACTGAGACAGTTTTCAGTTCCAAACAGATTACAGTCTATTAAATTAAAATTTGGACTACTTATTGTCAGGATCCCAGTACATGTTAGACCAATTAAAATAACTAATGAGAAAAAGGACCATTTGGTCATTTAGAATTAGGCCTATTATAAGGTTAATTACTTCTCATATATTAGAAAATTTGAATTGGAAAAATGCAGGCTATTTCATAATATAGACATGTAACATAAAAGAGAAGTAACAAAAGAAACAATAATCAGCAACTCGATGATGAAATTTACATCCTCAAAGAATTTTTGCATTTCCAACTTATAGATTCCCCTGTCCCTAAGTACTTATATTTTAGAATAATATATGTTCTTTTCCAGTTACTTTCATAATTATAATCACATTTCATGCTCATTAAAGTGAGTTAGAGTCTTAAGGCAAATTTAAGATTTATGATGAAATGAGAAGACTAGAATGCCATGGTGGAAAGGAAACTTTGACACCATTACTTAATTATTTCCTAGGCTATTTTTCTACCGTTATCCAAATGAATGCAACAGTTGTAGGCAATGTTGGCAAAAGTTAGAACACTGAAATTAACAATCAAACAGGCCATTTTATACTGCTGATGTGCATTTGCTTGAGCTCCTTGGGATCAGGTACAAAGACTTAAATAGAACCATTTCTAGGAAGGAGAAGAGAGGGTTTGATTGTGACAGATGATATTGACCAATTCTCTACAGCTTAAAGTGCATAGCTGTACAGTTTTATTGCAATGTGCTTCCTGCCTCATCGTTAGAATGAAGGTAAATTATTGCATCTTTTTTTTCAGAAAGCATGATTGGCCCTTGGCCAGTAAGCAAGGATCTTCCTCTTCTCTTTCATTGCCCTTTATCTCTTACTTTTCTTACAACCACCCATTACTTTTCTGACATAACTTGGATCTGATCTTATATGTTAGATAACAAGTTTTTGATGGCAAGAACAGAATCTTTGCCATCCTGGTACCCATACAGTTGGGGAAGGAAATGGCAACTCACTCTAATATTCTTGCCTGGGAAATCCCACAGACAGAGGAGCCTGGCAGGCTACAGCCCATAGGGTTGCAAAAGAGTTGGACACGACTTAGCAGTGAACAACAGGCCACATAGTACCTTGTGAAAAACAGGGCCTTGTGAAAAATGGCCATTAGTTAACAACTGTCCAGTGAAACTGTTTATAGGATGTGATAAGCTGACCCCAAATTCTGACTCCATTCTGCCACACAGGCTGCATGAATGGAGGAGGCCATGTCAAGCTGTAGTCCTCCAGGGTCTGCACTGTCTCCATTCCCTGAGAGTAGCTCTTTCATAGTCAAATGCCAGGTCTTTGGAAATATCCCACAGATGTTCATATATCTGAGGTAGATAAGTGCCAGGGACTGAAAAAAGAAAATCCAGATCACAAAACTGGAGAAAATGATAGAGAGGTGCTTGATGTGAGAAATGTCATAGCCCAAGTAGGAATTTTAAAAAAAGATGGCAAAAAGACTAATAAAGGGATAAGCTCAGTGTGTCAGTAAATGGCAGGGAGGTGAAAAAATCCTCGCATGTTATGATAATATGGGGTGTGAGCTTACTCTTGAATCTTCAGAAAAGAGGACTGGAGTTCCATGGTTTACTAGGTGTTCTGGGAGAAAAGAAAAAAGATGTCAGTATAATTCTTTGGAATAGAATATAACTTATTAAGGGATAAAGCAGTGAGACACCAAGAAAGAAATGGAGTAGACAGCAGGCATATTTCCTGTAAAACAGTGAAGGATGGTACAAAGTGTTATTTATAAAATGTTGCGTTTTCACACGGACAGGCATCACCACATATGAAGAAAAAAATGGCATTTAATCCTGATAACTCAGCCCCTAAAAATGTAAATTGCAGAACTGCCATTTGGAAGTTCTGGTTCCAAACTAAGTAGTTGTGTTACTTCCTGTTACACTTTGATCTTCTACCAAAGGTCAGACATTCTTCATATACACTGAAGGCACGACAAAAGAGAGGGACACTATCTCCTTACATAAGCCCTCTCTCTTTCCCACTGGACTGACAGTAGATCAGGCACCTCTAAAGCCTGTTTTACCTACTGTGGTGCCTTTGGCCGTATTATGTCCCACAATTGGAATGGTCCCTTCTTTCTTGTCTTAATTTTTCATAACTGCAAATCATAATTTCTCCTTGCAATCTTTTTGTTTTTGTTCAGTCACCCAGTTATGTCTGACTCTTTGTGACCCCGTGGACTGCAGCACACCAGGCCTCCCTGTCCCTCTCCGTCTCCCGGAGTTTGCCCAAGTTCACGGTCACTGCATTGGTGATGCCATCCAGCCATCTCATCCTCTGACACCCTTTTCTCTTTCTGCCCTCAATCTTTCCCAATATCAGGGACTTTTCCAAAGAGTCGGCTGTTCACGTCAGGTGACCAAAATACTAGAGTTTCAACTTTAGCATCAGTCCTTCCAATGAGTATTCAGGGTTGATTTCTCTTAAGATTGACTGGTATGATCTCCTTGCTGTCCAAGGGACCCTGAGGAGTCTTCTCCAGCACCACATTTCAAAGGCATCAATTCTTCGGTGGTCTGCCTTCTTTTCAGTCCATCTCTCACAACTCTATGTGACCATTGGGAAGACCATAGCCTTGACTATAAGGACCTTTGTCTGCAGAGGAATGTCTCTGCTTTCAACACACTATGTTTGTTGTCATTTTCCTGCCAATGAGCAATCGTCTTCTGATTTCATGGCTGCACTCACCATCTGCAGTGATTTTAGAGCCCAAGAAGAGGAAATCTGTCACTACTTCCACCTTTTCCCCTTCTATTGGCATGCAGTAATGGGGGTGGATGCCATGATCTTAATTTTGGGTTTTTTAAAAAAAATATTTAGTCTTAAACCAACTATTTCAGTCTCCTCCTTCACCCTTATCAAGAGGCTCTTTAGTTTCTCTTTACTTTCTGCCATTAGAGTGGTATCATCCACATATATGAGGTTGCCAATGTTTCTCCTGCCTATCTTGATTCCAGCTTGTAACTCATCCAGTTCTGTACTTCACATGATGTGTTCAGCATATAGGTTAAACAAACAGGGTGACAGCAGATGGAATTTTTTATCTTTAAGTAAATTTTTCTTGAATCCATTCCTCATTCAATTTCCCAGGTGGTGCTAGTGGTAAAGAGCCTGCCTGCTAATGCAGGAGACATAATAGACGTGGGTTCGATCCCTAGGTCAGGAAGATCCCCTGGAGAAGGAAATGGCAACCCACTCCAGTATCCTTGCCTGGAGAATTCCATTAACAGAGGAGCCTGGTGGGCTACAGTCCATGGGGTCACAAAGAGTCAAGACTGAAGCAATTTAGCACACATTCCTCGTATCATTTCTGTTTATCAATGAAGTTTAAGTCATTTCATTGGTAGCTCAGAGGTTAAAGCGTCTGCCTGCAATGCAGAAGACCTGGGTTCGATCCCTGGGTCGGGAAGATCCCCTGGAGAAGGAAAGGGCAACCCACTCCAGTATTCTTGCCTGGAGAATCCCATAGATGGAGGAGCCTGGTGGTTACAGTCCATGGGGTCGCAAAGAGTTGGACACGACTGAGCAACTATGTATATGTATATATATTACAGTGGATCTCAAGCTCTTTAAGGTTTAAATTGGCTGTACCTTCTAATTCATATGCACATAGGCATTACAATATCAATAGCCATCCTGCTGAAGAATTGAAAAACAAGTCATTTTTAACATTTCATTGCTAAGAGAATACTTATGAGACTTGATTGTCAGGAAATCACTTCCTAGCCATAACTTTTTGCATACATAGTAGTCAGCCAAGATTTGATGGCTGCTTAATAGAGAGACTGAAGACCTTCGGATTTGGAGATGTGATAGGCCAGAGCTTATGCTACCAATAATCTCTGGTAGGTTCACGAGGCATAGAAGTAAGTCGGTAACATATAATCTTGGGTCTGCTTCTCTTCAGCACTGATTGAATGGTCATACCATGCACACAGTTAAACTGAACCCTTGAGGAAAAGTGAAAGCATGATCTTAAGACGTTTTTATCTAAACAGAAAATCCAATGTTTGCGTGTATGTTTTTTCCAAACAATGTAGGTATCAGCAAGTGGCTCATCTTCTTCTTTCCCACTGGCAAAATAGAGAGATTTCCAGTAATCAGCTCAATTTGTTAATCTGAGGATGCAACAAAGAAATCTAAAGTAATGTTTTTTTGTAATGTGTGTGATAGTTTTAAGTATTTAATAGAATAGCTGCTATTGTTGTTCGTATCATTGATTTGTAATTTCTATTATTGTTATTACCACAATTATCATTAACTTGGACTTTCTATAGGTACATCTATAAACTTCTCTAAATACCAAGAATTTGTGGGGCCATATTAAGAAAATTAAACACTGAAAAGAGCTGATTATTGGCCTTTAAGCAGTTTTAACTACACTCTTAGTATTTATGTTAGATACAAACAAATTCAACTGCACTAGATATGATAGATATTGCTCTGGTTATATGGAGATAAATGAAGATTAACCAAATGAGAAAAGCAAAAGCTTTTTATTCAGAGTTTGCTACAGCCAGGAAGGTAGTCACTATCACTTGTGTTTTGGCAGAGACTCAAAGGCAGGCAGAGGAATGGGAAAGCTTTACAACAGTAAAGGCCTCAGGTATGCCCTGATCGGAGGCTGTTGGAAAGGAGAAGCTGTAGGTACACCACCTTGAAGTTGGGCATCCCATGTGATTGGTTAGGGTGAATTACTTGGCTTTCTCTGCTTGGCTCTAAGTCCAAAGTGGGGATAAATATTTAGGAAGTTGTCAAGTCAGAGATACTTGGGTTAACTGTTATAGGGGCTATAGTTTGGCTTCCTGGATTCCTGACAGAGATAGTAATCTGACTTCCTACAAATCTGATTTATAGCAAGATGGCTTCCAGTTGGATTCCTGTATAGCCTGTTGCAAACTGTGGGTCAGAGTTCTGTTTTTATATACAGTCTAGTCATTGTCTATTTGCATATTCAGTTTCCCAATTAAAAGCACTGGGTCTGGAGCTGGAATACACATCTTACTAAATGTGTTGCCTTGGGCAGTGGGTAAATCTCTGTGTAACTCAGTCCCCTAACTTGTCAAATGAAATTAGAATAGTCATTAATTTATAGGATTTTAAGGTAATTAAGTGAATTAACATATGTAAAGTACTTAAAACAGTGCCTAGCATATAATAAGTATTAGAATTTTTCTTATATGTTCAATAGAATAAAAGAAATTCTATTGTATGTGATTCATTGGGTATTACATTAAATTATAAGGATTACAGCATTTCATACCAATGCAAATTCTACTTTTACTTAAGCTACTGTATTATTTATAGGAAATTCACACTGAAGAGCAAATGTATATGCTTGGAAGCTATCAGTTCAGTCAGTTCAGTCGCTCAGTCGTGTCCGACTCTTTGCGACCCCATGAATCGCAGCACGCCAGGCCTCCCTGTCCATCACCAACTCCCGGAGTTCACTCAAACTCTCGTCCATTGAGTCAGTGATGCCATCCAGCCATCTCATCCTCTGCCGTCCCCTTCTCCTCCTGCCCCCAATCCCTCCCAGCATCAGAGTCTTTTCCAATGAGTCAACTCTTTGCGTGAGGTGGCCAAAGTACTGGAGTTTCAGCTTCAGCATCATTCCTTCCAAAGAAATCCCAGGGCTGATCTCCTTCAGAATGGACTGGTTGGATCTCCTTGCAGTCCAAGGGACTCTCAAGAGTCTTCTCCAACACCACAGTTCAAAAGCATCAATTCTTCGGTGCTCAGCCTTCTTCCCAGTCCAACTCTCACATCCATACATGACTACTGGAAAAACCATAGCCTTGACTAGATGGACCTTTGTTGGCAAAGTAATGTCTCTGCTTTTGAATATGCTATCTAGATTGGTCATAACTTTCCTTCCAAGGAGTAGCATCTTTTAATTTCATGGCTGCAATCACCATCTGCAGTGATTTTGGAGCCCCAAAAAATAAAGTCTGACACTGTTTCCACTGTTTCCCCATCTATTTCCCATGAAGTGGTGGGACCGAATGCCATGATCTTCGTTTTCTGAATGTTGAGCTTTAAGCCAACTTTTTCACTCTCCTCTTTCACTTTCATCAAGAGGCTTTTTAGTTCCTCTTCACTTTCTGCCATAAGGGTGGTGAAGCTATACTGATTCTCAATTCTTCACTATTTTTTGCCATGTGATTTTGCAGTATACTCCAATGCATAGAGTATATTTCACTACCCCATCCATAGTAAACTTGGTCATGCAACTTGCTTTTGTTAAAGAAATACTTGTGGACACTATGTGAGTAGAAGTCTTAAATGTGTGCACAATTTGGCTTGATCTCATGTGTTCCTCTGATTGTCATTTAAAAAAAAAAAGAAAAAAGTATGTTTCAGAAAACTACTGTCCCTTTAGCCTGAGCCCCAGAAAGAGTTCAGTGAGGCAGATTTAAACCCGTCTAGAGCCTAGAGCCAAGCCCTGCTGCTGCTGCTGCTAAGTCACTTCAGTTGTCTCCAACTCTGTGCAACCCCATAGATGGCAGCCCACCAGTCTCCTCCATCCCTGGGCCCTGAAGAAGAGCACCTTAGTTGTTCTTCAGATCTGTGAGTCAGAAAAATAAATGCTTATTGTTATAATTCAATGGGTTTCAGAGAGTAGTTTGCTATGCAGCATTATCACAACACTAACAGGCTACTTGAGAAAAATAATAGGTTAAATCTTTCACTCACAATTTTGTCATTGCTGGATAAAATGAGTTGTTTATTTTTTTAATGAGGGGAATCTGGAGAAGCTGAGAGAATAGTAACATTTTGATATGGTAGAAGTGATTGGGAAAGATAGGGAAGCATTGCCAGAGCGGAATTCTGCTTACTGGGGATGGTAGAGGATTGAGACATTTGAGGACATTAGATTCTTAGAAAGAGGAGTTACATGAGAGCAAGATTCAGCAGAAGCAGACAAGGGGAGGTAGTGAATATTTCACTTCATTGTTCTGGATAGGAAAAATCAAAGAGTTAATTTGCCTCTCCAAAGTGAATACTTCCTAATGGCAGGGAGAAACTTGTACTTAGAAATAAAAATTATTTACAAATAATAATAATTAGTCAGAAAATATACACTTTTGAAAAAAAATCTCAAATAATTTCATGGGAGAAATTCAACCAACTGAATCATGCTGCCTGTTAGCATTGGATATTTATGAGTGCACAAAAGCATGGTCTTTAGAAATACTGTATGTATTTGAACTGCTTTTGCAGTTACAGCATCAGATTAAAATTTAATTCTATGCAACTCCTGATGATTTTGTTTAGAATGACGGCCTTTGCAGTGAATTAAGTCAGCATGGTGTAGCAAAGCCCTTCTTGTGATTTTGTGAGTCACATGTAGGTAAAGCTCCTGAGTGAAACACTGGAATATATGCAGGCAGAAACATTATTTTCCTGGCAATGCAGAACCACTGTCATATGCTCCAAACCAGGCGAGCTGTGTAGTATTATTCATAATTATCTTTATTCATCAGAAATCTCTGGTTTCAAGTGGTGATCACACTTACTCAAGTGGGTGGGCTTGGCTGTACTCCCACCAGTTGTAATGCAGTATGTTTCTCTTAACCATTATTTATATTTGGTGAAGCAATAAGCTCAGTGGATTCACTGTCAGCATATTGTAGGGCTTAAAATGAAATTGTAGGGCTTAAAATGAAATCTGCATTGTTCTAATTACTCTTCAGTTTACTTCAGGAACAAAGGGATGTTAATGAAACTGAGAAAACTGTCAAAGTAGATGAAATACTAATTAGTCACATTTACCAATATTCGAACACCAACAATGGGTTTATAAAATTCTTAAATTTTTGATGATTTTTAAAGGTAGAAAACTATCCCAATTTGTTCTGAATGTGTTTAATAACAATCATAGGTGAGCATTTTTAAGTTTATTGTCCTTTTAAATTTAAGTGAACTCATTGGTCATATTTGTTTTTATTTATTATTTTTTTTAATTTATTTTAATTTAATTTTATTTTTTAAACTTTACATAATTGTATTAGTTTTGCCAAATATCAAAATGAATCCACCACAGGTATCATTTTCACTTTCTTATTGATTTCTAGAAGTTATTTTCCTTTAGGGGAAAATTAATAAGGAAGGAAGGAGAAAGGGGAAAAAAAAATAACGAGTACACTTTCCACATACAGTATCTTACCATGAGCTGGTATGTAAAATCATTCCAGTTTGGAAACATGTTTGGATTGTTTGTCATGTGGAAATGCAGTTCTAGGTGCTGCAGGATAAGGGTAGGAAGAAAAAGCCAGAGAACTAAAGAATCCAGCAAGGAAGGTGAGAATTTGTTGTTTCTTGTGTTAAAAGGGCTGGGCCTCAGGATGCCTGAGAATTTTATATTTTCTTGAGTAACTGTTTTAGTAATTTGGCATATTCCTTTTAAACAGAAAGAACGCACTTCTCTTTGTGTTGGACTGTTTTATTGTTCAAATTATTCTCTGCCTCTCCCTGGGGTAGTGGATACTTTTTCCCACTGGGCTTGACCCTGTAACCTGCACATTCCATGTGACCTGCACTCTGAAATGTTTAGGAAGGTGCTAGAAGCCTGGGCCCCACAGTGACAGTATGGTGGAGTACAGCCATGCTGACCCATGAGGGACATAGGACCTGAATGAAAAACATAACTTTCTGGATTTGGGGGTGAGCATTTTTTTTATAACAACATACTTGAAGCTAGCTAGAATTTATTTCCCATTCAGATTATATGGAGTGATGAATACTGTTGCTTCTTTATGGGCAGGGGGTAGTTCTGAAAGATAACATTCAATAGGATGGTAGATAAGATTATGAGAGTCCTTAAAGCCAGTTAGAATTTTTAATTTATCTTGTAAGTAATGAAGAGCCTGCAAGTTTTATAAACAAAGACAGTGGATCTTCCATTTGGAATGAGTTGATTAGGAATGATAATGGGAGCAGTTGTGAGAGATTATTCATTGCAATAATACCCAGGAAATCTGAGAAGGCTAACTTAGGGTGGTGGCAACAGAAAGAAAAAAAGCAGCAAGAGCAGGTAGAAAAACAAAAATGGAATATTAGTCATTTTCATTTGGCTTTATGCATTCGATAGAAGTTTAAGCTTAATAAAAATTCTGAAAATTTCCCACATTGGATCTTTCAGACACAACGTCTACCATCTGGGGTGTTTCTTTAAAAACATCTGGATAGTGATTAAATATCATGACTTCCAAGTAAATGTCTAGCATAGTATATACACAACCCTGGTGTACAATTGCAATAAATTTCAAAACAGAATAAAGTGAACAATTCCCAAGAATGCTTAGAATTATTAAATTAAATAACTACAAATCTCGTATTTTTCCTTTAAGCCAGATGTGGTGTTATATATGTGTTCATTATATCTAATCATAATGTGCTTTGAGAAAAAATTGTTGTTTCTTTTCCCTTAACTTAAACAACAGTCATGCTTTTTGTTTGTTTGTTTGTTTGTTTTTTGATGTGTGTTTGATCTTGTTAGAAGTTTGTTGGGAACAGAGAGTCAAGCTTTAGAACTTGTATTCTGCTGTGATTTCTAATTTCTTTCCTTCCCTCCTTTGCTTCTCCTCCTTCTCTCTCCCTCTCTTCTACAACTGTTAGCTGACAACTCACCATGGGTCATACACAACACAGGTTTTAGGGATACATGAGTGAACAGAAAAAGTATCTATCAGCTCACGCAGTTTCCACTGTGGTGAGGAAGGAAAAAATACATACATAAATATATAACATAGTGGCAGACAGTCTAAGAACGAAAAAAAACAAAGCAAAAAAGTAGGGGTGAAGTAGTATTTTAGAGGTCTTTCCAGGTAGCTCAGTGGTAAAGAATCCATCTGACAATACAGGAGATGCAAGAGATTGGCACTGATCCCTGGGTTGGGAAGATCCCCTGGAGAAGGGAATGGCAACCCACTCCATTATTCTTGCTTGAAGAATCACATGGACAGAGGAGCCTGGCAGGCTACAGTCTATGGGGTCCCAAAGAGTCAGACACAACTGAGCAAGTCTGCACTACTTTAGAGGGGATACTGAATGAATTTCACTTTGTATATCGTTTGAACAGAGACTTGAATGACGTAAGGAAATGTCAAGCAAATGCACAAGGGCAAACTGGCTCAAGCAGAAATAACAGCAGTTCAAAGGCCCTGAGGTCAGAGTGTGCATCACAAATTTGAAGAATCAAGGAAGTCATTGCATCTGAAGAAAGATGCATAAGTGTGAGACTGGAGAAACACTGGTTGAGATCATAAAACCTCTTATAGCCAATGGGAATTTGCTGTATGACTCAGGGAACTCAAACCTGTGCTCTGTAATAACCTAGAGGGGTGGGATGGGGAGAAAGGTGGGAGAGATGTTCAAGCGGGAGGGGACATGAGTAAACCTACAGCCGATTCATGCTGTTTGGTAGAAACCAACATCATACTGTAAAGCAATTAGTCTTCAATTAAAAAGAAATTAAGAGGAAAAAAAAAAAAAGCCAGCTTGTAGGATGTGGCAAGGGTCTGGATTTTCTTCTAAGTGTGATGAGAAACTGATAAACGGTTCTGAGCAGGGAATAACATCTGACATGTTTTAAATGCTAGATGTGTGGCCCTGGAGCCAGGTGCCTGTGTATGAATTTCCAGTCCTAGGACATTCGTCAAGTTATTTAATTGCTCCAGGTCTGTTTCTTCATGTGTAGAAAGCTATTAATTATTGTAGTTATACAGGGACGTTGTGAAGATTTTACAAAAGGTGATTCAGGTAAAGCCTTCAGCATGATGCCTCATACATACTAAATGCTCAATAAATAGTCTTTACAGTTTTTTAAATTAATACTGTTGCATATCACCACTACTATTATGTAAACCTATTGAAAGCCTCACAAGAGAAGATGACAACCATGTCAAAGTATGCAGTGATAGGAAGTATGGAGAGGACAGAGAAACTGATGGATTATATAAAACATAATTTATATAAAACATAATTTAGTTGCTGAAGTAATAATTTCAAAAATGGGCAAAGGCAATGGACAAATTAAAAAACAGTTTTTTGCATCTGATTTTACATATATTACTCTTGCTTATCTTTTTCCTATAAGCTATAATAATGCAAAAACCAAGTTGAGTAATATGTGATCTTTGACATAACTTCTATAACACATTTAGTCGTCTTGTCTAATTTACTGCAGAAGTGTTAAAAACAGGAATATGTGTGAAGCAATTAACCAAAAATATGTAATTACTTGCCCTCCCATGACCCTGAAGTTACAGTACTGAATGCTATTTTAGTTAGATCTGTTTTTCTCACTTTATTTGTTAAAACTTTTTATCAAAATAAATTTGATGATATATAGTCACTGTCAGTGAATTATGAAAATGGAATTTTCTTTATAGCTACAGTTGATAAAGACAGTTCTATTTACTGCATTTTTAGTTCAGATTCTAACATTTATTTTATGTTTAAAAACATAGATCAGCCAAGAGTAATAAATCTAGAGAATGCATACTACCACTGAATAATTTAGTAGGCTAAAAGCCTTACTTCATTTTCCTATGAAGGCCAGTTAGAAAAATTGGAATTCTTTTTTAGCTGTGTTGTACATTATTATGATAGTGTCTGGAGCCAAACTTGGAGGGTAGGTTGTCCATATGAGTTTTATACCAAAGTAAAATGAAAGTAATTTCAAATCAGCTCATAATGCTTTTAAATATTAGAGTTTGAAGACTTGGATTCAGGGCCACAAGTGGGCAAAGAAGGGAAAGTGCAACTTAGAGAAGCAGTGATATGAAAGCCTATTAGCTAAAATTAGCTTATAATAGGTTGAAAGAAGTTTTCAAACCAGAAGTCATCAGGCTGGCCCATCATGTAGCCATTTTAGATGACCATTTGAAACGTAGGAGGAGCATGATCTCAGCCAGAGACTACTACTAAAGAGAAACCAGCTCTAAATGGAAACCACATGAACAGTGCCTAATTTAGCCAGAGTATGCCAGCATGTTGATTAAAGAAGGTGTCTTTCATTACAGTATTATTGCGATTATCTTTTAGCATTTATATTATAAGCATACCAAGGGAGGGCTATATTTCCTATTTTCTTTAAATTTTGAGATTTATACATCAGGAAAATAGAAATTTCAAGTCTAACAATATATGTGCATATCTAGACTCACTATCTTTGAATATACATTCTTTTACCAAGCCTTTTCTTTCAAGCCAAAAGTAGTTGAAATGTAGTAGGATTCAAATCTTACTAATTCCAGGATCTGAAAGATCTCTTCTATTGAAATCAGCCCAGTTCTGTTTAATTATAAGTACTAAAGACAAGGATGCTTACTCCTTGGAAGAGAAGTTATGACCAACCTAGATAGCATATTGAAAAGCAGAGACAATACTTTGCCAACAAAGGTCCGTCTAGTCAAGGCTATGGTTTTGCCAGTGGTCATGTATGGATGTGAGAGTTGGACTGGGAAGAAGGCTGAGTGACGAAGAATTGATGCTTTTGAACTGTGGTGTTGGAGAAGACTCTTGAGAGTCCCTTGGACTGCAAGGGGATCCAACCAGTCCATTCTGAAAGAGATCAGCCCTGGGTGTTCTTTGGAAGGAATGATGCTAAAGCTGAAACTCCAATACTTTGGCCACCTCATACAAAGAGTTGATTCATTGGAAAAGACTCTGATGCTGGGAGGGATTGGGGTCAAGAGGAGAAGGGGACGACAGAGGATGAGATGGCTGGATGGCATCACTGACTCGATGGACATGAGTCTGAGTGAACTCCGGGAGTTGGTGATGGACAGGGAGGCCTGGCGTGCTGTGATTCATGGGGTCACAAAGAGTCGGACATGACTGAGCAACTGAACTGAACTGAACTGAAAGACAAGGAATTGAAAGCCAACATTTGCTAGACTAATAGCATAACTGCCTATATATCTATTGAGAGAGAAATATGTATATTTGATACATATTTATCAATATATACAGTAAACAGAAACGTATTTTCATATTTTTAAAAACTCAAATATTTTTCTTACAGCTTTATTGAGATATAACTAATGAATAAAATTGTAAGATATTTTAAGTGTACCTTGTGATGATTTATGTATAAGTCGTGAAAAGATTTCTCCCATATTGCTATTTGGAAACATTAGTCAGAAATTTCTACTTATGTAACAAGATTATTTACAACAGAAATGACTTAGATTAGGAATTTTGTTTCAAAATCAGAATGATACCACTGAGAAGTAAGCAAAAAAAATCCCAAATTGGAGAGACAGGAAGGAGATCTTTCCATTTTCAGAAAAAGCTGCTTTCTTCCTTTTGAATTTTCAATAAATCGAAGAGTTGTGCTTATATCATTTCAATGGATCATGCTGCTGCTGCTGCTGCTAATTCTCAGTCGCTTCAGTCGTGTCTGACTCTGTGCAACCCCATAGAGGGCAGCCTACTAGGCTCCCTGGACCCTGGGATTCTCCAGGCAAGAACACTGGAGTGCATTGCCATTTCCTTCTCCAATGCATGAAAGTGAAAAGTGAAAGTGATGTGACTCAGTCGTGTCCGACTCTTAGCGACCCCATGGACTGCAGCCCACCAGGCTCCTCCATCCATGTGATTTTCCAGGCAAGAGTACTGGAGTGGGGTGCCATTGCCTTCTCCATCAGTGCATCATAGAGATCCTTAAACTCTTTATCCACCATTAAAATATTCATTACTGGAAAACTGTAAGACACTGATAAAAGAAACTGAAGACTACACAAACAGAATGAAATATCATATAATTGGATTGTTAGAATTAATGACCATACTAAGTAAAATGATCATATGACCCATGGCAAATGTCAAATTCAATGAAATTACTAGCAAAATACCAATGGAATTTTTCACATAACTAGAACAATAATTTTATAATTTGTATGTAAACACAAAAGATTCCAAATAGGAAAAAAAAAAAAAAAAATCTCACAAAGGAACAGAGCTGAAGCATCCATGCATCCTGATTTGAGATTATACTACAAAGCTATAGTCATCAAAACAGTTTAGAACTGGCACAAAAACAGACAAATAAATCAGTGGAACAGGATAGAAATCTCAGAAATAAACCCAAGCACTTATAGTCAATTAATCTATGATAAAGAAGGCAAGAATATACAATGGAGAAAAGACAGTTTTTTCAGTAAGTGATGCTGGAAAAATGGGACAGCTACATGTAAAACAATAAAAGTAGAACATTCTCTATCACCATATACAGGTAAAAGCTCAAAATGGATTAAAGATCTAAATGTAAGACTGAATACTATAAAACTTCTAGAGGAAAACATAGAACACTCTTCAACATAAATCAAAGGAATATTTTTTGGATCCATTTCCTAAAATAAAGGAAATAAAACAAAAATAAACAAGTGGAACCTTATCAAACTTAAAAGCTTTTGCACAGCAAAGGAAACTACTGACAAAAAGGCAAACCAATGAATGGGAGAAAATATTTGCAAATGATATGACCCTTAAGGGGTTAATATCCAACATATATAAACAATTCATATGACTCAACATCAAAAAAACAAGCAACTCAATTTTAACCGAGTGGAAGACCCAAACAGATATTTTTCCAACAGGAAAATGCAGATGGCCAACAGGCATATGAAAAGATGCTCAACATCATTAATTATCAAGGAAATGCAAACCAAAACCATGATGATGTATTACCTCCCACCAGTAAGATAAGCTATTATCAGAAAGTCTACAAATAACAAATGTTAGTGACAACACGAAGAAATGGGAACCCTTGTCCCTGTTGCTGAGAATATAAGATAGTGCAGCCACTATGGAAAATAGTGTGGAGATTCCTCAAAAAAACTAAAAATTGAACTACCATATGACCCAGAAATTCCACTTCTGGATATATAACCAGAGGGGAAAAAAGCGAAAACACAAATTTGAAAAGATATACACACACCAATGTTCACAGCAGCATTATTTACAACTGCCAAGACACAGAAATAAGTGTCCATCAGCACATGAATGGATGAAGAAGCTGTGGAATACATACACAATGGGATACTACTCAGCCATGAAAAGATAGATTTTTGCAATTTGTAGCAACATGGATGAACCTGGAGGATATCATGCTAAGTGAAATAAGTCAGACCTTTGTCTGTATGATATTGTATGAATACTGTATGAATACTGTATGATATTGCTTATACGTGGAATCTAAAAAATTCAACAATCTATTAAATACAACATAGAAGAAACAGACTCACAGAAAGAACAAACTAGTGGTTACTAGTGGGGAGGGTGAAGAGGGATTGGCAATACAAGGTTGAGGAAGGGGGAGTACAAACTATTGGCTATAGGAGAGGCTCAAGGACATATAATACAACATGGGGAATAGAGCCAATATTGTGCAATAACTGTAAATGGAAAGTAAGATTTAAAAATCATGTAAAAATAAAAAAGATACAAGATTCATTAGAATGGAAGTCTACTGAAATACAATGCACTTTGTATTTTCAGAGGGGTATAAAAATTACTCTGTCTATCAGGATGCATATAGGTTTCTCAAGAGGCAGGTCAGGTGGTCTGGTATTCCCACCTCTTTCAGAATTTTCCACAGTTTATTGTAATCCACACAGTCAAAGGCTTTGGCATAGTCAATGAAGCAGAAATAGATGTTTTTCTGGAACTCTCTTGCTTTTTCCATGATCCAGTGGATGTTGGCAATTTGATCTCTGGTTCCTCTGCCTTTTCTAAAACCAGCTTGAACATCAGGAAGTTCACGGTTCACATATTGCTGAAGCCTGGCTTGGAGAATTTTGAGCATTACTTTACTAGCATGTGAGATGAGTACAATTGTGCAGTAGTTTGAGCATTCTTTGGCATTGCCTTTCTTTGGGATTGGAATGAAAACTGATCTTTTCCAGTCCTGTGGCCACTGCTGAGTTTTCCAAATTTGCTGGCATATTGCGTGTAGCACTTTCACAGCATCATCTTTCAGGATTTGAAATAGCTCAACTGGAATTCCATCACCTCCACTAGCTTTGTTCATAGTAATGCTTTCTAAGGCCCACTTGACTTCACATTCCAGGATGTCTGGCTCCAGGTCAGTGATCACACCATCATGATTATCTGGGTCGTGAAGATCTTTTTTGTACAGTTCTTCTGTGTATTCTTGCCTTCTCTTCTTAATATCTTCTGCTTCTGTTAGGTCCATACCATTTCTGTCCTTTATCAAGCCCATCTTTGCATGAAATGCTCCCTTGGTATCTCTAATTTTCTTGAAGAGATCTCTAGTCTTTCCCATTCTGTTGTTTTCCTCTATTTCTTTGCATTGATTGCTGAAGAAGGCTTTCTTATCTCTTCTTGCTATTCTTTGGAACTCTGCATTCAGATGTTTTTATCTTTCCTTTTCTCCTTTGCTTGTGGTTTCTCTTCTTTTCACAGGTATTTGTAAGGCCTCCTCAGACAGCCATTTTGCTTTTTTGCATTTCTTTTCAATGGGAATGGTCTTGATCCCTGTCTCCTGTACAATGAATGTCACAAACCTCAGTCCATAGCTCATCAGGCACTCTATCTATCAGATCTAGTCCCATAAATCTATTTCTTACTTCCACTGTATAATCATAAGGGATTTGATTTAGGTCATACCTGAATGGTCTAGTGGTTTTCCCTACTTCCTTCAATTTAAGTCTGAATTTGGCAATAAGCAGTTCATGATCTGAGCCACAGTCAGCTCCCAGTCTTGTTTTTGCTGACTGCATAGAGCTTCTCTATCTTTGGCTGCAAAGAATATAATCAATCTGATTTTGGTGTTGACCATCTGGTGATGTCCATGTGTAGAGTCTTGTTTTGTGTTGTTGGAAGAGGATGTTTGCTATGACCAGTGCGTTCTTTTGGCAAAACTCTATTAGCTTTTGCCCTGCTTCATTCCGTATTCCAAGGCCAAATTTGCCTGTTATTCCAGGTGTTTCCTGACTTCCTACTTTTGCATTCCATTCCCCGATAATGAAAAGGACATCTTTTTTGGGTGTTAGTTCTAAAAGGTCTTGCTTGGACTGCAAGGAGATCCAACCAGTCCATTCTAAAGGAGATCAGCCCTGGGATTTCTTTGGAAGGAATGATGCTAAAGCTGAAACTCCAGTACTTTGGCCACCTCATGCGAAGAGTTGACTCATTGGAAAAAACTGATGCTGTGAGGGATTGGGGGCAGGAGGAAAAGGGGACGACAGAGGATGAGATGGCTGGATGGCATCACTGACTCGATGGACATGAGTTTGAGTGAACTCTGGGAGCTGGTGATGGACAGGGAGGCCTGGCGTGCTGCAATTCATGGGGTTGCAAAGAGTTGGACGTGCCTGAGCAACTGAACTGAACTGAACTGATCAGGATGCAATGATATTGCAAAAACTTACATTGAATGAATGCTGAAATGAAGATACCATAATACAATAAGTGGGGCCAAGACCAACGGGTTTTTCAAAAATTGTATACTAGCAAATCTACCGGAGAAGGCAATGGCAACCCACTCCAGTGTTCTTGCCTGGAGAATCCCAGGGACGGGGGAGCCTGGTGGGCTGCCGTCTATGGGGTTGCACAAAGTCGGACATGACTGAAGTGACTTAGCAGCAGCAGCAAATCTACTGAGTCTATTATGTCCTGTGAGAGGCAGAGGAGGCTTACTGCAATAAGTATTTATCATTATATCTGCACTTTGAAAATTCTTTGAGAATCCTTCTCAAGCAACAACAAAATAAATCTGTGTGTCACTTTTGTTGGGTGAACTTTGCTAGTTTGCCACTTGAGACTGTGCCATTGAGTTGCAAGTATGTTTGTGAGATAATTTACAATGATTGATTTAGGAAGATTGGTGCCCAACACCAAATCTATTAAACCTGTAATTGCCTCTGCATGCAGCAAAAGATATTATCTAACACTCAAGATGAGGTTCATTTGAAATTAACCCACTATTTTATCATTAGTAGATGTCTCATCTTAGGCCACAGGCTTTCCATATTAAAGCACTAAAACCATTCCTGAAAGCACTGTATAAAATTTTAAAAGCACATCTATATACCAAACCAAAGATAAAATTAAAAAACCACAAAAGTTATTTGAGCCTCAGTGTACTAACTTCATTATGTTTCCTTCTCCATCTCCTTCCCCAACTGAATTCCTATAAGCTAATTTTTTTTTTTTTTTTTACTTTTTGTTGATGTTTTCAAGAGTTGATGTCAATCCAATGAGATTTTAAAAAAAACATTTATATTAATAGTTATGCTTTTTTTCTATAGCAATGATGTTAAATGAACCTGCTAAATTCTTTAATTCAAAGGAATGCATATTCAACTATTATACTTCCATCATGAATTGAATGCTGAGAATAATGGAGTAAGTAAAAACTATCAGTCATCAACCTCATTTTATGGTCAATTTCTTGGGGCAGAGGCCAGAAAATCCATTGCTTGAATGCCTTCTTTGAATTGGCCTACAATTTAAGAAATATACAGTGTATTTCAAGTGTTACAATCAACAATAAAAAATAGATACAGGGACTTCACTGGTGGTCCAGTGGCTAAAGAGTCAGCACTTCCATGCGGGGAATCTGGGTTCGATCCCTGGTCAGGGAACTAGATCCTATATACCACCTACATTTCACATGTAGGTGGTATATTCCACACAACTGAAGATCCTGCAGGCTGCAACTAAGACCTGGTGTAGCCAAATAAATGAATAAATGGATAAAGAATTAAAATAAAATAGAAAATAAATATATTAGAATAAAATAGAAAATAAACATTTGCTTACATATGTTTCTCCATAATGTAAAAAACAATCTCTGACTTCATGACTTTTTACCTCATAACTAAATGTCTCCTTGTTAAAATCTCACACTGATATCTTAAAGAAATTGAAAATCAATCATATCAGTTAGTATCTTTGGATATGAGTTTTACTTGCTTAGAAAACTAACCTCTGGAACACTGCCTTCTGATATTTAACAATTATTTTCAGTACTGGGACAACTCTTCTTCGATGTCCTACACCTTTATGTGAGTATAGAAGCATAGTCTTATCTTGAATTGTTCACAGTTATAAAATTGAGCAAAAAACCTATTAAACTATTAGTAGACGTGGAACCAACTTAAGAAAACCTACTTTATGCAAAGATAAACTTACATTTTTCAAATGAGCTATTTAAAATCCTAAAAGATGATGCTTTAAAAGTGCTATACTTAAAATGCCAGCAAATTTGGAAAACTCAGCAACAGCCACAGAACTGGAAAAGGTCAGTTTTCATTCCAATTTTAAAAAAGGGCAGTGCTAAAGAACCTTCAAACTACTGTGCCATTGCACTCTTTTCACATGCTAATAAGGTTTTCCTCAAAATCCTTCAAGCTAGGCTTCAGCAGTACATGAACAGAGAACTTTCAGATGTACAAGCTGAGTTTAGAAAAGGCAGAGGAACCAGGAATCAAATTGTCAACATTTGTTGGATAATAGAGAAAACAAGAAAATTCCAGAAAAACATCTACTTTTGCTTCATTTACTATGCAAAACCTTTGACTCTGTGAATCAACAAACTGTGGAAAATTCTTAAACACTTGGGAATACCAGACCATCTTAACTTTCTCCTGAGAAACCTGTATGCGGGTCAAGATGCAACAGTTAGAATCTTATGTGGAAAAACTGATGGTTCAAAACTGGGAAAGGAATAGGACAAGGCTGTATATTGTCACCCTGCTTATTTAACTTGTATGCAGAGTACATCATGGAAAATGCTGGGCTGGATGACTCATATGCTGGAATCAAGATTGCTGTGAGAAATACAAACAACCTGAGACATCCAGATGATAACCACTCTAATGGCAGAAGCAAAGGGGAACTAAAAAGCCTCTTGATGAGGGTGAAAGAAGAGATTGAAAAAGTTGGCTTTAAAACTCAACACTCAAAAAATGAAGATCATGGCATCTGGTCCCACCACTTTATGGCAAATAGAAGGGGGAAAGTGGAAACAGTAACAGATTTTCTCTTCTTGGGCTCCAAAATCACTGTGGATGTTGACTGCAGCCATGAAATTAAAAGACCGTTGCTCCTTGCAAGAAAAGCTATGACAAACCTAGAAAGCATATTAAAAAGCAAAGCCATCACTTTGCCAACAAAAGTCCTTATAGTCAAAACTATGATTTTTTCATTAGTCTTGTATGGATGTGAAGAATTGGATGATAGAGAAGGCTGAGCGCTGAAGAATTGATGCTTTCGAACTGTGGTGCTGGAGAAGACCCTTGACAGCAAGGAGATCAAACCAGTCATATCCAAAAGAAATCAACCCTGAATAAACATTGGAAAGACTGATGCTAAAGCTGAAGCTCTGATACTTTGGCCACCTGATACAAAAAGCCGACTCACTGGAAAAGACACTGATGGTGGGAAAGATTGTAAGCAAATGGAGAAAACGTTGGCAGAGGGGATGAAATAACTAGATAGCATCATTGAATCAATGGACATGAATTTGAGCAAACTCAAGAAGATAATGAAAGACAGGGAAGCCTGGAGTGCTGTAGTCCATGGGGTCGCAAAGAGTTGGACATGACTTAGTGACTGAACAATAACAAAACTTCGTTAAATGTGTGTGAGAAAGGTTAGGTATTTATCATGTGATACACTTTCATTAAGGGCTTCCCTGGTGGCTCAGAGGTTAAAGTGTCTGCCTGGAATGTGGGAGACCCAGGTGCGATCCCTGGGTCAGGAAGATGCCCTAGAGAAGGAAATGGCACCCCACTCCAGTACTCTTGCCTGGAAAATCCCGTGGAGGGAGGAGCCTGGTAGGCTACAGTCCATGGGGTCGCAAAGAGTCGGACACGACTGAGCGAGTTCACTTATACTTTCATTAAAAGGTGATTTAAAAAAAAAAATGTGTTTAAAGGATGTCTCAATATGCAAAAATTTCAAAACTAATGAAAAAAGATGACATGCAATATCTACCCATTTTAGTTCAGTTCAGTCGCTCAGTCATGTCCGACTCTTTGCGACCCTATGGACTGCAGCATGCCAGGCTTCCCTTTCCTTCACCAACTCCCAGACCTTGCTCAAACTCATGTCCATCAAGTCAGTAATCCCATCCAACCATCTCATCCTCTGTTGTTCCCTTCTCCTCTTGCCTTCAATCTTTCCCAGCATTAAAGTCTTTTCCAATGAGCCAGTTCTTTGCATCAAGTGATAAACATATCTATAAACACATTTGCTTTTCAAATCCAGGACTTGAATTACTAATTAAATGCATGGTCAGGAAGTACTAAAGTTATGCAACTTAAATTACAATGAAAGTTTTTAAACATATATAACAATAGTGCAATTAACCCCTACATAACTATAACTCAGATTCAACAGTTAAGAAGATTTTGCCGTATGTGCTTCATTTGTCTTTTTCTTTTGTTCTATGCTAAAGTACTTTAAAGAAAATTCCAAGCTTCATACATTTTACCCATACATTCTTCAACAGGCATCTATGAGGCAACTTTCTTTATAAAAATAATGCTATTGTCAACATAAAAATGGTAATTTCTTGACATCAATGTGCAATTCATGCTAGCATTTTTAAGAAAACAGTATCTTTTTTATAGCTGTTGTTTAGTCTCTAAGTTGTTGTCGGAGTTGGATTGTTTCAGTTGGGATGAAAACAATCTTTGCACTTCACTTTTGAGTGTCATGTCTCTCAAGACTTTTTAACCAAAATCTGATGCCACCCTCCTTTTTTTCTTTCATGTTATTAACTTTTCACCGAAGCAGAATCAGTTCTCTTATTGAGTGTCAATGATTTAGATTTTTCTGTTAACTTTCTTTCGGTGTGGTTTAACTGCTTCCCTATTCCTTATATTTCCTGTAAGTAGAAATGAGTGAGTGAGTCTTAATTAGATTCAAGTTTACTTTTGAGGGGGGGTGGTGTGGGCAGTGGCAAGAAATCTTCAAAAATGGTGCTATGTACTTCATGTTGTCTCATAAAAAGAGAGGAGCAGTATCTGTTTGTCCCACGTTCAGTAATGTTAAGATTGATTAGAAGATTCAGGCAGTGCTAGACTGATCTCACCATTATAAAGTTCACCATCAATTTTTCTTCATATTTTTCTTCCATTAATAATGACTAAAGATTTCATGAGAGGTTGAAATGGTGTTTTCTAGTTCTACTATTCTTTCCACACATAGCCTTATTATTCTTTGTATAAACACATATTTGGAGTCCCTCTTTAGCTCAGGATAGTTGGTTACTAAGAAATATTAATACAATTTATAAAGGAAAGACAGCATAAATAAATATACAAGATATTTAGATCTTTCCTTGTTAATTTTCTGATTAAGGGGTTGATCTCCTAGGTGCTTCCAATTGTATCCTTGGTTGTTGTGTTTTCTATTTTGTCTTCTCCATCCCCTTTTGCAACATTACGAACACATGGATTTTTATATATTCAATCTTTTACAATCAACTGCATTCATTATTCTTTTTCTTGTGCAAATTGTCTCAAATTTGGCCAAGAGATTTCCTCTGTTTGTTCCTGTGTCCCTCTGACAGAATCCATTTATCTTTGTTTTCTTGCTTTTTGTTACAACTAGATACTCGAAAGTCATCTTGTATATTTTTTACATTAGATATGGAATCATTCATTACTCCAAGCAGCTTTGGTTTCTCACAGTATTTAAAGACCATAATCTGGGCACAAGATGTGCTCACTGCTATTGGAAGTAGTCATTACTTTAACGAATTACTAAGAAATAGGCATTGATGAGGAAAAAAATCAAGAGTTCATACTTAATTTCTATTTCAAATGTAATACTATAGTACTTTCATTCAACACTTGGATTTTACAATTGTAGCTTTTTTCTCTTGAGCTGAATTTGTTTAATAGAAAAATTACTTATTTTCATGAATCTATAACACAGCTTCAAAATAATAATAATATGATCACTTAGACCTCACTTAGACCAATTAAAATCCAAGTTTTTTTGTAGTGCTATTTGTCCATAGGGTATTTTCCAATAACCCCATATAGTGAAAATAATGTATCCTAAATTTGCTTTTAAATAGTTGTATCTCTGTGTGCTTTATTACAATTAATCTTTTTTCCTTTAGTTTTTAATTTTTAGATTTGTTTCCTAGTTTTTAGTTTAGGTGTTTAAAACACTTATGAAGCCAACACCATATACCAGGTTTTATTTTTTTTTTAAGTCTTTATGTGTCCCCTCCACCCCACTTCTTGCTATTCTCTATAAGTGACCATTTTTATCAATTTTTGGTGTATGCTTTTTAGTTTCTTTTTTATAAAATGATGCTTATCTGTATTTATATATAACTTTCTTCTTTCACCAAAGGGAGCATATTTCACATATACTATTCTATGTCTTGATTTTTTTTTTTTTTAAGAAAATCTTGAGTCTTTTATTTACCATTTATTTATTTGGCAGCGCTGTATCTCAGTGGCAGCCTGCAGGATCTAGGTGGCATGTAGGATCTAGCTTCCTGACCAGGGATCAAACTTAGGTCCCCTGCATTGGAAGCATGAAGTCTAAGCCACTGGACCACAGGAAGTCTCTGCCTTGCTTCTATTTAATTAACACTATTTATTCCACATCTATACTGAGAAATCTTCATTCTTATATAGCGTGGCATAGTATTTCAGTGTGTTGAGATGCAATAATTTGCTCTGTTGTCTATTTCTTGCACATTTGAGTTGTTTCCAATCTTCCACCATGTGTATAATGCCAGAATAACACACTTAAACACAAGTCCCTTTATACATTTCCCATTGTAACTTGGTGTAGATTCTTAGACAAGGGATAGCTATGTCAAAAAGCAAAGGCATAAATTATCTAAATATTGCCAAACTGCCTTCAATAAAAGTTGAGGTTTTATATTCAAAGAATATTTTGACAGTGTAATGCACTTTTCATGATAAGCAATGAATTGAAAGACATGTAGGGACTTAATGAAGTTTCCTTCTGTGGAACTTATTTTTACTTGTGTTGCAGTGGTATTAAAATTGTACCATTTTCATAGTCTTGGTTTTCTGCTAACTGGTTTTTTGTTTGGTCTAGTCAGTTCAGTGGCTCAGTCATGTCCGACTCTTTGCAACCCCATGGACTGCAGCACGCCAGGCCTCCCTGTCCATCACCAACTGCCAGAGTCTACCCAAACCCATGTCCATTGAGTTGGTGATGCCATCCAACCATCTCATCCTCTGTCGTCCCCTTCTCCTCCTGCCCTCAATCTTTCCCAGCATCACGGTCTTTTCAAATGAGTCAGCTCTTTGCATCAGGTGGCCAAAGTATTGGAGTTTCAGCTTCAACATCAGTCCTTTCAATGAATATTCAGGTTTAATCTCCTTGTAGTCCAAGAGACTCTCAAGAGTCTTCTCCAACACCACAGTTCAAAAGCATCAGTTCTTCAGCACTCAGATTTCTTTATAGTCACACTCTCACATCTGTACATGACCACTGGAAAAACCACAGCCTTGACTAGATGGACCTTTGTTGGCAAAGTAACGTCTCTGCTTTTGAATATGCTGTCTAGGTTGATCATAGCTTTTCTTCCAAGGAGCGAGCATCTTTTAATTTCATGGCTTCAGTCATCATCTGCAGTGATTCTGGAACTCAAAAAAAATAAATAAATAAAGTCTCTCACTGTGTTCATTGTTTCCCCATCTATTTGCCATGAAGTGATGGGACTGGATGCCATGATCTTAGTTTTCTGAATGTTGAGTTTTAAGCCAACTTTTTTCACTCTCCTCTTTCACTTTCATCAAGAGGCTCTTTAGTTCTTCTTCACTTTCTGACATAAGGGTGGTGTCATCTGTGTATCTGAGGTTATTGATATTTCTCCCAGCAATCTTAATTCCAGCTTGTGCTTCATCCAGCCCAGCATTTCACATGATGTACTCTGCATATAAGTTAACAGTCAGATCTTAATTCTGAAGTAATTTTCCAGAGACTTGGTTTGTTTGAATGGTATTTGGCTGTTTAAAACGTTGGTGTCCAACAATTAGTCTTATTTATTTGGTGATCAATTCAAGTCTCTATTTTCCAGCTTCCACTCAGATGACTGGTTGAGCAAAAGCTCTTACTACTACTTCAAAAGGTTTTACTGTGGGTCATATATGATGGATGGTTTTGCCCTCTCTATTGTTTCTAAGGGGGCTTCCCCAGTGGCTTAGCAGTAAAGAATCCGCCTGCAATGCAGAAGCCACATGAGACACAGGTTCAATTTGTGGATCAGGAAGATCCCCTGGAGGAGGGCATGGCAATCCCCTCTAGTATTCTTGCCAGGAGAAGGTCCATGGACGGAGGAACTTCAAAGGTTTTATCAGATTCCTATTCATTGAAATAAAACTATTTCATCACTCTGGTAAGAAACAAAGATTTTATGAATGTCCCTAAGCAAAAATATTAATTTCTCTCCTAGCTTCCTATTAATTCTAACTTTCAATCTCCCCAGCATATCTCACTGCAAAAAACACATTCTGAGTCTGACATATCAGAAGCAGGGATAGATTATTTGAGGGATACATTTCTTGAAAAATTTTGGAAGGGAGAACACTTTTATAGAAACAAGGGGAAGACCCCTAGTCAGTTAATCTGATCTCATTCTGCATCAAAGGGCTTTATTTTTGCTTTGTTTTCTAATATCTCTTTCTGTTGTAACTATTACAAAGAAGGAGAAATGGGAAGCAATTAATGATTGCATTCTCTCTACAAAACCTTATCTTGTGGCAAGAATGTTTCTTGAGCAGAAAGGCAAAAGTCGCCACTTATTTTCAGATAAGACAAAAACCTTAAGTCTGTTTTAAGCTCAAAACTTCATTAATGACAGGCAGTAAACCTGAACAGAGACGAATACACATGAAGATGTTGATAAAACTGCAAGGAATACAGGATGAGTTTTGACCACATCTTTAATCAAAGATGGGCTTCCCTGATGGCTCAGTTGGTAAAGAATCTGCCTGCAATGCAAGAGATGCAGGTTTGATTGCTGGGTTGGGAAGATCCCCTGGAGAAGGGAACGGCTACCCATACCAGTATTCTGGCCTGGAGAATTCCATGGACTGTATTAGCCATGGGGTCACAAAGAGTCGGACACAACTGAGTGACTTTCACTTTCACTTTCCTCAAAGACAAAAATCAATGAGTTTATTATGTCTTTCAAAATTATCTTTGTCACAAGTTTGATATTAAAGGATTAGTCCTAGGAAGAAGAATTAAAGCATGAAGAATAATAATGTGTATCTTCACTAAATATGTTATTCAAGAAGGCTAGAGCATATTTATTTCTTATCCACATGTAATTGTGTTTTATATAATATTTCCTTTTAAAAAATTTGATCTTGTGCCCTTTTGAAGAGTGACTGAAAGATTCACTGATATAAGCCTCTGTTAAGCAACAGGGCAGAGTTTACATTGCTTTAAATAAAGTAAAACTACTAAGACTATCAAGGGAAAAAACTAACCACCAGTGATTAATATCAAACATAACATTATTTAACAACACACGATATTATGTAAAAAAGGCAATTTGATAGCATGAAAACTACTTAAATACTAGGAAGGAGTTAACTTTTGAAAAGATTCACCAGTAATTTATAGGAGTGCGACCTTCTGTAGCCCAGCCTGGTTTATTTTACACTTTGTGTGTAGAATCTATTTAGGTATTCCTTGCACATATTAATGCTTCGGTAAATTTTTTCTATTAATAATGAATGTATATTATTTCACCGCTTAAATGAATGAGACCATTAAATGTGCCTTAAATAAACACTAAAAGCTCCAGTTATGCCACGTCTGCCATTTTACTTTTTGATCATTGAACAACTGCACACGTATCAAAACTATCTTCCCCAAAAGCAACTTCCTAAGGTTTTGGATGTTCTCTCCTTCCGCTGGAGAATCCCATGGGCAGAGGAGCTTGACGGGTTACATCCATAGGGTTGCAAAGAGTGAGACAGGACTGAGTGACTAACACTTTCACCTTCCACTTCCCCTACTCCTAACTACATTAGTCAGTTGACCTTGGCACTAGCACATTTGGCAGACAACAAAACAATCGATCAGCTATTCGTATGTTAGTTTAAAGCATCCTGCAACAAAAGAGATCTGTCACCAAATTAAACTACCAAAAGTGTTCACTACTTTCTTGAATAATTAGTGCCCCTATTCGTGCAAACTTAATCTCTGGGATGAGTTTTGAGACAAGTGTAAGTCATAAATACATCCTGAGCTTTATTCGGTCACAAGTTTAGTTCAGTTCAGTTGCTCAGCCACGTCTGATTCTTTGAGACCCCATGGACAGCAGCACGCCAGGCTTCGCTGTCCATCACCAACTCCCAGAGCTTACTCAAACTCTTGTCCATTGAGTCAGTGATGCCATCCAACCATCTCAGCCTCTGTTGCCCCTTTCTCCTCCTGCCTTCAATCTTTCCCAGCATGAGGGTCTTTCCCAATGAGTCAGTTCTTCGCATCAGGTAGCCAAAGTATTGGAGCTTCAGCTTCAACATTAGTCTTTCCAAGGAATATTTAAGACTGATTTCCTTTAGGATTGACTGGTTTGATCTCCTTGAAGTCCACAGGACTCTCAAGAGTCTTCTCCAACAAAAGTCTTCTTCTTTTTTTCAGTCACAAAAGTTTATGTAAATATTAGTCAATCCACTTCCAAGAGACCTGTCTCCAAACTGTTTTACAAGCAAGACTACCAGGATTCAGCTCC
The DNA here is from genome assembly GCF_029407905.1 of Bubalus kerabau. Classification (NCBI taxonomy): domain Eukaryota; kingdom Metazoa; phylum Chordata; class Mammalia; order Artiodactyla; family Bovidae; genus Bubalus; species Bubalus kerabau. The sequence goes on along the minus strand of NC_073634.1, from coordinate 34,511,174 downwards.
TGTGTGTGAGGACTGTCAGCTGTTAGGGTCACCTTTATCCTATTTCACTTATATATTTGCATTTGTCATACAAGGAAGCCAGAACCAAAGTGAGAGAATGTGGAAATTATTTTGTGAACTGTAAAGCAGTATGTAAAAGTTAGTTAATATGTTACTAAGAATATTTTCTAATTATTTAACTTAAAAAATAATTTCTAAATATTAAGCTTTATTCTGGTACACAGTGATGTAACTTGGAAAAGTGGAATCTTTTATAGGTTAGCTTCTAATCTCTGATAGGCAGAACAGAGTGGCCTTGAGTCTACAGCTCATTTGTCTCCACTGCAGAGAGTCTACTGTGATACTCTGAATATTAGTAGATCTTTTTCATTGTGGGTGTTAATGAATTATGTCTAGCCCTATGAAAACTTTAGGAATTGTGTGAGCACAATTCCTCTGGAGCAGTTGTTGCCCAGCTTTGGGTAATTCCTCACAAACATGTTCTATCAGGGCACCAGGGCACACTCAAGAGGATCTCTGCTCTCTCGAGGGTCCTTCCCCAGTTCTCTGCCCTGTGAATTCTAGCTGCTTTGTTCTCCCTGAATATGCAACCATTTTCTAAACCCTAGAAGACCACAAAGCTCTGTTGAGATTTCCTCTTCCTGCTTGTGCAACCTGGCAACTCTCTGCAAGCAATAAAACCTAAGCGATTTCCCTTTCAGAAATCACTCTCCTGTGCAGAAGCTTCCTAGGCTTCCATAAGTCCATTCTAAAAATATAGCTTTTAAACCATTAGGAGTTTTGTGGTCAAGTATGGGTATAATGAGTTTTTTTATATCTGTTTTTGTGATTATCTAGTTACTTTTAAATAATTTTTTAATCATTCACTTTTGTTCAAAATATCACTTTTATCATTTATTTACTACAATACTTTTATATCTTTCCAGATTGACAATATTGATTTATTAATGAGTTTGTGTATTCTATTCTGACAGTTATAGGTAGTACTTATAAGAGTTTTTTCCTGAACCTTGTTATTTCGGTAAAATTTCCCAAATAAGTTTTATATTTATTCTGTTCATGAATTCTAGGTATCCATTTTCTTTTATTGATTAACCAATATTATGTATTTGGCATCAGATAAATATAAGCTTTCAAAAGTAAGTTTTGGAGTTTTCATTCTTTTTTTTTTCCAAGTATTTATTCTTTTTCATTTTTTCCCCCATTTAGGTGGGGGAAAAAAAGAATATTTTTATTTATTTATCTATTTTTGGCAGTTCTGGGTTGCTATGCATGGGCTTTTCTCTAGTTGTGGTGAGCAGGGACTACCCTCTAGTTAAGTGAGCAGGCTTCTCAGTGCAGTGGCTTCTCTTGTTGTAGAACATGGGTTCTAGGATGCTCAGGAATCAGTAGATGCGGTGTGTTGGTTCAGTAGAGGTGACACATGGCCTTAGGTGCCCCGTGACATGTGGGATCTTCCTGGACCAGGGATTGAATTGGTGTCCCCTGCATTGCAAGGCAGATTCCTAACCACTGGACCACCAGGGAAACCCTGGAGTTTTCATTCATTTTCTCTTCACTTGATTGAGTTAATTAAGATTTCTACTTGTTTTGTAGGTTTAATGAACTACTCTGCAAAGTTATCTGGGATCATCATGTTGAGGAAATGGAAAAGATAAGAACATAGGTTATTCTGTTATTTTATTTCTTAGAATATCTGCAGTATCTTGCAAGGTTATGATTACTGTTTCTTTTACCTCTTCTTGAGATAATTTTTGGCAATTTGTATTTTTACAGAAATTAACTTATTCACATTTTAAATGTATAATTATAGAATTGTTAAAATATTTCTCATATATTTAAAAGGTAAGATGTAATATCTCCCCTTTAATTTAGTCTCTTTCTAAATTAAATCTTTTTCTGTGTTTTGTGTGTGTGTGTTTGTGTGTGTGGAACTAGGTAGTAGGCTATCTATTTTTATTAGTTTTCACACTGCATTTTGAGTAGAATTTTTAAAACAACCTTTTTTTTCCGTTTTTGACATTTATTACTCCTTTAATTGCATTGGAATATGAGTAGTAATCACTTTACTCATCACTGGATTTGAGCATCTTTTTCTTTTTCCCTTTCTGCAAACTATCTTTTTTTTCCTGCTCTCTTCCTTTCTATGTTATTCTTGCTTTTAAATATACTTTTCTATGCCATGAATAAGTAAATGGTACCAAATCTGTCCTTCTATCATAAACTGGGTAAAGCAAACAAAACATCTGTTTTCAGACACTGGACAGGAGGACTACGTTCTGGGAGGAAAAGTAAGTAAGTGGGGTGAGTTCTGTGACGGCCCCAGTTTACTGCATTGGAGGGAATTTCCAGATCACACCAGACATGGTTGAGGAGAAAAAAGTCACAACCTGGGCAAGCTGAGGCAGCCGAGATCTGAGGGGCAGAAAGAAGAGAGCCACACAGAAAAAGAGCTCCATAGTAATCCTCTGGGTTCAAATAGACTAGTTGGTCCTTCATTAATTTGAGTATTTTCCTCCAAGAATAACTCTTGGTTTTCTCAGTAGAACTAATTTGTTTTCTTAGTAATTTTAAAATTTTGTCTTTATCAGTTAGTTTCTCTATCTTCCTTAAATTTATTATTTTATTCTGTTTTCAATATCTTGGAGACAATATTACTTCATTTATTTTCTGAGCTAATACAAATATGTGGATTGATGCCCAGAAACCAAAGTTCTTGCTCAGCATCACACCGTACTAATAATTTCAATGCTATGAGTGAAACCTAGCAGGAACCTGCAGGGCCCTCTCAGGTACAAAAGCCCCTCCTCCATGTCCTTTTCCTGGTTTGAGAAAAACTGAAGTTCTCCCATGCCTCCCTGAGTCACAAAAGAGCAGATTCAAGCAGTTAAAGATTAGGATATTAGAGTCACAGAATTGTTAGTCCTTCCCTAAAGGACATAGATAACTATGTTACTGAGTTTTTTATAGATAAGATACTGTAACTGCCGCAAGAGGGAAAGAGAGAACTGTGTGATGACCAGTCTGCAGTCATGCCATAAGCTGCTCCATCTTGAGCAGTACTGAACCTATGGCTTACACAGTCCTAAGAAGTGGCCTCAAGAGAATGGGATTAACACTATAGGTCATAATAATCTGTATGTTTGTGGACATCAAATAAGTGTGCCTTGTTCTTCCTGTACATATAAACAGGCCATTCATGTTCTTAACAAAGAGATGCTGCAGACCCTTGATAACATCTTCCATTCAAAGACTTTGTCACCCTTTGTCAGCCTAAAGCAGCTACAGAAGACTCACTTTGATCCCTGATTCCATAGCAATGGAATGATGTCTGGCAGAGGGTATTTGTAAGCAGCCCCAGAAAGCTGGCAGAAAATAAACTTTACCAAGCTATATTTTACCTTAACCATCACACCAGGTGCCCCCGAACTTCACTAATCTTCAGCCCAAGCACATCTCTCAAATCTTTTGATCACACAATGCCTATTCTAACTGGTTAATTCTTTTCTGAAAGAAGCAGGAATAAAGAATGAGTAATTAACAAATGACTACATCTTTTCCCCAGCTTTCCCTTCGGTAATCCTGCCAGCAAACTATATGAACAAGATAACATCTAGAGGAAGATCACAAGAAGACCTCAAGTTTGCATTCAGCGGAAAACTGTGAAGAATCTGACTTAATCTTAATGACTAACTTAAAGTATTTCCCTTTTAAAAACTTTATCACTGACCAGATTCTTGGGAACAGATTTTATCGCTGAGCAGAATCTGGGACACTAATCAATCCACCTTCTCCCCAGGGTGCAACCTCTCCTTTTTCAATCAACACTTGTCTCTCAAGTATTGGCTTTTGAGCCTTGAGCTGCAGAACCTGAGTTTGATAACACAAAGACTCCAAAGAGCTCAGAAAGTACATAATCTGTGACATTAAGGGTGTTTTCTCAGATGTTTCCTTCCCATACCAAATGCATTTTCCGGTCCAGAATAATTGATGATGTTCACATAGCAGGAGGAAAATTTAAATTAGGTAAAATCTCTATTTTATAAACCAAGAATTGTATAGCTTATATGCCATTTTCCAGTGAGCCATGGCTCGTATTTCTATAGATTTTTATTTTATTTATTCTAACTCTTGAGTCAGTGATATTCTCCTAAGGGAAATCTATAGATAAGATCTTCCTCTTAGCAAGTTTAGTCCATTTATCCAGAAGTCTAGTTGACACTGAGACTAACCAGATCATTGGCTTTTTTCCCCCACCCTCTGGGAATGTTCCTGCACTAAAAGAAGTGTTCTTCCTCTCCACTCCCTATCCCATTTAGCAATGAAATAATTCAGCAATATTGATTTTTCTCTAAGAAATACAGTAACATGTGGACATGATATATGCTCATATTATAATTAAAGTTATGGTAATATAATAATTATAATTCATCACTATTCTATTTCCTAAATATTGTGTTAAATAATAGTTTAGATTTTTTCTTTGAGTCAGAGTTGTTAAAATATACTTTTTATTTCCAATGTAAATTCGTCATTTTGTTACTTGAGAATATAGGCTCTCTCTATATATTTTTTAGACTATACATGTCAACAATATTTATAATTTGTGACTATTCTTCTAAAGAGGTATTCTCTGTAGGATAAAGAATTTAATATATATGTGATATTAACTACTAGAATAAGATTCAGGTTCTCTACCTCTATGTTATCAGATTTTGACTTCAGCTACACACTGCAATCTCACGGGAAGCTATTATAAACCAACAGTGCCTGGAAAACACTTTAAACCAATTGGAACCAAATCTGTGTATCTGGGTCCGGATATGTGCACATTCAGAGCTCCCAGACTGATGCAGGTACACTGAGGTACAATAACAGTTCCACAGCCTTTTTTGTGTTATCTTTTATTTTTGTCCTAAAAACAGAGGAAAGCATGTTAAAATCACACACTAATTTTACATTAGTCATTTTTTCTTGTCTTTCATGTATTTTTCCTTAAATATTTCACACAGTTATATGACTTAATAGTTATGTTTATCACAGATAAATCATTCATGTAGATCATTAATTGATTAATACTTTATTTTTAATCATGCATCTTAAGAAAAATCAAAGCTTCCTTGCTTTTAATTGCATGTGTATATTTTATATTTCTTCATTTTTAAACTTCCTGAATTATGTTTCTTTATGTGTACTTCCTGTAAATAATATTTAGCTTGATTAATTTTTTTAATCCTATCTGCTCATTTTTTCTCTTCATTTTTTCAATTCATACTGATTATTCTATCCGATATGATTTTTTTTAACTACTTCAATTATTTTGCTTATTGTTTTTTACTCTTATGTTGCCTTGTTGTTTCAGAGTTTTATATCTCTCGGAGTTTGTATTCTACATTTATTTCACACTCTAGGGTGGGCTACAGTCCATGGGGTCACAAAGAATCCAACGTGACTGAGCGACTGAGCACACAAGGATTTGGAAAGATAAATTCTAATAGAAAAGGGTAGTTATTAAGTTTCAAAACATACATATCATTTTTAGTAATGGCAGACCAGTGATTTCGACCAACGGCCTACAGAAAACACCCAGAATATCTGAACCAAATTTTAAAAAATAAAATGAAGAATCAGCACCACTACTAAGGCAGTGAGACCTCTTATCCCCCTGGAGCACCTACTGATCCTAGAAGATGTGGCTGAAAGGGAAGAAGATGGTTTCATTAGATGCGGGGCTCTAAGAGGACAAAAGCTGAAGTGCACTAGTCGCCTAGAAGGCAAGTGCTGGCAGGCTGTACGTCCACCACAAATATAAAGAAATAGGCTGGCTCTCTTGGGAACTAGGGATCAGTGTTATTTAAATAATAGTAATGGATTGTGGAATTTTAACTCTCTCTACATTTTAAATTCCACAAAAGATGATGATGATTTTATATATTTAAAGTTCTTTTAGAATTATCCGAATGTACCCTTATTGCTTTGTACTCATTCTTGTACCTTCGAGTTTGCACCAAGGATTATTTTTCTTCTGCCTGGAGTATGTTTTCTTTGCTGCAAATTGCTAGTGGTTAATTCTTAAAATTTTAGAGTGCTTGAAAGTATGTTTTTTCACTATGAAATTATAGGGTACATTTGCTGGGCACAGACCTCTAGATTAGCAACTATTTTCTATCAGCTACTTTGTAGACAAAATCTTGTCATCTGCCTTGCAAGGTTACTTTTGAGATACTAGCTGATGGGCTTTTTCTTCCTTTCTATACATATTATATCCTTGTTTGCTGGTCTCCTTAAGGTTTTCCTTCTACTTTGGCTTTTGGCAGTTTTACAGTTGTACTATGCTCAAGCTAAGCATTCTTTTCTTTGTATTTATCTTGTTTTGTGTTTCTAATGCTTCTTGACTCCAGGCTTTGATGTCTTTTGCAAGTTAAAGAAAATAACCACCCGTTATTTATTCAAATACTGGTCTTCCCACTGTTTCTCTGTCCTCTTTCTGAGATTCTGCTTACATGTACGTTAGATGATTTTACCATGACCTACATGTCTGTTAGGTTTTTCTATGTATCTTTATTTTGTGTGAGTGTTTTCATGATTTATTCTTGTTATGTCTAATCTCGTGTTTAATATTTCATATGAAAGTTTTAGATATATGGTGTGGCTTAGTATCATGCTATTGTTCTGCACTGAGGAATTCTATTCGCTTCTGAAGACACCACCATGTCTTTGTCTCTACAAGTTAACTTAAAGAGGAAGTCTGACTGTGTGTCTATTGTAATCTTTCTCTTTTTTAAATTTCATAACTTTGTCTGATCTGCACATATGTCTAAGTATTGCTTAAAAAAATTTTTTTTTTCTTGTAAAGGGTAAGCCATTTCTTTTGATCCAGAGTTCTCACAGGTACAGACATTTTTCTTCTTTCTTTGAATACAGCTCCTATTTAAATAATTTTATCTCTTTATTTAGGCACACTATTTTTGGGGGGCTCCAAAATCACTGCAGATGGTGATTACAGCCATGAAATTAAAAGATGCTTACTCCTTGGAAGGAAAGTTATGACCAACCTATACAGCATATTAAAAAGCAGAGATAGTACTTTGTCAATGAAGGTCCATCTAGTCAAGGCTATGGTTTTTCCAGTGGTCATGTATGGATGAGAGAGTTAGACTATAAAGAAAGCTGAGTGCCAAAGAAGTGATGCTTTTGAACTGTGGTGTTGGAGAAGACTCTTGAGAGTCCCTTGGACTGCAAGGAGATCCAACCAGTCCATTCTAAAGGAGATCAGTCCTGGGTGTTCATTGGAAGGACTGATGTTGAAGCTGAAACTCCAATACTTTGGTCACCTGATGCGAAGAGCTGACTCATTGGAAAAGACCCTGATGCTGGGAAAGATTGAGGGCAGGAGAAGGGGACGACAGAGGATGAGATGGTTGGATGGCATCACCGACTCAATGGACATGGGTTTGGGTGGACTCTGGCAGTTGGTGAGGGACAGGGAGGCCTGGCATGCTGTGGTTCATGGGGTAGCAAAGAGTCGGACACAACTGAGCGACGGAACTGAACTGAATTACTCAGCGGTGGTATTTCTATTTTCTGGCTTCCATATTGGCCATCATTCTGTCATTACTTTAAACAATTTAAACTTCAGTTGGCATCCTGAAGACTATTCCCAGCCTCATACTGTGAGATACACTTCTTGAAGTGCTAATTCTGCCATCTAAAACTACTATTGTAAATATTAATATTATACATTTGAATCATCGTGTTCTATTACATTTTAAAATAAATCTATTACTATACAGTGGTTACAAAAAATATAACAGTTACCTACCCCAGCCCTATACACCTCAGTCTTAATGCTGCTCCCATTTTAATAGTTTCTGCTTCAGTTCTTTTTATGATTATATGTTTCCTCTGTGTATTCAAATAATACACTAAAACTCTTGCTTCATAGTTAGAAGCTCTTGATTTCATTCATTCTTGATTTCATTTGTACAAGGGAGCTATCAAAGCACTTGCTCTGTCTTTGCCCACCTCCCCCATCCCTTCCACCTTCTAAATTCTGTATCCTGTATTATTACGTAATCAATACCATTAATATTTATATTATCCTTCATAACAATAATTAAACCTTCTGTGCTTTGTCCACACATGGATGATAAGTTGAAAGGCATCAAGTTAGCATCACTTGGGGAGGTTCACTGCAGAACCAATGAAAGTAATGTAACCACATTTCTTATAGGCTCTAAGTGCCCTCTCAATTTCTTCTACACGGTACCTTTATTATATCTTTAAGCTATTCCAATATCTTAAGCATTCTGCTGAACTCTGCATGGGATAGATACTTCTGTTACTGCTTTTTCTCTAAAACTTTAAGGATTATTTTCCAATCTGTACTGGTTGTTCTCTAGGACCCCAGCTGTCTGCCACTTTGGGACAGCTCCACTCTGCTCTTAAAGTTAATGCACTATTTCATGGTTCCTAAAACTTTTCTTATTTTATTTTTTTACTGAGGGAAATTTTCAAGAACTTTCTTAATATAGAGAATATGGAAAGTAAATTTCCTGAGTTATTTTGTGTCAAAAATATCTTTATTATTCCTTCCCTCTTGATTGAGTTTGGCTATATATCAAATGGCAATATAAACATAGATAAGAATTATTTCAAGTGACTTTAAAGCACAGAATTTGCACTATATATTCCTCAGGGACAAATTGGATTCTATGTTTACATTATTAGTAATATTTATCTACTAAATTGTATTATGTGGTTTATGTTATAGTGATATTGTAATTTTTAAATCTATCTTATACATAGGAAAATCCAAATTAGAAATCAAATTACTACTTTTATGAGCCAAAAGTATAGTATAAAAGAAAATAGATATAATGATAAAGTTAAAAAATTAAGTAAAAATACTGTAATGTTACATATGAGTATGGACTCCTGATTATTTTGTCATTTTAAAACTGTATTTTCTAGCTATGTCCACTGAACATGCCTATAATAAATGACAACACATTAGCAATGAGTAACCTGACACCCAGAGATCCTTGAAGGACTAGCTGATTCCAAGTCTACAGCTGGAAATATATAGAATTAGGCTGAGATATCCTGTTCCAGAGGGCTTCACGGATGGCTCAGTGGTAAAGAATCCACCACCAATGCAGAAGATGCAGGAGATACCACGGGTTCAATCCCTAGGTCAGAATCCCCTGGAGGAGGGCATGGCAACACACTCCAGTATTTTTGCCTTGGAGAATCCCATGGACAGAGGAGCCTGGTGGGCTACAGTCCATGGGATCACACAGAGTGGGACACAACTGAAGCAACTGAGCACAAGCAAGCACATTCTATGCCAGAAAGCAAGGACGTTCTCAAGAATAATGGGTTAATGCAAAAAAAAGAAAAAAAAAGAGAGAGAGAGACAAACTCAGAGGCCCCCTTTGGTTGAAGGAAAAGCAGTTTGTTGTTGATGTTGTTTTACGCTACACCACTTTATTTCATTTTTTGGCTGCCACGTGGGATCTTAGTTCCCTGACCAGGAATCAAATTCGTGCCCCTCTGCACTGGAGGAGCAGAGTCATAACTACTGGATCACAGGGAAGTCCCAGGAAAAGCAAACTGAGTGAATACAGCTAATTAGAACATACTGACTATATCATTGGAAATAACTAAGGCAATAACTCTGAAAACTAGCCCTTTAAGAAGAAGGACATCAGCCTGTCTTTCCTGTATTCAATATATTTCAAGATAATCATATATCTCTAGCTGATGGAAAAAAGTCCTTCACTGAAGAATTCCAGCTAGAAATGTAAAAGCATTGAAAGAATAGGCAGTCTTTTTTTTTTTTTTTTCACAACTCCTAATGAAATAAATAATGGATTTGGGCAATGACTATAAATTAATGAAAACAGTAGATTAAAAGTTATGAGATGTTTCATACTAATTGGGTTGGACTGCCAGGACTTGTATCCACTGATGAGTCTAGCATCACTGAAGATGAAACAAGCAGTCATTGTGGTCCTGAAATGTGACATAATGTGACACACAGCTTTACCTATAAAGTGCTGTTTCAAAAGAAATAAAAACCCTGAACCTAAACCTCACCCAGATTCACAGCTAACTTCATTTATAAGAGATAAATAAAAGTTAGTTAAATGACACTGAAAAAAAAGTGAATAAACAAACTCAGAACGTGGAATATTCTTTAGGACCACGAACCTGCTTTTGCACAACTTCAGAACATGAGGGGAAGAAAGGGAGAAGAGGGAGGGCTGCAGAGACAATCAAAAAATTCAAGAGACACGACACAGAAGCAATGAGTAGAACAACTATAATAAAACATATTTGAGATAACCATGGAAATTTGATTATAGACTGAATATTAAGTGACACTTAAAAACAACTGTTTATTTTGTCAGATGTGATGATGACAGTTGGTTTTGCAAGAAAACGTTTACATTTAAAACAATATATACTGATAGAGGTACAAGTGAAATGACCTGCCACCACTGATTTGCTTTTAGACGCCTCAGAAATGGAAAAAAAATGTAAAGAAGAGATAGACAAAGCAAATATAAGATCTTGATGGGTATGTAAAAATTCAACATTCTCCCTTTAGGAAGGTTTATACAAATTTTTTATAGTAAATATTTTAAAAATAGACACTCTTTTTATGTGATTTTTTCCCTACACTTTCTAAATACTGACGTTTAATATTCAGTTTTACCTTGTACTGTGTCTAAGCTTTAGTATTTAATATTTAACTCCATTTAGCTTTTGTGCGTTTGTGTGTGTAGAAGGGCATGAGTAATGTAAGGGGAAAATCAAAATTCATCAATTTGATTCAATACAACCAATATTTATTAAGCATCTAATCTCTGCCAGATATTTGGGATATGAAGATGGATATGATACAGTAGAAATAGTATCAGTTTTCACCCAATAAAGAGAAGTGAATGATTAACTTCTGTCAGGAACAAGTGAGAAATAGCTTCATATAGAATTTATAATGATCTGGAGCTTTAAGAATAAGAGCTTGTCAGAAGGTGAGTAGAAAATTCCTCACAGAGGCAACAAAAGGTAGAGACACAGATAAGTGGAATGAAACCTTAAGGTTTGGCCAAATACTACAGACTTTGCTGTAAGATAAACGCAAGAAAGGAAAGAGATAAAATAGTGGTGGAGGCAATGGCCCTGCTTCTCATATTCAGAAATGGGGCCACACTTTGTAAGAAAGGAAGTAATTAGAAGGACTAAAACAGGGAATGATTATTCTTTAACAGTGGGAGAGGCAGGAAGAAAAAGTAGATGACTGAAATAACCTAGGCATGAACTAACCTGGGCAAATCATTGATGGCAATAAGAATGAAGAAAATAGTATGGACTTAATAGGTATTTAATAACAGATTGGATTTCCTAAAGGAAATCATTCCTGAATATTCTTGGGAGGGACTGATCCTGAAGCTGAATCTCCATTACTTTGGCCACCTGATGCAAAGAACTGACTCATTGGAAAAGACCCTGATGCTGGGAAAGATTGAAGGCAGGAGGAGAAGGGGACGACAGAGGATGAGATGGTTGGATGGCATCACCGACTCAAAGGACATGCTGCTGCTGCTAAGTCACTTCAGTCGTGTCTGACTCTGTGTGACCCCATAGATGGCAGCCTACCAGGCTCCCTTGTCCCTGGGATTCTCCAGGCAAAAACACTGGAGTGGGTTGCCATTTCCTTCTCCAATGCATGAAAGTGAAAAGTGAAATTAAAGTCGCTCAGTCGTGTCTGACTCTTAGCGACCTCATGGACTGCAGCCTACCAGGCTTCTCTGTCCATGGGGTTTTCCAGGCAAGAGTACTGGAGTGGGGTGCCATTGCCTTCTCCAATGGACATGAGTTTGAGTAAACTCCAGGAGTTGGTGATGGACAGGGATGCCTGGCGTGCTGCAGTCCATGGGGTCACAAAGAGTTGTACACGACTGAGCGACTGAACTGACTGACTGAGCTGAGCAGATTAGAGGAGAAAAGGGAAATAATGGTTTTACAAGCACAATTTGTAGTTATCTTTACATTATGTTCCCTGGGAGCAATCTGGACTTGATTTTTGCATGTAAGTTGATTCTTTATCATCCTCTGCCATCTAAACAGGCTAGCAGGTTTCTATACGAGCAAGAACATGCAAACCGTGAAATGGTATATTTTATGGCAAGATTGAAAAATTTAAGCATAAAATTTTGTCTATGCCCTTTGGCCTCCTCTCTCCCCCATACTGTGCTTTGTGTATGTATCTGTATTAGACATTCACCAAACCTCCCCCATCAGTAAAAATATGTTCAACCATTAAGAGCAACATAAGGAACAACATTCTCTTAGCATCAACATGAATTCCTTAAAAGATAATTCTCTCTTGATCTTGTAATTGGCCATGATGACACTTAGATCTGGATTGTGTAAGCTGTCAATAATACACTGTTTAATGTACAGTCATCTATTTCAAAAAAACTCGTACAACTGTGCCTTGACTTCTAAGAGTGGAACAGTTCTCAGAGCTTTCTAAGATACTCTTCCTGGGTTACAATCCTCAAATCTGACTCAGAATTTTCCATTTCTTTCTTAGGCCAACTGATTAATTGTCGTCTACAAAACTGACCACCTGAACAGACTAGAAAGACTAAAATGAGACTCACAAAAATTCACTTTTTTTGTGTGAAAAAATTCCAATATTGTACATTGGTGAGATTGTTTTTATCAATCATCAATGCTTGGTCAATAGGACATCCATATGTTTTAATCAGAACACACACACACAAAAGCACCAGCCATACATAAAGGAAAAACTGATAAACTGGACCTTGTTAAAACTGAACCTTCATTAATCAAAAAACACAAGAGAGTGAAAAGGTAAGTAAAAAGTAGAAAATAGTTCTAACACAAATAATAGAAGGTGAACTCATTCAGAATATAGAAAGAATGATAAAGCAATGACAAGAGACCACCAAATTAAAATATGGCCAAAAGATTTGGACAGCTAATTTCACCAAAAAAAGTTAAGGATATACCAGTGTTCAAAAGTATATGCGAAGGTGTTTTTGCAAATGAGCAGAATCCTATGACGTCATCCTGGGATAGAGCCCTCCCCCTCTCCAGGCCCTCTGCTTTAGTTTCTCCCTGAAGTATTTAGATAACAGTAACTGAAGCACATTTCCTGAAATGTTTTACAGATGCTAAAACCCCCACCAAATGGAAGAAGGTAACTACTTGACCACCATGAGGCAACCTACTGGAGCCTGAGGATTGATCATGTTAATCCCTGTGACTGCCCTGTTACTTTACCATCAACCAATCAGACAACTGTGCCTCCAATTGATCACACACCCTACAACTCCCCTCCCTCATTGTTCTTTTTAAATTGCTTGGCTGAAAGCTATGGGGGAATTCAGTTGTTTTGAGCACCTGCTGCCTGGAACTCCCCTGCAATAAACACTACAGGGTCCTTCATGGCAAGCAGGTGTCAGTAGATTGGCTTTACTATGCCTGGGGAAGGTGAGGGAGTTGGGGGTGAGGGGCGGGGGAGGTGGGGGTGGGACAGACCCAAGTGTGATTCATTAACATTTTAACACATTAATGGCAAGAGGTATCAAGATACCCTTTAGCTTTGTGAAGACAGTGATTAGAAGACACAACTGGGGTTTTTAGGAAACTGAAAATTTTATGTTTCCTAATCTGTGTGCTGGTCTGCTTACTTCATAAATATTTATCAAGATGTATACACATAACTTGTACACTACTCTTTATGTACACTTACCTCATTAAAAGTTTATTTATAAGTAACTGGAGTTATTTTAGCTCAAAAATCAGTGGATTATTTGAGAAAAATTGAATCTACCCAAGAAATGAGCTAAACACAGTTTACTAACCAACTCACTAATCAAGTGCATCTTGACTTGGATGAACATATACTCATAATTACTAGTGCAAGCATATTTGTCCACACACTGACTTGTAGACAATATGTAATAAATATTATCCATCTTTCAAAATCCATTTGAAGATAGTACTTTTTCTATGAAGCCTTCTCAGTTCTTTGAATCACTTAAATCACTCTATTTCCACCAGCAATCATCAATTGAATCAATGACTGCAAAACAATATAGGCTGTCTTACAGTATTCCTTAGATGTTTTTCACATAAGCTAGCTTTATCTCCCAGACTACACATTCTTGAGCGACGGAAAATCTTTTGCATGCAACACAATTATGTATTGGTGTATACACCAAAATACTTCGCTAACCACTGTGTAACATACTTTAAACCCAAAGTTATTGACAATATGATTTACACTTAGCAAAATAATATCAAATGCTACCTAAGCAAAGAGACATAAACACACTCACAGCACTCTCACATGCAAGCCTGCAAATCCACAGTTCTTCCTGTTTTTGACGGAGGAGTCACTGTCGTGGCTGCCTCTCACTATAGAAGCTACAATCAAGTAGCTGTTCCACTTACCTTGTAGCCAGGTCAAGGATCCAAAATGCAAGTTTGGTTCATCCGAAGTGATGCAAAGAAGCAAGGACAGAGGTGAAGCCTTTTCAGCAGAGGCAGTGAGAACATTTCCAGAGGCAGTAAGGCAGTAAGCGGAAAGAGATCCAATCTTCTACACAGACTAACCTACCTTCTTTTTTTCTGCACCACAGTCCATTAGACTATGCCCACCACTGTGCTTGTGTAACAGAAATTAAGGCAGATGCCACGTATGCAAAACTGCAGAACCACCCAGAACCCAACAGGCCAAGGAAGCAGCCTGACCAGGAAGGTAGCGCCTACGTAGATGAGACCAAAAGTGTGGGAAGGTTTGTCTTTGCCTTATTACCACACTAAGACCTCCCCCTAATTAGTGCCCTGGCAGAGAAGCCCAAAGTGCATGCTCCAGCTATTCTAGAAATTGCCACCCCTTTCCCGGAATTCTGATGGCTGCACCTATCTCTTACCTCTTAAAAGTTTCTGGCCTCCCTTCCCTCAGGGAGAAGGAGTCTTTAGAGCGTAAGCCCTTCTTTGTTTATTCCTTGATCAACAGTGAAGTTTCTGCTCTGCTCTTGCAGATCTGGTCTCGTTTAATTTTCACAAGCAGCACCTGCAATGAAAGGACCCAATTGAGTTCTGTTTGATCTGAGAGGCTTGGTAACCGTGACAGTGAAGAAGGCTCCTAAGTATGATTTGTACCACATAGTACTTGAATTCAGACCTTTTATTGCTCAAGCTTCCTAGGGAATTTGAGATTAAACTGGTATCCTTTCAAACATTCCTCAAATCTTTTTTTTTTTTTTGGCTGTAAATGAAAACTCTTAGAGATATTTGTATGCGTGTATATATTATATGTCCATGCTTGTATCCATGCACTCACATATACACACACACATATCCAAAAACACATTCAAATACAAATGTGTCTGTATTTATGTGTGTAAGTATACCATGTCAATGCCACATAGTTTAGATTTTTAGCTACTAAAAAGTAGAGGCTATGAATGGGTTTTACTTCCTTAACCATTTATACAAAGCAGTTCTTATTCTGCTGTTTTCTAAATACATTTCATTGGCTTTTTGTCTCCTTACTTGTTTTAATAAAATTAAACAGTTTTATTTTTTTATTATTAAAATTAATAATTTTTAAAGTTTAAAATAAAGTGGCTGATTGTAGAAATTGAGTCATTTTCAGAATGCCTTTTTGCCATACCAAGAATGTATACTTAACTATAATTTTTTTAACAATTTAAAATTTTTCTTAAGATTTTACTTATGTCCCTACACAGTGTATGGTGTGAGAAAAAATATCTAACTTTCTCCTAACTTATCAGTCAGTTGCTTGACATTAGTTATTGAATAATTTTTCTAATTGATTTGAATTGCCATCTTTATAAAGTATTAAATTTATATTGGTATCTAGACTTCTTTATGGATATTTTCCCCAATTTTATTAGTCCATAAGTTTATCCTGTGCCAATTCATCTCCATTTTATTATTGCAGTTTTATAATCTGATTTGTTCCTGGTTGAGCAGATGGTATCTTATTTTCATCGAAGTCCTTTTGTATCTGATTTATATCCATTTCCTCATTCTAGTATTTTTAAAAATTCATCTCCTTTTTTTCAATTATCTTTGCAAAAGGTTTATCTACAATATTGTTCTTCATAAAGAACCAGTTCTTCAATTTATTCACCGGTTTTATAGTTTTTCTAATTCATGGTTTATTTGAATATATTTTTATTTTAAAAACTAATATCTATTTCAACCAATTCTATTTACTCTCAGCTCTCTGGGTATGGTTCTGTTAGGTAGTTAGAACAGGAAAAAGGAGTCTGGAATGACGGTGGCTAAAAGACAAGGAAGGGAAAAGCCCGCAACAATAGAACAAAACAAAGTCTGAGGACCTCAGTGAGGACCTCAGGTAGAACAAACAGCACTCCTGGCTAGCCCAATTTACATAGGGCAGGCCCAGAGGGAGCGAAGAAAATAAATAAATAAATAAAAAGAGGAGCCAAGGGCTGGGGGTCTCTCGCTCTCTTTCTCGCGCACTCTCTCTCTCTCTTCTCTCCATGTCTTTTGGGTCAGCATGCCCTCACATCTTGAGGATGTATTTTCCTTTATTTTCTAAATAAAACTGAGCTGTAAAGCAGAGCTGTAACACTGATCTGTCCAAGAACTGTGACACAGTCTGTCTGAGGGCTTTAATACTGGTCCGTCACTTCAAATTTTTATTGTGATGAGATAGAACCGAGGATATTACACACTCCCCCCACATCTATGGTGCCGTGACTCTGATTTAACGTCACTGAAACAACCTTGGCATGGCCTGCTCAAGGAGGAGGCCAAGCACAGCAGGAGCCCAGTTTGGTGAAAGCTCCTGTGGTGGGAGCTGAATGCAAAGAAAACCCAGTGCAGGGGAAGTGACAAGAAGCCCAGCATGCTGGAAACTGGGACAGTGAAAAACAAACTCAGCAGAAAGCTCACGCGGCTCAGTCTCAGATTCCAGAAGACATCCAGTTAATGTAGGAGGTCCTCGCTCCTATGGCTGGAGGGACATATGCCTAACAAAATCTTAATTCCTTTACAACCTCTCCATTCTTGTTTCCTTGAATCCCCTGCAAACAGGCGAGTGGCAGTGGGTGAAACTGAGGGACTCTGGAAAGGCTACTCCTCGTTATGTCCCAAAGGCACTATCTGCTGAGCCCCAGTACCTGTTACCCAAGCTGGTGGGGGTTCTTCTGTCCTTAATCTTCTTTGTGCCAAGGATCAGGCCAATGAAAACTGTGAGCACAGGTCAGGTATTTAGCAGACTTTCCAGCAGGCTATGAAGGGGATTCCTTTGCACGTATTTCCCACTGCTTTTTCCTCCTGTCCTTCAGCTCCTCTCTCTGGGGACTTGAGCCCAGCAAAAACCCATGATGCCTGGCTTCAGGACCTAATGAAGCTCGGGCTCTGATGTCTCATTGCAAAAATTCAGTTAGAGACACAGCGATAGGCAAGAAGTTGATTTGTTAGGATTCAGAGAGAAACACACTCTGCAGGGTATAGGCCATTGCAGAGGGCAAGTGCTTAGGCCATGGAATGTGGTCTGGCTAGGTTTTTCGAGTGGGGTGAATTCATGTGCTAATGAGTGGGAGGATCATCCCCAGGATTGGGGAACCACCTACTCCTCCATCTTTTGACAGTGGCTTGGAGCTGTCCTGTCACTTCTGGGTGTGTCATTTAGCTTGCAGATTGAGGATTAGGTTTACTTGAATTTGACTTGTCATCTTGGACTCAATTGATTTTAATCGGTTTATGTTATGCCCTTGTGCTATGTCATTCTTTCAAAAATTGTGCCCTACCCCCTTCCCTCCTGTTTCATGCTCTTTTCCTGAGCCCCATCTGGGCCCACAATGTTGCCTCTACAATCTTCTGGAGGGACAACCAGAAAATAATTGGCCCTTTGGAGGGAAATACTGTATAATATCCAGTCCCTCTAGATATTCAGGCCTTCATCTTCCATGTTTCCTACATGTGCAGCAACAGCATCTCTCAGTGGACCCGCTAGGGCAGGTGACAGGCACACGATGCCTGCTAGAAGTCCATCTGTTGGGCATCCCTTCAAAGACAATTGGGCTTCCAGGGATAATGTTTGTCACATTGGGAGTCAGCCCTGCAGACCATTTGGGCCCAAATCCTTACCACTCTTCTCCTAAAGTTACAAACATACCCCTGGATCAAATCTCCACTCCACTTTTATGGAACATCTGGTCTGTTGCCTCTTACCAATTTGTTCTTAAGCCAATTACTAACTCCTACAACCAGGACCCTGCCCCCTTGTAGGCAACATTGCTCCACTCAGCCTATTATTAAAATACTTTAATGCCCCTAACAGGGCCAGATAACCCACTCCTTTGCCATTACTTCTGTTATTACATAAAGTGGGTCTATGACAATGAAATGTTTACCATTCCAGACACCCTAACCTGCTCTTATGCAGGATGAGGGGAGGAAATCAGTGACTTACAATCTCTTAAAGCAGTAAGAGGATAAGGTTTATAACTGTTTCACCGGGTTCCCAGTGTCAGGGCACAGGCTTGGATTGCTTTACATCATGATATCTGTTCCCATCTGCGGTGAACAAACTGGCAATGAGTTAAAATTACAACCCCTTAATCCTACCCACAGAGAAGGCAATGGCACCCCACTCCAGTACTCTTGCCTGGAAAATCCCATGGATGGAGGAGCCTGATGTGCTGCTGTCTATGGGGTCGCACAGAGTTGAACACGACTGAAGCGACTTAGCAGCAGCAGCAGCAGCAATCCTACCCAGCACTGGTCATGCTGGAGACCTTGGGGATGCCCAACTCCACTCTGGGGCTCCCAGGAGGTCATCACACCTTGACCTGCCCAGGGACCCAATTCTCAGGAGGCTGACATGCCTCGACCTGCCTGGGGATTCAATCTCCAGGAGGCTGTCATGCCTCAGCTGGCCTGGGGATCTGCACCCTGACCTGGCGACACCTGGCTCTCAGGTTGCAACAGTCCTGGGTAGGATAAGTTTCAGAAAGACTCACCCCTAAGGAAGTCCACCCATGGAAATAGAAGGAAGCCTATTACTTGTGGGACTGTGCCCAGTCTCAGCAGTAACTCAGGAGTCCAATGAGAACACCATTGCCTTTCTGGAAAGGCTAAAAGAGGCCCTCCAAAAGTTTAACAATCTGGACTTAGACTCTTACAAGGGACAGGTGATTTTAAAGGACAAATTCCTGTCCCAACTGCATCAGACATCAAGATAACGTTATAACAGCTACAGCAGCAGGACCCTGCTGCCTCTTTAGATGAGATGGTCCAGCCAGCCACCAATACCTTTTATAACAGAGAACAGGAGAGGGAGGTCGAGGCCCAGGAGAGGGAGAAAAGGAAAGAGACAAGGGATGCCCAGATGCTGGGCACCCTCCAGGGAAGCCCTATGGCAAACCCCGAGTCCTTGAAGGACAAGGCACCAGGCAAATGCCTAATCTGTAGACGGGTGGGGCATTGGGCCAAAGAGTGTCCAAACCATGACAAGTCTCCTAAAATGGCTTGCTACAAATGCCATCAACTGGGACACCTGGCAGCACTCTGCCCTCGGGACCCAAGAGCCTCAAGGTCAAGTGCCAAGCCTTCCCTCACGATGGTTCAACAGGGCTGAAGCGGCCCGCTCCAGCCAGCCCGCCTGATAACCATCACGGGGCTGGAGCCAAGGGTGCAACTGGATGTGGCAGGTAGGTCCGAGAATTTCTTGGTTGATACAGGGAATACCTACTGTGTCCTGACCTCCTACTCCAGAGCCTTCTCCTCCCAAACCTGTACCATTTTGGGTGCTACAGGAAAAACAACTACTAAAAGATTCATCTGAGCACTTCTTTGTTGCTGAGATGGACAAATATTTTCCCACCAGTTTCTTGTGGTCCCTGAGTGCCCTACTCCCTTGTTGGGAAGAGATAGACTCACTAAACTGGGAACCACCCTTGTGATGGGAAGCTTTCCAGCCCCTAGAGCCCTAAAGCTTCTGGTTACTGCTGAAGAACCCATTACACCTTCTTTAATAGAGAGGGACCAAAAACTATGGGAGGACAAAATTAACCCCCAGGTGTGGGACCAGGGGACTCCTGAATGAGCCCACCAAGCTGAACTGGTCATCATTGTCCTCCAAGATCCAACTCGGTTTCCTAACCAGAAACAATATCCCCTCAGAAGAGAGGCTCAGGAGGGACTACAGTCTCTAATAAATAAATTTCTTGCTTGTGGACTATTGGTCCCCACCAATTTGCCATGTAACACCCCGATCCTCTCAGTAAAAGAAAAGGATGGAATCTGGAGAATGGTTCAAGATCTCCAGATCATAAATGAAGCTGCAGTCCCCCTCCATCCCACAGTACCCAATCCCTATGTAATCTTGGGAGAAATCCCACCCAGTGTCAAGTGGTTTACAGTCTTGGATCTCAAAGATGCATTTTTTTGCATACCACTGGCTAAAGAATCCCAATATCTTTTTGCCTCTGAGTGAGAGGCTCCAGGAGAAAACACCAACAGATAACTTGGACACTATTACCTGGGGTTCAGAGATAGTCCCCACCTGTTTGGACAGGCTCTTAGCCAGGATCTCCTAGATTTGGACCTGGGACCTAATGGGAAAATATTACAATGCATAGATGACCTACTAATCTGCTCTCCAGATGAGAAAAATTGAGCAATCTCCAGATTGCCCAACAATATGCAATTCAGGCTCTAAATTTTTTGACAGAGAGGGGATATAAAGTCTCCCATGTTAAGGCATAGATGGTCGAGACAAAGGTCACTTACCTGGGAGTTCAGATTACTCACAGGTCCAGGAGGCTGTCCTCTGATTGGGTACAAGGAATCCTCCAGTTGCCCTCCCCCATGACTCGAAAACAATTGCGAGCTTTCCTGGGGATAACTGGGTATCGTAGAATCTGGATATCCAACTATGGTCTAATTTCCCAGCCCTTATATGAAAACTTAAAGGGACGGGATGATTCAATCCCAGTGATGTGGGGAACTCCTCAAAAGAAGGCAGAGGCTACACTAAAACAAGCCTTAACTCAAGCACCTGCCTTGAGGTTGCCAGACCCAGAAAAAGCATTCCAACTTTATGTCCACAAAAGAGAAGGAATAGCCTTGGGAGTGTGAACTCATGGGATCTGAGCCCGTGCCTGTAGCTTACTTATCCAAGAGGCTCAACCCAACTGCCTGAGGCTGGCCTCCCTCCCTTTGAAATCTGGCAGCTCTTGCAATCCTGATAGAAGATGCTTTAAAACTCTCTTTTGGGGGCAAACTAAATATTTTTACCAGCCATTAAGTGAAACAATTCCTAAATGAGAGTGGTCATTTATGGATGTCTGATCAAAGAATCCTCAGATTACCAAGTAGTGCTGATGTAAAATCCAGGCCTCACTATATCCTCTTGTGAGGTTCTTAACCCAGCCACCCCCCTGCCTACCCCCGAGGGCTCTTTCCCTTTTCACTCAAGCCTAGAAACCTTGGACAACTGGACAAAACCCCAAGAGGGATTGTCAAAAGATCCTCTGACCAATCCTGAGGAAATCTGGTACACTGATGGAAGCAGCTTTGTCTTGGATGGAAAAAAAAGAGCCGGATATGCTCAATTTTGAGACCATAGAGGCTAAACCTTTGCCACCAGGTATTTCAGCCCAATTAGCTGAGCTCATAGCCCTGACTTGAGCTTTAGAGCTGGGAAAGGAGAAAGAATAGCCATTTACACTGACTCCAAGTATGCTTTTCTGGTGCTACATGCACATGCTGCTATTTGGAAAGAAAGGGGCCACTTGACCACCCAAGGGTCCCCAATCAAATATGGTGATCATCCTTAGACTCTTGGAAGCAGTCCATCTGCCCACTGAGGTTTCAGCCGCCCACTGTAAAAGACACCAAAAAGGGAGCACAGAAGTGGCACAAGGGAAACAAGCAGCTGATCAGGCAGCTAAGAGAGCAGCATTACAGAACAATGACCTAAAAGGAATTGCCACCATAGCTCCACAGATTAATTTGCCAGCAACCCCTTCATATACTGAAGGTGAGACTCTTAAAACTAAGAGTGAGGGCTTTCAAGAAGATCATACGGGGTGGTTTCAAAAGGAGGGACTCCTTTTTCTGCCTGGGAACCTTCAATGGACGTTGGTTAACTCCTTACATGCCACCACTCATTTAGGGGAAAAGGCCCTCCACAGATTACTAGAAAGGTCCTTCAGAGGAATAGGCCTCCAAACAACTATAAGGCAAGTGGTCTCCTCTTGTCCCACATGCCAATTAAACAACCCCCAAGGAGCTCGAAGACCCCAGCTGGCCCAGCCTGTCCAATGATGTGGGACCTACCCAGGAGAGGACTGGTGGATGAACTTCACCCAGATGCCAGTTTCTCAAGGGTATAAATACCTCTAAGTCATGATAGATACATTCATAGGATGGATTAAAGGCTTTCCCACCCAGACTGAGAAGGCTGAGGAGGTGGTAAAAAAAAAAAAAAAAAAAAAAACTGCTCCATGAAATCATTCTGAGATTTGGTCTGCCCAGGTCATTACAAAGTGACAATGGGACATCATTTACTTCTAAGGTCACCCAAGGGGTCTCGAAAGCATTGGGCATTATTTATTATCTCCATTGTGCCTGGAGGCCTCAGTCGTCAGCAAAAGTAGAAAGAGCCAACCAATTCTTAAAATCAGCAATAAAAAAGATAACCCAGGAGACCTCCCTGGGATGGAAGGAAGCTTTATCAAGAGCTCTCCTCCACACCCATATTGCCCCTAAGGATCAGGTTGGTTTTAGTCCTTATGAGATGCTATATGGGAGACCTTTTGTTTATGTCAATGACCTCTTCCTAGATCCAGAGCTCAGACCCTCCAGTCTTATATCATGGCCATTGGGCAATTCCAACAGGATATACACTTATAAGGTGTAAACCAGGACCCAAAAGATTCTAAGGAGTCACCACTATACGCTCCAGGGACTCGAGTCCTAATTAAAGTCTGAAAAGATGGTCCCGAAAGGCTCAACTCCAGCCCACATGGAAGAGCCCCTACCCTGTAATACTTTCTACCCCCACAGTAGTCAAGGTACCAGGACATGACTCCTAGATTCACTACTCATGAGTCAAGCTGTGAAATAAAACAGAATAGGACACTCAATATACCTGTGAGCCCCTGGGACATCTCAGATATCTATTCAGAACTACAAATGAGTGCCATTCTAATGAACACCCCCAAAATCTAGTTTCTGGGGATAAGATATCTCAGGACACCTCTAAAGAGCCAACACAGCTTAGCAGGGGTTGTACTGCAAAACAGACAGGAGATAGATCTCCTGATCCCTGAACAAGGAGGGACTTGAGACATCCTGGCATGGGATTTGGAGTTGGCTAATGCCCCTACTATTGGAGAAGGAAATGGCAACCCACTCCAGTGTTCTTGCCTGGAGAATCCCAGGACGGGGGAGCCTGGTGGGCTGCCGTCTATGGGGTCGCACAGAGTTGGACACGACTGAAGTGACTTAGCAATGCCCCTACTAGTCCTTGTTATGCCATATTGATGCTGCTTATGATTGCTCCATGTATTATCAATTGTCTAACCTGTTTTGTCTCTGCCCAGGTCAACAAGCTACAACATGCAATGCCAGTTCAACAAAGATATGTAAAACTACAGCGGACCATGGAAAATATCACTCATCCTCAGATGGACATGGCTACAAGGACTCTGAGACCTGAGACTAGCAAGAGGGGGAGGCCCAATGCCCCCCACTGTCCTAGTTCAGTGGGAAGTAGCCAGAAAGAGCTCGACACTCCTTTTCCCAAAGAATTGGGCCTCCTATCTTTGGAAGGGGGAATGTTAGGTAGTTAGAATAGGAAAAACGAGTCCAGAATGGCAGTGGCTAAAACACAAAGAAGGGAAAAGCCCACAAAAATAGAACAAAGGAAGGTCTGAAGGCCAGAGTGTGGACCTCAGGTAGAACAAACAGCACTTCTGGCTAGCCCAATTTACATAGTCCAGGCCTGGGAGGGGGGGGAATACAAAAAGAGGAGCCAAAGGGGTGGGGTCTCTCTCACGTGCTCTCTCTCACTCTTGCTCTCTCTCTCTTCTCTTTGTGTCTTTTGGGTCTGCATGCCCTCATGCCTCGAGGATGTATTTTCCTTTATTTTCTAAATAAAACTGAGCTGTAACACTGATCTGTCTGAGAGCTGTGACATAGTCTATCCGAGGGCTTTAATGCTGGTTCATCACTTCAAATTTTTGTTGTGATGATACAGAACCCAGGAAATTACACACTCCCCCAACAGCTCTAATTTGCTGAACCTCTACTGTTATTTTCTGACTCTTTGCTTTATGCTAATTCTATCTCATAAGTTGTCTTCTTCTAAATTCAACTAGTCAAATTCCACAGTCCTTCATGGTCCATTTTTCATGTCATAGTGATGCCGTCCTTCTCTTCTTAGGCTGAATCCATTTAGAGCAATCATTTGTCCTTAAACCTATAATATTATTTCTTAATCTGGACTTTTTATATGTATCTAGCTCTTACTCTCAGGGTAAATTGAATTTATTGGAAATAAGAACCAAATTCCAAGATAACTTACCACAGTAGGCAATAAAGAATTTTTGAAATGAACCATTGACAAGCATGTATCAAACTTCTACTTTATTTATTCAGTTATCTATTCCAGAAATTCTATTTGAATAGAATACTCAGATAGAGGGTTGACACAGGTTTAACTATGTGGGACCTGTCATGATGCTGCATTCATTGAGAAATTTTCAGATCAGTTGAAAGACAAGATTGATTTATTTCTGGATTTCAAGAGAACCTTGCCACGGCATGCTTATTACTGACTGAGAGTGAAGTAAGCCAGAAAGAAAAACACCAATACAGTATACTAACGCATATATATGGAATTTAGAAAGATGGTAACAATAACCCTGTGTACAAGACAGCAAAAGAGACACTGATGTATAGATCAGTCTTATGGACTCTGGGAGAGGGAGAGGGTGGGAAGATTTGGGAGAATGGCATTGAAACATGTAAAATATCATGTATGAAACGAGTTGCCAGTCCAGGTTCGATGCACGATACTGGATGCTTGGGGCTAGTGCGCTGGGACAACCCAGAGGGATGGTATGGGGAGGGAGGAGGGAGGAGGGTTCAGGATGGGGAACACATGTATACCTGTGGCAGATTCATTTTGATATTTGGCAAAACTAATACAATTATGTAAAGTTTAAAAATAAAATAAAATTAAAAAAAATTTAATTCTTTTGTAATTCTGCTTTATGTCAGTCCTATAGTTAATAAAACAAGTAATTTTTTTCTTTTTTTCTAAAACATCTAATGTTAATTTCCTCCTGTTTCCAATGAGAAATGAAAGTATTTGGTGGATTCAGTTAGTTGTTACCACTCTATGTAAGAATCGTGTATTTTCAATATGTGTGTAATTTATCTGTAATCCACAGAAAGTCAAAGCATGAAACAAATAACTTGGTGTACAAAAGCGTCAGTTAACTACAATGCCATTAAGTCAGACAGAGTTGTAGGTGTTTAAAACACAAAGTTAACTGGTCCGTAATGTCCGCATGGAAATGCTTTGAGAATAATTAAAGAAGGCCCTTCAGTCATGCAAACGTGGATAATGACGCTACATATGAATTACAAGGCTTTTGTCTTAGTATACTGATTTTGTATTCATGAATGAAGTATCTTCATTGTTTGCTTCTTCTTCATGGGATGTTAAACATTCAGAACAATTTATGAAGCCATAAACCTGAAAGATTTCTTTTCCAGCTTAACCTAAATCAAGATAATCTTTATTTTTATTTGTCTAGTCCACACCACTAAAACGAGTTTATCATTGACTGAAGTGACCATAGTTATTCCCTCTGGGGTACTGTTATAATGATCCTTTTTATTTTATATCCTACTTTACTGTTTTGCTAAAATCAATATTTGAGGCTTCATTAAATTGACAAGTAAATCTGAAATGCATTTGCTATCATTCAAAATGCAAATGACTATTTGGTGCTTTTATTTCTAAAATAAGTAAATATGTCAGGGATATTATGAATGTACATGTTTGGTTTGAAATTTTCTACTCAGCAGGTTCCTTTTATACTTCTGTAGATAAGTCTTTAATACGAACATAAATTAGAAAATATTTCTTGACTTAGCTTGCTATGATTATTTTTGCCAAAAGTAAAAAACAAATAAAATTGGAAAATGGTCAATACTGATGGTATATAAATTATATTTCTTACAGAGTCATGCACACCTCCTGAATCTGTTCACAGCTTCCCTGCCATCCGTGTGAATGTGAACAAGGAATCTTAAGAATACAAGGTGAGAATTTGTCTTCTTTGTCACCACACGGCTTGGTTCTGTTATTTTCCACATTAATAGGATTTTGTGACTGAGTGACCTTGTTAATACAGCAATATGTTTTCTGCCATATCATCAGTAACAATCTCTGCAGGAAAAATTAGCACTGAAAAAAATCATGGTTGATTTCACTCCATTTTTTTTTTCTCTTGCTTTAGCAAAAGCAAACAACTTCCATTATATACTAACACAACAACCACAATAGAAAAAGAAATCTACTTTGAATGGTGAAAATACATGCTGCAACAGAGGGCCAAAACTGTGCTTTCCCATAGCACAATAATATGGAGATATCTGGATCTTTGGCAATATTTTTTTAAATGGTAATAATACAGGAGTAATATTTTCTACCAGACATAGAAAAGTAGAATTAGGAGTCCTCTAAAAGATCTCTAAAAATTACTACGAAAAGAATGAGTTGTATTAAGATGGCTAAAAGTCATATTGTTTCCTCGTCAAATCTCTGAAGCCTTGTATGTTTTCATTTTCTGCTAATTCTACACTGTCACATCAGTCAATTCTGGCTCCGTGTTTTTGTGTAAAAGAGGTTGTCTTTTAACCAAACAGAGTGCTAAAGCAGAAAATAACACACTTTACTAAAGGGAGACCAAGAATCCCAGTAATTTGGCCTCATGGGCAGCTAGAAACACTTGCTCTTGAAAGGTAACAAAAGAAATAATCTTTACTGGGAATATGCAATATGTGTTTCACTTGCTAATCTCTCATTGTCCGATTCCTGATCAGCTCTCACAGCCAGATCCCTATGCTCTCTGGAAACTTTCAACAAAATACATTTTCCTCTCACTTCAACTCTTTTAGGTAATTCATTACTTTTCAGGATCCTTATTCATTTCTCCATTCCAAAGGTTCTTTATCTTCACTAGTGTCCTTAAAGCAACCTTATCTGTAATTCCCACTCTGTTCACACAACCTCATACTTGGGGCTACCCTTTCTTCCCCACCGTGACTTTGATGACCCTCATCTGATTTTTCCATTTAAGCTTCCACAGTTTCCTTTGTCCTCATAATAACTGCTCCAGAATGCCAGAAGGTGAACAGTACCTTATAGGAACAGCTAAGTCTGAATTTATTTGCCAAAAGCAGAATGATGGACCAGTTATCAGTTTGATAAAAGCCTTCACAATTTGATTCCTAAGACTTGGGCTCAATTTACTTTTCTTTTGTTCCTTTGAGCTTGACCTTGACCACGAGGCTAACTTAGACCACGTCTGCTTTATGAGACCGGACCATGGGACACATGCTGTATTAACGTGTTAGGGCTGCCATAACAAAAATCCCACAAGCTGGATGGTTTAAACAATAGAAATGTATTCCCTCACAGTTCTGGAGGATAGAAATCTAAAGCTTAATGCCATATTCCAGGCCTTTGTCCTTGGCTTGTCCATCTTCTCCCTGCGTCAGTTCACATCATCATTTTTCTGTGTGTGTCTTCGTGTCTTTATGGAGTTAATTGTGTTCCCTCAACCACCAGTTCATATGCTGAAGTTCTAACTCATGTTGTGAGTGTATTTGGAGAAAGGCCCTAAAAAGTAAGTAATCAAAGTTAGATGATATCATAGGGGTGAGAATCGGATAGGACTGAAAAGACAAAGAATAGAGAAATATCTGTTTTGCCCTGCATGAACACAGAAGAAAAGCCACAGGAGGACATAGTGAGTAATGGCTGTCTCCAAGCCTGCAAAGGAGGGCTCACCAGATACCTACTCTGATGGCCCCTTGGTCTTGAACCTCTAGATTACAGAATTGTGAGGAAATAAATTTATGTAGTTTAAACCACTCAGTCTCTAGTATATTCTTTCAGCAGTCCAAGAAGACTAGTAGACTGCCCAGATTTTTATAAGGAAATTGGTTATACTGGATTAGGTAGAGTTCACTCCAATGACCTCATTTGAACTGTAAAGACCTTGTCACCAAATAATGGTGCTATCTCAAGTAATGAGGGTTAGGCTTCTAACATATCTCTTTGGGGGGTGGGGTGGGGTTACAATTCAACTCATAATAGACACGGACTCTGAAGCATGCCTCTCACTCATAAAGGAACCCTCAAATTGAGAGTCTAACTTTTTAAATTGCTATGTAAGACTACTAAAAAGATACAATAATTGACCTTGATTATATTAAAAGACACCAGCAAAAGCCTAATGAGTAGAATTATTTGAAAAATTGTATTAGTGGTACTAGTACATGACACACTTCTGATTTTATGGATACTTTCCACAGCCAGGTGATAAATACCACCTTAACATCCAACAAAGAAGCTGACGAGTGAGCATTAGAGGAATCAGTGAGTGAATTTCACGGGTAGGAGGAAAGTCCCACTGCATGGACAGGAGATGAACTCAAAGCTGACCTCATGCTGACAATGTGGTACGTGGTAGCTTCTGAAAGAACCTTGGGGTTTCCTCCTCCATATAAACCCAAAACAAAGGACAGTGGCTCTCATCTTTTCCATTCAAATAGCCCTGACTTTTGCCAGTTCTTTATGATATACATAACTTCTGTTGAGCCACATTGAGTCTACAAATTATTTCTTAAGCACACAGAACATGAATTCTCACAGGAAGCTTACATAGAGCATGGATTCTCAATATCACTCCCAATGGAGTAAACATAAGTGGGAGGGAAAAAGAAAAAAGAAACTTACTTTTTTTAAGTTTAAAAAAAAGATGCATATATAGTAAAAAAAAAAAAAAAAGCAGATACTCGCTATATCTTTGATACTAAAATTTTATAGGGAGGAGACAGAGATAGGAAAAAAAAATGCCTTAAAAGGCAAAAAAAAAAAAAAAAAAATTCAGGAGGTAATAACTTTTTTTAAATGGTTACTAAACACTGACATATAGAATTGGCATATCCCCTAGCTATGGCTCTTTGTAAACCTCAAACATCAAACTCCAATCCTCAAATACCTGCCTCCTCCCTTTACCTTTCCCCCTTGACATAGCCTGTGCCCTGTTCTGCTCCCTTCTTCCTCACTTTTTTTTTTTTTTTAACTGTATTAAAGATGAGCATTATAAGGTAATTCAACATTGGATAACTTTAAATGGAAATCCCCTTAAGTGTTTTCAAATATTTGTTTACCAATAATTGATAATAGATGGCAGGATATACTGGAGGACAGGAAAACATATCTGTCCGAAGTTCTAGGACATACCTTCAATGGAAGATGAGTTTAAGAAGAGAATTATGTAGTCATATTTCAGTATTAGGAAAATGAAAAAGTGTTTTTATTCGGAGATATTTTATGTGACTTGTATATGTTAATTTCCTGAGCTCATTGTGTGTTAATGTTTACATTATCATAAGGGGCTTCCCAGCTCAGTGGCTGCCAATGCAGGGGAAATGCAGGTTTGATCCCTGGGTTGGGAAGATCCCTTGGAGGAGGAAATGGCAACCCACTCCAGTATTCTTGCCTGGAAAATTCCCTGGACAGAGGAGCCTGGTGGGCTACTACAGTTCAAGGGGTCATAAAGAGTCGGACATGACTGAGTGACTGAGCATGAGCATGATACATTATCATACATAGTAAAACAATATTGTAAATATTATTTTAATTACTTCAGTGAAGGTTTTGATATATCTGTGGAAAAGCAAATCAATATAGATAGTGCAATGCTATTGAAAGCCTTCTTTAAGAATATTAGAAAATCCCACAAACAAATGCCCTTCACAACTGCCATTCATGCCAAAGAAAGAAGTGAAATAAATCCAATTCCAAGCAGACAGTCACAATGTTTATGGATTTCAATAAAAGTGCCCACAATTGAGTAAGGTCATGTCCTTTATTTAACTGTTTCTTTTTTCCTGAAAAGAAACAAAGAATGGCTCAATGACTTTTTAAATATTGTATTTGCTTAGGTTTTTTGCTAGTTTTTTTTTTTTTTCTGCCTTAAAAGTATTAGTTTCTAACTTCTTACAAATAAGTTTTAAGAAGCAACCCATTTAGTCTAAATCTTAATTAATCCTAATAAGAGGGAACTGTAGCTTTTTAAAAGTCTAAATGGGTCATCCTGAGCAGCTTTGTCAGCCATCATTTGGTCCAGGAGTGAGCAGCAGGTAAGGTTGTTTAAAGCTCAGATGCTGTAGAGAGTGCATCTGTCTTCCTAGGCAGCTCTAATTCTGCCTGGTCCACTGCCTCTATCTTTACGAGTTCTTTGATTGGTAATTGAGAGAATAAATCTTTGAAGGACTTACATGAATATGTGTATATTAAGAGTTCAGTAATAAAATACCTACCAAAGTATTTTATACAGTCTCCTTTCAAGTCTTGGACATTTAATTAATTTTGCTAGACTAAGATATGGAATCAGGATTCAATTATAGAGGTTTTGTTTTTGTTTTTCGGATGTTAGCAAATTCAATTTTTTTTTTTTTTTTTTTTACTCAGACGGCGTTTTCTCCCTCTTACTCTCCCAGACGGGAGAGAAGAATGATCATCAATGGCCAATGGCAGCTGCATCAAGCAGCACCAAACGCCAACTTCACACTCAGGAGAAAACTCTGCGTCTCTTCTTTGTGGTTTCGGGTGCTCTACACGATCAGAGAAACTTCTCTAGTAACAAACTATAGAAATGATCCCTGAAAGTATAGTCTTGAAAATTCAAATTTTTAATTTTCTGTTCCAAACTAGGAGTTATCTGTATTAGGGTCAGGACTGGGTTGGGGAGGAGCCACATCACAGACTTAAATATAAGTCATATCTACCAAGTGGAAAGCCACAGGGAGAATTCAAAGGAATTTGTCTGCAAAGCATAAAGTCTGTTAGGGAAAGGTTAATAATATTGGGGTTATTCAACCTGGAGAAAAAGCAAGATGAATTATTGATTTCTTGAAAATATTGCTGGGGAGGCGGGATGGGGCGGGAGAAAAAAAAAGGAAAAAAAAAAGAAAATATTGCTTTCATTAAAACACTCTCTTGTTTAGAATCATAAACAACTCCTAGAAGAGGAACTAAGAGAAGCTCCCTCTTACGTGAAGAAGCAGAATTTGAACAGACACTCAGATCCTACTAAACCAGGCTATGAATATCTCCGAATTTATTTTTCATGTTTTCCTTACAGGATCCCCCTACCTTCCAAGAGATAGTCTTAGTAATCCCCATTATCCTCAAGGGGATCCATATGATATCAAGATTAATACTAAAAACAATATTAAAAATAATAACCATCATTAATTGAGCATTCACTCCAGCACTTGTTCTAAGCACTTCACACTTTGCAATTATTAATTCTCATTCTTAATATAGTACTACAGAGTAACTATGCTGCTGCTGCTGCTAAGTCACTTAGTGATGCTCAATTTATATTTTAGGAAACCAAGGCTCAGGAGAAGTTAGACACATTGCCTAAAATCACAAGCTATAAGTGGCAGAAATAAAAATCAAAATTAGATTGAACTCCAAAGTCTGTGTTTTGTTCATTCCTCTATATTTCCCACCAAAGTGACTGAATGCTGAAAAAATGTGTTATATACAAAGATGCAGTTAACAAAGATGTTAACTGCAAAATGATTTATAATAATAATGAATGGGGTTTTATTCAAAGGAAAAACTATATATGAATTATCAAATAAAACTATGGGAAATGCACATGATGGAATAAAATAAATGCATATTAACATAGACAATGCTTATTACTGCATTAAATTGAAAGATCAACATGATAAAACGTGGTTGAAACCATGCTTTAAAAATGCCCAGAATAAGTCTGGAACTAACTACCCTAAAACATCAATAATGGGTGGGAAGGGATAGCATGATTAGAGGTAAATTTGGTTGTTCTTCCTATCTTAAATATTTTTACATTTTCTTTAATAAGAATATTATTCTTATGATTATTTAATAAATATTCTTAGGTAGCATATGATCTCTGATATTAGGAATAACTAAAATTGAATTTTGCCTTAAAAATCACTCTTTTATGGAACTCTGTCCATGATGCCTTTCCTCACTTCCATGACTTCTCTTTTCTGTTCAGTTTCTGTTCAGCTACTCTGCTTCAATGCCTATTAAGAGTCTTATAGTCTCCAAGATCCTTTTCCTAGCTCCCTCTTCCCAATATATTTTTTGGCCTGGACCATACTTTCGGCTTTTCTATAGCTTGGAAGTTTTTCTTTCCTTTTTATTGCAAGCATGTTTTATTTCCTAAGGTATAATTTAGAGTCTTATGAACCTCAACAAATGTGCCAATGGTTTAATTAATGGAAGTCTTAACGCTCCTAGGAGAGCAACAAGATTATCTCTATCTTGACTGAGCCAAAAGCAAGAGAATCAGATGTAGCATTCACATGGGGAAGGAGATTTAACATTTGTTCCTAAAAAATATTTACTGCCATTAAAAGCTGTTATATGCTGGAGTAAGTGACCAAGTGGAATCTAGATTTACTACACTAGAGAGTGTTAATAATAACTTGGCTTGATGAACACTGTCTTTGGTAAAGTCATAATGACACTAAAATGGTATCTGAAAAGTCATTTTCCATTTCAAGAATTATTTGGTATTCCACTATTAGACAAAAAGTTTTGTTTTTTCTCCTCTGCAATAAAAATGCAATTGACAGTAATTACTAAGCCACAATATTTTGCTAAATTAATATGAGTCTATATAAAGAGAAACCCCCCAGGAGAGATGATTTTGCTTTTCATAGGTACCTTTGAGGATCAACAGAAGATTATCTGAAAATTTAGGAACATGAGACCTTTTAAAATTGTGTAGCTCTAAAATGTTATTTCCTTTTATTTGTTTCTCTTTGAGAAAACAGAAACTTAGCTTTTCAGCCCCATCCATATATCAAAAGATGCTAGAAACCTGATACTCTGTTTTATCTATCTCAGTGTCTGCTAGAAACCGAAATTGTGCTTGTTAATATAGCAAATACTAAATAAATATCACTGAATGTATAAATGAATAAATGTTTATCTTCCATTGGCCTTTGCAGGCTAATCTTGAGCCTCAGCATAAACTGGAAGTATAGAAGTTTTCCCCTCTAGGAATAGAAAATGTGGGCAGGATCACACTTTTCTTGCAAGATCTATTAGGTAATTTCATTGTTCTTTCTCTGTGACAACTTGCAGAAACTAACATATATGTCCACATACTGATTGGCCAATTTCATGAACTGACAATCTCTTGAGATCTAAGATTCTTAAAAATGAAAGCCAGTTCCATTCCCTTAACCTGATTGAGAACAAGGAAAGATAATTTATTAAAATATCTGCAGGGAAGATTGGCAAATGTAGAAAAAGTCTGTTACTCAAAATGACTTAATTTAAATACTCTAGCAATTCACGGGTATGAAATACTCAGAGTCTGAATTGTGAGGCAAAGTGCCAACTGGATTGAGAGAACTTCTTACAATATGAGTTCACTTTCAGTACTTTGTAATTCTCAGAGAAAGACTACCTTCTCAACTTCAGGAAAAAAAAAAAAAAATCCAAACAAAAATGAAAACAACCAATTAATAAGTTTCAAATTTCTGAGAGATAAGATCAGAGGTAGACAGAAAGTGATCTTACAATTGACCATCCAAATTTGGATATTTTTGTTCCAAAAATTCAAGATAGATTGAATGGGAAAACAGGTATAAATAGGGATTTTCCTAGGAAAAACCTATGTGTGGTCACCACATCAGATACCACTATTGGCTCCTCTTGTGACCTGAGGAAATTTATTGTCATCTCTATATTTCACTTCACCAAGGGAAATTAATTTATATCTTCAGCAAACACTTGAACTTTGTCCAGCATCATGCCTATTGTATCAAGGTGAAAATAAAAACACTTTAAATTCAGAATATTAATTTCAGAAAGATTACCATCAGCTAATTGAGTAAATAAGAGCACATCTCAAAGAGTAGAACCTTATCATTCCTAGATTCAATATTCAGATTTCAACAGTTACTATTGCTCAAAGTTTATAACAATTTAACAGAGTTTAAACTCAGGGTATAACAGAGTTTATTGCAGAGGCATGGATTTGGATTATGATGCATAAGATTTGGGGATCTGTATGAAGAATAAGGTTGGAAGGGGACTATTTTAGCTAGGAAGTTAGCCAAGCAGCCTGCTCATCAAGTCAGCATGTGCAATTCAGTAGGGATTTGCTTTGCACACTATTTCTTACCTGGTAAACAACTCATAGGGGAAATAGCAAAACATGTGAGTTTTTGTGAATTCAGAGTTTTAGGGTCTCATGACAATTCATTTCAAAATATCAAGAATCCATGTATGTATAATTTATTTGCTTTCCTTCCCCTACCCTCTGTAAACCTCTTTTTTGGCTCATTCAATAAAGCATATTGATTCCTTCATTTATTCCAAATATTAAGGTATTTTCATGATCAAACATCTCCTATTAAACATAACAACTTAATGAATACAAGTGCATCATAAAAATTTATAATCCTGACTGCACACTTAAGCAATTAGGTTCTTAGAAGCAGAGCTATTAGGAGGAGACAGTTGGATAAAGTAGAAAATGGATTAGAAGAACAAAAAGAATTCTGGCCCAGGGTAAAGTGAAAATAAGGAATACTGAGAATTCATGGATATAATTATTTCAGATTGAGAAATGAAACATGCCATACACTTTCAGCCCCTGGGTTTATTGTTGTTAATAAGATCAATATTCTCTTATCACATGAGAACTATGAAATACTTCTGCCAGGTCATGTAGCATCCCTCCAGTATTGCATCCACCTTTGCCGTCTACGTTTCTCATATACAACACCCTACCCAAATTTCTGCCTACTCACTTAATGAAAAAACCCATTATGTACCATGAACTATATTTATTTACTCCAACAAACTATATTTGTTGACTCCTTCACAGAAACCCCCAGAGAAACCTGTTCATCAGGCAAAGCTGAATTTATTAAATGTTCCCGCAACAAGGAGGCAACCCACATTGATGGTCTTAGTGTCTCCAAAGAGAAGTTAGAGAAAGGTATTTATAGGGTTTTGGAGATTGGATTCAAATGATTTAAGGTGAGTCTTTCAAGATGGGATGCTGTTAAAACTGGACAAAATGCATAACAATCATTTAAAACTGGTGAATATAAAAATTTAAATTTCTCGATGAAAAAAGAATTGTTTGATAAGTGAACTGTTTGCCCCAGAGAGAAGAATGTTGGCCAAGAACTATTTGCACAGATGAACAAACTTGTTGTCTGAATAAGTAAGTTTGCCAGAATTAAAACAGCATTTATTCATTTGTTCATAGTGTTATCTTTACAGTTAAGTCATATTGACATAGGTGGCCTTGCTTCTTAGTTTTGTGGTTATAAAGTTGAATAAGACATATTCCTGAACTTAAGGAACTTACTGTCTATCCTGGGTAATAAGACATGTAAGTGAATAATTTCTGTTGGAGAAGAAGGAGCAGACATAGCATATAACAGAGACAAAAGGAAACAATCGTTGACTGAATATGGAAAGTAAGGAGGGAGAAATCGAGACTTTTTCCATTCTTGCTTGGGTATTTTGGCAAATATTGGCAACGCTTAAGGACAGAAGTGTGTGTTCAGCCGCTTAGTCGTGTTTGACTCTTCGCAGCCCCATGGACTGTAGTCTGACAGGCTCTGCTGCCCATAGAGTTTTCCAGGCAAGAATACTGGAGTGGGTTGCCACTTTGTACTCCAAGGGATCACCCCAACCCAGGGACTGAACCCCAGTCTTTTGTATCTCGTGCTTTGCCAGGTGGATTCTTTACCACTGGGAAGACCAGAGGGTGAAACATTCTTCCATTCAGAACCATTCATTTAATCTTTTAATATTCACAACCACTCTGAGATGTGAGCACCAAGCTAGGTCCCCCAGACCTCCAGAAGATTCAATTTGATTTTCCTTTAATAAATCTAGTGATGGAGTCTAAATTGGTTTTTGTCAAAATCTGATAGTTCTGGTTTCTGCTATTAGCCAACGTAAACACACCGTAAAATTAAGAGGAATTTCTCATTCCTCTTAATTCTACTCTCACTGGAATCTCAAAATTCTCCTGGACAGCAAATCCTTGGCTCTTACATAATCAGAACCCTGATATTCATGAAATATTCCTGCATGCGAGTCGATAGTTTGGGAGAAAGAAGTGGTTTTCTTGGTTGCTCCAATCCAGTAAGGCCATTTCCAAGTTTAATTAGCTTTACTTGCTGACACTGGTACCAGTGCCTCTGCAGCCCTCATTAAAGAATTATCAGTAAAATAAAAGGCTCTCCTGCCCCCTTTTACTGAGGCAACTTCATACCCTATTTTCCAAACAGTAGGTCAGAGGAAATCTCTTGTTTTCTCCTTAAATTTGTGAATGGCAGGTAATTGGATAGTTTGTTCATGTCTTGACTGAGATCTCCCTGGAAAGCCTACTTTGTTCTTTGAAACCTTCACTTTCTCCCAGGGCTTCACCTTGGTAAGTACCCACCTACCTCTCAGTAATCTCTTGTTAAATTATGAAGTCTTAATCTCTTGTTAAGTTATGAAGGCCTACTGACTGTTCAGAAGTAGCAGGCTGAACACAGAAACCATCACTTTCCAAAATGTTGTCCCTAAACATCTCCCAAGTGCTTTTATTTTATTAACGAGGCAGGGCAGTGTGATTAGTGAAGCACATGGACTTATAATCAAAATGATCGTCCCAACCCTGCCTCAGCTGCCTGTGTGACTTTGGAGAGTTTCCCTAGTTTCTTGGGGTCATGGCCACCTCATTCATAAAATAGATAATCATGTAAATAAAGGTCACTGAGAGAATGCAATGAGATGAGAAAATTGTATTCATTCAGCCAGTGGTAATCATTATCATTATTGTTATATCATTGTGTCCTTTTTCCCTAGCTTATGATGTTTGCTGGTCATTTATTTTTTCCTTATATGTACCTACATATAATCTTTCACAAATTCTCCAAATTCTGGTTCCTGGTATTGATAACTACCCAGTCTGTGATATCAAAAGTGTATCAGAAGTGTTGTCTGAGTCCTGGGCTTTGTTTTTCTTCACAATTTGCAGAGAACTTCCACAAGCATCATCTCATTTTATCTTCAAACTATGCAGTTACCCAAGAAACACAAGTGTTATAGACAATGAAACCACACAATGTAGAGAGGACTTAAGCAGGAATCTCCTCAAGGTCTGTTGACATCTGTTTGTGTGCTCTCCCCCATACCTCATGGACCATCACAAGGTCACTCTTGTCTCATTTTTTTTTTCATAAATGTATATCTTTTTCATTATGTGTTAAGTGAGGGGGCTGCACTAGAGGATCATTCAGTGTTTATGCCACTTGTAAGCATCTATGAACCTACAAAATAGGTTCAATTGAGCTGAGAACATGTGGACAATTGACAAAGGATATCATCTTAAAGGCAGACCAGATGAAAGAAAAGTCAGGACCATATGTAGCTAAATGTCAAGAGCCTTCAAGAATACTTTGCCAGGCTGCTGACCTGACTCTCTGAAACTACCCTTTATAATCAGTGACACCAAAGGAATTCTGTCTTAGCTCCTGTTCAGTTTAGAGGCACCACTCTGACTCAGCTTTTAGTATTGCTGCCTTATTACTGCCTTCTCTTATCTGACACAAGTCAGATAACATTGACTTCATTTCCAATTCCAGTGATCTGTTTAATCCCCGCACTGTCTACTCTGTAGACACTTTCTTAACTCTGGACTGTCTCCCTATTCTGACCTGCTCTCTGAACTCCACGAAACAGAAAAGCCCTAAAACCTACTCATTAATTTCTGGGAACTGTAAGAGTTGTCCTCTCAGTTTTACTAGCCTCTGGAAACCTCACCTAATCAGACTCTGAATTTGAATTTTATTTACTAGGACTTCCTGGTGTGAATTCAACTGTGTATACCCAGAGTCTTAGCGTAGAAATATTCTAAGCAATCACTTCTTGGGTAGGATGATGACTGTCACCAATTTTGAAAAGCTGCAGAGATATGAACTTCCCACTTGAGGAAATACAATGCTTCTCTTTATTAAATCTTTCGATTTACTGCATCCTCTGATTAGAAAGAATGTCATGTGTAAAGAGTGTAAAAGAAAATTCCTTTGTTAGAAGTGGGTGAGGAGCCCAACCATAAACAATGAAAACAGTAAACAAAAGACTGATCATTATCTCTTTACAGGGAGCCAAAAACCATGAGTCAGAGAATATAATCATAAATTTTTTTTTTAATTTCTAGAACCTTTGTAACTTTCCTGGTAATGCTATTTTTGCTATTACCATCTGTTTCCCCATAGTGATTAGCACTAAGCTCCTTAAAATAAAATGGGCTTGTGTGCTTATCCTCAGGACATTAAGAAAGAAGAAAGCAAAAAATATAGTTTCATATTCTGCAGGCAGGCTTGCAAGAGAAAGACCCCAAAAGGTACAGGGGTGTTAGCAATTTCCAAAGGAGATGAAGGTGGGGGTGAAACCCACTTCCTTGAAACCTTTAAACAAAAATAGGGGGTGGGGAGATCGATTAGAGCCTTAAGATGGGGCTTGAGACTAGATAAAATAAAGTCCTTTATGAGATTTCCCCAAAATTTGTTTCAGAAATGTACTTTAAGGTGGGCAATTAACTATCAGAAATATACTTGAAGATGAGTATTAGAGGCTATCTTTTCTGATATCTCTTGGGATGAGAAAAGAGTAAGTACCTTTTTATTTAGGACAGCTTGAGTGAGAATCTTATTCCTAAAGACATTAATAATTTGTGTGAATATAGTAGATTTGGTGTCAGGAGACTCCAATTCAGTTCTGAATCTATCTTTCAAAGGTAACATGAACTTGGTGAATTCATTCTGCTTGGACATCAGTTTCTATATTTCTTAATTTATGGACTAGGACCGAACAACAGTTGAGGTTAAAGTGACAGTAGCAGAAGAAGCAGAACTATCTTTATTCACAAACTACTTGATTGTCTATGTTAAAGTCATATGGAATATATACATCAAAAGCTACTAAAATGTAAGTAAATTTAGAAAGGTTGCAAAATATAAAATCAATACAAAAATCAATTTTAGTTGCTATATGTTAGCCACAAACAACTGGAAATTAAAAATGAAAAACATCATTTACAGTCACACTGAAAAATATGAAACTCTTAGAAATAATTCTGACCAATTAACTGTCAAATCTTTACACTGAAAACTACCAAAATATTGCTGGCAAAAATTAAAGAAGACTTCAAGGGAAAATCATGGATTAAAAGACTCACTGTTGTTACTATGTCAGTTCTCCCCAGTTGATCTATAGTTTCAACACAATCTCAGTCAAAATCAGAAGAGATTTTTTTAGCAGAAATCAACAAACTGATTCTAAAATTTATATGAAAACACAAAGAATCTATTATAATAAAAATATTTTTGAAAAAGAATGAAGTTAAAGGTCTTACACTATCTGACTTCAAGACTTATAAGACTTTAATAATCAAAAGAGTAAGATATTGGTACAACATAAACAAATATATTAATAAAACAGAATAGAGTTGGCAAATACACTCTAAAATATATGCTCAATGGATTTTTGACAATTGAATTCAATAGAGCCTTTACCAAAGTTGACAGCTGAAACAATTTGACATTCATATGCAAAAGAATGGAACTTTGATCCACATTCAATGGAACTTTGATCCACATTCTCACTACACATAAAAATAAGTTAAGAATGGATCATAGTCCTTGATGTACAACCTAAAGCTTCTAGAAAAACATACGAGAGAATCTCATGAACGTGGGTTAGACAAAAAGTTCTTACATAAAATACCAGAGTGTAAGCAATAAAATAAGCTTTTAAATTTGACTTCATTATTAAGACATTAAGAGAAACAAAAAGACAAACCACATACAGAGAGAAAACATTTGCAAATCATATATCTGATAAAAGATTTGTGTCCAGAATACAAAAGGAACAATTTTAAAATCTCAAGAATAAGGAAAAAAATAATAATTTTTTTAAATTTTTTTATAAAAATAAAAAAACTTTTTACAAAAATTAGGCAAATAAATTAAATATTTCACCCAAAAAAGCATGTATATGGTAAATAAGCACATGAAAAAATACTGAACTTCATACATCATTAGGAAAAGGCAAGTTAAAACCTTAATAAAATAACCTATCAGAATGTCTAAAACTGACTGACCATACCAAATATTGATGAGGTTATA
Organism: Bubalus kerabau; assembly: GCF_029407905.1. Lineage (NCBI taxonomy): Eukaryota > Metazoa > Chordata > Mammalia > Artiodactyla > Bovidae > Bubalus > Bubalus kerabau. Next base: position 34,470,572 of record NC_073634.1, on the reverse strand, counting down.
GAGAAACTGGAATGCTCCTACACTACTGATGAGAATGTAAAATAATATGTCCACTTTGGAAAACAATTTGGCAATCTCATAAAGTTAAATGTGTTTCTACCATATGTTCCATCTATTCCACTTCCAGGATTTTATCCTAGTGAAATAAAGGCATAAAAAAGGCTTACATACAAATGTTCATAGCAGCTTTATTTATAATAGCTAAAGATTGGGAACTAGTCAAATCTCCATCAACAGATGAATGTATAAACAAATGTGGCATATCCATAAAAGGGACCACTGCTTAGCAATTAAGATGATCAAATCTTTGATACATGTAAAAATATGGATGACTCTCAAAATAATTATTCTGAGAAAATGAAGACAGGCAATAGAAAGTACATTCTTTATGATTCCATTAATACATTTTAATAAAATTCTTAAAACTGTAAACTAATTAGTAGTGACAGAAAGAAGATCTGTTTCCTGGGGATGAGCTGCAAGAGTGGGGAGTTCGTTGGGTGTGATTCAAGGGATGGATTGCCAAGGGGGCACAAAGAAGCTATTGGTGTGATGAATATAATCATTATCTATATTTTGATGATGGTTTGAGTCAAATTCACCATATCCTACTCTTCAAATATATATTTATAATATACTTATGTAACTATTATTATTATAACTCAATAAAGCTATTTAAAAATATCAGATGACTTGCTCAGACTGAGAGAGTCTATCAAAAGCCCCAGAATCTTACCATGCAGCTGTAATTCATTCTCTTTTTTTTCCCAAGTTATACTGTTCTAATACTATCATCTTTCTACCTAGATGTTAGAACTTTAAGGAAAATAACTATGCCTAATGTAAAATTTTAACCACAAAAATAAATCAAAAAACCTGGTGAGTTCCCCTTCTTGAGATTTGTTCCAAAACAATAAGGTTGGAAATAGAATTTCTACCTTCAATAAAACTCAGATATTTGTAATCCCAAGCTATATTAGGGTCTGGCAAAGTGACAAGTAACCTAACATTAGAGAAATAGTCACATGATGGCCCAGAACATGGCACCAAATTTCCTGGATTCAAAAAAGCAGGGCACTGCTATTTTGTAGCTATGTGACTTGGGACAGTTAAATTGTGCTCAGTTTCCTCATTTGTAAAGTGGGATAACAATATTACTTCATAGGATCATTGTGTCTCTTGAGAAATTTGTATGCAGGTCAGGAAGCAACAGTTAGAACTGGACATGGAATAACAGACTGGTTCCAAATAGGAAAAGGAGTACGTCAAGGCTGTATATTGTCACCCTGTTTATTTAACTTTATGCAGAGTACATCATGAGAAACGCTGGACTGGAAGAAACACAAGCTGGAATCAAGATTGCTGGGAGAAATATCAATAACCTCAGATATGCAGATGAGACCACCCTTATGGCAGAAAGTGAAGAGGAACTAAAGGGCCTCTTGATGAAAGTGAAAGTGGAGAGTGAAAAAGTTGGCTTAAAGCTCAACATTCAGAAAACGAAGATCATGGCATCTGGTCCCATCACTTCATGGGAAATAGATGGAGAAACAGTGGAAACAGTGTCAGACTTGATTTTTCTGGGCTCCAAAATCAGTGCAGATGGTGACTGCAGCCATGAAATTAAAAGATGCTTACTCCTTGGAAGGAAAGTTATGACCAACCTAGATAGCATATTCAAAAGCAGAGACATTACTTTGCCAACAAATGTTCGTCTAGACCAGGCTATGGTTTTTCCTGTGGTCATTTATGGATGTGAGAGTTGGACTGTGAAGAAGGCTGAGCACTGAAGAATTGATGCTTTTGAACTGTGGTGTTGGAGAGGATTCTTGAGAGTCCCTTGGACTGCAAGGAGATCCAACCAGTCCATTCTGAAGGAGATCAGCCCTGGGATTTCTTTGGAAGGAATGATGCTGAAACTGAAACTCCAGTACTGTGGCCACCTCACGCGAAGAGTTGACTCATTGGAAAAGACTCTGATGCTGGGAGGGATTGGGGGCAAGAGAAGAAGGGGACGACAGAGGATGAGATGGCTGGATGGCATCACTGACTCGATGGACGTGAGTGTGAGTGAACTCCAGGAGTTGGTGATGGACAGGGAGGCCTGGCATGCTGCGATTCATGGGGTTGCAAAGAGTCAGACACGACTGAGCAACTCATCTGATCTGATCATAGGATCATTGTGTTATTGAAGTTAAGTTTTGTTTGCAGAATGCTTAGACCTGCACCAGGGGATTCCCTGGTGGCTCAGCAATGTGGGAGACCCGGGTTCGATCCCTGAGTCGGGAACATCCCCTGGAGAAGGAAATGGCAACCCACTCCAGTACTCTTGCCTAGAAAATTCCATGGATGGAGGAGCCTGATGGGCTACAGTCCATGGGGTCCCAAAGAGTTGGACACAACTGAGTGACTTCACTTTCTTTTTTTCTTAGACCTGCTCTAGAATCTGCTGCTGCTAAGTTGCTTCAGTCGTGTCTGACTCGGTGCGACCCCATAGATGGCCTCCCACCAGGCTCCCCCGTCCCTGGGATTCTCCAGGCAAGAACACTGGAGTGGGTTGCCATTTCCTTCTCCAATGCATGAAAGTTAAAGTGAAGTCACTCAGTCGTGTCCAACTCTTCGCAACCCCATGGACTGCAGCCCACCAGGCTCCTCTGTCCATGGGATTTTCCAGGCAAGAGTACTGGAGTGGGATGCCATTGCATCTAGCAAACATTATATAAGTTTTTGTTAAGTAAATAAAATATTGTAGAAAGATCTATTCCACATGAGTGGTGATGAGACTGATAAAAAGCAAGGCTATCCAGGAAGAACAATTTAGGTGATAAGGGAAAAAAAATGCAGGGAGCCTATCTGAAAGTCCCTGCAATAAGAATCAGACATCTGGTCATTTTTTCTCCTCCCTGACTCTTGCCAGGAAGATGGTTTGGTTTATTTTCTAGAAAAATGGAACCAGAGATGCTCTGGAGGCAAATATATTAAGCTTAAAATGGGCAAGGATGAGCAGCTGGATTAGGTAGCCATTACCTTTTCCAGGGATTTCTTCCTGACTCAGGGATAGAACCTGGATCTCCTGCACTGCAGGCAGATTCTTTACCATCAGAGCCATTAAGGAATCCCTAGCACTTTAAAATGGGCAAGGATGAGCAGTTAGATTAAAACAAGGGGATGAATGAAAGCTCACTGAATGATGAATGTGTGCACCTTTCCAGCACTGTTCCAGAAAACTTGCCAGGAAACCAAGCTTACACAATGTTGGCAAGAAAGAAGGGAATCCCTTCCCCAGAGAAATTGAACTATTCAAGGATAAAATATTTGGACATATCTAGTGATAAACCAGTGGCCATTAAACTTTCTTACAAGTGATGTCCAGCAAAGACAAGTCCATCATCTACACAGAGCTTCCAAACCATGTTTTGGTATTGCTACTTTAAGTAGAAATGGATAGACAAAAATCATCAGACATTTGAGGAAAGCCTTTACTGTAAAGGAGAGACCAAAGCAGACAGATAAAAAGAAAAAAAAAAAGAGATGATTCAGGAAACAAAGCAAGACTTTTAAAATGTCACATTCATGTAATAAGAACAGGATACTATAAACAAGGATAATTGGGAATACAGGGTGGTTGGGGAGAGAGCACTCTGATTTTGAAAGTGTAATTTCTGTTTTAGATAAGCTACATTGGAAGTGTAACCGAGAGCAGGGCCTTATGGGGCCTTCCCAGGTCAGATCCCTACCATGCCCTCTACCTGCCTCCTGTCTGGAGAAGACTTTCACCTCCCAGGCCTTCCCCAAGTTCCAAATAATATATTTAATCAGAGAAAATTCAGAAAGAAAGGAAAACAGTCAAGGAAGAGAAAATAATAGTAGTTTAGCCATCAAAGTCAAGGATATTTAGTTCCTTCTCTGGACTTCCCTGGTGGCTCAGACAGTAAAGAATCCACCTATATGCAGGAGACCTGGGTTGGTTGGATCCCTGGGTTGGGAAGATCCACTGGAGCAGGGCATGGCAACCTACTCCAGAATTCTTGCCTGGAGAATTCCATGGACATAGGAGCCTGGAAGGCTACAGTCCATGGGGTTGCAAAATTGGACATGACTGAGTGACTAAGCATAGCACAAGGGCTATAGATAATATTTTGAGCTGTGTCCTTTGAGCTGTTTTGCAAATACTGAAACCCCCTACCAGGTGGAAAAAGTTGACTGTATGCTGACCATAAACACAGAGATGCTAGAGAGGTTGGAATCAAAAGGTTGATGATTTTGACTCCCCATTACCTGATTACCTCACTACCAACCAATTAAAAGAATGTCCATGAGCTGATAACATACCCCACAACAGACCCCACCACCATCACCCTATCTTTAAAAGCCTTTCCCTGAAAGCCATCAAGAGAGCAGAACTTTTTGAACACCAGCTGCCCTGGACTCCTTGTTTGGCGCCCTGCAATAAATGCTGCACTCTCCTTCACCACAGCCTAGTATCAGTAGATTGGCTCTACTCTGTGAGGGCAAGTGGACTGAAGTCTGGTTCAGTAACAGAGACAGAGCCTGAGATGGGGATTCTTGTTCTAGTGATAGATTGAGGGAGAGCTTTTGGGAGAGAGAGGAGAACCAGGATAGGAAAGAACAAGTAACCTACACAAGAATCCAATCTTAACTGGAGACTTCCTTCAGTCTCCAGTGAAAAACACAGACTACACACTGCCCTACTAAATTAATCCTATTTGAACAAACATCCAGCCTGTTTACCCTCATGACTATCAGTTATTGTCTGAGTTCTGAGCCCTGAGTAGGTGCATAGCTGCCAGAAGAGGCAGCTCCTGGTTAGTCAGGACAGTTCTCTAGAGAAGGAGATGTTATGAGATATTAGCCCACACTCCCAGCAGCGAGGGGATGGCAGCACTGGCTGGTAAAGAGCATAATCCCTGAATCCAACTTTCTCATTCATTTTCCCCATATAGATAATCTAATTTTATCCTTTCCTAGTAACTCTTAATAGTCTAACTTCCTTCAAACACACTATGCAAATGATGTAGTTTTGAAATGATCTAAGTTATATTGCTTTTTGAAAATTTTAAACAAATAACAGCAAGACTTGCTTTCTATAAACCTCCAACAAATATATGCCAACTCTTAGGCTAACACCTGGCATCAGCCTACTTTCAGTTCTATTTTTATAGTTTGGGTTATATAACTAAGGAAGTTTCATTTAAATCTTCTTCCACTTTCATTGTATTAATAGAAGTTCTAGAAAAAATGGTGAAAGGAGAATTATCAAAGAAATGATGAGAAAAATTCCCAAAGTGAAAGGCATATAATTCCAGATTAAAAATACCCACTGAGTGACTAGTGAAATGAATGAAAAAGGACCCACAAAAAGGCACATCATGAAATCTTAGAACACTGGTGATAAAGAAAAGGTTCTGAAGTTTGGGGACAGAAGTCTAGGGTTATTTTTATAAGCTTTTTGTCACTATTTTACTTTTTTAAAGTACAAGTCATAACAGTAATGGCATGATATTCAGGTTCCTGAGAAACCTTACATTTCACAAAACTGATCACTAAAAATAATAGGATGAAAATATGGATGGGAAGACAACTAAAAAATTAAGCAAATTTGTCTATCAAAGCACCAAAAAAAAAAAAAAACCCAACAAAATTCTAATAAAACTCATTCATATTTTAAAAGTTAATATGGGGGAATAGGACAGCAGAGTGTGAAATTAGCAAAATGTACAACTAGAAGCTATGTACAGAGTATCTACCCAAAATGTAGCAGGCCAGGCCAAGCCATGGCAGAGGTGATGTGGTGATGTATCTTAAACTCTTTCAATATGTAATATAAGGTCACAGAGTTTTAATAAAAAGACAAAACTCATACAGATTTTAGTCCAGTGCCCCAATCCGGTGAGCATATGTTATCGTGAACGTGTAGAAGCAAGTCCACTGAGTGACAACAGGTGATTTCATACACGCCCACTTAGAACAGAGGATCCTAATCTCTGTCCTCTTTATAGCTAAAAGCCTTTTCTTTTAAATGAGAGTCTATGTTAATATAGAAATAGTAAGAGGGTAGAAGCCCTCTAAAACCCTCAAAGCCCTGGGTTTGAGGCCAAGCTTTGCCACAAACTAGCTATGTTCTCGTTCTCTAGAAAGTGGTCCTCAACCAGTGGTACTTTCACGTCACCTCCCAACCCCCCAGTCCCCCCACCCAGCCACACACATACACAGCCACAACATGCCTAGAGGCATTTTTTAAGGTTACAGGTGGTGGTGAGGGAGTGGGTATGGGAGATGGAGGGGTACTACTGCCACCTAGTGGGCAAAGGGCAGTTATTCCACAGAACAAGGGACAGTTCAGTTTAGTTCAGTCACACAGTCCTGTCCGACTCTTTGCGACCCCAAGGACTGTAGCACACCAGGCCTCCCTGTCCATTGACAACTCCCAGAGTTTATTAAAATTCATGTCCATTGAGTTGGTGATGCCATCCAACCATCTCATCCTCTGTCGTCCCCTTCTCCTCCTGCCTTCAATCCTTTCCATAATCAGGGTCTTTTCAAATGCGTCAGATTTTCGCATCAGGTGGCCAAAGCGTTGGAGTTTCAGGATCAGTCCTTCCAATGAATATTCAAGACTGATTTCCTTTAGGATGGCCTGGTTGGATCTCCTTGCAGTCCAAGGGACTCTCAAGAGTCTTCTCCAACACCACAGTTCAAAAGCATCAATTCTTCGGCCCTCAGCTTTCTTCACAGTCCAACTCTCACATCCATACATGACTGCTGGAAACACCATAGCTTTGACTAGACAGACCTTTGTTGGCAAAGTAATGTCTCTGCTTTTTAATATGCTGTCTAGGTTGGTCATAACTTTTCTTCCAAGGAGCAAGTGTCTTTTCATTTCATGGGTGCAATCACCATCTGCTGTGATTTTAGAGCCCAAGAAAATAAAGTCTGTCACTGTTTCCACTGTTTCCCCATCTATTTGCCATGAAGTGATGGGACCAGATGCCACGATCTTAGTTTTCTGAATGTGGAGTTTCAAGCCAACTTCTTCACTCTCCTCTTTCATTTTCATCATGAGGCTCTTTAGTTCTTCTTCACTTTCTGCCATAAGAGTAGTGTCATCTACATAACTGAGGTTCTTGATATTTCTCCTGACAATCTTGATTCCAGTTTGTGCTTCATCCAGCCCAGCATTTCTCATGATATACTCTGCATATGAGTTAAATAAGCAGGATGACAAGATACAGCCTTGATGTACTCCTTTCCCTATTTGGAACCAGTCTGTTGTTCCATGTGCAGTTCTGACTGTTGCTTCCTGACCTGCATACAGATTTCTCAAGAGGCAGGTCAGGTGGTCTGGTACTCCCATCTCTTAAAGAATTTTCCAGAGTTTGTTGTGGTCCATACAATCAAAGGCTTTGGCATAGTCAATAAAGCAGAAGTAGATATTTATCTGGAACTCTCTTGCTTTTTTCATGATCCAACGTACGTTGGCCATTTGATCTCTGGCTCCTCTGCCTTTCCTAAAACCAGCTTGAACAAGTCCACGTACTGTTGAAGCCTGGCTTGGAGAATTTTGAGCATTACTTTACTAGCGTGTGAGATGAGTCCGGTTGTGTGGTAGTTTGAGCATTCCTTGGCATTGCCTTTCTTTGGGATTGGAATGAATACTAACCTTTTCCAATCCTGTGACCACTGCTGAGTTTCCCAAATTTGCTGGCATATTGAGTGCAGCACTTTCACAGCATCATCTTTTAGGATTTGAAATAGCTCAACTGGAATTCCATCACCTCCACTAGCTTTGTTCATAGTGATGCTTCCTAAGGCCCACTTGACTTTGCATTCCAGGATGTCTGGCTCTAGGCTGGTGATCACACCATCATGGTTATCTGGATCATGAAGATTTTTTTTGTATAGTTCTTCTGTGTATTCTTGCCACCTCTTCTTAATATCTTCTGCTTCTGTTAGGTCCATACCATTTCTGTCCTTTAATGTGCCCATCTTTGCTTGAAATGTTCTCCTGGTATCTCTATTTTCTTGAAGAGATCTCTAGACTTTCCCATTCTGTTGTTTTCCTCTATTTCTTTGCATTGATCGCAGAGGAAGGCTTTATCTCTCCTTGCTATTCTTTGGAACTCTGCATTCAATTGGGTATATCTTTCCTTTTCTCCTTTGCCTTTTGCTTCTCTTCTATTCATAGCTATTTGTAAGGACTCCTCAGACAACCATTTTGCCTTTTTGCATTTCTTTTCCTTGGGGATGGTCTTGATCACTGGCTCCTGTACAATGTCATGGACCTCCGGCCATAGTTCTTCAAGCACTGTGTGTATCACAACAAGGGACAGCCCCCTACAAAAAGAATTACACCCCCCCCCAATTGTGCACAAAGTGTCAAGACCACAGAAATTGAAAATCCTTGCAGCAGGATAACAAAACACTGTCCTTATTTCCATAACCAGAATCCTGATCCAGGATAAGAGCTGGAAATCCAGGAATGCTCTTCCTTAAAACTGAAGTCTTCCACAAGTGTGATTTGATACCTGCTAACAGCAAGTTTTTTCACTGAGTTAGACAAGGCTGTGGTCCATGTGATCAGATTGGTTAGTTTCCTGTGATTGTGGTTTTCAGTTTGTCTACCCTCTTGATGGAGAAGGGTAAGAGGCTTATGGAAGCTTCCTGACGGGAGAGACTGACTGAGGGAGAGATTGGGTCTTGTTCTGATGGGCAGGGCCATAGTCAGTAAATCTTTAATTTTCTGTTGATGGGTGGGGCTATGTTCCCTCCCTGTTATTTACCTGGGCCAAACTATGGTGGAGGTAATGAAGATAATGGTGATCTCCTTCAAAAGGTCCCATGCATGCCCTGCTACACTCAGTTCCCCCAGCTCTGCAGCAGGCCACCACTGATTCACACCTCTGCCGACTCCTGGACACTATGGGCAAGTCTGGGTCAGTCTCTTCTGGGATCACTGCTTCTTTCTCTGGGGTCCTGGTGCATACAAGTTTCTGCTTGTGCCCACCAATAGCTTGTTGCCCAGTCCTGTGTAAGTTCTGGTGGCTCTATGGTGGGGTTAATGGTGACCTCCTCCAAGAGGGCTTACGCCACACCCAAGTGTGCTGTACCCAAGACAGATGGGTCATGGTGGAGAGTTATGACAAAACACGGTCTACTGGAGAAGGGAATGGCAAACTACTTCAATATTCTTGCCTTGAGAACCCCATGAACAGTATGAAAAAACAAAAAGATAGGACACTGAAAGATGAACTCCCCAGGTCGGTAGGTGCCCAATATGCTACTGGAGATCAGTAGAGAAATAACTCCAGAAAGAATGAAGGGATGGAGCCAAAGCAAAAACAACACCCATTGTGGATGTGACTGGTGATGGAAGTAAAGTCTGATACCATAAAGAGCAACAGTGCATAGGAACCTGGAATGTTAGGTCCATGAATCAAGGCAAATTGGAAGTGGTCAAACAGGAGATGGCAAGAGTGAACATCTACATGTTAGGAATCAGTGAACTAAAATGGACTGGAATGGGTGAATTTAACTCAGATGACCATTATATCTACTACTGTGGGCAAGAATCCCTTAGAAGAAATGGAGTAGCCATCACAGTCAACAAAAGAGTCTGAAATGGAGTACTTGGATGCAATCTCAAAAATGACAGGATGATCTCAGTTTGTTTCCAAGGCAAACCATTCAATATCATGGTAATCCAAGTCTATGCCCCAACCAGTAATGCTGAAGAAGCTGAAGTTGAACGGTTCTATGAATACCCACCAGACCTTCTAGAAATAACACCCAAAAAAGATGTCCTTTTCATTATAGGGGACTGGAATGCAAAAGTAGGGAATCAAGAAATACCTGGAGTAACAGGCAAATCTGGCCTTGGAGCACAGAATGAAGAAGCGCAAAGGCTAACAGAGTTTTGCCAAGAGAACACACTGGTCACAGCAAACACCCTCTTGCAACAACACAAGAGAAGACTCTACACATGGACATCACCAGATGGTCAATACTGAAATCAGATTGGTTATATTCTTTGCACCCAAAGTTGGAGAAGTTCTAATACAGTCAGCGAATATAAGACTGGGAGCTGACTGTGGTTCAGACCATGAACTGCTTATTGCCAAATTCAGACTGAAATTGAAGAAAGTAGGGGAAACCACTGGACAATTCAGATATGACCTAAATCAAATCCCCTACAATTATACAGTGGATGTGACAAATAGATTCAAGGGATTAGATCTGATAGAGTGCCTGAAGAACTATGGCCGGAGGTCCATGACATTGTACAGGAAGCAGTGATCAAGACCATCCCCATGAAAAAGAAATGCAAAAAGGCATTTTAAAATGGTTGTCTGAGGAGGCCTTACAAATAGCTGTGAATAGAAAAGAAGTGAAAAGCAAAGGAGAAAAGGAAAGATATACCCAATTGAATGCAGAGTTCCAAAGAATAGCAAGGAGAGATAAGAAAGCCTTCCTCCATGATCATTGCAAAGAAATAGAGGAAAACAACAGAATGGGAAAGTCTAGAGATCTCTTCAAGAAAATAGAGATACCAGGAGAACATTTCAAGCAAAGATGGGCACATTAAAGGACAGAAATGGTATGGACCTAACAGAAGCAGAAGATATTAAGAAGAGGTGGCAAGAATACACAGAAGAACTATACAAAAAAAAAAAAAAAAAAATCTTCATGACCCAGATAACCACGATGGTGTGATCACCAGCCTAGAGCCAGACATCCTGGAATGCAAAGTCAAATGGGCCTTAGGAAGCATCACTATGAACAAAGCTAGTGGAGATGATGGAATTCCAGTTGAGCTATTTCAAATTCTAAAAGATGATGCTGTGAAAGTGCTGCACTCAATATGCCAGCAAATTTGGGAAACTCAGCAGTGGCCACAGGATTGGAAAAGGTTAGTATTCATTCCAATCCCAAAGAAAGGCAATGCCAAGGAATGCTCAAACTACCACACAACCGGACTCATCTCACACGCTAGTAAAGTAATGCTCAAAATTCTCCAAGCCAGGCTTCAACAATACATGAACCATTAACTTCCAGATATTCAAGCTGGTTTTAGCAAAGGCAGAGGAGCCAGAAATCAAATGGCCAACATACACTGTATCATCAAAAAAGCAAGAGAGTTCCAGAAAAATATCTACTTCTGCTTTATTGACTATGCCAAAGCCTTTGATTGTATGGACCACAACAAACTCTGGAAAATTCTTTAAGAGATGGGAGTACCAGACCACCTGACCTGCCTCTTGAGAAATCTGTATGCAGGTCAGGAAGCAACAGTCAGAACTGCACATGGAACAACAGACTGGTTCCAAATAGGGAAAGGAGTACATCAAGGCTGTATCTTGTCATCCTGCTTATTTAACTTATATGCAGAGTATATCATGAGAAATGCTGGGCTGGATGAAGCACAAACTGGAATCAAGATTGCCAGGAGAAATATCAATAACCTCAGATATGCAGATGACACTACTCTTATGGCAGAAAGTGAAGAAGAACTCAAGAGCCTCATGATGAAAGTGAAAGAGGACAGTAAAAAGTTGGCTTAAAAGTCCACATTCAGAAAACTAAGATCGTGGCATCTGGTCCCATCACTTCATGGCAAATAGATGGGGAAACAGTGGAAACAGTGACAGACTTTATTTTCTTGGGCTCTAAAATCACAGCAGACGGTGATTACACCCATGAAATGAAAAGACACTTGCTCATGGAAAAAAAGTTATGACCAACCTAGACAGCATATTAAAAAGCAGAGACATTACTTTGCCAACAAAGGTCTGTCTAGTCAAAGCTATGGTGTTTCCAGTAGTCATGTATGGATGTGAGAGTTGGACTGTGAAGAAAGCTGAGGGCCGAAGAATTGATGCTTTTGAACTGTGGTGTTGGAGAAGACTCTTGAGAGTCCCTTGGACTGCAAAGAGATCCAACCAGGCCATCCTAAAGGAAATCAGTCTTGAATATTCATTGGAAGGACTGATCCTGAAACTCCAACACTTTGGCCACCTGATGCGAAAATCTGACGCATTTGAAAAGACCCTGATTATGGAAAGGATTGAAGGCAGGAGGAGAAGGGGATGACAGAGGATGAGGTGGTTGGATGGCATCACCCTATCAACAGACACGAGTTTGAGTAAACTCCGGGAGTTGGCGATGGACAGGGAGGCCTGGTGTGCTGCAGTCCATGGGGTCACAGAGGGTCGGACCCGACTGAGCAACTGAACTGAACTGAACTGAACAGCAAGCTTTGTTTCCGTGAAAAATTTCAAACAGAAACCAAGTGATGACACTGCCGGGCTCTGTGGAGGTCGTCTCCCCCTTGGAAGTATATAAGTAAAATACGTGCAGTTCCTTCAACACTGAACCCTTAGGAAACACAGATGAGTGGAAGCCCTGAAAGGTGAATCGAGTAGCAGGCAATAACATTCTAATACAGCTCAGGGATCCATTAGCACATAAACACTAGAAAACACTGTCCCCAGGTAAAACCATAGATGGACATAGAATAGTGAGATCGTTTCATTTTTCCTTGGGACAGCATGATTTCTACCCCATCTTATTTCAACTGTGCACAGTCTCCATTCCAGTACAAAATATCTTTTTTATTCCTCGGGGTTTTTAATTAAATAAATTTAGGAAGTGTAGAAATTGGAGAAAAGGAATAAAACAAAGAGGAGAAGAGATTATTGTTTTTTATATTCATTTGATTAAGACTGTAAATGGTAACTACAGCCCTCTCCTGTAATATACTGAAGCAGAAAGGGACAAAGATAACTTTCATGGTTCATATCAGGGACTTGATCTTACCAATGACTTTGATTTTTTCATTTTTTCTTTGATATGAAAGAACTCTTGTGAAGGGAACAAGACCAAAAAATGGGGAGGAGATGCTAAGTGGCAGCATTTAACATTTTAAGCTGAGCAATCCTGTGTCTTGGGGGCAATGGGGCATATTTATCTTTTCTAGGAGTATCACTTTTATGATGTTATCAGTATTAACTCATGTTTATTTCATTATGGATTTAAAAAGTATATATTTTGATACTTTCCACTGTTCTGGCCTGGATATATGCTTAAGCTTTTAGTATAGAATAATGGTGTGTGTGTGTGTGTGTAACAGATACCACCTGCTAGGTTCAGTGACAGTTTTTCCTGATACTTAAATCCAATACTTTGGCCACCTGATGCAAAGAACTGACTCATTTGAAAAGACCCTGATGCTGGAAAAGATTGAGGGCTGGAGGAGAAGGGGATGACAGAGGATGAGATGGTTGGATGGCATCACCAACTCAATGGATATGAGTTTGGGTAAACTCCGGGGTTGGTGATGGACAAGGAGGCCTGGCATGCTGCAGTTCATGGGGTCACAAAGAGTCAGACACGACTGAGAGACTGAAATGAACTGAACTGAATGACAATTTCTGTTCATTTAACATTTAATTTTTTTTTTTACTTAACATTTTTAATGAAAAATAATATAGGAGTTAAAATTGGGAGATAAGTACATTAGTACCATAATTGGATTCAAATCTACCAATTAAATATTGTATGCATTAAAGATTTATGTGTTTTTAATTGTACCTTCCATAAATGAAGAGTATAGCTTGTCTGGTAACTATATGATAAATTATTTAACTATGGGATTTGGTTCTGAATTTCATAGATTTTAATTACCTGGAGAGAAAGCAGAGAGATGACAAAGGAGGAGCTTGAGGAAAGTCTGATCAAGAGGTTATGTCTGCACTTCTCCTCAGTGACAAAAAAACATCAAATCACATGGTGGTACTTGGTGTGATTATAAAGTAATTAAAGTTGTGATTAGGACTGGCCACAGCATGGACATTAACAAGCCTCTCTAAAAAATAACTCAAGCTTCAGGGTCATAGGTTGTAGGCTGGCATACAGAAATAGGATCCAGCTGTCTACCAATCCAAAACACTTCCTTAGCAATGGTTCAACTTTGATTGAAAATAAGAAAGTAGGTTGCCTAGTTTTCACATTGCTCAATAAAAATCCCTCTTTGGAATGCATCCTGATCTTGATTGGCAAAGTGAAGATGAAATAACAAAAGGACATTAACCAGCTTCCTCCCAAGACCTGAGAAGCACAGAGAAAATTTGTAATTCTTCATCCATCTAGCCTACCTCCCATTTACTGAGCATCTCTTAAGGTGAAGCACTGAGCCAGATACTGGTTGCACATGGTTGTGAATAAGATTTCACCTGGGCTGACTGAAGATGGAGGCCATGGGAACATTTAGTTCTACCCTAAGCTAATCCTTGGGGCTTCCCAGGTGGCTCAGTCGGTAAAGAATCCACCTGCAATGCAGGAGACCCAGATTCAATTCATGGATCCAGACAATCTTCTGGAGAAGTGAATAGCTACCCATGCCAGTATTCTTGCCTGGAGAATTCCATGGACAGAGGAGCCTGGCAGGCTACAGTCCACGGGACTGTGAAAGTGTCAGACACGACTTAGCAACTAAATCACGACCAAGCTAATCCTCACCTCACATTCACTTCACTCAAAGGGCATCTTCTTGGGGCTCAGAAATCACTCTGGAAAAAACACTGAAAGAGGATTTTGTTCTTGCAAGTTGTACACAAGCACCCTTTATTTTTTAAAATCTAGGGACTATTTTTGATGTGATATTCATTTCTCTGTGCTTGGGAAAGAGACCTTGTAATTCCTCAGACAAGCCCATCAGCTGCAGCTTTATTATGAAACCACAGTGAATCCCGTATTCCCTGTCATTAAAGCATCCTGTGAAATGATTCAGTGGCAGGTCTTGAAAGAGAAGAGGAAAACACTGGCAGAAAGGGAGTGATGATGATATGTGATTTGGTGATCCTCAAATTGTTAAACTAGATAATAAGACTACTTCAGTCCCCTTGATAAACTCAATTCTCTGAGTCCCCTGCTGGCTGCATTCATTATATCAGCTGGGGACATTGCGTTAATGGCACCTTCAAGCCTTAATACTCTGTAGATTAGACACCACGCTGTGCCTATGGGATTGTCCATACCTCACCAGAATAGACTGAACTTTCAGAAATTAGGAGAGATGTCAATTGGGTCTGATGCTGGGGAGGGGCACAGAAACAGCAACAGATGCCCACCTCCCCTCATTATTTCTCATTTTCGCATCTGCCTCTCAGCACTGGGATAACTGACTAGAGATAGAGTAAGAAAGTTGAGGCAGCTGCTGAAAGAAAAATCAGGCCTTGCTTAATGAGGCTGATAGGCTCCTGCTTCAAAAAAAAGTCACTCCAGTAGAATTAAGAACTCAAGTCCCTTTACTGGCCCTTTTATTTCAGTGAGTTTATATCATCATCTATCATTTCTATTCTATTGTACCCTTTCTGACCTGATATTTGATATTTCTCTGAACAATTTGACCTCCATACTCTGGTTTTTCTTCTCCCATTTAGTCTTCTTAAATAGGCTTGGTCTCTTCATTTGGTTCTTTATTTTTTCTTATATTTACACGCATTTCTTTTTGCCAAGTCATATGGTATATGGGATTTCAGTTCTGGATCATGGATGGAACCCACACCCCTTGCACTGAGAGTGCAATGTCTTAACAACTTGACCACCAGGGAAGTCCCAACAGACATCTCTTTCTAAATTTTTAAAAATCACTTATCCGTCATATTTCTACCACAGTTTCCTTTCTTCCTTTTACTTCACAGAATTTCAAAAAGACCTATTAATGAGGGTGCCTAGTTTTGTGCTTGGCATTATATAAAGTCACTCTCTGGAAGTTTCTTCCTTCCTCTCCTACCCCTACCCTATAATAGCATGTCTTTTCTCTCCATACCAGGAGTTCACAAACTATGGGCTGAGGACACTTTTATTAATGAAGTTTAACTGGCACACAGCCATGCCCACTTGCTTATGTTTTGTCTATGGCTGCTTCCATGCTCTGACTGAGTTGCATGCTTGTACCAGGGATTGTACGACCCACCAAAAAAGTTTATGGACCTCTGCTCTAGACAAAGGCTTTCTTAGAGTTTTCTTTCCTTTCTGTATTTCCTGCTGTTCTGAGTTAAGCAAAGATCACAAGGTTAGGACACCTAACCAGGAATGATATCAAACTAAAGATGCCAACTGGTTTCATTTAAATTTACAGAAGGATGCTCCATTCTCAGATAGTTGAGTTCTCACTGTTTCCCAAATATAACAACACATTCCTTCAAGATTTATCATATCCTAAAATTATATGCTGCTTCCTATTCATTTATTAAACCAGACTCAAGTGCCCCCATAATTCCATGAGGCCTTTCTGATTGCTTCTGATTGTTTAGACCATTCCCCCCCTTTTTAAGACACAGCCTTCTCCCATCTCACCTGTCTCTGCTTCCCTTCTCCTGACTTCCTCACCCCTTAGCCTTCCTGGATCTTGTGATTTATGGTTTAGCAATATAGTTTTTTATTGCTCGAGAATGACTTTGTAGGTTCCTTTTCACTCTGAATAGCATTTTCCAGCGAAACATACAGAGTGCTTCACCTAAGATGGATTCTGGAAAATAAAAATGTATCCATCTCCTTCCATGAATGAATATCCTATTCTAGTCTTTCCTAGTATCTCTGAGATTTCTATATTGTCCATTGGTTCTGAAATAGCATTTCTAATAGATGAGAAATGAAGAGACAATATAGACTGGGACACTACATTTATTGTTGTTGTTCATTTGCTCAGTTATGTCTAACTCTTTCCAACCCCATAAACTACAGCACAGCAGGCTTCCCTGTCCTTCACTATCTCCCAGAGCTTACTCAAACTCATGTCCATTGAGTCGGTGATGCCATCCACCCATCTCATCCTCTGTGGCCCCCTCTCCTTCTGCCCTCAATCCTTCCCAACATTGGGGTCTTTTCCAGTGAGTCAGCTCTCCACATCAGGTGGCCAAAGTATTGGAATTTCAGTTTCAGTATGTATCAGAAATAGCTTAACATAACTGGAAGTTGAGGTAGCATATGGGAGGAAATGGCAACTGATGGGATTATATTCCAGATGTATCATTTTACAGCCAGTATTGCTAAAAAGTTGAAAAAGAAGGAACAGAAAAACAAAACACTAATATAGGAGCTTTGATAGGCTGTGAGTAACCAAGACCAGGCTAAGTCCTCAATTAGGTAACAGCTCTGTGGAATACATGGTAAAGTAGGTGTTATGACCTGCACTGTGTTCCCACAAATTCATATGCTGAAGCCTTATGCCCCAGTATCTCAGAATGTGACCGCATTTGGACATAGGGCTTTTAAAGAGGTGATTGAGTTAAACGAGGCTGTTAGGATGGGCCCTAATTCAATCTGACTGGTGACCTGTAAGAGAAGAAAACCTGGACACCTGAAGACACCAGGGGCATCCACATACTGGGGGATGACCACATGGAGAGATAGCAAGAGAGGGACCATCTGCAAACCAAGGAGAGAGGCCTCAGAAGAAATCAAACAGATTCAGAACTGTGAGAACATGCATTTCTGTGCTTTAAGC
The DNA here is from genome assembly GCF_029407905.1 of Bubalus kerabau. Lineage (NCBI taxonomy): Eukaryota > Metazoa > Chordata > Mammalia > Artiodactyla > Bovidae > Bubalus > Bubalus kerabau. The sequence goes on along the minus strand of NC_073634.1, from coordinate 34,453,045 downwards.
CACCTGGTCTGTGATGTTTCATTACAGCAGCCCTAGCAAGCTAATGGAGCAGGGAGCCTATGTCAGTCTCCTCCTTGGACTTATACAAGGTTTTTCTCTTACTCTCCTATAACCTAAGAGTCCCACAGTCACTTATCACCTCCCATTCCCAGGGAAGTCATTCTCACAGCCTGTGATACACTCCACTCTCCACACTCTTTACCAAAGTAGGCCTATTTGCACATTTTTAAGAGGTTATGATTGCCAAGATGCCACAGTCACCTAACACTACGCATCTCTGTGAGACAGAGAATGGATACTGAGGGAATGTAATAAGCAGCTATTGATTCTTGCACATTTAACTCAGAAACACCCAGCAAAACAAGATCTATCAATTATTTCATTGCCTCTTCTGAGTTACCTATTTCTGTGATGCTCCTAAATATCCTTAACTCTGTAATACTTTGTTGTCCAGAAGACCCATTTGCTGATGAAGACCCAATTGCCACTTTCTTGGCAATCATAACTGTACTTTTTAATTTATTCCTCTCCAGGTTCATTTGTTCTGCTAACATGTGAAGGTGACTATGGCTTGTTCAGCAAGAGTCTCTGATAGCAGGCACGAGTAGGGGATAAGCATTAATGATATGTAGTCTGCACAGTGGAAAAAGTCAACTTGGCCTTTCAGCTTATAGAAATCAGAACATAATCTTCCCAACCACATACTTTTTTGCAATGTTGCAAGAACCTCACAGGTTTCTTCGCACTGTTGGGAGATAACCTCCAAAGAGTACAAGCTCCTTGGAGATAGAGATTAATTTTTTTTCCTTTATGTGTCTCATTGACTTTGTTACTGGAACTTGACATTCCATTAGACATTCATTAGTATTGTTCATGACTTTGCTCTGGTCAAAAGGAAATTCCCCTTGGAATACCTCATCTAACCTTATGTAGCAATTAACATTATCCAACATGACAGTTAACTAAAGACATTTCCTTGAAAGGAGACTTCTGATGTGGTTTGGAGTTTATGGAGATAGGTTTGTTTCAGAAGGCAAAACCGACAAAGTGACAGATGGGAGAGATCTGACTGGTTATCCAGGGGGCAGCAGAAGGGGGGAAATCAGGCCCAAGTTGGGAGATGTCACTAATAAGAAAGATGGGAAGAAAATCAGCAATATTGTCATCCTAATGAAGAAGGGCTCTGTGTGGATAAATATAACTGGGGTCTCACATGGGTAGAGACAGTCATTGGTTTTCCAGGGTTTGGTCTATGTAAGAACATCCTCAGATCTAATTTTTTCTTTTGTCTGACCAGAATCTGTTCTACTGTCTACAGTTTTCTTGCTTAAAATAAATGTAATCAATAAATACATGTTTGCATAAAAGTTACAAAAGGTACATTATTCACTTTTTGAAATAAATATTTCTCCTTATCAGAATTTTCAATAGGTCTCCTGTAAAATATACACTCCTCTATTGCAATCTCAGCTGCATCTACATGTGATTACAATATTTTCCAAGACCACAAATGAGACTTAAACTCTAAGTGCATAATATATAATGCCACTTGGAAGGATGTCCATATTTTAAGTGTGTGAACATACATGTACACATACATATTCCAAACAACACATAACTGTATACATTCACACATATATGCTTACACATGTGCATGAATTCATGCCAACCACCTCCCTTTAGGTTTTAATTAAAATGCCAATTCCAAAGATTAATGATCCAGGAGTAGGTACTGAAAAAAGTAAATAAAAGGACCAGTGGCATTTTGACAGGTGACAGTATGACAGGGAGGCATGGCCCAAGTTTTACTGGAATAAATTACCTTCATGCTAGTTTTTACCCTTGACCCTGTTTCGCTACCCAATAAGTTCTAGGAGGAATGCTTGCTTAGGAAGAGATCAGATCTAAGGAATAGAGACCTATCACCTCCAAAATCTTCTCTGATCCTATATGAAGCTATGAAAACCAAGGAGCTATTCATCACTAATAATTAAACATTTAATGAAGTGGCTCAAAGTCTTAGTTTTCCTTTCTTGTGTGTGTCCTCACTATGGGCATCTGAGCCAAGGGAGTCTGTTAGGAAAAGTCACATCTTGGGGAAAAGAGAAAGGAGATGCAGCCTGTAAAAAGCATATTTATGCTGCCAGTGTTGTGACACAGAGTCTGTCATTGCTGCTGGCTGAGACCCTGCCTCCCATCTCCAGTTCTCTCTCAGAGGGAAGATTTACCCTCTGATAAAACCAGTCACAATTTAGAAACCATCATTTCCTGTTCAGAGCCTTCCAGCCACACTAAATTCATCTGTGTGAAGGAAAGTTAAGTGATTTGGAGCATTTTGTAGATTATATCCCCCCTAAATGTATAACCCAGACTAAAAAGATTATTTGGATGAAATGAGAAATGACCAAAAATTCTTTCACTTGCACCAAACCCCAAACAAACTTCCCAAGTTTACAAATGTTTATCCATTATTTTCCTCCATCTTTCTCACTTGGTCGAAGTACCCAGCTCTAGTTTCTCATCAGTGTTGTAGCAAATAAACCAGCATTTTTAAGAGAAATTGATTAGGGTTTTTCTCTCATTTTGCTGATTAGGGAGCACAGACTGTGCACATGAATTTCAGAGAAGCACCTAGACTTTTATTGGTACTGAGTAGCAACATCTGAATTTAGCCCCACTAATTGTAATGAATCTCATGTTTTGTACTTTCAATATCATGCAACATGACGGTGCACACATTTATTGAAAGGAACCATCCTCATTCACTCCTTCCATATGTGTAAATACTAGTGTTATCTTAGCAACTGTTGACAGATTAATCTTCTTCTTGCTCCTTTGCATGTACATTGCAAATAATAGGATTTTAAAATCTTCTAAGTAGATTTTTTTGATTCTTACCATTACAAAAATTAAACAGATAAAAGCTATAGACTTGTTCTCAATAAACAACCCTCACAATCCTCCAATGAATATATACCAACCCAGGCAAACAGCTGGCATCAGCCTCCTCTAATTTCTATTTTTATAATTATCAGTTAGGTAACAGAGGAAGGTTGAGTAAATACTCAAACTCAGTGGAAAAAATAGATATTCTGGACTGTTCCTCTCATACTTCCAATTGAAGATTTACTTTCACCAAATGCGAAGTATTATTATTAGCATCACCATTATCTAAAGGAAGTGACTCAAAATGTCCTGCACTGCATCTAGCTCTAAAGACAAGGAATAAATCATGTAATAATTATTATGCTGACTCTCTCAAGAGTCCTGCTGCTCCTCCTAAATACTTTTAGATTAAATGAACTTGAATCAAATACTTGAAGAAAATGGATATTGACAATATAATATAAGCTATTATGATCCTCATAGCATCAGTATAGTTCAGTAGATAAATGTGACCAGTGACCACAGGATCATATGAACTCAAGCTGTGCACAAAGCCACAAATGGGCTTATAGAAGACCCATGAAACTGATCCTTGACTTGAGAACTGCTTGCTTTCTGAGAGTTTCCCAGTATCAGTTCATATTCTAAGGATCCCTGCTATGCAGTTCCATTTCTCTGCTTTCTTTAAGAGTCACAGTGACACACCAAAACATCAAGCAGAATAGCAGTGCATTGTTAGGAAAAAATATTAATATATGTGATTTTGATAAGAACAACTTGCTCAGGAAGTCATGGCTATTCACTTTAATGTGGCATTGTTTGTGCTGATCAACACATAATGATGCTTAGAGTTGGCTTTTAGCTATCTGTCCAAAGGATGATATTGTATTCATTCAGGTTGTTTATCCCCAGGACATTCATTCCTCCAAGGGACAAAGTCGAATCAGTGGAAGGTGCTATAACACTTCAATTTACTTCATTGGGTTAGTTTGCTGCAAAGTCCCTCACAACCCTTAACAAGGTAAAACAATGTTAAAAAGAATTCACCATACAGCCGCCCCTGGGAAAATCTGTAGAAAGTATTGTTTCTACTTAATACTTTTATTTTCCCTTATTTTTTTCCCCACTGTCATAATACCAATATCAGTCTGGCATTGAACAGGCTCCCAACTACTTTTTTTTTAATTGAAGGATAACTGCTTTACAGAATTTTGTTGTTTTCTGTCAAACCTCAGCATGAATCAGCTATAGGTATACATATATCCCCTCCTTTTTGAACCTCCCTCCCATCTCCCGCCCCATCCCACCCCTCTATATTGATACAGAGCCCCTGTTTGAGTTTCCTGAGCCATACAGCAAATTCCCATTGGCTATCTGTTTTACATATGGTAATGTAAGTTTCCATGTTACTCTTTCCATACATCTCACCCTCTCTTCTCCTCTTCCCGTGTGCATAAGTCTCTATGCCTTTTTCTCCATCGCTGACCTGTAAATAAATCCTTCAGTACCATTTTTCTAGATTCCATATATATGAATTAGAATGCAATATTTATCTTTCTCTTTCTGACTCACTTCACTCTGTATAATAGGTTCTAGGCTTAGCCATCTCATCAGAACTGACTCAAATGCATTCCTTTTTATGGCTGAATAATATTCCATTGTGTATATGTACCACATTCCTTTATCCATTCATCTGTCGATGGACATCTAGGTGGCTTCCATGTCCTAGCTATTGTAAATAGTTCTTCACTGAACAATGGGATACATGTGTCTTTTTCAATTTTGGTTTCCTCAGGGTATATGCCTAGGAGTGGGATTGCAGGGCTGTATGGTGATTTTATTCCCAGTTTTTTAAGGAATCTCCATACTGTCTTCCATAGTGGCTGTATCAATTTACATTCCCACCAACAGTGCAAGAGCGTTCCCTTTTCTCCACACCCTCTCCAGCATTTACTGTTTGTAGACTTTTCGATGATGGCCATTCTGACTTGTGTGAGGTGATATCTCATTGTAGTTTTGATTTGCATTTCTCTAATAATGAGCCATGTTGAGCATCTTTTCATGTGTTTGTTACCCATCTGTATGCCCTCTTTGGAGAAATGTCTTTTTCCCACTATTTGATTGGGTTGTTTGTTTTTCTGGCATTGAGTTGTATGAGCTGCTTGTATATTTTGGAAATTAACCCTTTGTCAGTTGTTTCATTTGCTATTATTTTCTCCCATTCTGAGGGTTGTCTTTTCACCTTGCTTATAGTTTCTTTTGCTGTGCAAAAGCTTTTAAGTTTAATCAGGTCACACTTGTTTACTTTGCTTTTATTTCTGTTAATCTAGGAGGTGGGTCATAGAGGATTTTGCTTTGATTTATGTCATCGAATGTTCTGCCTATATTCTCCTCTAAGAGTTTTATTGTTTCTGGTCTTACATTTAGGTCTTTAATCCATTTTGAGTTTATCTTTGTGTATTACTAGGAAGTGTTCTAATTTCATTCTTTTACATGTAGCTGTCCAGTTTTCCCAGCACCATTTACTAAAGAGACTGTTTTTGCCCCATTGTATATTCTTGCCTCCTTTGTCAAAAATAAGGTACCCATAGGTGCATGGGTTTATTTCTGGGCTTTTAATCCTTGTTCCATTGGTCTATATTTATGCCAGTACCATACTGTCTTCATGACTGTAGCTTTGTAGAATAATCCGAAGTCGGGAAGGTTGATTCCTCCAGCTCTATTCTTCTTTCTTTGGACTGTTTTGGCTATTCGGGGTCTTTTGTGTTTCCATATGAATCATGAAATATTTTATTCTAGTTCTGTGAAAAATGCCATTGGTAATTTGACAGGGATCACCACTGAATCTGTAGATTGCATTTGGTAGTATAGTTGTTTTCACAATATTGATTCTTCCTACACAGGAACATGAAATATCTCTCCATTGGTTTATGTCATCGTTGATTTCTTTCATTAGTGTCTTATAATTTTGGGGGTACAGTTCTTTTGTCTCCTTAGGTAAGTATATTACTAGATATTTAATTCTTTTTGTTGCAATGGTTAATGGGATTGATTCCTTAATTTCTCTTTCTGATTTTTCATTGTTAGTATAGAGAAATGCGAGTGATTTCTGTGTATTAATTTTGTATCCTGCAACTTTGCTAAATTCGCTGATTAGCTCTAGTAATTTTCTGATACTATCTTTAGGGTTTTCTGTGTACAGTATCATGTCATCTGCAAGCAGTGAGACCTTTACTTCTTCTTTTCGATCTGGATTCCTTTTATTTCTTTTTCTTCTCTGATTGCTGTAGCAAGGACTTCCAGAACTATGTTGAATAATAGTGGTGAAAGTGAACACCCTTGTTTTGTTCATGATCTTAGGAGGAATGCTTTCACTTTTTCATCATTGAGAATAATGTTTGCTGTAGGCTTATCATATATGGCCTTTACTATATTGAGATAGGTTCCTTCTATGCCCATTTTTTTGAAGAGTTTTAATCATAAATCAGTGCTGAATTTTGTCAAAGGCTTTTTCTGCATCTATTGAAATGATCTTTCAATTTGTTAATACAGTGTATCACATTGATTTGTGTATATTGAAAAATCCTTACATTTCTGGAATAAACCCAACTTGATCATGGTGTATGAGCTTTTTGACGTGTTGCTGAATTCTGTTTGCTAAAATTTTGTTGAGGATTTTTGCATCTATGTTCATCAATGATATTGGCCTGTAGTTTTCTTTTTTTGTTTTGTCTTTGTCTGTTTTTTGTATCAAGGTGATGGTGCCCTCGTAGAATGAGTTTCAAAGTGTTCCTTCCTCTCCAATTTTTTGAAAGAGTTTTAGAAGGATAGGCATAGCTCTTTTCTAAATGTTTGATAGAATTCTCCTGTGAAGTCATCTGGTCTTGGGCTTTTTTTTTTTTTTTTTTAAATTGGAGGCTAATTACAATATTGTAGTGTTTTTTGCCATACATTGACATGAATCGGCCATGGGTGTACATGTGTTCCCCAACCTGAACCCCCCTCCCACCTCCCTCCCCATCCCATCCCTCAGGGTCATCCCAGTGCACCAGCCCTGAGCAACCTGCCTCATGCATCGAACCTGGACTGGCGATCTATTTCACATATGATAATATACATGTTTCAAAGCTATTCTCTCAAATCATCCCACTCTCACCTTCCCCCACAGAGTACAAAAGTCTGTTCTTTACATCTGTGTCTCTTTTGCTATCTCGCATAGAGGGTCATTGTTACCATCTTTCTAAATTCCATATATATATGTGTTAATATACTGTATTGGTGTTTTTCTTTTTTGGGAGATTTTTTTATCACAGCTTCAATTTCAATGCTTGTAATTGGGTTATTCATAATTTCTATTTCTTCCTGGTTTAGTCTTGGAAGATTAAACTTTTCTAAGAATCTATTTCTTCCAGATTATCTATTTTATTGCCATATGTTGTTAATAATAGTCTCTTATAATTCTTTGTATTTCTGCATTGTCTGCTATAACTTCTTTTTCATTTCTAATTTTGTTGATTCTTCTTTTTTTCTTGATGAGTCTGGCTAAAGGCTTGTCAATTTTCTTTATCTTCTCAAAGAAACAACTTTTAGCTTAATTAATCTTTACTATTGTTTCTTTCATTTCTTTTTCATTTATTTCTGCTCAGATCTTTATGATTTCTTTCCTTCTATTAATTTTGGGGGTTTTTGGTTCTTCTTTGTCCAATTGTTTTATGTGTAAAGTTAGGTTGTCTATTCCATGTTTTTCTTATTTCTTGAGATAGGATTGCATTGCTATAAACTTCTCTCTTAGAACTGTTTTGCTGCATCCCACAGGTTTTGAGTTGTTGTGTTTTCATTGTTATTTGTTTCTAGAAATTTTCTGATTTCCCTTTTGATCTCTTCAGTAATCTGTTGGTTATTTAGAAACATGTTGTTTAATTTCCATGTGTTTGTGTTTCTTACAGTTCTTTTCTTGTAATTGATACCTAGTCTCATAGTGTTGCAATCAGAGAAGATGCTTGATATAATTTCAGTTTTCTTAAATTTACTGAGGTTTGATTTGTGACCCAAGATGTGGTCTATCCTAGAGAATGTTCCATGTGCACTTGAGAAAATGTGTATTCTTCTGCATTTGGATGGCATGTCCTGAAGATATCAGTGAGATCCATCTCATCTAATGTATCATTTAAGATGTGTTTCCTTATTAATTTTCTGTTTTGATGATCTGTCCATTGGTGTGAGTGGAGTGTTAAAGTCTCCTAATATTATTGTGTTACTGTCAATTTCTCCTTTTATGTCTGTTAGTGTCTGTCTTATGTATTGAAGTGCTCCTATGTTGGGTGCATAGATATTTACAATTGGTATGTTTTCCTTTAGAATTTATCCCTTGATAATTATGTAGTGTCTTTCCTTATCTCTTGTAATATTCTATATTTTAAGGTCTGTTTTGTCCAATATAAGGATTGCTACTCCAGCTTTCTTTTGCTTCCCATTTGCATGGAATATATTTTTCAATCCTCTCACTTTCAGTCTATATGTGTCTTTAGGTCTGCAGTGGGTTTCTTGTAGACAGCATATAATGGGTGTTGCTTTTTCATCCATTCAGCCAGTCTGTGTCTTTTGGTTGAAGCATTTAATTCATTTACATTTAAAGTAATTATTTATATATATGTTCCTATTGCTATTTTATTAATTGTTAGGGGTTGATTTTGTAGATCTTTATTCTTCTTTTGTATTTCTTGACTGTATAAGTCCCTTTAACATTTGTTGTAAAGCTGGTTTGATGGTGCTGAATTCTTTTCATTTTTGCTTGTCTGAAAAGCTTTTGATTTCTCCATTAATTTTGATTGAGATCCTTTCCAGGTACAGTAATCTTGGTTGTAGATCTTTTCCTTTCAATACTTTAAATATATCCTGCCATTCCCTTCTGGCCTGCAGAGTTTCTGCTGAAAGATTAGCTGTTAAATGTATGGGGTTTCCCTTTTATATTTAGTCATTGCTTCTCCCTTGCTGCTTTTAATATTCTTTCTTTGTGTTCTTAGTCTTTGTTAGTTTGATTAGTATGTCTTGGTGTGTTTCTCCTTGGGTTTATTTGTGCCTCTTGGTGTTGTGCCTCTTGGAGTTGACTGACTATTTTCTTTGTGCCTCTTGGAGTTGACTGACTATTTTCTTTTTCATGTTGGGGAAATTTTCAACTATAATCTCTTCAAAAATTTTCTCATACCCTTTCTTTTTCTCTGCTTCTTCTGGGACTCCTATAATTTGAATGTTAGTGTGTTTGATGTTGTCCTAGAGGTCTCTGAGACTATCCTCAGCTCTTTTCATTCGTTTTACTTTATTCTGCTCTTCAGAAGTTATTGCCTCCATTTTATCTTCCAGCTCACTGATTCATTCTTCTGCTTCAGATATTCTGCTATTGATTCCTTCTATTTATTTTCAGTAATTGTGTTGTTTGTCTCTGTATATTTATTCTTTAATTCTTCAAGGTCTTTGTTAATTGATTCTTGCATTTTCTATATGTTGTTTCCAAGGTTTTTGATCATCTTTACTATCATTATTCTGAATTCTTTTTCAGGTAGTTTGCCTATTTATTTTTCACTTATTTGGACTTTGGTGTTTCTAGTTTGTTCCTTCATTTGTGTAGTATTTCTTTGCCTTTTCTTTCTTTTTTAAACTTATGTGTTTGAGGTCTCCTTTTCCCAGGCTTCAAGGTTGAATTCTTTCTTCCTTTTGTTTTTTTCTCTCCTAAGGTTGGTCCAGTGGTTTGTGTAAGCTTCATATAGGTTAAGATTTGTGCTGAGTTTTTGTTTGTTTATATGTTTTTCCTCTGATGGGCAAGGCTGAGTGAAGTAGTAATCCTGTCTGCTGATGATTAGGTTTTTATTTTTGTTTTGTTTGTTGTTTAGATGAGGCATCCTGCACAGGGTGCTACTAGTATTTGGGTGATGCTGGGTCTTGTATTCAAGTGGTTCCTTTGTGTGAGTTCTCACTATTTGATACTCCCTAGGGTTAGTTCTCTAGTAGTCTAGGGTCTTGGAGTCAGTGATCCCATTGCAATGGCTCAGGGCTTGATCTCTGGTCAGGAATGAAGATTCCACAAGTCATTTGTTATGGCATTAAGTGAGATTAAAATAAATATCCAAAAAGGAGAAAACAATAACCCCAAATGAGAGTTACAAAATCAGGCAAATGATAATTAAAATAATGAAATATACACAGATACATATACACCCATGAGCAAAGTGAAAAGATTCAAACAAAAATAAAGTGCAGTAGATTGACCTGGCGAGCAAAGGAAACCAAAAATTATATCTACCAGAACAAAACTAACAACAGCACAAACTAGAAAATAAAAGTAGAGCAAGGTGCCAATTGGGGAATAAAGCAAGGAAAATAAAACCAACAAATATGCTGAAAGGAAAAGTAAGAAAGAGAATAGACATGCAAAATTAAATAGAGGTAGATAAAGAAGATTTATATACATTAAAGATTAACTGTAAACAGAAAAGAACAGAGGAAAAGCAACAAAGGAATAAATGTAGAAAAATAGTAATAGGTTTTTAAAAAATTAAAATTAAAAAAAGAGGAAAAAAGAACAAAAAAGGGAAACTCCACAGAACTGCAAAAGCCTGACATACAGGCAGAGGTTTATAGCAGCAATAAAAAATATGTGACTGGAAAAAAAAAAAAAAGCTCAAAGCCTTAGTTAGATTTCATAGTGCCAATAAAATAGATAACTACAACAAAGCAGGGGAAAAGAGGGAAGAAAAGAAAAATCCAAATGAATCTACAGAACAAATCAAAACATAAACATAATAAATGTTTTTCTTGAGTCACTGCTGTCAGAGTCCTTTCCCTCACTGGGAGTCACAGTCCACCTCACCTCCCTAGTATGCCCTCTGACACTATGCTCATCTCTGGACTGGCTGTGGGCACAGCTCAGATTCTAATCTGGTCCTACTCCTATGTATTCTTGACTCCAATGTCCACAGCTATCAGAACTAGTGTGTTTTGTTTTGTGGGAGCTATCAGTGACCTTTTATATATTTCATAGACACAGAGTCTCCTAGTTGATTGTGTGGACTTAATCTACAGCTTGTACAGCTGGTGGGAAAGTTTTGGGTCTTCTTCCTTAGGCACACTGCCCCTGGGTTTCAATTGTGGTTTTATTTCCACCTCTACATGTGGGTTGTCCACTGGGGTTTGCTTCTGAGGCTGCCTGAAGGACCTGGGTTTGCCCCTGTGAGGGCCAGGTGTGGAGGTGGTGCAGCTGCTTGGGTTGCAAGGGTTCTGACAGCACCAGGTACTCAGGGGAGTTGGCAGCTAGGGAAGCAGTAAATATAGTGCTCTAGGAGGGTATGTCAACCACTATTGGCCAATACACTCCAGTATTCTTGCCTGGAGAAACCCCCTCCCTGATAGAGAAGCCTGGCAGGCTGCAGTCTCAGTTCAGTTCAGTCGCTCAGTCGTGTCCGACTCTGCGACCCCATGAATTGCAGCACGCCAGGCCTCCTTGTCCATCACCAACTCCCGGAGTTCACCCAGACTCACGTCCATCGAGTCAGTGATGCCATCCAGCCATCTCATCCTCTGCCGTCCCCTTCTCCTCCTGCCCCCAATCCCTCCCAGCTTCAGGGTCTTTTCCAATGAATCAACTCTTCGCATGAGGTGGCCAAAGTACTGGAGTTTCAGCTTTAGCATCATTCCTTCCAAAGGAAGGATCTCCTCTAGAATGGACTGGTTGGATCTCCCTGCAGTCCAAGGGACTCTCAAGAATCTTCTCCAACACCACAGTTCAAAAGCATCGATTCTTCGGCGCTCAGCTTTCTTCATAGTCCAACTTTCACATCCATACATGACCACAGGAAAAACCCTAGCCTTGACTAGATGGACCCTTGTTGGCAAAGTAATGTCTCTGCTTTTGAATATGCTATCTAGGTTGGTCATAACTTTCCTTCCAAGGAGTAAGCGTCTTTTAATTTCATGGCTGCAGTTACCATCTGCATTGATTTTGGAGCCCCAGAAAATAAAGTCTGACACTGTTTCCCCATCTATTTCCCATGAAGTGATGGGACCGGACGTCTACAGGGTCACAAAGAGTTGGACACGACCGAAGCGACCCTGTGCGCATAGACATAAGACTTTCTTTTGCCTGTGGCAGCTCTGCCCCAGTTCGAGTTGAGCATGAAGGTGGAGCAGCTGCTTGGCTTTTGGGGACCCTGGCGGCACCAAGTGTGCAGGGACACGGACTGCCTCCACCGCAGGAGTTATGGCCCTATCAGAGTCTTTTATCGAGCCTTTTGCAGCTGGCGATCAGGTCTCTTTGGCCAGTCTTTCTCCATAGCTCCGCCCATTCAGGCACTTACAGGGCTCCCTTGCCTGGGGTCCTTCTCTGTTGTTTGGCATGTCAGGCACATAGAGGGGCCCCCCTGACTGGGGTCCTACTCTGTAGATCAGTGTGTCAGGCGTTTAATGGGCCAGCATCTCTATTGTTCAGCTGCAGATGCTGGCATGTGGGGGGAGAGAGGCTATGGTGATGGCTCCACCCCCTATGTGTGACTCAGCAGCAGCATCTTGCTTCCATAGCTGCCCGGCTCTCCACAGGCATTTCCCACAATCTCCTCCCTGACCTCCCCTCAATCTGTGTCTCTGCAGTCAACAGCAGCCCTCACCCTAGGATCGCTCCACACTCCCAAACCTAGCTGTTTCACCTTCCAGGTGACCCTTGTCCCTGTCCGGGATATGTATGGCTGCGGCAAGGACTGTCTGATTCTCATTCCATTTAGGCTGCCACAGATTAGCTGTTTTACTCTCAGCCTTAAATGTTTCTCCTCTTACTCAGACAATTGCCCCGTATGAGGATCAGACCCCTGCTTCAGTTCCCCCACCCGCCGAGGGCAGGCCCAGGACTGTTTTTCCCCCTAGTTCCTTTGTCGTACCAAGTTTTGCATAGTTCTATATATTCTTTTCTTCTGGTCAGGTACTCCTCCTAACTACTTCTTAATAAGAGTTTAGCTTGAGGCAATGGTTTCTAAACTTGTCTCACCTGGAAAGCTTTTTTTTTAAATGTAGATTTCCAACCTCAGAGATTCTGATTCAGTAAGATTCAACTCTGTGAAGTGTCTATTCCTGCCTTCTTATTAGGAGAACTTGGCAATCTGAAAAGTTGTCAAGATTCAAAGAAAGGAACCCCTAATTGTAGAGTCCAGTAGCAAAAAATCATTTTATAGCATTTATGCTAGTATATTCAATATCAGGTCTCACCTGTGACTGGACCAAAGATATCTGGATATTTTAAATTATTCTGAACCCTTTTTCTAGCTCTTTTTTTTTTTTGGCGGGGGGTGAATCTTTGAAGTTGAACTTCTTACATAAGAAAGGCCTTATGCCTAGGTATTGAGAGCATTAGCTCTCATTTAAGACTCCCTGTGTTCAAAAATACTGATTTTTTTTCCCGCTTGCTACCTCTTTAAACCTCAGTTAAAATGAAACAGTGGTATCATTTTATTGATTGAGACTATTGAGAGAGTTAACCTGACATAATGGGTGTACCGAAATGTCTGATACATAGGAAACACTCCATCTATGTAGGCTATTATAACAATTATACTTTAATGACATTGAAATCTTAAACTTTAGATTTTCCTTTCTGTAAATCTCCACTGCCTCTAATTATTGGAGTATAGAAAAGGTATTTCCCAGGCATCCTAACCTCTTTGAGTGTAGTGTCCATCTTCTATTTGGTACATAGTAAGCTGATCTCTGGAGAAGACAATGGCACCCCACTCCATTACTCTTGCCTGGAAAATCCCATGGATGGATGAGCCTGGTAGACTGCAGCCCATGGGGTTGCTAGGAGTCGGACAAGACTGTGTAACTTTCAAGTAGACAACCTGAGCTACTTCACTTTCACTTTTCATTTTCATGCATTGGAGAAGGAAATGGCAAGCCACTCCAGTGTTCTTGCCTGGAGAATCCCAGGGACAGGGGAGCCTAGTGGGCTGCCGTCTCGGGGGTTGCACAGAGTTGGACACGACTGAAGCGACTTAGCAGCAGCAGTAGTAGCAAGTTGATCTCTTGTGGGAAGAAGACAAAATAACATTCTCTTGAGTCATTTTAGTGTGTCCTAGGTGAAAAATCCCATCTCTAATGACTTCTGTTATTAAGTTTGACCAACTGATTCAACGAATTGGCATTTTTCATTTTTTCCCCTGGATCAGGTTCCTCCTGGCTCTAATTGGTGATGGTAGAGCCACATGAACTTTTCTGATGAGCTCATCCAACTTCTCACTAGCTAGATGCAAGCACTTCCTTCATTCTAACAAATTATCACTGATTATGATGTCCACATGAAAATTATAATACACCACCAAAATGATTATATATTTTAGTAAGCCACTCACATTTTGTCACCTTCTAGCTTTGCTGGAAGAGAATTTGCCAGTTTCTCTAAGAAGCTATACCAGTACGGCTCAAAGTATGGCTTCAGACTGTGACAGTCCAGGGACTGCTCAGGGGCCCATGAGCAGATGGGAAGCTTGTTCCAGATTATAAATTGAGTGTGACACTAGATACATTGTTTTATTTAGCTGACTTTTCTTAGCAGAACAACCTTCTTGATGAAGGAGACAGTTTGTCAATCCACATTTTGGTACAGCTACAGCTAAGTCGCTTCAGTCGTGTCCGACTCTGTGTGACCCCATAGACGGCAGCCCACCAGGCTCCTCCATCCCTGGGATTCTCCAGGCAAGAATATTGGAGTGGGCTGCCATTTCCTTCTACAACATTTTGGTAAACTGGTAACAATTCACAGCCTATATACTTTGTGTAGCACCATGCTAGAACCCGTGCTAGGAGTTCCACGGACAGAGTCAGGCAATAATCTACCTGCATCTGAAGTTGGGGTGGGGAGAGACATTCAACAAGTTAATAAACTAGTAATTATCAGGAATGATAACTGCTAAGAAGAAAGTGAAATAAATGCAGTAGAGAAGATCTGGAGGAAGGGGTCAAAGAAGGCTTCTTTAGGAGATAACATTTGGGCTGAGACTTGAATGATATCAAGGAGCAAGCCATGCAGAGATAGGGAGAAGGAAGGGCATGCCATTGAAGGAAAAAGATAATTCAGAGGCTTAAGGTGACAACAGCCTGACTTAAAATGAACAAGGAAGGAAGCAATATCTGAAAAGTAGATAGCAACTAAACCATCCAAGTGTTAGTTTCTCAGTCCAGACAGACTCTTTCTGACCCCATGCACTATAGTCCACTAGGCCCATCTGTCCATGGAATTCTCCAGGAAAGAATACCAGAGTAGGTAGCCATTCCTATCTCCAGAAGATCTTCCCAAACTAGGGTGGAACCCAGGTCTCCTACATTGCAAGCAGATTCTTTACCATCTGAGCTACCAGGGAGGATCAGATTATAAATAAAGCTGAGCACCAAAGAAGTGATGATATCAAATTGTGATGCTGAAGAAGACTCTTGAGAGTCCCTTGGACAGCAAGGAGATCAAACCAGTCAATCCTAAAGGAAATTAACCCTGAATATTCATTGGAAAGACTGATGCTGAAGCTCCAATATTTTGGCTACCTGATGCGAAGAGCCAACTCTTTGAAAAAGACCCTGATGCTGGGAAAGACTGAGGGCAAGAGAACAGGGTAACAGAGGATGAGATGGTTGGATGGCATCACTAACTTGTTGGACATGAATCTGAGCAAACTCCAGTAGATAGTGAAGGACAGGGAAGCCTGGCATGCTGCAGTCCATGAGGTCACAAAGGGTGGGATATGATTTAGCAACTGAACAACAAGAACAACAACAAATCATGCAAGATGCTGAAAGTTATGGAAGGAATTTACATTTAATTCTTGTTATGATGGAAAATCATTGGAAAGACTTAAGTGGCAGAGGGCCATGATCTGGTTTATATATTTGTAGGTTCAGTTTTATCTTCCTAAGAATGCTTCACACTCCTGTTCCTGTGCCTTTGGTCTTGTTTCTTCTACTTCCTTGTTTCACCCTCCTGTCCCTCTTCTTCCTGTATATGTCTCTCCTACCCTTCAAACAAAGCTCAAGTCCATCTTCTGACACTGACTGGTGTTTCATAACCATACTAGACTCCTTTTCTTTCTTCTGATTTCCATTATTCTTAACAATTTAAAACATATCTCACATTAAAAAAAAATTATGTTAGTCCTCAGGTCAGGCTAATAGCACCTCATTTCCTTACTTACAATACCTACCCAAAGCCTCTAACAGGTGAGAAATGAATTTCTGTTAATTGCCTCTCCTTGCTTTAGACACCATTGCCTGAGAAAACCAGGAGGAGGATTCCAAGAACAAATAGGGAATAAAGATTGGTGGAATATTAATAAGTATTCTAGATAGGGGAAAAATTTCCTAGTGGGAGAATAAATGAAACCAATTAAGGGTATTTAAAATATATAGAAAAAAATGAAAAGTATAATCCCCCGCACTTCACCACCCACCCCACTCATGGGTAGGTTAGGTTAGGTTCATTGGAGTTTTGACACTTGAATTTCTCATAATGTCAGCCATCTGGTGTCCAAGACTTCTGCTGTTTCTATACTTCTCAACAACCCACTGCAATTTTCCCATTATTCTTTTTTACATAAATAGAACAAGAGTGCAATGATGAAATACTTTAGTCCCTTCTCTGATCCAAGTATCTTAATTTCTTATTCTGGACTATAATGTTCTGATTTTCTCCTCATCTGATCTCTTGAGTTGTAGCATAAAATACATTTGGGGCCATCATATTTAGAATGCCTTCTCACATTTATTATCTAAGATTCACTTTGCATTTCTAAAGCTTCCTTTATCTGTTTTACCATCTTCTTGTAATCTACCTACTGTTCAGTTCTTAATTAAAAAAAGTTACTCTTGTGGGGTTGAATGGCTGCTTTTGAAACCAATCAGTAAGATTCTTTTCAGATTTCAGTACTTATCATGATGAGTACTTACTTAGTAGGTGATTCAAGAATTGAGAAGGTTAAAGAGCTACTTTAGTTTCAGGGGAAACTGTTTGAGAGGGAGAAAGAGAGAAGATACTGATGTTGATAAGGTCTTGTGAGTTTTTCTTCTTCATTTATTTTCATTAAAAAAGATAATTGCATGAAAACAAGATTTTTTTTTTTTCTTCCTTGAGGGCACATCTGCTCTTTCTGTGACACATGACTTAAAGAGTTTCTTCTTTATAAAACTGTGACATGTGTTATTCCAGAGCAGTCTGGGGTAATGTTTCTTACAATTTTTTTTTAAAAGCCAGATAGATAATAATTCTTCTAAGCTAAAAAAGAAAAAGAAAAAAAGATAACCCTAAAATCTTTCTTCATTTGCTTTGGTCAAAGATTTTATTCATTCATGAATGGGATACTTTTCTAAGAAAATGACTACGAGGTTGAATGAAATCAGTTATTGCTTCCACCAAAATAAACTTAAAAGTAGTCAAGACTCAGAGAGTTCAGAGAGGAGATTGCTTAAGATGACCAGAATATTCATCTATATAAATACTTGATGGTACATGACATTTTATATGTTGCCTTCTTCCTATTTAATGAATAGAATATTGAAACACTCTAGTAGATATTTTCTATATGTTTAGAACTAAAAATCTCTTTCTCAGTTTTAGGCTTCTTTTTAAAGATAACTATATTATTTAAAAAAAAAAAAAAAGAAGAAGAAGAAGAAGAAAGAAAGAAAATGGAACCTGCCTTGCAAAATAGCATCTCCACATCATCATTAAACAATTGTTCTAGTTTGACCTGTGTGGAGGTCCAAATTCATTTTAGATCTCTTCTGGCTGAACTGAAACTGGCTGGAAATAGAAATCTTATTTCTTTTCTTTGATCAACTTTTCCTTTCATTTCTTTAAGCAAAATGGTGGGCAGAGGGCAAGGAGCTCATTTTCTATGGTCTCCATCGGTTCTAGAATTTGAGGGTGCTATCTACCATTTCTATTTACATAATTGTAGGTTCAGAAGTTGATTGTACAAGAAATTTAGAAGGAAAAGAAAACCAAGATTCATTCATCTTATAGGTGATGGAGTAAGAGAGAAAAGAAAAATTACTGGATCACTCAGGGTCAGTTATCACCTAACTATATCATTTATCTGACCCACTGTGTCTCAATTGGAGAGGTCAATTTTAATATACATTTTGGATGTATATTATGGCCTCAGTCTCTTTTATGGGCATCTAGAATTTTGGCAGTTCACTCAACTCAGAGGTTATCATCATCAATATTATTTACTCCAAAAATTTCTGACACTCTACCAGGCACTCTATTTGTATCCCTGCACAGATGTCCTTTAATACTGTATGTGTGAGTGTGTACTACATCGCCTCAGTTGTGTCCGACTCTTTACAACTCAGTGGACTGTAGCCCATCAGGCTCCTCTGTCCATGGAATCTCTAAGAAAAATACCAAGTGGGTTGCCATGACCTCCTCCAGGGAATCTTCCCAACCCAGGGAATCTCTTGTCTCCTGCATTGGCAGGTGGGTTCTTTACCACTAGTGCCAATTGGGAAGCCCCTTAATACTGTATACTTTGTACAAATCATCTGAATCAACTCTTTGTTTGGTAGGGATTAAGAGAAAGGAGATTATTTGGATTGGGTAATTAAAGTAACACTTTATACAATGATTTACTATATCAAAAGAGTCATGGTACATGTTTTTCAAAATATGTAAATGATTTGGTACATTCTGATAGTCCTTTAGTGTTTTTGAATGTTGGAAACAAATTTTACTTCCTATGAAAAAAATGGAGTTATATGATTTCCTGCTTTTCCCTACTAAACCTCATTTTATGATAGGTATGATGTAAATTGAAGGTTGTAGGAAGGACTGCCATTTAAAAATTCCCTCCTCTTCTTTGCCCCAAGAGTTCCCATAATATCTCAAGTTTCACTTTTAGAGATTAATTTCTTTTAGTCTGGAAGGCTTTTGTGGTACAAGAGTTCTCTATTAAAATGCAAGTGCCCCTGGGAGAGGAAACATCTTAACCAGTAATGAACAACCTGAGGATTCATGTAGCTTTAAGCTACAGCCAAGATCTAATTCTGCATAAAAAAAGATTAAAAAGTTGCCTCCTTGTTACTGTTTTCAAATATACTCAGATATTAACATTTTAGTGGATAGAAAGAAGTATAATTTTTGCATTTATTTTCTTTTTAGTCAATAAAGTAAGTAACATAAATAGTCAGGATACACATTTAAAGATTAGATTAAGATGAAGCCTGTGTCAAAAAAGTTCTCTTTATAGTCAAATCTGATTTTCAAAGTATGAATTTTAGATATCCTTTGATATGGAATCTTTATGCCTTTCTTGACATTTTATTTACAAAAAAATAAGTTATATATATATATAATTTACTGATATATTAGTTCAATTTAACAATAGTTCATTATGAAAAGCTACTCTTCAAAACAACCATTTGTTTTTAAATATAATCTCTCATTCTATGTGGTTGAAGAACATATTTCAAATCTGAATTTGAATGTATAAATATGCTAACCAATTAGAATTATATTCAGTAAATTCAGTCCAACTTAAAGAAAAGACTTGGTTCACAACAGATGGAAAATAAGAAAATCTAAGCTATTGTAAAAGAGTCCTGAGACATAAAAAGCAGATGGACTGGGCCTAATGAAACTGGGTAAACCATTGCATAAAGCATGAATAGATGAAAATCATCATGAAGATAATCACAGACTCAGGGAAATATCAAGCTCAAAATGAACACATGAAACAAAACAAGACAAAAACCAAAATGAATTCCTGGAGCAATGCATTAGAGCTATTTATTAAGGAACTATATTTAAAGTATCTGTGCTAGTTGGTCTCTCTGTCTCTCTCTCTACACACACACACTGAGGAACGGACTGAAGAAAAATCTTATCCAGGGTAAAATCCAAAATGTAAAGCAACAATGCTGTCTGAGGAGGGCTCAGACTTAATCTGTGGGCTTACTTAAAATTCCTATGAGAGTGAGAAAAGAAAAAAGAGGAAGCGACAGGCAGCTCTACTGAAGGAAAAAACATAGTGAATTTCTTTGCTAGTAGAAACATTTCTCATCTGGCAATGGGGAGATCTAAAACTGAAGAAACTCCACGACTGTGCAGCTAAATAGTAGACTGTTAGTTGAAACATGATGTCTTCATACCCAGAATTGAATTGAGTCCTTCCATTTAGGTAGTAGTCAGTGGAAGAAAAGGATGGGATAACTTCAAAGAAACACCATGCCACCTGACTCCATTAAACCAGTTCATGTATGAACATGAACAAACCAATAAGGACTACTACTCATTTGAGAAAAACCCACATCATGAAGTAAGAACAAAGTGAACACAGAGAAAGACTAGTCCTGGAAGAAACAGAGATAATTGAGATCTCAAAGACTTTAGAGACAATACTTTGGAACTTCAGTGTATACTGAAGTTTGTCATGCTATGACAGAATGACAGAAAATAAGAAAAAGGGTTTGGCAATTAAGTATAAACATATATTTATAGTGGCTCAGTGGTAAAGAATCGTCTGCAATGCAGGAGTAACAGGTTCTATCCCTGAGTTGTGAAGATTCCCTGGAGAAGAAAATGGCTAACCACTCCAGTATTCTTGCCTAGAACAAAGGAGCCTGGTGGGCTATAGTCCATGGGGGTCACAAAAGAGTCAGACATAACTAAACAACAACAATGTACTTGTAATTGAACTAAATCACTAGAATGATCACCATTAAAGACAAAATGTGTGATCTGGAAGAAAACGTGAGTCAAACAGAGAAGAGACAAAACATGAGAGAAGATGCAGAGACTAGGAGCAGGTATTCAAGATGTATATACTGTTTCTTATAGGAGGAGTTCCAGATTGAGAGAATAGAGGTTATGATGATAAAGAAATTATGAAAGGATCAATAGACAAAAATATCCTGAAATTGAAGTTAGGGATGAGATTTCAATTTGAAAAGGTCCACTAAACCTTGAGCAACATAAATAAGAGTATATATGTATATTTGAACATGCACACACACACAGAGTCCCCAAGAAAATCCTAAAAGCAAGTCATCAGAAAAGACTTTAAAGTCTCACACAGGGCTTAAAGAATGGATATGATATAGGTAAGTAAACAATAGAAAGGAGAAGTGGCTGAAGATAGGGGTGAAGAGAGAGAAACAATTGGAAGAAAAACTCAGATGCCAATATTCTCCCATTACCAAATTTTAAAGTTTAAAATATTTAAGGAAATGGTAATCTATGCAAGTCAGTTAAACATTCCAAATGTTTATAATGACTAGTCCTTGCTCACTTGTATTGGGAAAGAAATGAGTTCATTTCCTTTTTATTTTCTGACCTTATCACATACTCAGCAAACTTCTATTTTTGGATGGACAAACCCAGTTTTGACAAAACATGAAAGGCCACTTTGTGGATTGGAGTTCTAATGTTGGCCCGGTATATTCATCTTGTTTTGAATCATAGTATAATGAATAATTCTGGTGGTAATGACTGAACCTCCGTATTTATAGAAAACTGACATTTCTTGAACATGAAACTGTTCCTGTTTCTATGTAAATGAAGTTCTGCATTTAGGTGCAGTGGCTTCTGTTCATTTTAGTTGCTCTGTCTTATTTAAATCATGATTATATCATTGATTTTCACCCTATACTACCCCCACCCTCCGTACTGCTGTACACTTTCTGTAGGGTCTTTGCTCAAAGAATATTTTTCTTCCCTTATGTCTCTTACCCAACATGCTTATTTTATACTCACTGTATTATAAAATTATAAATAGCTTATAATCAAATAAATGGTATATCAAACTAAAATAAAGTGAGAAGTATGTATGGATTTTATCTTTCTCCTCTCCTACTCATACAGAACACATGCATTTGGAACATTTCCCTTCTTGACATGGTAGGACAGCCTCTTGCTGGTATTAGCACATTGCACAAAGACTCCATTTCATGTTTTGTCCAAACACGTTCTTCCACATACCACTAGCTCAGACCTCGTTCCCAAATTCCAATGTTTCTTCTTTCAAGCTCCCGGCTAGCTAGCCAGACTTTTCATTAATACAATGGCTCATGAATTCTTATATACTCTAACCTTAAGCCATTTTTCTTTTATACAGTTTGAGACCCTGGTGCTCCACTCTACCCTCTGAGATTATTTCCCCTCTTTAAAGGCCTGTGCAACTGCCATTCCTTTTCGGTTTGCAGTCATATACCAAGATGACACATTTGAAGGAAGCTCTCATATGATTACAGGTGTGAGCTGAAAAAGGAGCTTTGAGGACCACTGGGAATGACACAGGAGACTGGATTACCAGTTTGCTTGTGCCCAATCATGACAAAAGTGCATCATCCCAGGTATATCAAATGCCACTCTTTCTCATGATAGGAATGGGCCTGCCTCACCATATGACTTGCTGGACCCACTCACAGTGCGAAGTTATGTTTAGTGCCTCATAACTTGTCTTTTACTCATATCAGATGTTCCAAACACACATTAACAACCAGACATATTACTGATGTGGCAAGCCCCTCAATCTTCATAGGGTTTACCTTCTATCTTTTGGAGCTCCGATGTCTTCCACCAAAGCCTCCAGTGTGCTAGCTACTTCTAGTTCATCTGGCTCAGTCACCACAGTTAAATGATATTCATCATTCATCAAAAGCTATACATTTCCCAACCTACATTCTGACCATGGAGTAATGAACAAACTTGTGTTGGTTGAGCTTTGAACATCCTCTGGGGCTCAGCCACTGTGACTGTTAAATCCTAGAAGTGGTACTCCACTTTCTCTTCTTTCCCACTTCAGAAGAGGAGAGCATCTTCATAGGCTACTGAGAAGTCCCTCTGACTTTCAAAAATGGCTTTCAATTTCTGGGTAACAAACCATAGTTTTCTGTTTTCATTTTTGCAGCACCAGTGGTGCCTAGCAATAGTTACCCCTTCCCATCATCCACATGGATGCAGTTTTCTCTGAAATTCTCAAGCACCTAGTGAATCACACTAGCCATTGCATCCTTCCCATCTATACAACATCCCAATTCACAATCGGTGAGAATTTGAACAATTCTACTTCCATCTGGTGCCAGGAGCCCTCTGTGATTTCTTTACTACTAGTAATGGGGTCTTCCTTGCCCACTGGGCAGTGAGTTATCTTGCTTCCAAATCCCATCTTACTGCCTTGTTTCTCAGACTACTCCTGGTAACAAGTTCACAAATGGTTTTTTTTTAGTAGTTCTGAGATGGAGTTTGGTGTTTAAGCTATGTATTGGGATTAACCCTGTGGCAAGGACTGGAAGCAGGATTGAGAAGAAGAGCCAAACTGTTATTTAGGCCAAACAACACCTCATTCACCCTGGAGAAGGAAATGGAAACCCATTCCAGTATTCTTTCAGGAGATTCCCATGGACTGAAGAACCCACTGGGATATGATCAATAGGGTTGCAAAGAGTCGGACATGACTGAAGTGACTTAGCACGCACAGCACGCATACCTCATCCAACGCTACGGGGAGCTCTGAAGTACTTAGTGCTAGTCAGTGCTATCCTACATTTGGGCAAAATGGCTAGGCCTTTACATTCTTACCTCAGTATGCAACTGAATGTGGGCCAGCCTCCCTCCTGACCACTGGGAAGGGAATATCACTGGGTAAGTTTCTCTGTGACTGAGGCAAACCTTAAAGGAGCTCACAGCTGGGGCAACCCTGAAAGACATATGTGGATAGCACATCTCAGAATCCACTACAGTTGCCCTGAAGGATGTTCCAGCAGTGATGAAAAACAGTGATGCTCTCTCAAAATGTAGCTGTTCAGCTAAAGAAATTTAAACAGTTTTCTTTATTGCAGAACTCAAAGACTTTATAAGGCTAACATGCCATGTGATTCCCTAGAGAGAAAAAGATTTCCAATACGCTATTATTCAATTTATATCAGTTGGAAAAAAATTGATCTATTGTGATAGTATATTTTTTTTAGATGATAGAATCCCAATGAAGTCCTCTTCTTGGGAAAAATATATTCACAATTAAATATGTCAATAAGATTGATTGTATTCTTTGCAGCCAAAGATGGGGAAACTCTATACAGTCAGCAAAAACAAGACCTGGAGCTGGCTATGGCTCAGATCATCAATTCCTTATTGCAAAATTCAGGCTTATATTGAAGAAAGTACGGAAAACCACTAGACGATTCAGGTATGACCTAAATCAAATCCCTTATGTTTATACAATGGAGTTGATGAGCAGATTCAAGGTATTAGATCTACTAGACAAAGGGCTTGAAGAACTATGGAAAGTTTGTAACATTTTACAGGAGTCAGTGACCAAAAACACCCCAAAGAAAAAGAAATGCAAGAAGGCACAGTGGTTGCCTGAGAAGACCTTACAAATAGCTGAGAAAAGAAGTGAAAGGCAAAAGAGAAAGGGAAAGATATATCAAACTGAATGCAGAATTCCAGAGAATAGCAGGGGGAGATAAGAAAGTCTTTTCAGTGAACAATGTAAAGAAATAGAGGAAAACAATAGAATGGGAAAGACTAGAGATCTCTACAAGAAAATTAGAGATATCAAGGCATCTCTAAATTCAGGCCAAGATGGGCACAATAAAGGACAGAAACAGCAAGGACCTAACAGAAGTAGAAGAGATTAAGAAGAGGTGGCAAGAATACACAGAACTATACAACAAGGTCTTAATGATCTGGACAACCACAATGGTGTGGTCATGCACCTAGAGCCAGACAGCCTAGAGTGTGAAGTCAAGTGGGCCTTAGGAAGCATTACTACAAACAAAGCTAGTGGAAGTGATGGAATTCCAGCTGAGTTATTTCAAATCCTAAAAGATTACATTGTTCAAGTGCTGCCCTCAATATGCCAGCAAATTTGGAAAACTCAGCAGTGGCCACAAGACTGAAAAGTTCAGTTTTCATTCTAAAACCAAAGAAAGGGATGCCAAAGAATGTTCAAACTACTGTACAATTGCACTCATTTCACATGCAAGCAAGGTAATTATCAAAATCCCTCAAGCTAGCCTTCAACAGTATGTGAACTGAGAACTTCCAGGTGTACAAACTGGATTTAGAAAATACAGAGGAACCAGAGATCAAATTGCCACCATCCATTGGATCATAGAAAAAGCAAGGGAATTCCCAAAAAATATCTACGTCTGCTTCATTGACTACACTAAACCTTTGACTGTGTAGATCACAACAAACTGTGGAAAATTTTTAAAGAGACAGGAATACCAGACCACCTTACCTGTCTCCTGAGAAACCTGTATGCAGGACAAGAAGCAATAGTTAGAGCCAGACATAGAACAATGTACTGGTTCAAAATTGGGAATCAAAATTGGGAAAGGAGTACATCAAAGCTATGTATTGTCACCCTGCTTATTTAACTTATATGCCGAGTACATTAAGCAAAATGCCAGGCTAGATGAATCACAAGGGGAATTAAGACTGCCGGGAAAAATATCAACTACCTCAGATATGAGGATGATACCACTCTAATGGCAGAAAACAAAGAGGAACTAAAGAGCCTCTTGATGAGGGTGAAAGAAGAGAGTGAAAAAACTGGCTTAAAACTCAACATTCAAAAAGCTAAGATCATGGCATCTGGTCCCATCACTTCATGGCAAATAGTTGGGGAAAAGTAGAAACAGTGAGAGACAGATTTTCTTTTCTCGGGCTCAAAATCACTGCAGATGGTGACTGAATCCATGAAATTAAAAAATGCTTGCTCCTTGGAAGAAAACCTATGACAAACCTAGACAGAATATTAAAAAGCAGCAGAGACATCACTTCACTGACAAAGGTGCATATTGTCAAAGCTACGGTTTTTCCAATAGTCATGTATGGATATGAGAATTGGACCATAAAGAAGGCTGAGTCCCAAAGATTTGATGCTTTTGAATTACGGTGTTGGAGAAGACTCTTGAGAGTCCCTTGGACTGCAAGGAGATCAAACCAGTCCATCCTAAAGGAAATCAATCCTGAATATTCATTGGAAGGACTGATGCTGAAGCTGAAGCTTCAATACTTTGGCCACCTGATGGGAAGAACTGACTCATTGGAAAAGACCCTGATGCTGGGAAAGACTGAGGGCAAGAGGAGAAGGGGGAGACAGAGGATGAGATGGTTGGATGGCATCACCGACTCAGTGGACATGAGTTTGAGCAAACTCCAGGAGACAGTGTCAGACAGGGAAGCCTGGCATGCTAGTCCACGGGGTGGCAAAGAATTGGACACATCTTAGCTACTGAACAACAACAAAATATGTCAGGGATATATTGCTATCCAACAATACAAAGAATGGTTTCAGAGTTACAGAGAAGAGCAAGCTCTTGATGTAGCTGTCACTCTTATGGTGGCTTTTGAAATGTGATTTTCTATTAATTAGCCATTTCAGTTAAGTCTTTTAAAGCTCTATGTTTCTAAAGGGCTCACTGCTCATGTTTACCCAATGGATTGTATTCTGAAGAAATAGCTTGAGAGGAGAGCCCTGCCATGTTTTAAGGAAGTCATCAAAATTATTTGAAAGGGGAAACAGTATATAACAAATGTCCTATCTGACTATCTCAAGCTCAGTATTCTCTGCACAAACGAGGTTCCCTGTGGTGTTATAGAAGGTCTTTCAGTTATGTTTTGTTCTCTATTGTGGAAGAAGAAATAAGTCTTTTGCTCTGTGATTTTTGTCCTAAGTATTTGTCTTATGAAAAACAAACAAACAAACAAAATCTATTTCTGTTTTCTTTAAGATAGTCAAAAATATTTACAAAGAAATTTGGGAACTATTGAGTGATAAATTTATGTCACTGTTTATAGAATCATTTGCACATCGGCATATAGTTTAAACTGGTTGGATTCTTCTTAAAAGGAAATGCTAAGACAGCTCACAGTGGATTTTCACCTATTGTTTAACTAAAAAACTAATGTTCTGTACTGGTAATAAATGGGCATTGATACAACTTTACCTCCCAATGCCTCTGACTTGACCCTGTACAATTTACCTAAGGAACTCCCTGAGCTTGTTTCCTCATGAATAAAATGGAGATTATTCATAAGAATTAGTCATTTGTGAGACTTGAAGGCACTGCATGTTTTAAATCTAGTTCCCTTCCCGGCAACCAGTAAGATTCAGTCCATGGTGGTGGTTATTATTGTTGTCACTATAAATCTCGAGATTATTATTCTTCTTTTTTCCAGAACTTTCTATTTGATTTTAAAATCAGCCAACTCAAGTAGCTAGTGACTGCCTAAGTCTACTTGGCTCCATTATGTGTGTTTAAATAATGTAAAAGGTTACAATGACACATACTACCTCCTTTGGCAAAGATCTATCTGTTGCATTTTGCCGAAATGACAAATAAAATAGCTATTGCATACATGACGTCAGTGAAGCTTTTAAACAAATTGCCCTTCTGTAATTACAAAGGGAACACTGTCCCTATACTACAAGTTTTTTGGGGGGTTTTTTTGGTAATTATTTGCAATGGAAACAGTGTAATAGGAGTCCTTATGGTGCCTTCCATAGTGCTAATTTAATTATATGGTGAATACATGTGCAATTGATTTAAATGTCGTAAATCCTTTCAGCATTGTTATGAATAAATGCACATATGCTTACAGATCCTAATGTGGTACTTTATTCCATTATCCTGAGTGGTTTGCTTTCTGTGTTCGCGATGAAAGACATACAAGGGAAAATATGGGTCTGTCAAATGCCCATTGCAATGAGAAAGCAATTATCCCAGGAAGTGCCATAACAAAGGTTACTAGCTTCTGAGAATCTGAATTTTAGAGTTTCATTTGTCTCTGTTTCTTCTTAACATGGAATAGCTACTCAGACATAGGAGGGAAGAAGGCAGGGAGAAACTGAATTTAGGAGAAATCTCAGAAGACTGATATATCCAGAGACATTTGTGCAAAGGATTTCCAAATGTAGGTATGCAGATCCCACTGGTCTTGACAATTTTGGGGCTTATTGAGAACATGAGGATTTTAAAGTATGATTTCTTAATGCTATTAAAAAAATCCCTGTGATTATGTCTTTCTAATATTGGAAAGAAGGGGGCTTCCTTTATGAAATGAGAGTGAGAGCAGGTTGTAGTTTTATGTTTTGTTCTGTGTTAGTGTCCTTACTTGGTTAAACAAAGTACTTGACAAATCTTTATCAGGTTGGTCGAAGTGTTAAAGGTCCCACACCACCCAAAAATAGTGAGAACCACTTATCTATAGAACTATGTAATTCTTGATCCTGGCTCTAGTTCCTTCCTTCACCCAGGAGTTCATTCTTCTAAATTCTTAGCAGTAAATCTAAGACAAACCAATATTTGATTCACCATCACTTACTAAAAAAGAAATTTTCATTTTATTTAACTTATTTAACTTACTCTGTCAATTCTTGATGAAAGTGAAAGAGGAGAGTAAAAAAGCTGGCTTAAAACTCAACATTCAAAAAACTAAGATTATGGCATCTGGTCCCATCACTTCATGGCAAATAGATGGGGAAACAATGGAAACAGTGAGAAAGTTTATTTTTGGTGGCTCCGAAATCACTGCAGATGGTGACTGCAGCCATGAAATTAAAAGAGGCTTGCTCCTTGGAAGAAAAGCTATGACCAGCCTAGACAGCATATTGAAAAGCAGAGGCATTATTTTGCTGACGAAGGTCTGTCTAGTCAAAGCTATGGTTTTTCCAGTAGTCATGTATGGTTGTGAGAGTTGGGAGTATAAAGAAAGTTGAGCACCAAAGAATTCATCTTTTGAACCGTGGTGCCAAAGACTCTTGAGATTCCCTTAGACTGCAAGGAGATCCAACCAGTCAATCCTAAAGGAAATCAGTCCTGAATATTCATTGGAAGGACTGATGTTGAAGCTGAAACTCCAATTCTTTGGCCACCTGATGTGAAGAACTGACTCATTTGAAAAAACCCTGATGTTGGGAATGATTGAAGGTGGGAGGAGAAGAGGACGACAGAGGATGAGACGGTTGGATGGCATCACCGACTTGATGGACATGAGTATCTGTAATATCCGAGAGTTGTTAGTGGACATGGGGGCCTGGTGTGCTGCAGTCCATGGGTCGCAAAGAATCAGATATCACTAAGCAACTGAACTGACTGATGTCAATGCTATGGAAGGTATATCAAAGTAAGATGTAAATGTGAATTAGATGAACTTAATTCCGTAGTCCATCCACTAGTAGTCATGTTATTTTAAGGTCTCTGAATTTGAGATCCTCCTAGAGTAACAGGCAAATTTGGCCTTGGAATACGGAATGAAGCAGGGCAAAGACTAATAGAGTTTTGCCAAGAAAATGCACTGGTCATAGCAAACACCCTCTTCCAACAACACAAGAGAAGACTCTACACATGGACATCACCAGATGGTCAACACCGAAATCAGATTGATTATATTCTTTGCAGCCAAAGATGGAGAAGCTCTATACAGTTAGTAAAAACAAGACTGGGAGCTGACTGTGGCTCAGATCATGAACTGCTTATTGCCAAATTCAGACTTAAATTGAGGAAAGTAGGGAAAACCACTAGACCATTCAGGTATGATGTAAATCAAATCCCTTATGATTATACAGTGGAAGTGAGAAATAGATTTAAGGGCCTAGATCTGATAGATAGAGTGCCTGATGATCTATGGAATAAGGTACATGACATTGTACAGGAGACAGGTATCAAGACCATCCCCATGGAAAAGAAATGCAAAAAAGCAAAATGGCTGTCTGGGGAGGCCTTACAAATAGCTGTGAAAAGAAGAGAAGCGAAAAGCAAAGGAGAAAAGGAAAGATATAAACATCTGAATGCAGAGTTCCAAAGAATAGCAAGGAGAGATAAGAAAGCCTTCTTCGGTGATCAATGCAAAGACATAGAGGAAAACGACAGAATGGGAAAGACTAGAGATCTCTTTAAGAAAATTAGAGATACCAAGGGAACATTTCATGCAAAGATGGGCTCGATAAAGGACCGAAATGGTATGGACCTAACAGAAGCAGAAGATATCAAGATGAGGTGGCAAGAACACACAGAAGAACTGTACAAAAAAGGTCTTCACGACCCAGATAATCATGATGGTCTGATCACTGACCTAGAGCCAGACATCCTGAAATGTGAAGTCAAGTGGGCCTTAGAAAGCATCACTATGAACAAAGCTAGTGGAGGTGATGGAATTCCAGTTGAGCTAGTAAATCCTGAAAGATGACGCTATGAAAGTGCTGCACAAAATATGCCAACAAATTTGGAAAAGTCAATGGTGGCCACAGGACTGGAAAAGGTCAGTCTTCATTCCAATCCCAAAGAAAGGCAATGCCAAAGAATGCTCAAACTACCACACAATTGCACTCATCTCACACGCTAGTAAAGTAATACTCAAAATTCTCCAAGCCAGGCTTCATCAATACATGAACCGTGAACTTCCAGATGTTCAAGCTGGTTTTAGAAAAGGCAGAGGAACCAGAGGTCAAATTGCCAACATCCGCTGGATCATGGAAAAAGCAAGAGAGTTCCAGAAAAACATCTATTTCTGCTTTATTGACTATGCCAAAGCCTTTGTGTGGGTCACAATAAACTGTGGAAAATTCTGAAAGAGATGGGAATATCAGACCACCCGACCTGCCTCTTGAGAAACCAGTATGCAGGTCAGGAAGCAACAGTTAGAACTGGCCATGGAACAGACTGGTTCCAAATAGGAAAAGGAGTACATCAAGGCTGTATACTGTCACCCTGCTTATTTAACTTCTATGCAGAGTACATCATGAGAAACGCTGGACTGGAAGAAACACAAGCTGGAATCAAGATTGCCGAGAGAAATATCAATAACCTCAGCTATGCAGATGACACCACCCTTATGGCAGAAAGTGAAGAGGAACTAAAAAGCCTCTTGATGAAAGTGAAAGTGGAGAGTGAAAAGTTGGCTTAAAGCTCAACATTCAGAAAACAAAGATCATGGCATCTGGTCCCATCATTTCATGGCAAATAGATGGGGAAACAGTGACTGGTGGTGAGCAACCAGTCCATTCTAAAGGAGATCAGCCCTGGGATTTCTTTGGAAGGAATGATGCTGAAGCTGAAACTCCAGCACTTTGGCCACCTCATGCAAAGAGTTGACTAATTGGAAAAGACTCTGATGCTGGGAGGGATTGGGGGCAGGAGGAGAAGGGGACAACAGAGGATGAGATGGCTGGATGGCATCACTGACTCGATGGACATGAGTCTGGGTGAACTCTGGGAGTTGGTGATGGACAGGGAGGCCTGGCGTGCTGCGATTCATGGGGTCACAAAGAGTCAGACACGACTGAGCGACTGAACTGAAATGAACTGAAGGAAAAAGAAACTCCATCTTGCCGGATTACTTCCTAAGAAATTAATGGTAGTGAAAATGAAGATAATATTTATGTGGGTTTCTAAAGTTTATGGGCTTCCCTAATAGCTCAGTTGGTAAAGAATCCGCTGCAGTGCAGGAGACCCAGGTTCAATTCCTGGGTTGGGAAGATCCCCTGGAAAAGGGATAGGCTACCCACTCCAGTATTCTTGGGCTTCCCTTGTGGCTTGGTAGGTAAAGAATCTGCCTGCAATGAGGGAAGCCTGGGTTCAATCCCTGGGTTGGGAAGATTCCCTGGAGAAGGGAAAGGCTACCCACTCCAGTATTCTGGCCTGGAGAATTCCATGGACTGTAAAGTCCATGGGGTCACTAAGAGTCAGACATGACTAAGTGAATTTCACTTTCACTTCACTTAAGTTTCTGAATATTTCTATCTCACTTAATATTGAAAATAATCCTTTGAGGTAGACTTGACTACCCCACTTTCCAAAGGAAGTAATTAAAATGTCAAAACAGGAAAAAAAATTTTAAAAACCTGAAATTATCCAGCTAATATGTGGCTTGAATATAGATTCTCTACCCATATTCAAACACTCTTCTCTATAGCAGAGCTGTGCTGATTATATAGTTGAACAATTTCTCCTATGCCTCAGACATGGGTTAAAAGAAGATCTATTTCCCTTTTCCCCCTCAAAGGTGATAACATTTAGAAACTGCAATGTAAGACCCACCTATTTAGTCCGAGCTGGAATTGTTCTTCATGTCTGTCATCATCCATCTTTCCCTCTCCTTTTCTAACAGTCTCTGTGCCCTGAGTTTAGCCCAGATTTCCTTGAGAAAACTGCTGCTGTCTCAGATTTCTTCCTTCTTCCTGGTATCTGAGTTGTCCTCTGAGATGCCACAGCAAGGGACCTCCTGCTAACTCTACTCTGTCATAGTCCAGCTGAGCTTTTTGGTGAAGACAATTGGATGCCAAGGCTCTTCATGGAATGCATCTGTCAAGCCTTTGGAGTTATTAGGGAAGCAAGACTGGCTAACTCCATGCAGTGTCACCGTCCCAGCTCTTCTCTCATGTTCTTCCTTTGCCTCAAGGGAGCTTAGTTCCCTCAAGACTATGTCTGGCAAAGTGGAGGACATTGCATCCAACTAGATGGCAAGATGCATGGACCCCCCTCATTCCCTCTTCTGTTTCTCATATATGTGCACAACACAGAAAGCGATTCAAAGAATTGCCCTGAGCATTCCAAAGCTTCCTAAGCAAAACATGCAAGATAAAATACTGACCTTGGATTTTGTTCTTAAAAGAAGATTAACACCAGGCCAACTCAAATGTGTAAGACTTCAAAAGACTCTAAGAAGCTGATGATTTAAAGTGTCATTTTCAATGTCTTTTTTTTTAAGGGCCAAGGCTTGGATATTTCTGCGGGTAGGTTTTTTCATTTTTTGCACAGTTCTAAGCAGCTCAAAATTGAATTAGGGCAGATTTTTCCAAACCATCATGAAGAATATATATTTACCAGTTTTAAAAGCTTCCTGGAAGATTTAAGAGGGCAGGAGTATTTCAGTCACAATCCATTAACCTTATTTATCATCCATTGAAAATGTGTAAGCGTGAAACCATTTTCAATTTCTGCTAATGTATCTAGAACTGATATAGCGTGTCATACCTAATTTCCACACTGCATTATGGAGCTGTGTTTTGTATTTGTGTATCCGGAAGTGGCAGAGCTCACAAATTCAGGATCTTACTCCTGCACAGCCAGACAACACGACTGAGGCCAACCTCCCATCCTTTAACAGAGAAGGAATTAGCGCCTTGAGAGTTGATTCCTTAGTCCCCTGCTCTGTACACTGTATAGCCTTCCTATCCTAGAAAATGTAGCTTTGAACATAAATATGTCATGAGCCTGATTTATAAATATAACTTCAGCTCTGAAGGATATTTGTGTATGTGTTCTTATTTTGGATCTTTTGGCCATTTTCTCTGTTGATTTTGCAGTGTTTATTGAACATCTATTTAGACATGACTAGGTACCATTTGGCACCATAAGTAACATTTATTGAAAATTTACTATGTTTTCGTCACTGTGCTAGTTTATGGGCATTGTTTCATTAACTGCTTGCAACTCCTCTATGACTTAAGCAAGGTAGGTGTTATCATTCTACCAAGTTTGGGAGAGAACTAAGAGTTTGAGTAACTTGCCCAAAGACATACAGTGATTAAATGTGATTCAAACCCAGTCCTGTCTGACTCTGAATCATGGCTCCTATTCTATAAAACATGAGAAGTGCTAGAGCATAGACTTAAGGAATAAACACATGTAAATACCTATTATGTAGATTAGCAAAATGTCAATCATTTCATAGCAAAGTACATGAAAACAGAAAAGTCAGGTCAAGCCCTAAGGAAAATCCAGGGGGAAAATACTAAAAAGAAGTGAGTCTAGTATCTGGGTTGTAAATAAAGAAAGTAATTGGGGTGGAGGCAGGAGGTGTGCAGGGGAAAGCAGAGCAAGCATGTGCAGGTAAGGCCATAAGGGAAGAGAGGATGAGGCAAAGAAATAGGCAAAAAAAGGGAGTGGGGGGATGGAGGGCAGGATTCAGGCGAGATGCAGAGCAGCAAAGGGTCAGTCCCTTCATCAGGGTGGGACCTGTGCAAGTCATGCATCAATCCTTTACTGAATCCAGGATGTTTGCAACTCTCCTGTAAAGGCTCACGGCAGTTATCAAGGGTGAGATGGACCAAGTGAAATCATCTCACAGGAGTGGAGGTCAAAGAATGCTAAAAACTGCAGAGAAGTCCTACCACTGAAAGTGTTCCAACTAGGGTGGGAGATTATAGAAAGGGTTGCCCTGCACAACTTCATGGTGGAAGGGGCTGGACACTGTGCAGTGCTCAAGCTGTGTGGACCCAACCACTCAATGCCTGAGCCTTTCCCTTCCCTACTCCCAGCTGGCTTCAGGCAAAATCATTCACGCCCTCCTCTGTGATCTATGAGTACTGGGCATATAATAAGTGTGGCACTTATTATGTGAGAGTAAGGGTGGGTCTTACCCACTCCACCAGCTGTGAGTGTTCTGAGGGCATGTCCACTGAATTAAATTATTTTTTAAAAACCGAGTAACATTGCCTTTAACAAATACACTCAGTGGTCTTCCCCTTAGTGACATTTTTCAAACTCTTTCTGGCTACTTTTGCTTTGCCTTTGTTCCTGGTATTTGCCGTGTAAGACTTCCTGAGGGAAATGAATGAGTAGGTGACCAGGGCAAGTGAAGGGGAAGAAGGGAAGGCACACATACTGTAACTTGGGAGCCCAAGAGCCTACACCAGTAGGAGATGGCTTAGCGTCTATATGTGGTAAGGATTGCCTCCCTACATGTTGTGCTAATAAGAACCAACTCAACTCAGTTTACCTGCTTGCAGTCCTCTGGAAGCACTACTGCCCCTGTGTCGCTCTGAGGGAAATGACCCACCCTTATTTGGAACAACATCCCATGTCCTTGGGCCTTCTCCTCTTAATCCACATAAGGATTGTGCTGATAAGGCCAAGCTTCTCAGAAAGTAATGGGAGGGGAAAGCTTGCTGCAGCAACCCCGTTGGGCAGGCAGGCTGGAAGGTTCCCCAGAATTCCTCTGTGCCCCCCCTGCAGTTTTGTTTTCTGTTTTATCTCTGAGCTTAACCATCTTTCCTGAGCTTGCCTTCTCATTCTGCTGTTAATCACATGTGAGGAGGGATAACGCAGCTCATTTGTCAGACTCCAGATGCTCAAAGAGATTATTAGTTCATGATGCTCAATGAAATTATTAGTTCTTGAAATTAGTATGCTCACTTGGATGAGCCAAGAATATAAGCCTTGTTTGCAGAGAATGAGGTAAGTCCTAAACAATGACATTCCAAGAGAAGATTGTATGTAAAGAGTAAATGTGCTGATTGTCAAAGAGCAGACACAGTATTTTGTATGTGCTTTTTAAATCCAGATACAGTATCTAAACAACAATAAAAACAAACAAACAAAAATGTTGCTGTGCCTCTGGGTGGCAAGTCAGAGGAGATGACATGAATTAGAAGATCGCATGCTTTGTGCGGGGTTGTGACTCACGCCTTACTTGCACTGCTTCCTGACATGGACTTTTCTCATTCTCTCATTCCTCATCTTCTCCATACTTGGAAGAAATAAGAGAATTTGAGTTCTGGAATCACACAACCTGAGATTGAATGTCAGCTCCTCCATGTGTATGCTATTTAAGTTTTCCAAGGCTCAAATGTTTCCTCATGTAGGATCTAAGTAGCTGCTAAAGTTACTGCTTAACATATATAGAGTATTCAACAAATATGAAAAATTATGGATCTAAGTCTTCAAAGGCACACTCAATCCTATCCCCCCACTGAGTAGCTTCTTTATAGAATGACCATGTCTTAAAGTCTTTACCAGAGCACATAGGCATGAAACATGACCCTCAGATCCTCAGACATTCTATTTTTCCCATTCTTACAGTTAGGAAAAAATGAATGGAATTGTTTCAAAAATTAACAATTAGAAGCTTTCACGTAAATATCTTGATTTCTAGCTTCATTTGAAAATTCAGAAACCCTGGCAGTTCCGGCTATCGCCATTGCTGCATAGTAGCAATCCCTATGGCTCAGTAGGCGCTGCCCTCCTGAGACAAGCAGGCGTCTCCACTGTGACACAGACCCCACCACTCTCTACTGTCTCCCAGAAAACAAGACCCATTCTCAATTGTCCTTTTTCACCAGACTTTTATGGCTTTTTGTCTTAAAACACAGAAAAATTATATTATGTTGCCTTATTTAGGCAGACTAATTCATTTCTTAATCAACTCCCATTTTTAAGAAAAGACTGCTTGGACATTGACAGGAATTGAATAGATAGATAAATTTGAAAATAACTGATATATCTTCTAATCCCTAGTATGGCCTTTCCTACTACTTTTCTTCTTCTATACTCAGCAATATTTTACAGTTTTCAGGATAATGGTTTTTACATATACTTTAAGTATTTGTTAAACATTTGGTATTTTTGATGCTTTATAAGTAGAATTTTATTTATAACTTTATTTTCCAATTGTTTGATTATTTATGGACATTTACCTATTTACCCTTTGACATAAGTTCACCTATTAATTTTTGTAATTTTGCAGATTCTTTAATATTTTATAAATGAAAAATATCATGCCTTTTCTTTCCAGTCTTTACCATTTTTCTTACTGTTACACTAGTGGAAACCTTGAAAATAATACTAAAAAAATAAGAGTGTCCATCATTGCCTTTTCCCCATTCTTAGGAGTGAGCACTCAATATATTCACAGATGCCCTTTATTAAATGGACTTATATTTTTAATCTTAGTTTCCTGGGAGTTTATAATCATGAGGGGGGTTACTCAAATATCTTTCTGCTTCTATTAAGACAATTACATAATTTTTTTCTCCTTTCTTCTTTTACTGTAGTTCATTATTTTGAATGATTTACATATGTTGAAATTCTTATACCACTAAAAAACCCCACCTGATAGATCATGACGTCTATAAGATTTAAGTATCTTCAAATTTGAAACCAATTTTAAAAACATATGTGCTCTATAATTGTTGGATTTAATATACTTTAAACGTTAATTAGGCCTACTGGGTTGACTATGTTATTAACAACCTCTGTATCCTCGTGTAACTTTCCTGGTTGGCTCAGTGGTAAAGAATCTGCCTGCCAAGGCAGGAGACGGGTTTGATCCCTGGGTCAGGAAGATCCCCTTGGTGAAGGAAACAACAATCTACTCCAGTATTCTTGCCTGGAAAATCCCATAGACAGAGGAGCCTGGTGGGCTACAGTCCAAGGGGTTGCAAAAGAGTCAGACATGACTTAGTGACTAAACAATATATCCTTGTGTATTCTTTTGTCAGCTTTGTCTGACAATTACTGAGAACAAAATATTTAAAATCTCCAACAATGATTATGGATTTATCTATTTATTTCTTTAGCTCCGTCAATTTTTGCTTTATAAATTTTGATATTCTGTTTTTAGTTATATACAAGTTTAATATTATGTCATTCCACTAAATTGGTACTTTTATCATTATGAAATGACTATCTTTGTGTGAAGCACTCTTTTTTCTTTCTTATGCTATTAACATGGCATATCATTTCCCAAACTTTTTCTTTCAAACCATCTGTGTCTTAGTATTTAAAGTGTTTCACTTTTATGTTTGGGCCTTGCTATTTTGTCTAGTCTGACAATATCTCACTTTAATTGGACTGTTTAGTTTATTATATTTATGTACCAATTTGCTATTGTTTTCTATTCATCCCATGTATTTTAACTTTTTATCCTGTTATCTTTAGGTTAATTAAATATCTTTTGCATTCCATTTTACTTCCTGTATTTCTTTTTTATCTATAAGACTTTTTAAAAATTATTTTTCAGTAGTTGCATTTTTAATTTACTACAGTCCAGATATAATCAATATTGAATCAATTCATATTTCACTATTTTCAACTCATCTTCACATTTGACAAATATAAGAATCTTATGATGCTGTAGTTTCTTTATCACTCATTCCCAACCTTTTTGCTATTATTGCATATATTTTACTGCTATTATTTGTACTCCTTCAGTTTGGAGAAGGTAAGTACAAGAAAAAAATTTTCTTTGAAACCTTAACTTGAGTCACTGGATATATCATGTGATGATAAGGTGGAGAGAACTTTATCAAACAACACAAGTAAAAACAAATCAAGTTCAAATTCCTAGAGAAACAGGACACACATGTGTGCACACACATATACACATATATATTTTTTACCTCCCATCTTTTTACAACAGAAAAAAAAAAATAAGTACATTTGGGGAACTACAACAGACATACAGATAGATTCCCAATAGCAAAGACGGTCCCCTCCCATCTCTTCCTCAAATCCCACAAACTGCTTGTTTGGAGAAGGGGAGTGGGGGTTGGAGAAGGGGAGTGGGGGTGCAACAGTGCTTCCATTATCTGTTAAGCTCAATTAAGACAACAGCTGTGTTCCAAAATACACAGGAGAAGAGGCTATTTTGCATTAGAATGCATTAGGGGACTATCACTAGGGAAGCACAGATGGCTTTAATCAGGGACATTGGAAAATTACCATTCTCTTCACTTTTCCAACGTCTGTGAGACTTAGGTCTCAAGAACCATATCCCTGCTCCCCATCAGAGCCAATTAGGAATAGAAATTCTTATCACTGGCTGTGATGACTGTGTCTTCTTAGAGCTAATCTTGTAAGGCTGGGTGCCCGTTTCTTTTTTGGCAATTTATAGCATTCATGCTTGCTATGTATTGGAGAAAGGGGAAAAAATTGGAGCCAGGTTCTAAAAAGATAGTTGGCAACAGAGGTGTCTATGAATAAAGCACTTCTGGGCATTTAAAATGGAAACAAAATGACACTACGTGATGTATTAAGGCCCAAAGCTAAATTGCAAATTGAGAATCAGAAATCTTGGGTTCCATTCCTGGTTCAACTAATAACTCATTTTATAAACTCTGTCTTCTGTTTCCATGTTATTAAAATGTCTCTAACTAAAATTGCCCACTACACAGTATCTCTCATTCCTTCGTCAACTTTCTAAACAGAAAACAAAGATTCTCTAAGCTCCCCACAAATAGAGCTGAGTATATTCTAAGGAGTAGAAAAAGTATTGATAAGTATGTAATAGTAACAGAAAATCCGTTTTGTCTGTATGCTAACACTGAAGTGAAGTGTTAGTCACCCAGTGATGCTGAACTCTCTGCGACCCCCATGGACTGCAGCTCACCAGGCTCCTCTGTCTATGGGATTTTCCAGGCAAGAATACTGGACTGGGTAGCCATTTCCTTCCCAGGGGATCTTCCCCACCCAGGGATTGAACCTGGGCCTCCTGCACTACAGGCAGATTCTTTACCGACTGAGCTAAGAAGGAAGCCCATCAAATGCAGAACATCGCAAATAGTTTATTTGGGGTTTTCAGAATTGCAATTTTGTAGACATACATTCTGGTAAAACTGAAAGAGTGTTCCAGGGAAGAGAAAGAGTCAGAGACTT
This sequence comes from Bubalus kerabau, assembly GCF_029407905.1. Lineage (NCBI taxonomy): Eukaryota > Metazoa > Chordata > Mammalia > Artiodactyla > Bovidae > Bubalus > Bubalus kerabau. Next base: position 34,413,751 of record NC_073634.1, on the reverse strand, counting down.
AAAAAGGCAAATACCACAAGATTGCTTTGGAAGGAATTATGACTGACTCTGACACAGGAAAGGAAATATTTGTCCTTAAGGAACAGGCTGTCACAAAGTATATAGGGTGAAGGTCCAATAAGTAGATAGACTGTCATGAGTTATTTTAGGGTAAGGGTCCCAAAAGTATCTTGACTTTCTGGAACACTGAGTTGGATGCTTGCATTGACATTAAGTGGTCCAAAGGTCGGATTCCATCCTGGCTGGGACATGCTTGAGTCATACTTTTGCAGTGCCCTCCCGGCTCCAGTTTAGAGGGCTCTCTTAGCAACACTGAATCCATTTTGATTTTCCTTTCACAACACTTAACCTAAATCTTCCTTCCTGGTTGACTTGATAAGAGCTCTTGAGGCTCTGGTTACTGTGTGTGGCTCTTGGGAGCTGTTGGGCACTTAATTTTATCCACGTAGAAGGTCCACTGCACTCAGGGTGAAGCACATTCTTACAATTGATATATTTTTATAGCACAGCCTATGTGCCCATTGCAATTGCGTGCACTGAAAATCCCCATTCAAGTGAAAGATTTGTTTTCTTTGTTAGAGTGGCTCTTGGGTGAAGTTCCCTGTCTATTTAATGGACTTTTTGACATATAATGTTCAGGGGACATGTAATTATGATTATTTTTTATATTAAAAAACAGTGAAATCACTAATATCCAAGTCAGAAGCTATTTGCTTCTTAATTATAGTCTAAAAAAGACATAAAATTTATTATTTAAAAGCTCCAATTGAATTGACCAAAAGTGGATTTATTTATTTTCATCTTTTTTGCCATGCCAGGCAGCATGTGGGATCTTAGTTCCCCCACAAGGAATTGAACCCTCTGCAGTGAAAGCTCAGAGTCTTAAGAACTGGACCACCAGGAAAATCCTGACCAAAACTAGACTTAGACATGCTTTGAGATATTTCATTTTATAAAATTTACTCTGTATATTTTTAGTATTTAAAATTTAAATACTTAGTGAAGGCATTTATGGATGTGAGAGTTGGACTATAAAGAAAGCTGATGCTTTTGAAATGTGGTGTTGGAGAAGATTCTTGAGAGTCCCTTGGACTACTAGGAGATCCAGTCAGTCCATCCTAAAGGAGATCAGTCCTGGGTATCCATTGCAAGGACTGATGTTGAAGCTGAAACTCCAATATTTTGGCCACCTGATGCGAAGATTTGACTCATTAGAAAAGACCCTGATGCTGGGAAAGATTGAGGGCAAGAGGAGAAGGGGATGACAGAGGATGAGATGGTTGGATGGCATCACCGACTCGATGGACATGGGTTTGGGTGGACTCCGGGAGTTGGTGATGGACAGGGAGGCCTGGCATGCTGTGGTTCATGGGGTGTCAGAGTCAGACATGACTGAGCAACTGAACTGAAGATATTTTATAAGAAAATCAATTATGATTTTTGGTGATGCTTAGCTTTTCCTTGTCGACATTGAATCTGCTACTCTATATCCTATAAAAATCCTCTCAAATCCCAGATGCACCCCAAGAATGCCCCAGGATGCCTGACTTTAACTGAGCATGCTCTACCCATTCAGGACCCACTTCTAATCCTGTCAGATTGGGACCTTAAAGACCACAGGCAGAGTCGATGTCCTCCTTACTCTCCACCACAAAAATGTCTGCTGCTTGGATGTCTGGGCTTTACAGCAATTCTTCCCTCCCTCCCTCCCCTTCTTCATTGTTGTCATCTGTCTCACACTTGATTATGCCCTCTTATTGACTACAGGTTTTTGCACTTAGAATATAACCTTATTCTCGACTCCAAGCCCTGCTATTCATCCACATGGATTCCCTATCCAACACCCTGGCTGTTCATTTCCTTGACCTCCTCTCCTCCAGTGACCTACACTGCCTCTCCATCTTCCATGCACACACCTGCCCTAGTGTGACTTAGTCCTTGCTCTAACCTTTAATGAAATCACTTTCAAAATAATTTCTCTCTCCTACTACACTACTATCATCTTCATCATCTTATATCCTTTTAAACATGATCACCTGTCTTCCATAAAAGAACAAATAAACAAAAACTTCTTTTGACTGGTGAATTCCTTCTTGATTCATCTAACACCTGTTTCTCTCAGTCAGTTCAGTTCGATCTCTCAGTCGTGTCCGACTCTTGGAGACCCCATGGACTGCAGCACGTCAGGCCTCCCTGTCCATCACCAACTTCCAGAGTTTACTCAGACTTGTGTCCATTGAGTCAGTGATGCCATCCAACCATTTCATCCTCTGTCATCCCCTTCTCCTCCTGCCCTCAATCTTTCCTAGGATCAGGGTATTTTCAAATGAGTCAGTTTTTCCCATCAGGTGGCCAAAGTATTGGAGTTTCAGCTTCAACATTAGTCCTTCCAATGAACACCCAGGACTGATTTCTTTTTCGATGGCCTGGTTGGATCTCCTTGTAGTTCAAGAGACTCTCAAGAGTTTTCTCCAATTCCACAGTTCAAAAGCATCAATTCTTCAGTGCTCAGCTTTCTTCACAGTCCAACTCTCACATGCATACATGACTACTGGAAAAACCATAGCCTTGACTAGATGGATCCTTGTTGGCAAAGTAATGTCTCTGCTTTTTAATATGCTGTCTCGGTTGGTCATAACTTTTCTTCCAAGGAGTAAAAATCTTTTTATTTCATGGCTGAAGTCACCATCTGCAGTGATTTTGGAGCCCCAAAAAATAAAGTCAGCCACTGTTTCCACTGTTTCCCCATCTATTTGCCATGAAGTGATGGGACCAGATGCCATTGATCTTTGTTTTCTGAATATTGAGCTTTAAGCCAACTTTTTCACTCTCCTCTTTCACTTTCATCAAGAGGCTCTTTAGTTCTTCTTCACTTTCTGCCAATAAGGGTGGTGTCATCTGCATATCTGAGGTTATTGGTGTTTCTCCCGGCAATCTTGATTCCATCTTGTGCTTCTTCCAGCCCAGTGTTTCTCATGATGTACTCTGCACAGAAGTTAAATAAGCAGGGTGACAATATACAGCCTTGACGTACTTCTTTTCCTATTTGGAACCAGTCTGTTGTTCCATGGCCAGTTCTAACTGTTGCTTCCTAACCTGCATATAGGTTTCTCAAGAGGCAGGTCAGGTGCTCTGGTATTCCCATCTCTTTCAGAATTTTCCACAGTTTATTGTGATCCACACAGTCAAAGGCTTTGGCATAGTCAATAAAGCAGAAATAGATGTTTTTCTGGAACTCTCCTGCTTTTTCGATGATCCAATGGATGTTGGCCATTTGATCTCTAGAGCCTCTGCCTTTTCTAAAAGGAGCTTGAACATCTAGAAGTTCATGAACAATTATTATTGAAGCCTGGCTTGGAGAATTTTGAGTATTACTTTCCTAGCGTGTGCTATGCTATGCTTAGTCACTTCAGTCATGTCCGACTCTGTGTGACCCCATAGATGGCAGCCCACCAGGCTCCCCCGTCCCTGGGATTCTCCAGGCAAGAACACTGGAGTGGGTTGCCATTTCCTTCTCCAATGCATGAAAGTGAAAAGTGAAAGTCAAGTCGCTCAGTCGTGTCTGACCCTCAGCGACCCCATGGACTGCAGCCTTCCAGGCTTCTCTATCCATGGGATTTTCCAGGCAGGAGTACTGGAGTGGGGTGCCATTGCCTTCTCCATGCTAGTGTGTGAGATGAGTGCAATTGTGTGGTAGTTTGAGCATTCTTTGGCATTGCCTTTCTTTGGGATTGGAATGAAAACTGACCTTTTCCAGTCCTGTGGCCACTGCTGAGTTTTCCATATTTGCTGGCATATTGAATGCAGCACTTTCACAGCATCGTCTTTCAGGATTTGAAATAGCTCAACTGGAATTTCATCTTTCCTCCACTAGCTATGTTCGTAGTGATGATTCCTAAGGTCCACTTGACTTCACATTCCAGGATGTCTGGCTGTAGGTGAGTGATCACACCATCATGATTATCTGGGTCATGAAGATCTTTTATGTACAGTTCTCTTGTGTATTCTTGCCACCTCTTTTTAATATCTTCTGCTTCTGTTAGGTCCATACCATTTCTGTCCTTTATTGAGCCCATCTTTGCATGAAATGTTCCCTTGGTATCTCTAATTTTCTTGAAGAGATCTCTAGTCTTTCCCATTCTATTGTTTTCCTCTATTTATTTGCACTGATCTCTGAGGAAGGCTTTCTTATCTCTCCTTCCTATTCTTTGGAACTCTGCATTCAAATGGGTATATCTTTCCTTTTCTCCTTTGCTTGTGGTTTCTCTTCTTTTCACAGGTATTTGTAAGGCCTCCTCAGACAGCCATTTTGCTTTTTTGCATTTCTTTTTCTTGGGGATAGTCTTGCTCCCTGTCTTCTGTACAATGCCACGAACGTCTGTTCATAGTTCATCAGGCACTCTGTCTGTCAGATCTAGTCCCTTATATCTATTTCTCACTTCCACTGTATAATCGTTAGCAATTTGATTTAGGTCATACCTGAATGGTCTAGTGGTTTTCCCTACTTTCTTCAATTTAAGTCTAAATTTGGCAATAAGGAGTTCATGATCAATGTCAAACTTAACATGAGGTACATACACTCAGTAGCCACACTGCACTCTAATGTGGTTTCCTCTCCATATTACTTATCAAATGCCTCCAAACCAATGAACTCAGTGGATGTTTGTCAATCCCATCACATCTGTCTGATGCTGTTGACCACTTCCCTATTCTTACAACATTCTCTTCCTCTGCTCTATATCATAATCTGGCTTCTCTTCCTCACTGCTCCCTGCCTTGTCTTCTCTGACATCCTACCTTCCTTCTCCACAGTGTTAAATTCTATAGTTATGTCGAGCTATTCAAGACCCTTTATTTTACTCATTTGGTATCCTCTCCCTTCAAGAATTTATATATGCCTTCAGCTTTAATTACTATCAAGGCAATTTACAAACCAATCTTTAGGCTTCGCTCTGCAGTCTAGATCAATATATCCACCTGCTTACCTGATATCTCCACTTTGATGTCTCAATGATATTTCATTCTTAAAATGTCCCAGGCCAAATTAATTATCTTCCAGCATGAATTTCTTTCAATTTGCACTTCAACGAAATCAAGAGTAGAAACTGGCTTTCTTCTAAAATGTGATCAGTCCCCTAAATTGATTCTTACACTCTTCTTCATCGTTTAGTATCCATTTCCAACCTTTGCCTAGGTACCATCTAATTATTCCTCAAATGCATGTTCTCAGGACCATAGCTACTACCTTTACCCTAATCCAACCTGCAAGTATCTCTTACATGGACAGCTCCACTGCAATAGCCTCCCAACTGATTCACCTTTACCAACTCTTGCTTCTTTTCAATAAGCTATCAAAGTGATCTTTTCCCAAAATAAATCTCCCCTAATGCTTGAAATATTTAATGGCTCCACATTATACTGAATACAGAGACCTAATCCCTCCTTCAGTAGCCAGTTAAGCTATATTCCTTTAGATGTCCCCCAGATATGGCTCCTCTGGGTAACCTTCCCTGGCTCCTTTGACATTCCCCACGCCTGCAGGACTTTATGAAATGGGATTCAGAAAGTTCTAAGTCAAGTCTGGGTGAGACTGATGAGTAAGCAATGAAAGAAGTCAGAAGGCTGACTATTCCCCTAAAATCTGAAAATGCTGCTAGAAGAATTCTCTGGCAGAAAAAGTCCCCATCTCTTTCAAATGCCATCACCCTTCTTCACCAAGAACAATAATGTGTAATTTCCATCTTCAACAAATTGTTTTTTCCATGCCTGGCAAACATGGTCTTTTTACCCATTCACAATTCAGCTGAGAGCAGTCAGCGAAAACAGAATGAAGAGGTCTTTTTGCCTTCAGAAAAGTGACAGCAAATATTAAATAGCATGTAGTGTTCACCATTTCAATAAGCTCATTAGAGGTCCCTAGTCTACCTTCTATAGAATTATAAGGCTATAATAGAAACATTTACCAAAAGTGCTAGGCCATTTTTCAGAATGATTTGGTGTCCTTGATATTGAAGAGAATCATTTTGGAACACATTTTCGCAGATCACCTTAATTCAACTTGAACTAAATTCATTTATGAGAACTGCTGGGCTGTACATCTCTACTTATCTCTGCTTTGAATTTGCCTACAATGGATAATGCTCAAGCTGCACGGATCGTTGAGCAGAGAAGAACACTTCTGCCCTTCCTTGCCCTTCGTAATAATCAGAGGGAACTTGTGACTTGTTATGTGTTTCCATAACAAGGGGTTCAGAAATGGCTGTCACACATAGCCTGAGGAGAAGCAATAGAAAATGGCCTTCTGAGTCCTCTGGAGCTTTTGTTGCTCCTGTTGAGAGCTGTGGAGGATGTGGACAAGGGAATGGAAGCAGACTCAGAGGAGCTGTGTGTCAGGGTTCCCCTCTCTGGGTCTGGGAGATACATTCTGAGCCTAGTTCCAAACCAGGGCTGGAAAACACACTGCTCTCACCTATGCCCTGCTGTCTTCAGCTTGCTGATGAAGTCCAGCTTTTCTGGCGGTTTTTCAGTTGCTGTCCCCTAACATGGAATGCCTCCTAGGTTTCTGTCCTAGGGTCTTTTCTCATTCTGTGCACTCCTTCATTGCTTCCATCATTTTCTATGTGGTAATTGTTCTAAAATCATAGCTGTCCCTATGGGCTGTTGTCCCTCCTGGGCTACAGACACAATTCTCTCTCTACCAAATAGACCAAAGTGCTTGGATGTCATATAGGCACCTCACACCTGACATGTCCAGATCTGAACTCAGTACCTTGCTGCCTTCAAATAGGCTCTTTTTCTAGATTCCCCATGTTTATAGAAAGTACCAACTATCTTTCAAGTACTCCAAGCCAGTACCTTGGCATCTAAGTCAGCTATTGCTATAATAAAAATGTATAACAAACTACCTCAAAACTCAATGGCTTCCAGTTCATACATCCATTCTTATGAGTATGGGTCTGAAAGCTAACTATCATTTTTATTTGATTGTGTGAGCCTGGCTGGGCAACTCTTCTTCCTCTGCAGATCACATAGCTTACATCAAGCTAATAAGATGAGTCCAGGTCTGCTGTGCATGTGTGGACTCTGTGGTTTAGGAGAAAAAGGCAAATGGTTACCTTGAACATTTTCTTGGGATACTGCATTCATAGAGTTGACAGAGCCAACCAACCACGCAAGGACATTTTAAGTTCTTGCTCACATTGCTCTGCTAATGGTCTATCAGCCAAAGGGAGTTCATGACCAAATCCAACATCAGTGAGGGTGCAAGTAATGTTTTCTCTCCAAATAATTCAACCTACCAGACCCAGGCATCATTTTAAACTATTCTTTCCCCTTATGGATATCCTACCTCCATGTCTACCACTATCACTCTCAATTAATTACTAAGCCATGTTCATTCATTCTCTAAAGATTTCTAGAATCAGTGGTGCAGGTTACTATTATGCCCTTGCCTGGATTTCCACAACAGCTTCCAGTTGCCCTTCCTGGCCCCAGACCTGCCACCAATCCTATCCCCATATTGGATCCAGATTAGCCACTTAAAATCTTCCATTTTTCATTTAGCAAGTACATATATTCTACCTCCTACTATGTGTCAAGAACTATTTTCAACTCAAATCCCTATCCTCAGGGAGGTTACATTTTAGTGAGGTCATGGGTAAATGGATGATATAGATAGATCAATGCCTGATAGATAGATTAATGCCTGATAGATAGATAGATTACATAGTATATTAGATTTTGGCAAATACTATGACAGAGGGAGGGAGCTGGAGAGCTGGAGGCAGCAGATAGAAAATGTTAGGAAGGAGGATTAATCTTATAAATATAGGGTAAACAAAGAAGGTCTGACTGAGAAGTTGACCTTTCAGCAAAGGCTTAAAAGAAATGAGGGGATGGGGATATGGGGGCAAGACTGATTTAAGTTGAATGCCTGTGCTTGGAGACAAGGTGGGAATGTACCTGGACGGAGCACAGTGGGTGGGGGGAAAGTTATAGAAGCCAGAAAGGGTCTGGAACTACAAAAATGATTCAGTTCCCCTGCTTAATAGTATATAAATACAAATAAAATTCAAATTCCCTAATGTGAATTCCAAGGCCTTCCTTGGCCTTATTTTCATTTACCTTTTAAATTGCAATTCTAGACACTGTCTTCCTCACCTTTGTATGGAATCCACTTTAAACAATGTATAGCACAGAGCGGGTATTCAATATATACAGCACAATAAATGAAAAAAAAATACAATTTGAATAAGGAAAGAATTGCACTCAAACTGATTTAAGAGAAATACAAAGATTATCAGATTTGGTGACATCGTCACTGAAGAAAGGGCACAGATATCTGGCTTCTGAATAGCCCAAGGTTGAGATTTAGCAACAATCTACTATCTGCCAAGTGCTTACTTCCTATCACCCTTTGCCCAGTATAGTGCCTGCCTGTCTCATTCCCACAGGGCAGGTAGTCAAATATCAGTTAGATCATCCCCAGTGCATTAGCAGGAAAGTTTGAAGAGTTATGCCTCCTATTGGTATTTCCATCTAAACAATCATTTCTTTAAGGTACAAAACTTCAAAACTTAAAGGATTTGCTTTTTAATGGTGGGATTTCAAGCACTGATAAAAAAATAGAATGAGAGATATGTGAAGAAAGCAAGAACTCCTTGGACGATTTCAGATTACACCAGATAAGTGGTCATCTTATCCACATACAGATAATAAAAATCAATCCCTGAAATTCTTTCTGCTTTATATTTCACACGGTATTCATATACTCTACCTCCTTTGAACTCTGCAGTGGAAACACTGGACCAATTTTATACATGAATGTCAGGCCACACCCTGCAGGCCTGCAAGCCCTGTACTTGCCCATCCTGGAGATGGAGGAAAAGAGCCCATACTCAACAACAAAGACATCAATGGTTTAGTGGATGGGGAGTCTTACCTGTCTGAAAGAAGGTCCTGGAATGACATGCCATCGTGTGGCAGAAGGTAGTCAGGGCATGGCAGCAGTCTCCTCTCGCTCCTGGGGGGAGGGGGAGGTTACCAGTATCAGGTTGGCTCATCAGTTACCAGGGAAACAAGCAGAGGGGCATGCCCCTCACCTCCCCTTTGATAAGCTCTCAAGGTGGAGGTGTTCTGATCTAAAGGTTAGAGTAATCATCAGCAGGAGCAGGGGGCAAGGGAAGGTCAGTCCTGTGAGTAGGGTTCAGGTGAAACAGGCACTGTGCAGTCTAGCAGGGGATGTACAGAGAGCAAGAGAGCAGCCATCTTTGGTGGCCTGATCATACAATGAGGAAAACAAGACTTATGGAATAGCATAAAAGGACAAATAACAGGCACAATGAAGCCAAAATGAATTCAAAATGGAATTCAAAGCCAATGCTTTTTCAAGCAGAAAGAGAGAAAGTTTGAGATCGGGAGAACAAGAGAGAGATAGGATGAAATTTAATAATGTGAGCCTAAATTAACTATCTGGAATGTATGAATCTGTAACCTGCAATTTTGTAATTTAGTCTTAGTTCCTGTGTACCTCTTAGTGTGAGTGTTTTGTTGTGCCAAGTGTAATTCCAGTTTTAAAATGGTTATATTTCCTGTATTGTAGCTACAGAGAACAACCTGACTTCTTCAAAAGTTCTATTAAGAGCATAGTGTTATTAAGTGTTGTTAAGAGCATAGACTCTGAACCCTGATTACCCAAGTTCAAATCCTGGCTTTGAATTTTACTGGTTCATGATCTTGGGCAACTTATTTCACCTCTGTGCCTCAATTTCTTTATCTATATATAAACCCATTTGTCTCATAAGATTGTTGTGAGGATTACATGAGTCAATATCAAAACAGTGTCTAAAATAGTCCCTGGTACACTCTAAGTATTTATAAGGGAATCAACTATTATTGTTTCCTGTTCAACAGAACAAAAAGTTGTCTGTTCTAACACTGAAGAAGAAACTCTTCATGTTGGAAATATTGAAAGAAACTACATTGATCCCCATTGTAGCACATTATTCATTTTATGCTATGTTTTAGGGGTGTGAGGCTGCCGCAGCTAAAACTCAGGAAATGCAATTTTTTTTTCACACTACACTTGGGTGAAGAAACGTGCTTTTAAAAAATCACACCCTCTGGGTTTTTGTCTTTGGAGACTTAGAATTGGAGACCAAATCAGGATATGAGCACTATATCTGGGGATAGATCTCATTCCAGAAATATACTGATTACCACCCTGGAGGGTGAAAGAATTTGTTTTAATTGGAATTTAAGAATGAAGAGACCTTTATGAGCAATTCTATTTGATAGGTATTTTAGGACTCCAACCAAGATGCTTTTGAACTGTGATGTTGGAGAAGATTCTTGAGAATCCCTTGGACTGCAAGGAGACTCAACCGATCCATCCCAAAGGAAATCAGTCCTGAATATTCATTGGAAGGACTGATGCTGAAGCTGAAACTCCAATACTTTGGCCACCTGATGCAAAGAACCAACTCAGTGGAAAAGACCCTGATGCTGGGAAAGATTAAAGGTGGGAGGAGTAGGGGACGACAGAGGATGAGATGGTTGGATGGCATCATTGACTCAATGGACATGAGTTTGAACAAGCTCTGGGAGTTGGTGATGGACAGGGAGGTCTGGCATGCTTTAGTCCATGGGGTCACAAAGAGTCAGACATGACTGAGCAACTGAACTGAACTGAAGAGACCTAGAAGTTTACAAATACCAAAGACCACTTAAGAATGAAAAGCCATGATTCTAAGAACTCAAGAGTTAATTTAAGTTTCATTTTCCAAGGAACAGAAGGTTCTTAATAAAGTTGCCTAGACAACAGCAGCTCAGTCTCAGGGCAACCACCCCCATGATTTCTCATCATCCTGCACCAGCTCACACCAACCCCATAAACAAATTCAAGGCCATTCAGGGTCCCTCAGAATGGTTGCTGGCTGCTCTTAGTAGACCCTTGTGGCTGCAAACAGAAGCATCAACATATCTAATTCAGCTGACCCAAGATGTGGGCAAGATGTAGGTCACGAGGCAGCAGCTGGTGCTTAGAAGGAATCTCATATGCTAGGTCAGTCATAGCTCCAGTTCCTTCCACGACAAGAAAGGGAGGACTGCCTCCATGCAGAGGTATTCAAAAGGGCACAAAGCAATTTCACATAATTTTTATTTGTTTCCTAAATCTTTTTGGGTTTCTCATTTTTTTCTACAATTAGCACTTTGTTTTTCAAAATGTCCACAATTATAAACATGATTTTTTTTTTTTTTTTTGCCACATGGTATTTGGGATTTTAGTTCCCCAATCAGGGATCAAACTGATGCCCCTTGCAACTGGAAGCCCAGAGTTTTAACTGCTGGATCACCAGGGAAATTACTGAATATGTTTTATAATTAGGAACTAATGAGTATTTTCTTACATTTGGAGGTGCCAGTGGATACTATAAGGTATTTTTCAAACTGAAAAATTTGAATCCTACATGTTTCCTTCATGATATTTTATCACAATTATATTCAGTGGCTGGATTATTCACTTACTGTCTCCCTTCCCTTCTAGACAGTAAGACCCATGAAAGTGGAGACTACGTGGATCTCTTACAACAATATGACCTCTGTGCCTGGCTTGGTGACTTGCACAGAGATTAAGACTCAAAAAAAGGTTAATGAATGAATGCACTGCCATTTATAAATAGTTTAAAACTATGGCTTTTATGATAAATAAGTGATTTTGAAGAAAGTCCTCTTAATGATGCAGGGAATCATTTTGATAAGCCCTTTTGGTAAGGCAGGTAAAAGGCAACATGAGGAATAAGTAAACAGAAATAGTACAAATTATAAAGTATCAGATTTATATTGTAAGTATTCTGTTTAAAGTGAGTATATCTTTCAGTGAATCTAAACCTATGCAGATTATGTCAGAATACAGATGATGGATAGATAGAACACAAAATAGGAGATACATATATCTAATATATATATATTTATATTTATATAAATTATATATTGTTTATATATATATTATATATTATATAATTTATATATATAATATATTTATATAATTATATATTATATAATTTATATATATTATATATATTTATATAAATTATATATTATATAATTTTTATATATATATATATAGAGAGAGAGAGAGAGAGTTGCATAATAAATTACTCCAAAACAGCACCTTAAAACAACAAACACCTGTTATCTTACAATTTCTCTTGGTCAAAAATCTGGTGGCAGCTTAGCTGGGGAGTTCTAGCTCAAGGTCTCAAGGTTACAGTCAAGGGATGGGTAGGGTTACAGTCATCTCAAGGCTATTTGATTGGGACTGAAGTATCCACTTTCATCTATAATCATGTAACCACCACCATAATCAAAATACAGTATATTCCATTACCCCACCAAATTTTCTAATGTGTGTCTTTTTAATTTATTTTTTAAATGAAGGATAATAGCTTTACAGAATTTTGCTGTTTTCTGTCAAACCTCAACATGAATCAGCCATAGGTATACATGTATCCCCTACCTTTTGAATCTCTGTTCCCATCCCACCCCTCTAGGTTGATACAGAGCCCCTGTTTGAGTTTCCTGAGACATATAGCAAATTCCCGTTGGCTATCTATCATACATATGGTAATGTAAGTTTCCATGTTACTCTTTCTATACATCTCACCTTCTCCTCCCCTCTCCCCATGTCCATAAGTCTATTCTCCCTCTGTTTTTCCATTTGCTGTCCTGCAAATAAATTCCTCAGTACCATTTTTCTACATTCTGTATATATGTGTTAGAATACAATATTTATCCTTTTCTTTTTCTGACTCACTTCACTCTGTATAATAGGTTCTAGGTTCATCCACCACATTAGAATTGACTCAAAGACACTCCTTTTTATGGCTGAGTAATATTCCATTGTGTATATATACCACTTTCCTTTATCCATTCATCTGTTGATGGACATCTAGGTGGCTCCCATGTTCTAGCTATTGTAAATAGTGCTTCATGAACAATGGGATACATGTGTCTTTTTCAATTTCGGTTTCCTCAGGGAATATGCCTAGGAGTGGGATTGCTACGTCATATGGTGGCTTTATTCCCAGTTTTTTAAGGAATCATCATACCATTTTCCATAGCAGCTATACCAATTTACATTCCCACCAACAGTGCAAGAGCGTTCCCTTTTCTCCACACCCTCTCCAGCATTTACTGTTTGTAGACTTTTCGATGATGGCCATTCTGACTTGTGTGAGGTGATATCTCATTGTAGTTTTGATTTGCATTTCTCTAATAATGAGCCAGGTTGAGCATCTTTTCATGTGTTTGTTACCCATCTATATGTCCTCTTTGGAGAAATGTCTTTTTCCCACTATTTGATTGGGTTGTTTGTTTTTCTGGCATTGAGTTGTATGAGCTGCTTGTATATTTTGGAAATTAACCCTTTGTCAGTTGTTTCATTTGCTATTATTTTCTCCCATTCTGAGGGTTGTCTTTTCACCTTGCTTATAGTTTCTTTTGCTGTGCAAAAGCTTTTAAGTTTAATCAGGTCCCATGTGTTTACTTTTGCTTTTAGTTCCATTACTCTAGGAGGTAGATCATAGAGGATCTTGTTTTGATTTATGTCATTGAATGTTCTGCCTATGTTTTCCTCTAAGAGTTTTATGTTTCTGGTCTTACATTTAGATCTTTAATCCATTTTGAGTTTATCTTTGTGTATGGTATTAGGAAGTGTTCTAATTTCATTCTTTTACATGTAGCTGTCTGGTTTTACCAGCACCATTTATTGAAGAGGCTGTCTTTGCCCTATTGTATATTCTTGCCTCCTTTGTCAAAAATAAAGTAACCATAGGTGCATGGGTTTATTTCTGGGCTTTCTATCTTGTTCCATTGGTCTGTATTTCTGTTTTTGTGCCAGTACCACACTGACTTGATGATTGTAACTTTATAGTAGAATCCAAAGTCAGGAAGGTTGATTCCTCCAGCTCTATTCTTCTTTCTTTGGACTGCTTTGGCTATTCGGGGTCTTTTGTGTTTCCATATGAATCGTGAAATATATCGTTCTAGTTCTTTGAAAAATGCCATTGGTAATTTGATAGGGATTGCATTGAATCTGTAGATTGCATTTGATAGTATATTCATTTTCACAATATTGATTCTTCCTACCCAGGAAAATGGAATCTCTCTCCATCTCTTTATGTCATCTTTGATTTCTTTCATTAGTGTCTTATAATTTTCTGTGTACAGGTCTTTTGTCTCCTTAGGTAAATTTATTCCTAGATATTTAATTCTTTTTTTTGCAGTCAAGAATGGGATTGATTCCTTAATTTTTCTTTCTGATTTTTCACTGTTAGTATAAGCGATGCGAGTAATTTCTGTGTATTGATTTTGTATCCTGAAACTTTGCTAAATTCACTGATTAGCTCTAGTAATTTTGTAATACTATCTTTAGGGTTTTCTATGTACAGTATCATGTCATCTGCAAACAGTGAGAGCTTTACTTCTTCTTTTCTGATCGGGATTCTTTTTATTTCTTTTTCTTCTCTGATTGCTATAGTGAGGACTTCCAGAACTACATTGAATAATAGTGATTAAAGTGGACACCCTTGTCTTGTTCCTCATCTTGGTGGGAATGCTTTCAGTTTTTCACCACTGAAAAAAATCTCCTACTATTATTGTATTACTGTCAATTTCTCCTTTTATCTGTTGTGGTTTTTCTTATTGAGATGCTCCTATGTTGTGTGCATAACTGTTAAGTGTTAGTCGCTCAGTCGTGCCCGACTCTTTGTGACCCCATGGACTGCAGCCCACCAGGCTCCTCTGTCCATGAGATTTTTCCAGGCAAGGATACTGGAGTGGGTTGCCATTTCCTTCTCCAGGGGATCTTCCCAACCCAGGGATCAAACCCAGGTCTCCTTCACTTCAGGCAGATTCTTTACCTACTGAGCTACAAGGGAACATAGACGTTTACAATTGTTATGTCTTCCTCTTGGATTGATCCCTTGATCATTATATAGTGTCCTTTCTTATCTCTTGTAATATTCTTTATTTTAATGTCTATTTTGACTAATTTGAGGATTGCTACTCCAGCTTTCTTTTGCTTCCATTTGCATGGAATATATTTTTCCATCCTCTCACTTTCGGTCTATGTGTGTCTTTAGGTCTGAAGTGGGTTTCTTATAGACAGCACATATATGAGTCTTGTTTTTGTATCCATTCAATCAGTCTGTGTCATATAGTTGGAGCATTTAACCCATTTACATTTAAAGTAATTATTGATATATATGTTCCTATGGCCATTTTATTAATTGTTTGGAGTTCAACGTTGTAGATCTTTTTCTTCTCTTGTATTTCTTGACTATATAAGTCCCTTTAACATTGGTTGTAAAGCTGGTTTGGTGGTACTGAATTCTGTTTAACTTTTGCTTGTCTGAAAAACTTTTGATTTCTCCATAAATTTTGAATGAGATACTTGGGGGAAGAATAATGTTGGTTGTAGATTTTTCCCTTTCAGTCCTTTAAATATATCCTGCCATTCCCTTCTGGCCTGCAGAGTTTCTGCTGAAAGATTAGCTGTTAAATATATGGGGTTTCCCATTTATGTTTAGTTGTTGTTTCTCCCTTGCTGCTTTTAATATTCTTTCTTTGTGTTCTTAGTCTTTGTTAGTTTGATAAGTATGTGTCTTGGCATGTTTCTCCTTGGGTTTATCCTGTATGAGACGCTTTGTGCCTCTTGGATTTGATTGACTATTTCCTTTTCCATGTTGGGGAAACTTTCAACTATAATCTCTTCAAAATTTTTCTCATACCCTTTCTTTTTCTCTGATTCTTCTGGGACCCCTATAATTCAAATGTTGGTGTGTTTGACATCATCCCAGAGGTCTCTGAGACCATCTGCAGCTCTTTTCATTCTTTTTACTTTACTCTGATCTTCAGAAGTTATTGCCACCATTTTATCTTCCAGCTCACTGATTCATTCTTCTGCTTCAGATATTCTGCCATTGATTCCTTCCAGAGTATTTTTAATTTCAGTAATTGTGTTGTTTGTCTCTGTATGTTTATTCTTTAATTCTTTAAGGCCTTTGTTAACTGATTCTTGCATTTTCTATATTTTATTTTCAAGGTTTTTGATCATCTTTACTATCACTATTCTGAATTATTTTTCAGGTAGTTTGCCTATTTATTCTTCATTTATTTGGACTTCTGTGTTTCTAGTTTGTTCCTTCATTTGCATAGTATTTCTCTGCCTTTTCATTTTTTTTTTTTTAACTTACTGTGTTTGAGGTCTCCTTTTCCCAGGCTTCAAGGTTGAATTCTTTCTTCCTTTTGGTTTCTGCCCTCCTAAGGTTGATCTAGTGGTTTGTGTAAGCTTTGTATAGGGTGAGATTTGTGCTGAATTTTTTGTTTATTTGTATGTTTTTCCTCTAATGGGCAAGCCTGAGTGAGGTGGTAGTCCTTCTGCTGATGATTGGGTTTGTATTTTTGCTTTGTTTGTTGTTTAGATGAGGCATCCTGCACAGGGTGCTACAGGTGCTTGGGTGATGCTTGGTCTTGTATTCAAGTGGTTTCCTTTGTGTGAGTTCTATTTGATACTCCCTAGGGTTAGTTCTCTGGTAGTCTACAGTCTTTGAGTCAGTGCTCCCACTTCAAAGTCTCAGGGCTTGATCTCAATGTATTATTTCAGAAATAGTCTGATGGTATAAATGTGTCCTCAGAGAGGGGAACCAAAAAACATGGAGCTGTGCTGATGTCTGCTGCCGCCACTGGAGCCGCTGGTATTGCCATGGTTTGGCTCCTGGGCCTGCACTCCACTGCTGGGCTTCCACTCACCAGATTCAGGGAACCTTCCAGGAGCCACAACTCTGGTTACTGATCCCAGGGCTTCCCACCAGTTCTCACAGAGGCCTCTGGTGTCAATCTACCACTGCTGTGAGTATCAGGCTCTCTCCTGTGCTAAGCAGACACTGCCATCTGAGCTACAAGCTGAGCTACACTGCCGTCTCAGCCAGTATAACTGGAAGCTCATATGTTTTTAAAGTCAGTTCCTTGTCCTACTCCTAATCACTGACAACCACTGACATGTTCTCCATCCTGTCTCTATAGTTTTGACTTGAACTAGTATAAATCAGATATTCATCTGTAAGTATAAGTGAAAGCATACAGTATTAATACAATCTTTGCCTTGGGTTCCTTTCATTTTTTGTTACTGAGTAGTATCCCATTATAGGGAACTTCATTCATTTACAGGTTGATAAACACTTGGGATCGCTTCAGTTTGGGGCAATTATATCGAAAGCTGTCTAGATGTCCATGTGAAGATCTTTGTACGGATAATTTCAATTTTCTCAGGTACATACCTAGTAATAAGCTTGCTGTTTTGTTATATGGTAAGTATAGATTTAACTTTATAAAAAACTGCCAAATCATTTTCCAAAGTGGCTGTACCATTTTGCATCCCCACCAGTGATGTATTAGGGATCCAGTGTTCCAGGGCCTGGCCAGCCCTTGGTGTTGTCATTTGATGTTACCACTGATTTTTTCATCCCAGCCATTTTGTTGAGTATGCAGTGGGACTCACTATGGGTATTATTTGTACTTCTTTAATGACCAAAATTTTTGTATGTTTGCTATTCTCATCTCTTCTTTGGTAAAGTGTGCTTTTGCTCATTTTTTATTTGATTTTTTGTCTTGGTCAGAGGCAGAGAAGAAACTACAGAAAGAGGAGAGTCAAAAGTTTTTCCTCTTTTTCCCTCTCTAGAGTAAAAATTCAGAGAGGTACAACTGAGCCTGGCCAACCAAAATAATGACTGCATAACTGGTGTTCTGCACAGAGTATTAAGTAGCTCTTAGCAGCTGAACCTTGAGAAACACAAACTCCCTGAAGACATCCAGATCGAGAAGAGGTATCTGCACTCCCATGCTCACTGCAGCATTATTCACATCAGCCAAGATATGGAAACAACCTAAATTCTCATCAATGGATGAATGTGGCACATACACACAAGGGAATATTATTCAGCCTCATAAAAGAAAGAAATCCTGTCATTTGTGACAACACGATGGATCTAGAAGATATTGCTGCTGCTGCTGTTGCTAAGTCACTTCAGTTGCGTCTGACCCTGTGCAACCCCATAGACGGCAGCCCACCAGGCTCCTCAGTCCCTGGGATTCTCCAGGCAAGAACACTGGAGTGGGTTGCCATTTCCTTCTCCAATGCATGCATGCATGCTAAGTCACTTCAGTCGTGTCTGACTCTGTGCAACCCCATGGACAACAGTCCACCGGGCTCTTCTATCCACAGAATTTCCTAGGCAAGAATCCTGGGGTGGGTTGCCATTTCCTTCTCCCTAGAAGACATTATGCTAAAGGAAATAAGCCAGTCACAGAAAGAAAAATACTGCCAGATTTCACTTATATTTGGAACCTAAAATAGTAAAACTCATTAGAAACAGAAGACAGAATTGTAATTGCTATGGACTGTGTGGATCACAATAAACTGTGGAAAATTCTGAAAGAGATGGGAATACCAGACCATCTGACCTGCCTCTTGAGAAACCTATATGCAGGTCAGGAAGCAACAGTTAGAATTGGACATGGAACAACAGACTGGTTCCAAATAGGAAAAGGAGTACATCAAGGCTGTATATTGTCACCCTGCTTATTTAACTTCTATGCAGAGTACATCATGAGAAACGCTGGGCTGGAAGAAGCACAAGCTGGAATCAAGATTGCCGGGAGAAATATCAATAACCTCAGATATGCAGATGATACCACTCTTTTAGCAGAAAGTGAAGAGGAACTAAACAGCCTCTTGATGAAAGTGAAAGAGGAGAGTGAAGAAGTTGGCTTAAAGCTCAACATTCAGAAAACAAAGATCATGGCATCTGGTCCCATCACTTCATGGGAAATAGATGGGGAAACAGTGGAAACAGTGACAGATTTTGTTTTTTGGGACTCCAAAATCACTGCAGATGGTGACTGCAGCCATGAAATTAAAAGATGCTTACTCATTGGAAGGAAAGTTATGACCAACCTAGATAGCATATTGAAAAGCAGAGACGTTACTTTGCCAACAAAGGTCCGTCTAGTCAAGGCTATGGTTTTTCCAGTGGTCATGTATGGATGTGAGAGTTGGACTGTGAAGAAAGCTGAGCACCAAAGAATTGATGCTTTTGAACTGTGGTGCTGGAGAAGACTCTTGAGAGTCCCTTGGACTGCAAGGAGATCCAACCAGTCTATCCAAAAAGAGATCAGTCCTGGGTGTTCATGGGAAGGAATGATGTTGAAGCTGAAACTCCAATAGTTTGGCCACCTCATGCAAAGAGCTGACTCATTGGAAAAGACCCTGATGCTGGGAGGGATTGGGGGCAGGTGGAGAAGGGGATGACAGGATGAGATGGCTGGATGGCATCACCGACTGGATGGACATGAGCTTGGGTAAACTCTGGGAGTTGGTGATCGACAGGGTGGCCTGGCATGCTGCGATTCATGGGATCGCAGAGTCAGACATGACTGAGCAACTGAACTGAATGTGAGGTGGGAGGGAAGGGGGAGGATCAAAGAATATGGAATTTCTGTTACTCAAGATAAAGAAGTTCTGGAGATCTACTCTGCAAAACAGGTCCTATGGCTAATAATACTATATTTTAAATTTTGCTAATAGGGCAGGTCTTATGTTAAATACTCTTACCACAAAAGGAAAATAAAAATAGAAACAAAGGGGGTGGGAGGAGATTTTAGAGGTGATTGATAAGTTAATATAATTGACTGTGATAATTTCACACATGTATACTTATGTCTAAACACATTTGTGTACATCAACTGTCTATAGAATTTGTACATGAATTATACCTCATTAAAATGTTTTTTTTAAAAAGTAGAGGAAAAAACAACAAGAAATCTAAGGTGTTCCAGAAGAACTGTATAGAGAAAAATGGAGGAGAGAAAATCACCAAGAAAATAAATATTAGCAGAATTGAAGGTTAAGAGTCTTCCAATTGAAAAAGACCACTGAATACCAATTGGTCTACTTCTTGGTTCAGCAGTGAAAACTACCTGCTGAGTGACAATATAACAAACTATGAAAATGACACAAACAAAGTGAACTACCAGGAAAATGGAGAGGGAAATAGTAAAAGAATGGGTCTTGGCAAGGGCAAATTCTCTTTACAGCTAGCATCTTGGGGAAGATGGCTCTGAACCACTATGTCCTAGGGTTAAGCTAGATCAACTTATTAAAAACAGAAAAGATTTACAATAATGTGCAACTAGTCAGTAATCTGGGCCTTGTAACTTCAGAACTAGTTTTCATCGCCTAATCTATCATGGGTGAACATGTGGTCCTATCTTACACGACTAGTATGCAGATCATACTGACATGCTGACGTACTGGAGCTGGCTAGTGTTAACTTGGAAGAGCCAATTGATAAAGTTTCAGTACTTGACATTACATTGGTGGCTTGAAATCAGCCATGACAGGAGTATTTATATCAGAAATGAGAAAACACTACAAATCAAAGTGAGGTTTGTTGTTGTTGTTAGCTTGTTTTTTTCTAGAGAACCCGTTTACCTTACACCACTACAAATAATTCACCATATAAGTCTAAAAACCCATAAAATGATCTATATCCTGTTCAGTGGGATGAGAGGACCAATGAATCATTGAATGTTGCAGCAAGAGCAAATTCCTATAGAAGTGTCTAAATGCTTTCTCTCAATTTTTGAGTATACCTGGTCTCAGACAGGTAACAAACGGTTTTCAGACTGACCTTAATTTCTAGAACACACTGAACATCATTTCTGTAGAGTATGAAAGTTCTCCCCACCATCCATCACCCTTAACTCAATTTCAGATATCTTAATATGCTTCTTCGTAGTTTCCATGTAATCACACTTAATAAAACTTTAACATGTTCCTGAGGTCAATTTGCCTAACAAGTTTCACTTTAAAAATATTTCATAAAGTTAAGACAATTAAATGAAATGAAAAACTGAAATGCTTAGGGAAGTTTCCAGCACATAGGAAATGCTCGATAAATATATCAGGAGTAAATACCATTGATAGATTATGAGTTACTTAATTCAGGGACTTCATTTTTTTTTTTTAATTTTGGTTTCATTTTATATGTATGCTTCTTAACACCTTGCAGAATGCTTGGCCTGTCCAATGTGATATTCACTGAATAAGTTAATGAACAAATAAATGATTGTAACACATGTCCTCTTAAACTTGATATAGACACTGTGTCTACATTGAAAACAAAGATACAAGGGGTGTCAAAACATAGAATTTTGCAGACCGACCTCAACCTGCACAAATTCATTCTGAGCATTCCCTCTCATCCAAGCAAGCTGCCCATTTTACTGCCTATGCCTTATGATTTAGCAAAAGTGAACAATATGAGGATTTGTACTGAACTCAAATCTGAACTGATAAGTAGTCTTATTTGGCCCTCTGATTTTTCCAAAGTAGGATGAGGTATGCAGGTAAGAGTGGAAAGTGACTTGTACCCCAGTTATCTCATCTGCCAAATGAGAAAACTGGAGATTTTCTTTGCATTTCTTAAATTCTACGATTTTACATAGTTAACCAATTGATTGTGCAGAAAAATTCTTGCTCAAGAATAAAACTTAGCTGTGCTCTGTGCCACAAAAAAGTAAATAACATCAGAGTTTTTCTTTTTTTTTTTTTAGAGGAAGTGGACTGGATTTGCTGGTTTCTAAGTATCATCAGGAAAGACTGTGGAAGCAGGGCTCATTTGACAAGTCTGACTCAAAGTTTGTGGGGGCCAAAGCATCTGGAGCTGCTTTCTGTGTTACCTGCTATGTCTGCCATCTGTCCTCATCATCAAGAAACAAGGTGCAATTACTTTAAGATTCAAGAGGTGGGACATATTTGCAAAAAAGATATTTAGGGCTAGACATTTCAATGGCAACTGATGAACCATGTCATAATATCTATATTTCCCTGTTAAGCTTGTATCGTATCTAACTGATGCACAGAATCTTAATAGAATGTAGTAGGAGGAATGTCATTCATCAAATTCAAGAAGGCCAAGTATTTGGCTTACAATTTACGTTTTAAAGCCATGGTTCTTAATCTCTCTGATGAAATCCATGGACCGTTTAACAGGAAGCATTTGGGCCCAAACTTTTGCATTAAATTTAAGAAAGTTCATAACCCCTGAGGCTAAACAAGTGACCCGGATTAAGAATGTCATATTTGGCTGAGTTGGGAAAGCCTGGGATGATTTCTACATCAATGTGCCTTATTTGAGTGAGGAGTTTGAGCTAAAGCAGGAGTAATTTCTGTGGGCACAAAAAGATGGGTGGAATGGAGAAGCATGGTGTTTTGTAGAACTGACAGAGCCAGCATAAGAGATGGTGTGGTGAATGAAAGACTGCTGTCCCCCTGGGAGAGAGTTAAGAACTCTGGAATGTAATTCTGCCTATGACTCCGAATATCTGTGTGATGTCACAGTATTTTCTTTGTGCATTAGTTGTCTCACCTCAATGAAGATAGAAATTATCCAAGAATTTAAAAATTCTTTTAACTCTAAAATTCTATTATTTAGAAGTACGAGATATGTAAAGAGTACAGAAAAGACTCACAGAATAGAGAAAAAATTTATGCCAAAAAGATCTGAACCTTTGCAAAAGCTTGCCTAAGGGCTAAATTTCATATTCAACATCACTGTGTTACTGAGTTATAATGAGTCTTTTTTCCCTCTTTTTCCCCCTAGAAGAACATCACTTCTACCTCTTCAGTAATGATTATAATCTCAATTTTGGAAAAAACAAACAGTAGTAACCTTATACAGTATACATCTAGAATTCAAACTGCCTATGGTGAGCCCAAAAAGGAAAAAATCAATAGAAACCTCTCAATTTAAGAATCCTGTATTAAATCCATAGCCTAGATGAGCCAAAGCAGTTTGGTTGAAGCGCAGAGTACAGAAGGATGACCACTAATTTGTGCTTTTCTCACTTGGCTCTTTGATTTGAATTTTCAGATTTAGAACTAGATCTGCTTCTCTATCTTCTAGTTTTCAGCTTAAGCCTCAACCTCCAAATCAAATGTTCTATGCTTCAGAGGTGTAATGAAAGGAAAAATGGTAGGTAGGTACCAGCCAATCAGAAAAAAAAACTTTGTAACAGTTCCTCTAGCAGAGCAAAAAAAAAAAAAAAAAGTTCTGAACTTTTCCATAACTGTGTAAAGAATCAGGCAAACTTATTCACATCTCTTGGCTTCTCCAAAGGTTAAAAAGAAGAATGTACTTAAATGACTGACTCAAAATTCTATCCAGCTTGGGTTTGTATAGCTTGGGTTTGTTTATCACACTGCTGTAAACAATAACTTTGACTTCAATTGATGTTACTTTGTCTTCTGAGAAACTCAGACCCTCTCTTCCCTCATATATTAGCCTAGGAACTTTAGTTAAGTCAGTATTTCAGAAAATCTAAAATAAACATGTCTCAAGTCCATGGAAAATAAGTATATCAATTAACTTTGTCTACCAGATATCAAGACTCATAATCCATCCTCATCTTTAACCTTGCCCAGCCCCTCTGGGACATGGTAACTGGGACAGGCCCTTCTTCATTTTCTTACTAAACATTCAGTGTTATCCTCTCCAAGGGTACACTTACATAGATACAGTCTTAAACCAGAAAATGGGTAAAATATGTTACCATTCATCTACCACACACATTAGCTCACTTAATCTTCACAGCACCTCTAAAAAGTAATATCATAGGAAACTAAATCCAAGTGAGACTAAATTACTGGTCCAAATTCTCTTATTAAATAAAAGAACTAAGGTGCAAACCCATGTATTCTAACTGCAAGTCCATATTTCCTTCTGGATCCAAATGTCTCCCTATACTGTTGGGGCTTTCATTTGCAAAGAGTAGAGACTCAAGAATAATCTTTAAAAGATGAGATTCTAATTAAGGAATTAGAAGTTAGGATCCAAAATAGTTTGGGAACTTAGTCTCTGCATCTCTCATAGAACCCATGATCTCCTTCATTGCTTTTCTTCCTATCCATGTGTCTCCTATCTAGAAAATCCTCTAAAATGTTCCCATCAGAATTTTATAGACAAATGACCAAATTAACTGGCTAATAACCCAAACTCTGATTCTTACAATGGCTTTTGCACATATTGACTTACTGATTAGCCTTTGGTTGGCCTGCCCTTGAGAAAGTATCCACTCTTGGTCCAAGTCCAATCAGTGAGAGCTTCTAGGCAAAATTTCTTTCCTTGAGGATGGGATATGTGTGGAACTGCCTCAGGCAAAAACACATACTGGATACAGAGAGCAATGACTGCCATGCCAGTGTACCCTAAAACTTTGTTAGAGATGTGAGAAATGAGCTAGAGAAAGACAGGGCATCTGATGCCCCTGTTTCCCCTGAAATCACTCATGTGCACAGCTAGCCATCTCCACGAGTGCTTCCAGACAGCCTGGTTATGTAAGTAGGTTAACGGATGACCTCACACGTTTTTGCCTTTGCTGTATTCTGCTTTTTCCTCATTCCAGATCCCTTTAAATCATCTATGCACTTAAAACACATTTGCCCTACCCATAACATAAAGGCATATTTCTTCTGTTTGAGCTAATTAAGCATAATATATAAGAATTAATCCAAAAATTTTTTTTGATTGATTTCTCTGTTGCCATAGGGTGTCATTGCTTAAACTAATATGCTTGTATAGTCTTTGCCTGAAAGCTGTCTTTGATTTGTTTGGCTGTGAGAAGTAAACCCTCTCATAATCTAATGAATACCACAAATCTAAAATGTTAAAGATTGAATCTTTATCTTGATGAATGATATATTTTGAGAAATTAGATCAAAATATCTGATTCTGCTAGATTGATAAACGGACAGTTTATCTTCTCAAATGCTCACCGATGACGCATTTCTCTCTGAAATGATATTATTCTGATTCTCTAAAGGCTCCCCCTTTAAAAGTGGCATTCCAACATGTCACACGTGTCAGGCATTCAAACATCTCACACAGTGTGTGGACGTAGGTGTGCTTATGTAAGTGCCATATAGCCCCTGTAAGCCTCCACAGCTTTCTCCCTACCACGTACCGGAAGTAGTTAGACTTGCATTTGCTTCTACACATTTCACCTTGATTCTCCTTTTCTTCTTCATTTCTTTGTTGGCCCTAGAATTTGGTATCTGCCATGATTCCCTCCATATTTTGGCCCCTCATAGACACACAAACATATTCTCTATGCCACACTCACCTACAAACACACACATACACACACCCCTCCCATAAAGAGAAGACACTGAATACCATGGCTGTCCTTAATAATGAGGGCTCAGGGGGTCTCTGTGGCCTCCTGGAAAAGTGGCCTATTGTGGTGTATTGGTCCACAAATTGTGATCTTAGACTTTTAGTTCTATAGCACTATCCTTTAAAGGGGAGAATCTCAAGCAAAAAGGATGCACTTTCTCAATTATCCCCATTTCAAATGAATTTTCTTAAAAAAAAAAAAAAAACCTTTTAAAAACAGGAATTTATTTTAAGATGTTTTCCCAGAATCAGATGCAAAAATGGCAATTTCATACAAAGTAAGAAAGTGGCAGCCTAAATGTCCATCAGCAGAGGAATGGATAAAGATGTGGTATATGTATACAATGGAATATAGCTCAGCCATAAAAAAGAATGAAATAATGCCATTTGCAGAAACATGGATGGACCTAGAGATTATCATACTAAGTGAAGTAAGACAAAGATAAATATACGATATCACATATATGTGGAATGAAAATGATACAAGTGAACTTATTTATAAAACAGGAAGAGACTCACAGATCTCTCTTATGGTTATCAAAGTGGAAACTTTCAGGGAAGTGGTAAATTCAGAAGTTTGGGATATAATATATACACACTACTATATATAAAGTAGATAACTAACAAGGACCTACTATATAGCACAGGGAACTCAATGCTCTGTAATAACCTATATGGGAAAAGAATCTGAAAAGAATATATTTACACACACACACACACACACACATATATATGATTCACTTTGCTATATACCTGAAACTAACAAAACATTGTAAATCAATTATACTGCAATAATTTCTTTTTTAAAAAGTGGTCTGCAATTGCAGGCAAAATGGCTCCAGCTTGATACAAGTCCTTCAAAGACAGCCATAGGTATGAGTTGTTATTAAGAGAATAGGAGCCCTCTAGCAAGGAAGATCTGATGCTGAAAATGAAGCTCCAATACTTTGGCCACGTGATGCAAAGAGCCAACTCATTGGAAAAGACCTTGATGCTGGGAAAGACTGAGGGCAAGAGGAGAAGCAGGCAACAGAGGATGAGATGGTTGGATGGCATCACTGACTCAATGGACATGAGTCAAAGAGATAGTGAAAGACAGGGAAACCTGGCAAGCTGCAGTCCTGGGGTCGCAGAGAGTCAGACAGGACTTAATGACTTAACAGCAACAAAGCAAGGAAGAGTGCATGGATGTAAAAAGGAACCCAAAGGGTCTGGGCACAGCAGCAATGGATCCATTACAGCCTTCCTCTTGCTAAATCCCCAGACGTGTCTAGTCTTCATACACTTTTTTTCTCAGAAATGTTCCCAATAACACTCCCTTCTCTTTTTGTTAACCTTCTCTTTCCTTTTTTTTCTTTATATGTATATATATAATTGAAGTATAGTGGACTTACAATGTTTCAGGTATACAGCAAGGTGATTTAGTTATACACATACTCATCTGTTATTTTTCAGATTATTTTCCATTATACGTTGTTTTAAGATATTGACTATAGTTCCCTGTGCTATGCAGTAGACCTTTGTTGCTTGTTGAATATCTATTTTTTAAATTACAAATCTGGCATTCTATTCATACTGAGTCAAACAAGAAGAATAAAAATATAAATTTTTAGTCAAAAATTCATAAGCTTTCTAAAAATATATATATAATTGGACAGAAACAGTATGGACCTAACAGAAGCAGAAGATATTAAGAAGAGATGGCAAGAATACACAGAAGAACTGTACAAAAAAGATCTTCACGACCCAGATAATCAGGATGGTGTGATCACTTACCTAGAGCCACACATCCTGGAATGTGAAGTCAAGTGGGCCTTAGAAAGCATCACTACCAACAAAGCTAGTGGAGGTGATGGAATTCCAGTTGAGCTGTTCCAAGTCCTGAAAGATGATGCTGTGAAAGTGCTGCACTCAATATGCCAGCAGATTTGGAAAACTCAGCAGTGGCCACAGGACTGGAAAAGGTCAGTTTTCATTCCAATCCCAAAGAAAGGCAATGCCAAAGAATGCGCAAACTACCGCACAATTGCACTCATCTCACACGCTAGTAAGGTAATGCTTAAAATTCTCCAAGCCAGGCTTTAGCAATATGTGAACTGTGAACTTCCTGATGTTCAAGCTGGTTTTAGAAAAGGCAGAGGAACCAGAGATCAAATTGCCAACATCCGCTGGATCATGGAAAAAGCAAGAGAATTCCAGAAAAACATCGATTTCTGCTTTATTGACTATGCCAAAGCCTTTGACTGTGTGGATCACAATAAACTGTGGAAAATTCTGAAAGAGATGGGAATACCAGACCACCTGATCTGCCTCTTGAGAAATTTGTATTCAGGTCAGGAAGCAACAGTTAGAACTGGCCATGGAACAACAGACTGGTTCCAAATAGGAAAGGGAATACGTCAAAGCTGTATATTGTCATCCTGTTTATTTAACTTATATGCAGAGTACATCATGAGAAATGCTTTGCTGGTTGAAGCACAAACTGGAATCAAGATTGCTGGGAGAAATATCAATAACCTCAGATATGCAGATGACACCACCCTTATGGCAGAAAGTGAAGAGGAACTCAAAAGCCTCTTGATGAAGGTGAAAGTGGAGAGTGAAAAAGTTGGCTTAAAGCTCAACATTCAGAAAACGAAGATTATGGCAGCTGGTCCCATCACTTCGTGGGAAATAGATGGGGAAACAGTGGAAACAGTGTCAGACTTGATTTTTCTGGGCTCCAAAATCACTGCAGATTGTGACTGCAGCCATGAAATTAAAAGATGCTTATTCCTTGGAAGGAAAGTTATGACCAACCTAGATAGCATATTCAAAAGCAGAGACATTACTTTGCCAACAAAAGTTCGTCTTGTCAAGGCTATGGTTTTTCCTGTGGTCATGTACGGATGTGAGAGTTGGACTGTGAAGAAGGCTGAGCGCCAAAGAATTGATGCTTTTGAACTGTGGTGTTGGAGAAGACTCTTGAGAGTCCCTTGGACCCCAAGGAGATCCAACCAGTCCATTCTGAAGGAGATCAGCCCTGGGATTTCTTTGGAAGAAATGATGCTAAAGTTGAAACTCCAGTACTTTGGCCACTTCATGCGAAGAGTTGACTCATTGGAAAAGACTCTGATGCTGGGAGGGATTGGGGGAAGGAGGAGAAGGGGACGACAGAGGATGAGATGGCTGGATGGCATCACTGACTTGATGGACATGAGTCTCAGTGAACTCCAGGAGTTAGTGATGGACAGAGAGGCCTGGTGTGCTGAGATTCTGGGGTTGCAGAGTCGGACATGACTGAGCGACTGATCTGATCTGATATATATATAATTATATTACTATATATGTATACAATAATTATATTCCTATATATGTATACAATTGCTTTTCTTCTACCCTTGATAAAGGATTGAAAAAGAACATAAAAAAAAAGAGATGGAGAAATCAGAAAACATAAATGCAATGGAAGCACTGAATATGAAATAGAAAAAGTAAAATAAACTAGATAAAAGTAAAGGGTCATCATATAGTTCAGTTGTTTTTAAACATGGCTGCTCATAGAAATGTATCTGGAGCCTACAATACTTAGGCATTTGTATTTTTAAAAAAATTCCAAGATAATTCTGATATGCCGCTGGATTTTAAAAAGTGATTACACGTTTTTCTATTAAATGGTAGTTGTGCTGATACAGAATTCTGTTATTTTTCTGTTGACTAATCATGATGCAATGGTATTATGTGAGTAACAGTTGTGCTTCCATGATAGCTCAGTTGGTAAAGAACCTGCCTGCAACACAAGAGACCCTGGTTGGATTCCTGGGTCAGGAAGATCCACTGCAGAAAGGATAGGCTACCCACTACAGTATTCTTGGGCTTCCCTGGTGGCTCAGCTGGTAAAGAATCTGCATGCAGTGTGGGAGATGTGCGGGAGACCTGGGTTTTTACATGATCACAATAGTAAAAGATACTTATCAACTTTTCACAATCAATAGCCAGACAAAAAAAGAGATTACAATTGCAAGCCATAATGGGAACATGATTAACCTAACAATATAAAATAATTACATAAAATTTGAGGGGTCAAACAGAGAGATGTGGTAGACCACTCCTTTCTTGAAACAGTCTTTTCCTTTGATTTCTGTGACATTGTTGTCTCTTGATCTTTTCACTGCTCTTGTCCAGTTCATTTTGCAAGCTCACCTAACTCTGCTCTGACAATCTATCTTAGAGTTCCTCAAGGTTGTTCTAGGCTCGTTTCCTTCTCCATACTTGTTCTCTCTTTGGTCTCATCCCATGGATTTAATTCTCTCTCATAGGCAGATGTTTTAAATGTTGATATCACCCAAGTGAAGTGAAGTGCAAGTCGCTCAGTCGTGTCCGACTCTTGACCCCATGGACTGTAGCCCACCATGCTCTTCTGTCCATGGGGATTCTCCAGACAGGAATACTGGAGTGGGTAGCCATTCCTTTCTCCAGGGGATCTTCCCAACCCAGTGATCGAACCCAGGTCTCCTGCATTGCAAGCAGATTCTTTACCATCTGAGCCACCAGGGAAGCCCTGATATCACCAAATCAGATCTTTACCCTGATTTTAAGATATGCAATGAATAAAATGGTCTTCTTTTATTCTAATGCCACAAACCAAATATACTCCCAAATCATGGTCAGCCCTAAGAATCACACATCTTTCCTATCTTTGTAGCATCACCACTGTTCATCAGTCTATGCAAGTCTGAACCAATGCTATTTCTAAACATTCTCCTATTTTTCCCACTTCAGTTCAGTTCAGTTCAGTCACTCAGTCGTGTCTGACTCTTTGCGACCCCATGAATCGCAGCATGCCAGGCCTCCCTGTCCATCACCAACTCCCGGAGTTTACCCAAACTCATGTCCATCGAGTTGGTGATGCCATCCAGCCATCTCACCCCCTGTCATCCCCTTCTCCTCCTGCCCCCAATCCCTCCCAGCATCAGAGTCTTTTCCAATGAGTCAACTCATCGCATGAGGTGGCCAAAGTATTGGAGTTTCAGTCTCAGCATCAGTCTTTCCAGTGAACACCTAGGACTGATCTCCTTTAGAATTGGACTGGTTGGATCTCCTTGCAGTCCAAGGGACTCTCAAGACTTATCGCCTAAATAAATCTGAAATCTGTCCTCTTCAACATCTATCATAACTTCCACTATAGTCCAAACTTTCATAATCTCTTGCTATATTATTTAATAGCCTATGAACTGGTTCAACCATTCTGCTCTCTCTAACCAATCTAGTATACCTTCCCCAGTAGACTGCAATCACTGTGAGGCCAGGCACCATGCTTACATTGTTTCATTAGACAAATTTTATACTTTAAAACAGTTGAAATTAATATAAAAGTTGCAAAGATAAAGACAGAGTTCCCATAAATTATGCACTCAGTTTCCATTATTAACAACTTACTTTAGAATGACACATTTGTTAGAATTAATGAGCCAATATTGATATATTATTAGTAACTAAAGCCCATCAGATCAGATCAGATCAGATCACTCAGTCGTGTCTGACTCTTTGCGACCCCATGAATCGCAGCATGCCAGGCCTCCCTGTCCATCACCAACTCCCGGAGTTCACCCAGACTCATGTCCATCAAGTCGGTGATGCCATCCAGCCATCTCATCCTCTGTCGTCCTCTTCTCCTCCTTCCCCCAATCCCTCCCAGCATCAGAGTCTTTTCCAATGAGTCAACTCTTCGCATGAGGTGGCCAAAGTACTGAAGTTTCAGCTTTACCATCATTCCTTCCAAAGAAATCCCAGGGCTGATCTCCTTCAGAATGGACTGGTTGGATCTCCTTGGGGTCCAAGGGACTCTCAAGAGTCTTCTCCAACACCACAGTTCAAAAGCATCAATTCTTCGGCACTCAGCCTTCTTCACAGTCCAACTCTCACATCCATACGTGACCACTGGAAAAGCCATACCTTGACTAGACGGACTTTTGTTGGCAAAGTAATGTCTCTGCTTTTCAATATGCTATCTAGGTTGGTCATACACTATAGCCTTGATTAGATGGACCTTTGTTGGCAAAGTAATGTCTCTGCTTTTGAATATGCTATCTAGGTTGGTCATAACTTTCCTTCCAAGGAGTAAGCATCTTTTAATTTCATGGCTGCAGTCACAATCTGCAGTGATTTTGGAGCCCAGAAAAATCAAGTCTGACACTGTTTCCACTGTTTCCCCATCTATTTGCCATGAAGTGATGGGACCAGATGCCATGATCTTCGTTTTTTGAATGTTGAGCTTTAAGCCAACTTCTTCACTCTCCACTTTCACTTTAATCAAGAGGCTTTTGAGTTCCTCTTCACTTTCTGCCATAAGGGTGGTGTCATCTGCATATCTGAGGTTATTGATATTTCTCCCAGCAATCTTGATTCCAGCTTGTGTTTCTTCCAGTTCAGTGTTTCTCATGATGTACTCTGCATATAAGTTAAATAAGCAGGGTGACAATATACAGCCTTGACATACTCTTTTTCCTATTTGGAACAAGTCTGTTGTTCCATGTCCAGTTCTAACTGTTAGTTTGTTCATATTTCCTTGTTTTTACTAACATTGTTTTCCATTCCAGTATGCCTTCCTGGATATCACATTACATTTAGTCTTCATGTCCCCTTAGACTGTGACAACTTTTTTTTTTTGTCTGTGACAATTTTTCAGACTTTCCTTACTTTAGTGATCTTGAAAAGTTTTGAGGGTTGTCAGGTAGTTTGTAAAATATTCTTCTATTTGGATTTATTTGATGTCCTAATATGATTACACTGGGTTACCAGATATTTTGGATGGTGGGGGCAGGGGGTGGGGAATCACAAAGGTAGAGTCATTTGCCAGAGAAGGCAATGGAACCCCACTCCAGTACTCTTGCCTGGAAAATCCATGGACGGAGGAGGCTGGTAGGCTGCAGTCCATGGGGTCACAAAGAGTCGGACACAACTGAGTGATTCACTTTCAGTTTTTACTTTCATGCATTGGAGAAGGAAATGGCAACCCACTCCAGAGTTCTTGCCTGGAGAATCCTAGGGAAGGGGAAGCCTGGTGGGCTGCTGTCTATGGGGTTGCACAGAGTCAGACATGACTGAAGTGACTTAGCAGGAGCAGCAGCAGCAGAGTAATTTGCATCCCATCAAATCAAGAGTACATACTACCCATGAGACTTACATATGTTGACCTTGATTATCCTGACTGAGGTATTTGTATCAAATTTCTGAACTGTAAAGTGATTCTTGTTTTCCTTTTCCATGCTGTATTCTTTGGAAAGAAGTCACAATGTATAGTCCACAATTAACGAGTACAAAGTTATGCTCCATCTCTGAGGGTGGGGTAGCTACCTAAACTACTTGGAATTCTTCAGTTCAGGAGATGTAACTTTCTTTCTTTCTTTTTTTCTCTCTCCCTTTCTTTCATCATATTAGTACAAACTCACAGACATTTACTTTATACTTTAGGTTATAATCCAATACTACTTTATTGTTGTCCAATGTTTCCATCTTTGGCCATTGGGAACTGTTTCAGATTGACTTCAGTGCCCCTGAGATATATTCCCATCACTGTATTTTGTTTCTTTTCTCTTTGATACTTTTGTACTTTCTGACACTCTAAGATGTAACTTATTCTGTATATTTCTGCTGCAGTCCTAGAATCAGATATTTCTCCAAGAAGCCCTGATTTCTTGTATCACAGAATGGTATTATAAACAAAGATCTAAGAGTCTGATGTGCTCATGGTGACTGAAATGTCCTTACTTCCAGGCTTTTTCCTCTGACAGAGTAAGGGAATATATGTATGTATCCTAACTAGTGCTTATATACATATATACAAACATTTTTATATCTAACCATCTATATCGATAGTAGGCTAAACATGAGTTCATACTCATGTCTCCAATTATCATCCATGACCACAGGGATCATTATGGTATTTCCCTCATGCTTATCTGTAATCCACTCCCACTGCAACAGTGAAAACCCTGACTGCCACTAGCTATCATCCATTTAGTACTCAATGAGGGAGACCCGGGTTCAATCCCTGCATCAGGAAGATCTTCTGGAGAAGGAAATGGCAACCCACTCCAGTATTCTTGCCTGGAAAATCCCATGGACGGAGGAACCTGGTTACAGTCCATGGGGTCGCAAAGAGTCGGACACAACTTAGTGACTTCACTTTCTTTCACTTTCACTTTGTTCAATTCCAGTTCAGTTCAGTTCAGTCGCTCAGTTGTGTCCGACTCTTTGCAATCCCATGAATCGCAGCACTCCAGGACTCCCTCTCCATCACCAACTCCCAGAGTTCACTCAGACTCACGTCCATCAAGTCAGTGATGCCATCCAGCCATCTCACCCTCTGTCATCCCCTTCTCCTCCTGCCCCCAATCCCTCCCAGCATCAGAGTCTTTTCCAATGAGTCAACTCTTCGCATGAGGTGGGCACAGTACTGGAGTTTCAGCTTTAGCATCATTCCTTCCAAAGAAATCCCAGGGCTGATCTCCTTCAGAATGGACTGGTTGGATCTCCTTGCAGTCCAAGGGACTCTCAAGAGTCATCTCCAACACCACAGTTCAAAAGCATCAATTCTTCGGTGCTCAGCTTTCTTCACAGACCAACTCTCACATCCATACGTGACCACTGGAAAAGCCATACCTTGACTAGACGGACTTTTGTTGGCAAAGTAATGTCTCTGCTTTTCAATATGCTATCTAGGTTGGTCATACACTATACCTAGATAGAATTATCAGACTTTTTATCATCATTCTTATTGTATATTAACACCATTCCTACTGTAGAGTAAGTGACTAACAGGCAGTTGCTGTCTGGTTGCACGAATAAAATAATTTAATTAGAAAACTTTCAGCTGCTTAAGAGAGGAGACAAAGAAAAAGATAAAGGAGGAAGAGAGGGAGAAGGAGAAGAAGACAAAGTAGAGTTTGAATTCATGCTCTACCACTAATTATGATTTGTGCTAAGTTATTTAATGTCTCAGAAACTCAGTTCCTTCATCTGTATCATAGGATTATTGATAACCTAAAAGAAGTGTTTTAAGGAAATATGAGAAAATGTACATAAGTAGTCTGGAAGAACACGAATTCTGAGTAGTAATTATGTCCTCAACATTAGTTCCTTTCCATTCTTGGAGATTTCTAGAATCATCAAAGTCCACATCAGGGGTTCCAAGAAGTACCTCATCATGAAAATCACTTCCTTGTCCAGCTGATCCCTGAAATTCCTTCTAGAGGATCTGAGTATTGTATTTATAGTGAGGATTTCAGCTTAAATGCATGTTTGGAAGAGGAAAACACTGATCCATTTTCTAAGGAAACAACGAAGAGCAATAATATTAACAGCTACCAAAATTTTAACAATTGTTGTGCTTTAGGAATTGTGCTGAGTCCTTTGAACTTAAGTCTGCGATCTTCCTTGAAAGATGCCATTTTTAACTCTCATTCAAAAATGAAGAAACTCATCTATGTTTCAGTCCCTGCACTAATACTACAAACCACCAGGCTAGAGGCTGATTACTAGCCTCTAGTAATCAGAGGCTAGATTTCTATGTGGTGGTGAAGTTCAGCAGGCCTAAAAATTGGGGATATAGAGCATAAATGTGATGTGGATATTTTAAGTAACTATATTTGCTATTGTAGTTACTTTTCACTCATTTGGACTATATTAAACATCTGTACAACATAATAGAATTCAGCTCATCTTAGGTCTGCCATTCTATGATCTCAGGCAAGTTATTTAATTATGCCCAACCTTGGTTTGGGGGTTCACTTAGGGTTTAAAATTCCAGTGTTCTGAGCAGGTGTTGAGAATGTCTTCTCAAGGTGGACTTGACTATATGTTACTTATTTTCAAATTCATAGTCAAAGTCCCTCTTTCCTGCTCCTGCCCCTAAATTATTTGCAGAAACAGTTTGCTGTCCTACCCTTAAAACAGTCTCAATCATACCTTTGCTACTGATGCCTCTTGTTGCATGTTCCTCTCATAATTAAAATAGAATTTCATTTTACACAGTGAATGCCAGTTGGAATGCAACTAACCCAAAAGCAACGTTTGTGCTCTCACTCTGCCGGGCATGATGCTGCATGCTTTAAAGGCATCACACTATCCTAGTCCTCCTACCAACCCTGTGATATATTCTAGATATTGTCTTCCTTGTTCAGATGAAAAGAAACTACAAACACACATAACCCATGTGCCAACCAGCTTCAGAGACCTTTTGCAAATTGCCCAGCAAGTGGGTAGCAGTGCAGAATTCTGAATACCTGACTAAAATCCCAGCGTTTGTCCAGTGAGATAGGGGATGATTTACATAAAAAGTGTGAACTAAGAACAGCATGGAACCAAAGTTACAGAGCTGGTGAATGGTAAAGCAAAACTGTACATTAACTGTACAGGGAGTACTGGATCCTCTAATGTTATATACCTTAAGGGAAGTTACTATCAGTATTCTATCTTTCAAAGGAGGAAGATGAAATTGATAAGCCTAAGAGGCTTGTCAAATGTGGCCCTGATCCCTACCCAGGTAACATCTTATTCCCAAGTTGGAAAAATTTATTTGAAACAAACAAACAAAAAAACGAGTTGGAATTCTCTACAGCTGAATCACTGTGGGCCTAGAGACCTAAGTTTTTAAAAGGTTCCCCAGGTGATATATTTCCAAGTATATAAGTATCAGACAAATTCAGATTTTCCTGATAATGAGGTCGGCCTCATTTACGCTAGTACAATTCTAGGCCAGTGTTGTTTCCTCAACTGAGTAGCCTATTTTAAAGTACTGGAGGGAATTCCATGATAGTCCAGTGGCTAGGACTTGGTGCTTTCACCGTCGAGGCCCAGTTTTGATCCCTGGGTCTGGGAACTAAGATCCTACAAGCAGTGTGGTACTTCCAAAAACTATAGATAAGTAAAAAGAAATAAAATACTGGAAGTATCTCTCTCTCCCCCCTCCCACTTCTCTTTCTCTCTGTCTCTGCAAACATGGACTTCCAAAACTCATCTGTACCTTGGGTGACAAAACATTCTCTCTTCAAACGAGATCTGAGTCCCTTATTTACTCTGAGCAATGGAGATGCAGAGGAGGGCCTGGCCCTCAGGCCCTTGAATCAGTGCCACCATGTCTATAGACTGCTTACAGATAATTTTTTTTTAATCTGAGATAGATTATAAAGGTTACAAGGCTTGCTTGGTGATCTCTTTACCCTGCTCCATGCACTGCCACTCCCCTAACAACCAGCACACGTATGGCTATATATCAGCCCTGTCCTCAGGAAAGTCACTTCAAGCAGTCATTTTTTTTTTTCTCCTTAGTCAAAAATACCCTCTATCTGAGAGGTATTTATAACCTAACTTTCACTTACTCTCATCTTTTTATGATCCATTTATTGAGTAAATCAAAAATGTATTTTGAGTACTATTATGTTCCAGGTGCTATTTTAGGAGTTGGGGAGATATCCCTAACCCTACAATGTTATGGTGCGTGTGCTCACACACACACACACACACAAGCTTTAGCCATGGCTTCTCAGTAACAAGTCCCACATAGATAGAGTTCCATTTTCTATACCGTCCCAGAATTCTCCCCTTTCTTCTATATCTGAACTAGTAAATGATGGAACTTATCTCTCACTGGAAAATAAGTCAACCAAATGGATTAATCTCAGTTATGGCATCAATTACTGGTTATGAAGTACTAAGTCACTACTCCCAGATAACCTACATTTAATAATCAATTTCTTGTATCCGAATTTCCTGCACCATGATCAAATATGGGAAGCATTTGGCACCCAGGGAGACTTTCAACTCTTCTCAAACCACCACAATATGCAGCCAGCTCCTCATTCCCTAAATCCATGGAAAATTAGTATCTGCAAGAATCTTATTCCTTCCAACCCATAAATCACAAAGTTGATGGCTGTATTCTGAGTCATCATATATAGTTTCACCTCATTTATATTTCTGCATAAATTTGAAGCTGTTTTAATGTGCTCTTTCTACAGTTTTTCCTTACAGTTTTTCCCTTGTCCTTTTGGTTAAATAACTAATCCACACACCCAAGTGTGGAAAATTAGAAATTGTAAAGGGTTTGGTTCTTCCTGACTCTGCAATAGGATATAAAATCAGGACACTGACATGAACCCACTTAGGAGAGGACGTTTTTAAAGGAATGCACCCCCCTTCAACTTTCCAGAGATAGCAGCTCCCTAACTCTGAGTATGTTTTCTAGATTGATTCCTAAGAATAGGACCCCACAGAAAATCAAGAGTAAATGCTTCAGGCCATCTGAGAGGCAACAGGAGTAGGAAAGCCACCAATGGGGAGAGAAGATTGCTACAAGAAGATAGGATGCAATCAAGGCAAATTTTGTGTGCCTGTTATTATTCTCTGCAGAGTAAAAGCCAAAGTGGTCTGCAAGGCCAAAAAGGAGCCACCCATCCCTCTGGTTACCTATGTGTCCCCTTCTGTCTCATGCTTCTTCTCGCCCACTCTGCTCCTGCCAGGGTTCACTCCCCAGTCCTCCAGTGGAGAGGACATGTCCTCTACATGTGCTGTTCCTGCTGCCTGAGGCTTTCTTTACCCACTGTACCCAGATCTCACCCCAGTGCTCTCTATCCTCCATTCTTGCTTTAGTATTTTCTATTATAGGGTTTCCCTCGAACTCACTGTGTTTGTGTGTGTGTGTATTTAGACTCTGTTGTGTCTGGCTCTTTGCAACCCCATGGACTGTAGCCTGCCAGGTTCTTCTGCCCGTGGAATTTCCCAGGCAAGAATACTGGAGCAGGTTGCCATTTCCTATTGCAACGGATCTTCCTGACTCGGGGATCAAACCCATGTCTCTTGCACACTCACTGTGTATTTTACTTCTAGCTTATTTGTGTATTTTCAATCTCAACTTGGAGAATGTTGGGAGGGGTTTTGCCTGTTTGCTTTATTGCTTTTTCTTACCAACAACTTGAACAGTGCTGAGCACAGATCACATGCTCAATAAGAATTTTTTGAATAAACAAATAAATATGTTATGAGTGACCCTGCAACCATAATTATGTTTAAAACAACAACAATGGAACTTAATTTAGTGTTTTATCTCTTCTGGTGCTAACAGATGTGAGCTTTTAAGTGTCAAATGCACAAGGCATTGACCAATATTAAATGATACTGGGGGAAAAAAAATCTACTCTCTTTCCATTTCTTCTGATTACATCAAGAATAAGACTCTTGTCAAGCCTCAGGCTTAGATCTGCAATTAAAATGGTTTTAATTGCAATTTAAATTGTTTTCATTGCTTTTTAATTTTTATTGCCAGGTAATCCAATGATAAAATTTCTCTTTTAAAATTTCCATTTGTGAAAAGAAGGGAAGAAAAAAAGAAAGAAAAAGGTGGAGGAAGGAATGGAAAAAGAAGGAAGGAGGGAAAGACAGGGAGGAAGGGAGAATGAAGGAAAGAGAAGGAAAGAGAAACAACGGTTGATTGATTGACTGATTGATGGATGAACAGAAACAGCTTAAAGATAAAGATGGTATAGCAATTATTAGTACTTTGGAAGCCCATTTCCTTGTGAATATGCACATTCTATCCCTGGGAGAATATGGTAGGTATGTACTCTGGATACTAATCTCTGCTAGCAGGATCCCGGTTGAACACACACACTGTGTGAACTTCCTCCAAATAGATCCTCTGGGATAGCCCCTGAGTGCCAGTCAGGTACTGGGAAGGTTACAGGGAAAGAGAATCAATTATTAAAAGGAGACAAAATTTTCAACTCCTGACAGTCTCTTCTGTCAGGTGGCAATGGATGTGTTTAGAAAACGATGACAGTAGAGCAGAACTGTGCTAATCCTGGGCGGGGGCAGCTTCAAGGAGAGCCCCAGAGGAGGTCTGCCATGTCATCATGCTGGTGAGTGGCGTTGTGGAGCCCACTGCCAATCAGCTGTGTGTTTCATCCCCTCCATTGTCTGTGCAAGAACACTGACAGGCCCCTGGCCCTGTCTGACCTCATCACAGCCTCCAAATACAGCACAGAATCTTGCTGATTGCTGACTCCCCCCGGGAACACAGACTTACTGCATCTCCAGTGGGAGTACGTGTCATTCTTTAAAAAAAAGGCGGGGCGGGGGGGGAGGTGGGCACAGACATATTTGAACTATAAAGAAATAACAACAAAACAAACCACATCTTTCTTATCTTTCCTTGAGCATTTGAAGGCAATTTGTTTTCATTTTTATATTTTAAGGGGAAACCATGGGAGATTTGATGGTTAGAATAGAAATGAAGTATAGAGCATATTGCTTTTTTTTTCTGTCCTCCCCCACAGAGCTGACAGGATAAATGTCTTTGCCTTCAGCTCTGAAATTTGTATTCTCTACTATCTGAGAAGAAAATACAGGCTAATGCCCATTCTGCTGCCTTTTTCCTCATTTTGTTTATCCTTGCAAGGTAGAATTTTGAAGAAAAATGAAACGCATTAATCTTTATCTAGCAATTTATTTCTCCCCTGTTTAAATCCTTTAAAAGGCATATTAGTATAAGTGACCTTGTATTTCTTTCAAAAATCTGCATCCTTCTCAGGCCTTTTCAAGCTAAACAGGTCACTGAGCTGAATTCAGTGTCATAGGAATATTTCTCATCCTTCTTTCCAGCTGTACCAGACACCACCTCTGTACGCCTTGGAGAATCTCTGTGTGGGAAGGAGGCAACAGGCTTGGAAGCCATGAATCATCCCAAGATTTGACTTCCCTATGGGATCTCTTGAAAAGGACTTCTGATACAACAAGGAACATCTTCCATCACTGGTTGTGAAGGATGAGGCATAATGTTTTTAAAGAAATCTGTGGTTTTCCTTACAACCATCATGTCAGCCTCAAATTAAACTAAATGTATCTTCTGTCAGTCCTCAAAATTCAGTGATACTGGTGATGACTTAGAATTACATTTTGAAAAGAAGAGAAGGCCATTTGATTTACAACTAGAATAAAGAAAATACAAAGTTATGCTAAGAATATGAGAAAACAGCTAATCTGGCCTCTAATAACCCCCTGAGTCCCTTTTGACACTTTTACCCTGTGTGTAACCTTGGCCCCAACCCAACAAAATTCCCTTAATGAATATTGCTTCATGGCTCAAGATTTTGCTCAGGATTGCCTATGATCTGGAATGTTTTTATGCTGCCTAACTCTGCATTTTATTCTTGGAAAATTTCTCGTCTTCAGGAATCATTGTAAGCACCAGTGTCTCATGGAGCTAGTAATGATAATGTCTAGCATGTGTTGAATATT
This sequence comes from Bubalus kerabau, assembly GCF_029407905.1. Lineage (NCBI taxonomy): Eukaryota > Metazoa > Chordata > Mammalia > Artiodactyla > Bovidae > Bubalus > Bubalus kerabau. The sequence goes on along the minus strand of NC_073634.1, from coordinate 34,373,183 downwards.
AATGTTATGGTGATCTATTTATATGATTATCTCATTTAAACTTAATATCACTACGAGATATTAATAGATATTGTTATTCCTACTTTCAGATGACCAATCCCAGAATAAATCAAGAATTAAAACTATAGACCTAAAAAGAAAATTATAGACCTAAGAGGGAAAAGTATAACATGAAACTAGTATATTCTTCTACTATGTAGGTTTTTAAGATTTCCTCTCAGTAATTTTTAACTTTCTAGATAAAAAATCTTAAAATACTTCTCTAGATTTGATTATATGTATTTTTTGAATGCTATTATAAATTATATTTTTATTAAATTTAATACTTGAGATGTTTATTTGTATAGGGAGAAATGCAATAAATCTCTATACATTGACACTGTATTTACCAAACTTACAGAGGGATTAAATAATTCACCAAGTTTACATAGTGAGTAAATTGCAAGGTTGGGATCAAAGCAATGTCTGTTGCCCCAAATAGCTTTCCCAAGCCATTCATGAAAACATTTATCTATTCAAATCCTCTACCAGTTAGAGTAATACCTTACTGTCCCACAAATTCTTTCCCTTTCTATTTGGCATTCCATAGCTGCCGTCTATGGGGTCGCACAGAATCGGACACAACTGAAGCGACTTATAAGTAGTAGTAGTAGCATTCTACTTGGTAACAATGATTTATATGTTTCCCTCTTCCTTCTCATTATCTAGAGGTCCTATCTATATTCCTCAGAAATTCATCACTTCCACAGAGAGTTCATATGCCATCAGTTCAGTTCAGTTCAGTTGCTCAGTCGTGTCCAACTCTTTGCAACCCCGTGAATTGCAGCACACCAGGCCTCCCTGTCCATCACAAACTTCCGGAGTTTACCCAAACTCATGTCCATCAAGTTGGTGATGCCGTCTAGCCACCTCATCCTCTGTCATCCCCTTCTTCTGCCCCAATCCCTCCCAGCATCAGGGTCTTTTCCAATGAGTCAACTCTTCGCATGAGGTGGTCAAAGTATTGGAGTTTCAGCTTCAGCATCAGTCCTTCCAATGAACACCCAGGAATGATCTCCTTTAGGATGGACTGGTTGGACCTCCTTGCAGTCCAAGGTACTCTCAAGAGTCTTCTCCAGCACCACAGTTCAAAAGCATCCATTCTTTGGCGCTCAGCTTTCTTCACAGTCCAACTCTCACATCCATACGTGACCACTGGAAAATCCATAGACTTGACTAGACAGACCTTTGTTGGCAAAGTAATATCTCTGCTTTTTACCTAGACAGCATATTAAAAAGCAGAGACATTACTTTGCCAACAAAGTTCCATCTAGTCAAAGCTATGGTTTTTCCAGTAGTCATGTATGGGATGTGAGAGTTGGACTGTAAAGAAAGCTGAGCACTGAAGAATTGATGCTTTTGAACTGTGGTGTTGGAGAACACTCTTGAGAGTCCCTTGGACAGCAAGGAGATCCAACCTGTCCATCCTAAAGGAAATCAGTTCTGAATATTCATTGGAAGGACTGAGGCTGAAGCTGAAACTCCAATACTTTGGCCACCTGATGGGAAAAACCAACTTATTGGAAAAGACCCTGATGCTGGGAAAGATTGAGGGAAAGAGGAGAAGGGGATGATAGAGGATGAAATGTTTGGATGGCATCACCAATGCAATAGACATGAGTTTGAGTAAACTCCAAGAGTTGGTGATGGACAGGGAAACCTGGCGTGCTGAAGTCCATGGGGTAGCAAAGAGTCAGACACAACTGAGCAACTGAACTGAACTGACTGATACATAGTTCTATAAAGAGTCTTTTTCAATTAGTTAAGAGAATAAAAAATAAATATGTATATATACTTTTTTTTTTTAACAATTATGTAACATCACCGACTCAATGGACATGAACTTGAGCAGACTTTGGGAGATGGTAGACAACAGTGAGGAGAAGGCAATGGCACCCCACTTCAGTACTCTTGCCTGGAAAATCCCATGGATGGAGGAGCCTGGTAGGCTGCAGTCCATGCAGTCGCTAAGAGTCGGATACGACTGAGCGACTTCGCTTTCACTTTTCACTTTCATGCATTGGAGAAGGAAATGGCAACCCACTCCAGTGTTCTTGCCTGGAGAATCCCAGGGGCGGGGGAGCCTGGTGGGCTGCTGTCTATGGGGTGGCACAGTCGGACACGACTGAAGCGACTTAGCAGCAGCAGCAGCAGACAACAGTGAAGCCTTGGCATGTTGCAGTCCAGGGGTTACCATGAATCAGACATGACTTAGCAACTGAACAACAAGCAGCAAGCTTTACTGATGCTCCATGTGTTTCATCTGGACTTGAACTTCCATATTGATTTGTTTTTAACCTGAGGAACTTCCTTTCAGTATTTCTTCTAAAATGGCTGTGCTAGTAATAAATTTTAGTTTTTGTATATTGGAGAATATCTTTATTTACTTTCATTTTTAAAAGATTCTGGTGTTTTTTTTTGTTTTGTTTTGTTTTTTGCTGGATATAAGATCTTTGATTGACAATTCTTTTTTTTTTTTTTTAATACTTGAATACATCACCCACTGCATTCTGGCCTGTGTTATTTGTGATGAGAAGTCAGCTATTAAACTCATTGAGGTTTTCTTGTTTGTAAGGAATCCTTTTCCTCTTTGCTGCTTTCAAATTTTTCATCTTGTTGTTGTCTTTTAGCCTTTTTACTATGCTATGTCTTGGTATGGATCTCCTTGTTTTTTTTCTTCCATAGAGTTCATTTTATGTCATCTTGCTTTGGAAAACTCGGAGCCACAGCTCTGGAGATGAAGGGTAGGGGATGGTGGCTTGCTTCTCTTGCACCCTGCTTTACCAGTAGGGAGCTGAATAGGGATACTCGCCTCTGATTTCTTCAGCTTTCCTCTCCTAGGCTGGGAACCCCTGTCCTATAAGCAAGAGGGGGTAAGGGCAAGTAGGGCCCAGTATTCTTGCCTTGCCACCCCAAGCATACAGCCTCCACCTTACAGGTAGAAGCTGAACGGAGGAAGCCACACTTGTCAGAAATTAGCCTCTGAAACTTGGAGCTAGGAGTGATGGGACATGCTCAGGGCCTTCCTCTCCTGGTAAGATACCTTGACTATGAGCTGAGAGGATAAGCAACCCTGTTTTCTCGACCACACCTCACCAGAAGAAAGCTTCCAACATACTGAGCTGAGACTGGGCTGCAGTTAGAAAAGGAACGGCTTGTGATTCAAGTGCCACACTCTGGCTGTTCTTACTGAGATTTGGTAGATTTTCTTAAATGAAGCTTCCTCATTTAATGTGTGCAGTTAGGACAGACTTCTCATATGTTATATCATGTGCTGTGCTGTTCCAAGTCACTTCAGTCGTGTTCAACTCTTTGCGATCCTATGGACTGTAGGCCACCAGGTTCCTCTGTCCATGGGATTCTCTGGGCAATAATATTGGTGTGGGTTACCATGCCCTTCTCCAGGGGATCTTCCCCACCCAGGGAATCACACCTGTGTCTCTTATGTCTCTTGCATTGGCAGGCGGATTCTTTACCACTAGCGCCCCTGGGAAGCCCCACATTATATCATAATATATTTATATTCTATGAAAGTGAAGTGAAAGTGTTAGTCACTCAGTCAAGTCCGACTCTTCTGTGACCCCATGGACTGTAGCCCATCAAGCTCCTCTGTCCATGGAATTCTCCAGGCAAAACCCAGGGATTGAACCCAGGTCTCCTACATTGCAGGCAGATTCTTTACTGACTGAGCCACTAGTCAGTAAATAGAATAGGCCTATTCTATTCTATATGGTTCACATATATCTTTCAGATAGATAGATACACAATACTTGCCAGTTATGCTTATTTCTCTGTGGAGCATATTCTCAGAGATCCTAGATCACCCATTCTAGTAGTGAAATTCCTAATCTACCTCGTCTTGATGTCTTCTGAGATAGCTTCTCAATTTAATCTTCCAGAATATTAGTTCATATTATAGCTTAGTTTTTCCTTTTCACATGTCCCTCTCCTTGCTCATAAGCATCTCCTGACCCCAGGGAATCTCCTAACACCTCAGTCTCTAAAAGTACTCTTTTCTGGGGTCCTCCACTCTCTTTTTAACTGGTCCTCTGCTAGTAGATGGAAGGAACAGGAAGCAGGGAGAAGAATGCTCTGGGACAGATCAGCGTGTCTGCGGTTCATGATGTGAGCCTCTATCCACCGCCATTCAGTTTCCATGCTGATAGGAGCTTGTTACCTATGGCGGAGACTGGACTAGAATTGTTACTTCTCTCTTCCATGACAGCTATTATGCAGATTACCTACTAGAGAGAAAAGGGCATGACTAGAAAACTATTTCTAGCAATCTCCAATGTCCCATTAGTCCTCTCAAATTGTAGTCTACTTTTTATTTCTGAATCTTTCTCTTGGTCTTCAGCATCCCTCCTTCCACAGACATATGTCCAGAGGCCAAGTCATCTTATTCTGAAAGTGTTTCACAATGTTTGATTTTATTTGGTAAACTTGCTTTGAAGCACACTAACCTTCTTTTCCCTTTTATGGAAATTTCTAGGGAAGAAAGGAAGTCTCTACTTGTTTTCCAACTGGTCTAGAAGAGGATGTCAAATTTCTATTACTTGTATTTTAAGACATCTTTGTTTCCTATTGATTATTACATCTCCTTTTCCTTCTAGTATTTGAAAGAAAGAGTTATTTATTTTTGTGTCCCCAGGGCCTGGACAGTATTGGACAGACACTGAGGGCCTGAAATGGAATGAATGTTATGGCTTTTATTAAGGCACTGTGTGTGTGTGGGTGGGTGTGTATGCTTAGTCTTGTCCAACTCTTTGTGACCCCATGGACTATAGCCTGCCAGGCTCCTCTGTTCATGGGATTCTCCAGGCAAGAATACTGGAGTCGGTAGCCATTTCCTTCTCCAAGGAATTTATTAAGGCTAATGACCTGGAATCCCTGCTGTCAGGAAGCTTAGTGTTTAGCAGAGGTGAAGAGAGAGAGAAATTTATATTGGTCTTTCTTATTGATTCTCAGTGGTGTAATAAATGAACCCAATTTATCAAGGGTTAAACACATGAATTACATCCATAGTTTCAGAATGCCAGTAAACAGAAGAATGATCTATTACTTTCCAACATTATTGCATTGATAACTAATGCAAAGCTAGCTATTCCACTGGGTATCAAGCCTTTTTCTTCTGCTAGGTATCATTGTACTTAAGTGCCTCCCAAAGCAATTGCATTTTTGTTTCTGCTTTTAATACCAGACCATTAATCCCAATGTTCTGTTTGGAGTAAGGTGATATGTGAGAATCGCAGCTTAGGAGTTATGATAGTTAAAAGCCTACATTTAAAAAGGCAGATGCAAAATGGGATTTCATTCCTTTCTGGTCTTAGGCTTGTAAGTGCCAGAAAAATAACAATCTACAGAGAGGAATTTTTCAATAAGAGCTGCAGCTCTGATTATTTTAGTCACAATTGTCTCCAAATCAGCTGCAGATATGAATCTTATTGGAGTAATGGTAGTTCAAGAAAGCTATTGTATAAAATTGATTTAAATCCTTTGACAGTATGTCTACATTCTGTAGTCAATTAAAAAAAAAAAAAAAAAAAAAAAAAGAGCTTCATGGGCCAAGGAAGTGATTGCTATGAAGTAGATGTGCCTTATCCTTAAAAATCATCACGCAGGACCTTATTCTGTAATGTTTTGGCTGCTCCTTCCCTAGCTAGCTTTGTGGTCCACTTGAATCAAGCCCATTTACTTGATGAACATGATGGGAAAAGTAAAGGTGATTGAGAGACATGCATTTGGGATTGACTGTCATTGATATGGAAATATTTTTGCATTTTGATGGAGAATGAAAACTCTATCAGAAATTCTTAGATTTTTGATATTTTCTAGGATGAGGAAGGATCTCACATGGTAACACAAAGTCTCTTTTCTTGAGATAGATAAATGGGACATTAAACTTCTTTGTGCCCCAGACTCTGCAGTAGATGACACATATTAATTTTCTTAATAAGGGAGGCAGATATCATCTTTTGTTATGGTCAAGGGCATGAGGCTCAGAAAAGCAAGATCCAAGAGAGAATCAGTGTCACAGGTGAGGTCTCATCCCAGACCTTGCTTTTCCTACTCATTGCTGACTCCTAAGTGATCCATGACGGAGGGAAACTCCCTGCTGTCAGTAAATCAATATATTAAAATCCCTGGTCACTAAGTAAATTAGAAGGTGTCTTCCTCGTGCCAAAGGATTTCCTCGGAGGTCCCTTTGAATAGTGAGCATGTTGAAAATTCTGATATTTAAAATATTAATATTAAAATGTTAAACTATTTATATTTTAATTTGAATTCACTATTCTAATAATATTTTTATGTATCAAGTATATATAAACATATGAAGTATTTAAATATATTTATATATGATGCATTAATTCTGCATAATTTCCCTGTAAGGTAGATTCTGTTTTAGTCCCATTTTATAATCACAGAAAATAGATAAATCTTCTAAGGCCATATACCTTGAAGATGTGAAGGTAGGATTTAAACCCCAGTTGTCTGAGTCCTGAGCTCATGTTCCAAGGCAATACACTATATCCCTATTGGGTAGAACATTTCCTCAATCTATGATATGATAGCATGAACTTCATTCTTTTAACACATCATTTTACTGATGGGTCATGGTGAATTTAATTTCAGACACGTGTTGATTGAGAGTTGTCATCTGCCCATCACTTTACTGGGTGAAGATGTGGAGCATAGCAGAATATATGTAGTCAGTGTCCTTGTGGAAATTTTAATCTATTTGTGGAGATCTTTTCAGTTCTATCAGTGTGTCCTAAATCTGGACACCTATCTATTGAATTTCAGTGTTATTTTCCCCCACTACTGAGAAAATGTTTTATTTGAAATGACACTTTGCAATGGTTTATATATTTTTCAGCCTTCCCTGGTAGCTCAGAGATAAAGAATCAGCTGGCAATGCAGGAGACCCAAGTTCAATTCAGGAAGATCCTCTGGAGAAGAAAATGGCAACCCACTCCAGTATTATTGCCTGCAAAATCCCATGGACAGAGGAGCCTGGCAGATTACAATCCATGGGGTCACAAGAGTCAGACACGACTTAGTAACTAAACCATGACCAACCACCAGCATATATGCCAGAAGTCTGTTTTTGCAGTCAAAACTTCTATTTTAACTAGTTTAGCTTCTTTTGTTTTTTTCTTTCAAGTTTTAACATTTGGGAAATGTACAATATTCCTGGTTTATTTCACACCTTTCTAGAACTTCTGAGTAGGGGTAATCTCAGTTGTACAAGGATTCTAAATCAACTTTAAAAACATGTTGCTGTATCCCCCTAAATATTTAAAATTACATAAACTGTTTAACCTTTCCACTTAAGTATATGTTCTTATGTCCATTCATTTGAGTTTATTTTTTAAATTATCAATAGCACTTAAAGTTTTCTTCTATGAAGTTTCTCATTAAAATATTATTGAGATACATTTTTTCAAGCTTGAAAACTGAAATAGTTATTAAAGTATTTATGCTTTTGAAATTGAGTAATTTCATTTTATACTATTTTGCTATATTTCACAAAATTCCATATGTTTTTAAATACCCCATCACAGTGTTAGTTTTAGATCATGAAGAAAGTGGCCCTCCATGCAGCTCAGCCATGCTGATGGGTGTACCAATATCTCAGCCTGGTTCCATGAGCGTAGCAAACAGCCACCAGAATGAAGAGCCCAAGATACACTTATTTCTCTTTCCTTTCACTAGGGGCGGAAAAAGAAAGAAAAACACAATACTTGTTAAAATATTTTTTAAACCATAATTAGGGATAAACTTGAAATTTACAGAGAGAGTGGAACTCAAGAAAGTTATTGCCTTGGAGGCTTATCAGGCTTCTATGTTACTGCTCTCTTCTCTCTACAGGCTGAGGACAGTCCCAGAGGACTGGCACCACGTATTTGGTCCTGTGCTGCCTTCACTGCTATCCCAGGCCATCAGGTGGTGGAGCGTTCCCAGCCAAGCTCCTCAAGTTACAGATTGCTTCTGATGCTGTTGGTGGCTGCTCTTCTCTCCAGGGAAGCCCATGAGTAGGGGCTTCTAAAAAGAGATGTATCTTTGAGTACTTGGTATTCAGATGAAATGCACAATGCGATGTCAAAATGATGATCTAAATATCAAACAACTTTAAAGCTGTAGAGCATTAAACACACCTGCAGGCATGGAGAGCTCTTTAATCCTGTGGCCAATCTTCTTCTGTTTGTGCTTGGACTATTGTGGTAGGATTTGGGTTGTTCTTCCTTTCCCCCACAATGCCTTGCTCAAATTTTGAGTGAGGATCTCAAACAGATAAATTATCTTCAAACTACAATTTCCAGCCTGTCGGCCCTCACAAATGTTTTCAGTGGTTCCCTATTATATGGCAAACTCCTTGCCATGCCATGTAACTCCTATGAGTTCCCTCTGGGAATGTTTACTTCAGCATGGTAATTCTCATTGGGCGGGTCATTTTACCCTCAGAGTGCATATTCAGTTCTCACGGCTTTGAGGGGGAGGAAGTTATTGGCATTTAGTTGGTAGAGATTAGGGATGCTGCTAACATCCTACAATACCCAAGACAATCCCCCATAAAAAATTACAGTTTCAAACATCGATAGTGCTGAGATTGGGAAACCCTGCTCTAGATAAACAGGACTGGAAGCTGTTCCTGGTATATTCAGTGCACCACTGCCTACCATACAACCTCAGTTTTCCACCTTCAATTCCAAAGTATAACTCCTCCCTTGATTTCTGCAACTCTCCGAGGCTTTTCCAAATCCTCCCTCTCACCTGCAGTTTCATACTATATTTTAGCCCCAATACAATGCAATATAATACAATGTAGGAAATGCAGATTCAATTCCTGGGTTGGGCAGATCCCCTGGCGTCGAAATGGCAACCCACTACAGTCTTCTTGCCTGGGAAATCCCATGGACAGAGGGGCCTGGTGGGCTACAGTCCATGGGGTCGCAAAGAGGTAGACATGACTGAGTGACTAAAGAACAAACAATCAGCCCCATTCCTGTGTTATTTTTCTTAAATGTTTTATTTCCCCAACTGTATTATACACTTTTGAGTATAAAGAATATAGATTCTCTCTCTCTCAAATCCCCCACAGTATTTATCACAAGGGCCACACATATAATACATTCTAAAAAATATTTGTTGTTTGGACACAGGGAAAACAGCTCCTTGCAACAGCAGCCTCCCAATATAGCCATGTTGCTCCACTTACTATATAATTTGATTACTGCTCCTGTAGTCACTGAATTCCTACTATGCAAACTCAAGCCCAGTTCCCTTAAGGCACTGGCAGTTTCACCAGGCCCGCAGCTCAAGGAAGCATAATGGAATATTGGTGATCAGGTATGGACCCATCTCTTTTCGTCACGCCTATTGGCTTGCTATTATCCTAAATGAGTGGCCATGTGGAACAAATCACTAACGTGAAAGACAAGACAAAAATTACTAGGAAGGAAAGCATGAAATGGTAAATGTTTTATTTAACTAGAATGATAGAGAAATGCTTCATCTGGTGTCAGCTTGCTGTTTTAAAGAACTTCAGCCTCATTATTTAGGACTCCTAGCTTTAATGTGTCTTTGCACTGGAGAGCTTGCTAAGTTGACTCCAAGACCACATTAGTGTGATCCTATCTGTCTGAGTCTCTGCCTCTCATACAGATAAGTGGTTCATATAATTTAATTTACCAAACACTTACGGAGCATTGATTCTATACAATGCACATATGCACAATCCCTGGTGTTGTGGATGATATGAAGATGCCCTCATAGAATTCATAATCCCGTGCGGATGAAAGATAAAATAGGGTGAATGGTAGTAGAAGGCAATTCTGTGAGCATTCCAGGGATAGAGTAACCAGGTTTAGCAAGTGGACAAGACGTCATTTTTAAGACCCTTCAAAAAGGAGAAATAGGAGTTTTTGTTTTCAACATCCTTTAATTTCTCTGTTATGTTAGTTTTCTATGGCTATTGTAATGAATTACCGCAAACAAAGCTGAGTACTGAAGAATTGATGCTTTTGAACTGCGGTGCTGGAGAAGACTCTTGTGAGTCCCTTGGACCGCAAGGAGATCCAACCAGTCCATCCTAAAGGAGATCAGTCCTGGGTGTTCATTGGAAGGACTGATGCTGAGACTGAAACGCCAATACTTTGGCCACCTCGTGCAAAGAATTGACTCATTGGGAAAGACCCTGATGCTGGGAGGGATTGGGGGCAGGAGGAGAAGGGGACACCAGAGGATGAGATGGCTGGATGGCATCACCGACTTGATGCACATGAGTTTGGGTGACCTCCAGGAGTTGGTGATGAACAGGGAGGCCTGGTGTGCTGCGATTCATGGGGTCGCAAAGAGTCGGACACGACTGAGCGACTGAACTGAACCACAAACAAATGTGTCACTGTATAGTTCTGTAAGTCAGGAAGGTAACATGGGTCTCACTGGACTAAAATAAATACACCATCAGGGCTATGTGCCATTCTGGAAGTTCAAGGGGCAAATCTGTTTCCTTGTATTCTCCAGATTCTAAACTGCCCATTTTTTGGCTCATGGACCCTTTTTTCCATTTTCAAATTCAGAGTAGTGGACTGAGTCCTTCTTATGCTTCAGCATTCTAACCCACTCTTATCCTTTTCCATTTTTAAGGTCTGATCAAGTCCACTCAAGTAGTCCTGGATAATCTCCCCACCTCAGCTTCCTTAATCTTAATGGCGTGCTGAGTCACTTCAGTTGTGTCCAACTCTTTGGACCCTGTGAACTATAGCCCACCAGGCTCCTCTGTCCATGGGATTCTCCACGCAAGAATACTGGAGTGGGTTGCCATGCCCTTTCCCAGGGGATCTTCCCAACCCAGGAACTGAACCTGCATCTCTTATGTCCTGGGCACTGGCAAGCAGGTGTCTTGCCAATGTGCAAGTGCCAAGTGTCTTTACCACTAGCACCACCTGGGAAGCCTAATCTTAAATATACATGCAAAAATCTCTTTTTTCCCAATAAGGAATATATTCACAAATATGAGGGATTTAGCTGTGGTTTGGGGGATTATTATTCTCTTTACTACACAATGTAAAACTTACAGTAAGTTGAACAAATCTTAAATATACAACTTGAAGAATTTTTATGTGTCTATAACCTTATAACCATCACTAGGAAAAGATATAGCACCTCTCATTTGCTAGAAATTCTTGGTGACCCCTCCCTGTCATCCAAAGACAAACATTCTTTGACCTACATCACCATGGATTACTTTTGCCTGTTTTGAAAATTCATGTAAATAGAATCAAGCAATATGTACTACTTTTGTGTTGGGTTTCTTTTTCTCAATACTTTATGAGATTAATTTGTGTTCATACAATTATACCAATAATTATCTTTTATTTTTCTGGGTATTATCCTATTGTGTGCATAAACCATGTTTATTCATTCTCCTACTGTTAGGCATTTATAGTTGAGGGCTATTGTGGATAAGGAGAAGGAAATGGCAACCCATTCCAGTGTTCTTGCCTGGAGAATCCCAGGGACGGGGGAGCCTGGTGGGCTGCCATCTATCAGGTCACACAGAGTCAGACATGACTGAAGCGACTTAGCAGCAGCAGCAGCAGCATTGTGGATAAAGATATGATGAACTTTCTTTTGCAAGTCTGTTGGTTTGTATGTACATATGTTGTTCAGCTTTAGTAAATATAGTTGAAGAATTTTCAAAGTGGTTTTAACAATTTACACTCCTACCAGCAGTAATAAGAATTTCAGTTGCTCTGTATCCTCAGTGACAAATATCATCATCAGACCTCTTGATTTGGGGGCTTCAGGTAGGGTTACAGTGGTGTCTCACTTTGATTTAATGTGTAATTTCTTGAGGACTAATGATGTTGAGCACCTTTTCTCATGCTAATTGAATATTTGTATATTGTCTTCAAGTCTTTTGCCCATTTTACTTTAGTTCAGTCATATGACCTTTTAAAAAAATTTGTAGATGTCCTTTATATATGTCCTGTATAAGATGTCCTTTAATAATTTGTAGATATTGTGAAATAGGTATTTGTCACTAGGTATATTTATTGCAATGTATTTCTTACCACTATTTCACTCTTTTAATGATCCTTTTGATAAATGAAAGTTCTAAATTTTAACAAATGTGTATTTATTTATTCATTGTTTTTACTTTTGTAATCTGTTTTTTATTAGACTTGACATTTTTATATGTGTGGAGTGAATATTTGAAATATTTAAGTTGATTGCCAAGTTACTATCTTCTGTATTGAATTAAATGACATCCATTTTAACTCATCTCCTCTCTGTGGTTTATACTATGATATGTTTATTCAGTGCTTTTTATAACTACATAATAATAAAGACCATTTTAGCAATCTTTTCTATGGTTAATGTTTTTGAGTTATATTTTTTAAATAGTTGCCTACTCCAAAAACATGAAGATATTCTCTTGTATCATCTTCGAGATGTTCTATTGCTTTGCCTTTCATACTTAGGTCTATGGTTCATCTCAAATAATTTTTTGTATGGTGTGAGGCAGGCATCACATTACATTTACTTCTCATATTAATATCCATGTATCTCAGCATTATTTATGGAAAATATTGTCCTTTTCTACTTTGAATGTAGGGACAACTTTGCTTTAAATCAGATAACTATAGATATGAGAGTATATCTTTGGACTCTGTTCTATTCCACCGGCAGATTTGTCTGTCTTCTTGCCAACATATCAAAGGGACACTAGAACGAGAAATGCCATGCAGTGAACTCTGACCAACAGTACTTTCATTGGTTAGAACAAACAGCACATTTTCACAATAACTATTATAATTATCCTACCCCATGCCAAGGCGATCTTATGTATCAATATTTACATTGGATGTTTCTTGAGGAAAGCAATTTTGCTGCCTGTTTTGTAATTGCACATTTTATATCTCGTAGACAATCAATAATGATTGATTATATCAAACTGTGAAGTTTCTCAACTAAAGGATAAATACTGATGTTGTTAGAATATTTAAAAGACTGGAAACCTGTTGAGAAATACCCTTTAAAAGTTAGACACATATTAAGTAAACCAAACAAAAATTCTCTCATTAGGTTCAAAGACTGAGACTCAGGAAACCTGAGATACAATTCTGGCAATGCAGATAAAGCTATTCTACATAAGGCCTGGAGAGTCACTGACTCTTGTGTGTTCAATTGACCTTATCTGAAAAATAATACTGTAATAATACTTCACCTTATAGGACTACTGTGACGCTGACTTAAAAACAAACTTGAAGAAGAAAAGCTTGCTGTGAAAAGCTAAGATTTTAGCTGTTATTTAAATATATATATATACACACACACATATGTGTGTGTGTGTGTCTGTGTATAAACACAATTCATTATAAGTTCACATTTGTGACATTATTGAGTTATATATATGTGTGTGTGTGTGTGTGTGTGTATATATGTGAAGATTCTAAGACCCTGAAAGATACTAAGGAACAGTTAAATTAGCAACAGGAGAAGAACCTAATTTTAAAACAAATTTAGAGTTCACAGTGTTATGACCTTTAACTGATAACTAATCTTAAAATTATATTATGCATATATACAGCAACTCTTTATTAACCAGAGCCCTCCCATCATTAATTTGGCCAGAGAAATGAGTGTGTAAAACAGTAGCCACAAATGCTTAAACTGATGAGTCTTTCTGTGGACTTGTCTGATTTAATTGAATATGTGCATAAATTCAAAATCAGCAGCAATTAGAAAAAGTGTAATCTAAAAATTACTTACATGACATAACACAGAGATTCAGTGCTCAATAAATTTATGAATAAATGAAAAATTTTTCCTTTTTCTGTGTTCCCAAAGTTCTATCTAGTATGAGTTGTGTATCTTATTGTAATCATTTATTTATATGCTGTTCCCTCCTGCACTGTGAAGTCCAGACCAGTGGAAACTTCTTTAATCATCTGGTATCCCCAGTGCCTGACACATACCTAGATACTAAGAATACATCTCTCAGCTAATGCTGATAGACTTCTCACAATAACTTCCTGGTGATTAGGGGAAAACATGACCTCCTTTAAGGCTTTGACAAAGACAATCCAGAGCCAAATGGGAAAGTGTTGATTAGCCTATTGTGCTGGCCAATGCCTGTTTGGACACAAGTGAAAGAGAGTTGATATGAGGAAAAATTCCCCCAAAACGGTAGGTAAACTATGAAGAAATCATTTCTGTACAGAAATACTGTCAGCTTCCCATCATTAACAACTGACCTCAATACCTCTGGACATGAGTTCTGAACTAAATGAATATTTATAGCTGTGCAATAGATAATATGGGCTGCCTTTGCCATGGTGATACATTTTTATCTTTTATGAATCCTATACATTAGGATGGATGAACCAGCCACTAGTCAAGCCAAGCTGGTCTAGGCATTTGTTCTCTTTTTAACATTGGCCAAAATGTTGATGTAGTGTCTCTGCAGAAGAAACCTGCCAGCATTGTGGCACTGTGGCTCAAAAGACCATGCTACACAGGATGCTGCCTGATGGAAAAGATGCATCTCAGAATGCTTTCTTATATCTCACGTTATTAACTTGCAGTAAAGGTGGAACAATTACAGTTAAAAATCAAAGGAAACAGAGAGGGCTGGTTCATATTTTTTAAATTGTCATTTTTTTGGTAGATATCACTGAACACTGCTTAATTAACAGCAGCAGGGCAGGACCAAGCAGGATAAACTTGGATTCCCTGGGAGGAATCAGTGTTTTACATGCCCACTGAGTGTCTAATTAGATCCAGAGCATGGTGTCCAAAGGATGGAACATTGGTAGTATTTCGAGCAAGAGGCTAGCAGTAGAGGAATTTAATACAAACATTTGCTGTCGAGAGTGGGGGTACAGGCAACAGAGATATTCTACTTAGTAAGCATCTGCTCTAGGCACTATATGGGGCTTCCCTGGTGGCTCAGATGGTAAAGAATCTGCCTGCAATGCGGGAGACCCAGGTTCAATCCCCAAGTTGAGAAGATTCCCTGGAGAAGGGACTAGCTACCCACTCCAGGATTCTTGCCTGGAGAATTCCAAGGACAGAGGAGCCTGGCGGGCTACAGTCACAAAGAGTCGGACATGACTGAGTGACTAACACATACACACTAGGCACTATATACATTATTTGAGGTAACCATGATGAAAACTTTTTGAAGAACAATTATTTCTCCAAAAAAATATTAAAACAGAAGTTTAGAAAGATTACATAATAGTTTCAAGGCCATAGTATTGGAAAGAAACACAGAAATACTTCAATCAGATACACCTGAAACCCCAGCCCCATGCTTACATCACCATATTATTCTGAGTCTTGAAGTGAATTGAAAAATAGGTGGTGTTTTTAGAAATTTACATCAATGCTGCCCATAAAGAAGCCATTTGCTAAATGGTGCTACTGAGTACTTGAACTGTGGCTAGTCCAAACTGATATGTGTTATAAGTGTAAAATATACATCAGATGTCAAATATTTAGCATAAAATAATAATTTTTATATATTGGATAAAATATCATATATTACCAAAATTAATTTTACCTTTTTTTTTTAAGTTTCCACTCTATCTATTAAAAAATTTAACATTACACGCTTGACTCACATTAGAGGTTCATATTATATTGCATTGGCCAAAAGATTTGTAAGATCTTATGGAAAAACCTAAATGAAACTTTTGGCCAACCAAATATTTCTTGGTTGGGCAGCACTGAAATCACAGAAGCCTCTGGGAGGTTGCTCACAACCATCCTGGGGTGCAAGGACAGAGCATCAGTCCTTTTATTTCCATTGGGAGGAAAAAAACCACCAGTTCTCAGCTAGTGGCAATTTGTTCCACCCCCTCCAAGGAACATTTGAATGTCTGGAGATGTTTTTATTGCTGTGACTGGATCGGGGAGAAGTCAGGGATGCTGCTAAGAATCCTCCAATCCACAGCTTTCCTAAACAAAGAGCTATTAGAAGCAAAACATTTACCGTGTCAAACCTGAGGAACCTTGGATTTGAGGACAGGAGGATTAGCATAGGCAAGTGAGGTTCTCCATTTTCTGAAGAAAGAGGGCACTTAGCAGAGAGGTAAGCAGGGACATGAACACAGGATCTGGGAAGACAGCATTAGGAGCAAGGTGCAAGGATTAGGTCTCATAAACAAACAGCATGAGTCTATTCAGAAGAACTAAAGTGGATTCCAGAGGCCCTAGGCCCCACCACACCCATCCAACCGCGAGTTAGACTGGAGTTACCGAGATCCAGTGATCAGAGAAGAGCCAAGCCCTGTTGGTCCAGCACTTCTAACTGTGGGCAAAGATGTGCAAAGACTTGGAGCCAGGCAAGTCCTGACAAACCTGACACATGAGATCAATTATATGATTTTTCCCAAAGAACTTTCCATGCGTGAGTGTCAACCTCGGCACCCACTTATGTCGGGGCTCAGAGAACAGTCTCCTGAACCAAATAACACAAACTGAATTTATGAAAAAGAGAATTGGCTGTGTGGGTTAAACCAGCATTTTCCGGAGATGCTTTATTGGTTTCAATAGACCTTTATTAAGCATTTTAGAACACATTTCAAGTCAAAGAGACAGCTAGGTTTTTGTTTAAGACTGAATTTCACCAGTGAAATCTGAAACTTGTGATGTGTGCATATTAAACCACAGAGGCCTTCACGTCAGAGAATGAAATTATTAAATTCTGCCTCTGTTCCTGAGACACTGTAGGAAGGAGGATGTGTTTCCTGTCAACAGTTTATTTTTAGCCTGGGCTTGAGACAGAATATTCTCTCTCAGTGCACTCAGCGATAGATGGCTCTCCATCTCTTTAGGTATTTGTCTACGTCATATTGGTCCATATCTGATTATGAATGTTAACAAAGAGAGTCATGGCATAGTCACAGGGGCATAGGTGACCTTAGTCACTGCATCCCTTTGAGTCTCTCCACTGTCCAAGTTTCCACACATATTCTACACATAAGAATAAGCTGAGAAACACACTCATAGCTGGGTGGTCCATTACCCTCTCAGGGGAATCTTTTGTTTTAAGAAGAAGGCAGAGATGATAGTGAAACAAAGAATGAGGGCTATGGGAAAGGTGTGGGCTGGGTTCCATTTGTTCCATTCTCACTCTCATAACTGAGCGAGTAATCATAAGCAAGGGACAGAACCCACTCCTGCCTTGTTCTGCTATTGTGAAGTAGCAGCCATGATAAGTTGGCCGGCTTCTTGGGCTTACATGAGATTAGAAAGAGCAGCATTTGTTCAGAGCAACAGATTCTGGAGTCACAGCAGGTAGGCTCAAGTCCTGGCTTTGCCGTTTACTCACTATGTAAACTTTTTACCAGTTACTCATCTCTGTAGCTCTGTGAGGGGAGAGAAACAGTAGCCCCTCTCTACCACGGTAGTGTGAGGGCTAACTAGGTTATGACAGGTGAAGCACAGAGAGCTTTCTGGTCCGAGATTACAGTGTCACTTAGCCCTTGGCAGAAAACACAGATGCAGGGCATTTGGACTGGGTTCCGAGGAGAATGGGACCACAAATCACAGGAGTACAGGAAAGACCTTCTGGATTTATTTATTTCCTTCCTGCTTTAAATATGATTTGTTACCGTATATAAGGTTTGATTAAGTAATTGCTCATTTCCAGAGTTTCTGCTCACATCATAGTCTGCTGGAATGCCACCCCCAGATCAGCTGGATGTGGCAGCCACACGAATCTTAGAATGCTGGGCCTAGGTGCTCGTTTGATCATGAAACAGCTCTAACCATGGAACTTGGCTGATTACAGGTAAGCAGGGATCGCAACTGAAAACTGAGTTGCAATTTCCTGCCATCTGTGTGTGTGGTGGGGGGTGAGGCTCTGAATAGAGTGATATCACCGTCTCTTGATAAGCCCTGGAGAAGCGAGCAAGAGCTGCTGCCGCGATGACGCTGACACTTATCGAGTCAGAAGCCAAGGCATCACCTGCCGGACCCTCTGATTGGTTTCATTTGTGAAGAATGGGTTATGGGTACCTCATCTTTTAGGCTGACAACTTTTGTCCTGACTGTAAGCAGCATCAGGGAGAAGAGTGGCTAGACCAGCCTAAGACTGGAAACAGAAGGTCCTTCGAGGTCACGGGTTTAGGGAAGAGCAACTTTTTATCTGTCTCCTTGACTGTCTGATTTGATAATGGAGATGCTGAAAAAGAGTACCCTGTAAAGACAAGGCAGTTTATTTACACTAGGCACTGAATTGAAATAATATGCAGTCAAGAGGGACAGACCTAGAAGAATATTCCTAAGTGGTACTAAACAAGTCTTAGTACCAACCCACTTCTGCAATGGTCAAGTGTCCTCTCTAACCACATCTGCCCAAGTTTTGCTGCACTCGCCTCTCTTCACCAAAATCACTACTATTCTTAGTTTGAGCACTGCTTGGCACTCTCTCTCAGAGTCATGGAGTCACAGAGCATCTGAATAGGTGGGAACTTTGAGAATACCTAAACTGAAGTCCTCATTTCTAAGGTGAATAGAAAAGGCCAAGATATACTACCCAGACTAGAGCTCCAAATGACACAGCAACAGAGATGATGCAAGAAGCCAGAAAGTTTCTGTGATAAAAAGAACCAAAGAGATTTGAATTAAAGTGACATTTAAAGTGAAGTTGTTCAGTCGTGTCTGACTCTTTGCAACCCCATGAACTGTAGCCTACCAGGCTCCTCAGTCCATGGAATGTTCCAGGAAAGAGTACTGGAATGGGTTGCCATTTCCTTCTCCAGGGGATCTTCCTGACCCAGGGATTGACCCTGGGTCTCCCACATTGTAGGCAGACGCTTTACCGTCTGAGCCACCAGGGAAGCCCACAAAGTGCCGTTAGGCTAAGTAATAACTGCACAGACTTGGGAAGAACTTTCTATATTCTCCGCTCTCACTTTCTCATCTGCAAAATGAGAGTAGCAATCATCACAGTACATGGTTGTGAATATTTAATGAAATAAAATATTAGAGAATATCAAGTGACAAGACTGCAATGGGAATGTGCTGGCAGGTTTGAGGAACAGATCTGGATGCTACAGCTGAAAGAGGGTGGGCAAGGGTGGTAGGAGATGAGGTCACCATGGAGGTCACAGTATTCGGGGCCTTCAAATCATGACAGAGGCTTTGATCTTTGCTCTGAGTAAGATGGGATACTTTTGTGGAGAATATCCTTCTGACTGCTATGGAAAGAATAGACTATAGAAGAGGCAGAGAACAGGTAGGAGGATATTACAAGAATTCTGTCAAGAGACAACTGTGGTTGGGACCACAGCATAGCAGTGAAGATGCTGCCTTTGGATTCCAGAAATATTTTGAAATTAGAGCTCAGATGAAGCTGATGAAATGGACGTGAAGTATGAGAGAAAAGAGTTAAGGATTACTCCAAACTTGTTTCAATGAAAGAAGAACAAATTTGGTAGAGGAAAAGCATGGATTCAGTGTTGGGGAGACTACATTTTGAGTAAAAGTAGAAATGTTGAATAAACAGTTGAATATTGAGTGTTGAGTTCATGAGAGAGAGGCTGGCTGCAGTTACAAAATGAGGTAGTATTTACAATGTTGTCCCCAGATGAAATCATCCAGAAAATGAGTATGGGGAGGGTGGAAACAATGACAGAAAACCAAGCAATGGGACCACTGGGGAATGGGCAGATCAGAGAAATAGAAAGAATGTACAATGGAGACTAAGAAGGAGCAAGTGGTGAAGTAAGATGAGAAGGCTCTCCCCAAAGAAGGTATTTTAAGAAGGAAGGACTATCCGGCTATGTCAAATGTTATGGACTGATCTAATTTGATGAGGACTGACAACCAGCCATCTGTCTAAGTAACATAAAGGTCATTGGAAATCTTGATGAGAGCAATTTGGGTAAGTCAGTGGGGACAGAGGCTTAACTAGAGTGGGTTCATTAGAGAAAGTGGGTGGAAGTTGACTAGCTTGCCTACATACTAAAATATATTACAAAACTTCAAGAATTAAGACAGATTTTATTGGAACATGAATAGAAAGACTGACCAATGTAACAGAACGGAATTCCTAGAAATAGATTCAAATATATATGTATATGAATTTAATATATGATAAAGGTAACATTTCAAGAATAAATGGTGTTGAAATAAAATATATACCATCTGGAAAAAGATAAAGTTGGATCCAACTTTACCCTTTCAAGATTTCCAATGAAATGCTTTGATGAAGGGGGAAAAAGTTCTGAAAGAAATCATGTGAAATCCTTTACAGAGTGGAGAAAACTTTCCCAACTATGACTCAAATTCCAGAAGCCACACAAAAGATTAATAAATTACTCTAAACAGAAATTTAGCAAGTCAGTATTTCACAAGATGAATTATAAACTAGAAAAAATATTTGCAATATATATCACAAAAACACTAATCCTGTAATATGATTGGGAACAAAAATGACAATAAGAACAACAAAAAAAAACAGCAAAAGATAAAAACAGAGAATTCACAGAAACAGAGATATTAATAGCCTTTCAACATAGGATAAGATACGAATGTATGAAAAGGAAAATATAAATTAAAACTGTACTGAAGTATTATTTATCACCTATCAGCAACTGAAAAATTTAACAATATTCACTGTTGCAAAGGCTGAAGGGATAACAATCATGGCCATGCTTTGCTGGTGACAGGGTACATGGCAAATATCCAGTGAGGGTAACCCAGGAATAGGTATCAAAATTGCAAATGCTTTCTATTAGTTTCCTAAGACTTCAGTAACAAAGAGACACACACAGAGTAGCTTAAAATAGACTTTTTTCACAGTTCTGGAAACTAGAAGTCTGAAATCAGGTGTCAGCAAGGCCATGGGGAAGAAGCCTTCCTTTCCTCTTTAATTTCAAGTAGTTTCCGGCAATCATTGGCATTCCTTGGTTTATAGATGCGTCACTTTAAACTCTGTCTCCATCTTCACAGTTTTCTTTCCTGTGTTTTTCTCAGTCTAAACTCCCTCTTCTTATAAGGACAATAGTTGTTGGGTTAGCTTGGACTCTCATCTTAACTTCACCTCAATTTAACTTGAAATGACCTCATTTTAACTTGGTTACGTTTGCAAAGACTGTACTTCCAGATAAGGTCACATTCACGGATTTCAAATGTTAGGACTTGAACGTATTTTCTAGGTGACACAATTTGACCCAAAACATACACTTTCCCTTTTGACCTAACAACATACTGGGGGAGGCATTTATCTTATATATTCATATCTCTTCAAAACTACATGTGTGTAAAGTTATTGCACCACTGTTTGTGACAAAAGATTGAGAATAGCCCAGGTGACTACCAATAAGGCCCAGTTCAACAAACCATATCTGTAGAATGAGATATCTGTATAACTGAAAACGTGATTGAAGAAACTCTCTGCATTAACATGTACTGGACGGCAGTTAGTATCAAAAACAGTTTGTTTTGTATGATACATTTTGGGTAATAAAATAAGAATATATATTTATTTTGGCTCATGTTTGCATAAAGAATCATTGGAAAGATACAAAAGAAATTTAACAGAACAGTTTACCTGTTGGAGGGACCAAAGGAATGAGAATAGGACAGAGATAGAAGTGAGACATCTCACTGCAAACGTTTTAATTGTTTTGATTTTTAAGCCATGTATATATATGACTTGTTCAAAATATGTTGTAAGACTTCCACAGAAACAATTAGAGAATGAGAAGAGAGGACTGAGGGAACATGAGCATATGCACCCTTTCTGTAAGTTTGATGCTGGTGCATTTTCTGTTACCAGAAAAAGTTCATGTAAAGTTTCCAAACCAGAAGCAGGATTCATGACTTTTCCCCAAATGATCCTTAAAGAGCTTCTTGACTGAAATGTAGGAGAGTTGCCATTCAGTTGGCCATATCCCCAGGAATGCAATCAAGTTCTAACATCACCACCACCATCTTGATGACAGGAACTGATGCTGACTATAAATTACATGCTGATTTCACAAATGTGAAAAACTATGAATCTTAGAATAGGTTAAATATGGTAGCACAATTTCTAGGCTGCACTAAGATCTCACTTAAAGTTTATGATCATGGACTCAAAGAGGATCTGGCTAGCATGGTTATGTGTTTCCCTCCACCCATATTTAATTGACTAAGAGGAGGTAGATAATTGGGTTTACCCAACACTGGAGTCTGATCAAGGCATAAAGGCTAAAGGGAGCAGGGGAAGGGAGCTGTAGGACATGCAGGTAGAGATTATCAAGGGGATGGACTCTGAGCTGGGGAAGGAGGGAAGTAAAGGCATGGGACCATGACAGACCTCTCTTGGTAGGTGGCATATTTGCATTTCTTGCATGTATTTATTTATTCATTTTCCAAACATCTACTGAGTGCCTCCATATGTGCCATGCACCATTGTAAGCACTGGGGATATGATATTAAGCAAGACAGAAAAGTATCCTTATGTCATTAAGTTACATTCTTATATGTGAAAAACAGATCGTAGACAACAAAGAAACAAAGACAAATTAAGAAAACAGGAACAAGCCAAATAATGCTCACAGCTATGCAGAGATTTAAAACTGGGTGATGTGATTAATTGGACAACTAATACATTTAGGGTAGTCAAGAAGAGCTTCAGTGATGAAGTGATGTTTAAGGTGAAGTCTGAATGGCATGAACGACCCAGTCCTGCAAATTTCAGAGAGAATAAGGTGAAATGGGAATGGGGAAGGCCATGTGCAAAGGTCCTAATATGTCACTCAGTCATGTCCAACTCTCCGTGACCCCATGGACTACACAGTCCATGGAATTCTCCAGGCCAGAATGCTAGAATACTGGAGTGGGTTTCCCTCTCCAGGGGATCTTCCCAATGCAGGGATCGAACCCAGGTCTCCTGCATTGCAGGTGGATTCTTTACCAACTGAGCCACCAGGGAAGCCCTAATATGGGGCTTAATTTATGATAAATATAGAAAGGAAGCCAGAGTAGCTGGAGCATGGTAGCTGAAGTGTAAAATGAGATGAGATGGGAGAGGTAATGTAGATCATGTAGAGCTTTGTAAACCAGGATAAGGGTTTAGATTTTATTCTAAGTATACACCTCATGGTATGATCTGGTTTGTGTTCAGGAATGCTCAATCTGTAAGCTGTAGGATGAATTACAGATCTTCCTTGATGAGGTTGTGTCCCTATAAACCCACTGCAATTTGAAAATATTTTAAGTAGAAAATACATTTAATACACTTATCCTATGGAATATCGTAGCTTAACCTAGCCTACCTTAAACATGATCAGAACACTAACAGTAGCCTTCAGTTGGGCAAAATCATTTAACCCAAACCTGTTTTATAATAAAGTACTAAATAGTTCACTGAACACTTTCATTTTCAAGTTTCATTGAAAGTGAAAAACAGAAAGGCTGTCTGGGTACAGAATGGTACATTGGTTGTTAACTCTCATCATCCCATGGCTGCTGGGAGCTGTGGTTTGCTGCCCCTGCCCAGCATCAGGAAAGAATATCCTATTGTATTGCTAGCCTGGGAAAAGATCAAATTCCAAAATTCACAGTTAAGGTTTTTACTGAATGTATATTACTTGTGCACCAAAGTCCAATGACAGTAAGTCAGGGACCATCTGTATACAACCAGAACAATGGAATAACAGAGCCCAGTCAGAAAGTTATTGCAATTATACAGATGAAAAATCATGGTAGTTTGATGAGTGAGAGAAACAGACATTTAAAATAAGCATTCAATATCTTATACTTTTAAGTGGACAATGCTTTAATCCCTAAAAAGGATCGCATTGTGGTAGGTCAGAAAAAAAATCATTCAGAGATGAGTGAATACTTGACTCCAGCTTTTGAACAGTCTCTTATTATATTCACCCCCTTGGAGCTATGGATCCTGGAGGCAACCTTGGGAATATTCATTAATAACAAATGGTTCTATTCTACCAAAAGCTTACTTGAATTGCTAATAGGGAATTCACTTACTTGTGTAGAAGGAAGGGAAGAAAGTGAAGGGGAGAAGGGAGGGATGAAGTAAGGAAATAAAGGACCAAAAGAGGGAAGGAAAGGACATTGAAAAAATGGCAAGATCCCCATGAATGGAACTTTCATGGAAAGGATACAGTGAATATAGTGTGTAGCTCAGCTTGCATTCGGTGATTGGAGACCTGTGTTTTTAACGTTCACCATGTCCTTCTCCAAGGCACATCTGAAAAAGTAGCATTTCCGTTTCTCTGGAAATGATTAAGCACACACTTGTCCTAATTGTGTCTGTCGGCATGCGGTGGTGAGCAAACCTGCCCTGTCCATGCTCTGTAAACAGCATAGGTACTAATGTTCATGAGACTCACTGCACTGCCTTTGGGATCATGGGATTTCTCCATCCACATTAACCTTTAAGATGAAGGATGGCATTTGCCTTTGCACAAGGTGGGTGAAGGAGAAAGAAAACACCCTAAAGATATGAGAGGCTCCAGCAAGCTGACAATGACATAAATAGCGACTGTGTTTTGGTGTGGAATGAGCTTTGCAGTAATGAACTCGGGCGGTGTGTGTAGCGGGGGAACAGCTTAAATTGAAAACCACAAATAAGTTCTACAGGATAAAGACACAGATTAGCTCAGTAGATTCCAGTGGAAGTAATGGGCAATAGTCTGGGTTGGCGAATATAGCTTTAAACATGTCCCAGCAGGACAGGCAACCTAGCAACACGGGTCCCAATATCCAGCTGCATCATTTCAAAGAGCGATTTGGGAGGGAATAGACGGATATTTGAACCTGGGGACTAATCTTTACATAATTTAAATGTGCTGCAGACAGCCACACCTGTGCAATTGGCAATTTCTGTTCACAGCTCCATTTTTAGTAATCAAAATTAACTCTAACCTCAGCAAGATGTGGTTGGTATACAACAAATTTATTTCCCATGCCTGTAGCACGGCTTTGAAAAATTCCTGCACTTTGGCCTCAGTTGCTCAGAAGTTACAGAAAGAGTAACCTTTATTAAAAAAAAGATTAAATTGGAGAAAGAACTGCCCTCAGACTTAGATGTATCTCATTTATACATAGCATTTTAGAGAAGTTCATAAGAATGGATCATGGCAGCTTATCATTGACATTTTCTAGAGAGGGTGTATTTTGATGACATAAAGTAGGACTACAAGTTATTCATTAAGCAAAATTGTAATCCTGGTAAATTAATTAATTCTCTATGCATGAAATTTCTTTCAGAAACTTAATGCCAGTTAGGGTGCCCCCCTGAAATGGTAACCAGACTTGTGATGTTTTACCTAGTGCTTCGTCACGTGACTCTCTATGAACGACAGCGTTCATTTTAGAGTTGCTGATGCCAAGTAGAAAAACACGAGCTGAGAAATGTTATTGGGATGTGCTGTGATGTGATTAAAGCAGGCTGGACTGAGGGGTATTCTGGAACCAAATTAAAATGGCACAGTGGAGGCAGGTCTGTGCTGGAAAAATGAAAGCAGAACATTCTTCCTTTTCAATGCAAGAAGCTGCAGAGGGAAAGGAGGAGAAAGAGCTGTGCCAGCATCTTGCCAACGAGAATGATTTTTCAGTACCAATATCTTCAGCAAACATAAATGCCACCTTCAGCTAATTCATTGCCAACCTGCCTTGATATCATCTTAAGTGATCAAGCTGCTAGATCAGTCTGTGAATGAGAAAGAGCCCTGAGAACAGAATTCTAGTTCCTTTAATTCAATTCTGTCATTTGTGGGCTACAATTTAGTAAATCAATGTGTCCCAGCAAAAAATAGAATATAGTGAGAGCACATTTCAAAGCACTGATAATTATGTAATTTTTTTATGAATCCTCTGCAAATTCAGCACATGAATACTTAGTATATAACTAGCCCTCCATGCTAGATGATTGAGCCAAAAACTATGACCTCACGTTTGGGAAGGCAGATACTATATCCTAAATACACACACTACCACCACTCTGTACTAGAGATAAGGTTTGCCTTGTTATATGTCTAGACTTTTTAAAGTAGTAGAGAAAATAGTAATAACGCTCATTCAATTTATGTGTGTCATTTCATAGTTGTCACATTGTTATTAGTGCAAAAAGTTAAGGAAGTATCTTTTTTAAACTGTTAAAAAAACTATTATTTGACTCAACAAGGATGTTTCTCATGTCCTTGATGAAAGAATAAATTTATGACACATATTTTTGTTGTTTTACTTTCATATTTCTCTTTTATGCAAAGAAAATTTTGACCAATATTTGTGTTGAAATTGTCTTTGGTCATCAGTGGTAACCATAGATTATCTACAGATAAAATAATTTTTTTAAAAAAAATCAACAAAAATATTCTATGAGAATCAATTGGTTTTATGGAATTTGCAATAAATAGTATTGTTTATGTTACTATTATTTGCAAATGTGTGCTATACATCCTATATATCAATAAATTCATAGTAAGCACTCACGTGTGTGTGTGTGTGTGTGTAGAGTCTACTGTTAGACACTCACCACAAACCCACTGAGGACTGAGGAAAAGGCAGATAGGACTAAAAGTAAATCCACAAAAACAAAGAAAATGAAGCCTGAAATGGCCAAACTTCCATATTTAAAATATAGAACAGATGGAGATCTGGGTCACAGAAAATCAAAAAAAAGGAAAGAATTAACAGAGGCTGGTCAAAGCAGGTAGAGTTGACAAGTGGCCTCTATTTTTGAGAACATGTACAATTTTTGTTTATACTTTACTCCTGGGATCTAGCAACTAAAAGATTAATATTAATATCTAGTAAATAAAGGATTAATATCTAGTAACTAAAGTATTAAAGGTAATCACATATATCAGATACTATACTAAACACATTCCATAGGGCATCCATTGTGCCCATAATAACCCAAGAAGTCAATATGGTCATCCCCATTTGTTCAGATGGAATACAGAGCATCAATATGACATGAGGCAACTTGTTCAAGGATACAGGACACTAAGTCTCTCTCTACTACCCAATCTCTCAAACTCTATGTTGGTTGTTGTTCCAGAAAAGAAGTACTTACTTCCACTGGAAAAAATATCTCCTTCATTTGAGTCAAATTGTCCAGAATTTTAATCTACCTTTCTAGCCCTTTTCCACCAAAAAGGACTCTTCAACAAGCTGTATTTTTGTCCATTTCACTTAACTTTTAACATATTTACCTTGTTTTCTGTCTGCCCTTTTCAAGTAGCATTCTTCTGAATAGCTTGTCTTCACAAATCTCAGTTCTAATTCTACCCAACTTTAGAGTTCGACTTAAATGCAGTCTGGTCTGTGGATTCCTTGATTTTCCTGGCTTAAAAAAAAAAAAAATCCTCTACTCTACTCACTTAAAACACTTCATCTGTATCTCTCTTTTAGCACTTAACCACTTTCCACGTTGAATTAGGCAGCCTTGCCCAGATAGAATCTAGAACAACTCCACTCTCTTGGTCCTACCATGACACTCTCTCCTAGCATTAAACATTCTTCAGCTTGATTTTTCCCAATGTTACCTCCATTCATTTACCCTGGAAACCAGTTTCCCCAAATACCCATTAACATTACTCCAGTGTTGTAAAAGCACCACAATTTAGTGACTACTGGAAGGTATTATCCCTCCTTGACCACGAAGGCAAGGACACAAGACCAGATTTTATCTTTGTAACATTCAGTGTGACTTACCCATTGTTTTGTGGGTAGGAATAGAGAAATATATTGGCTGAATGAATGAAAAAGAATAGATAGTTTTATACTTGAGTAAAAAGGAACTAAGTGCACAGAGTACAAACTCTGGATGACTTCCATAAAGCTTGCCTTTGGAAACACTCATTTGTAAGTATCTAACTGGGCAGCATCTCTACCACAAAGTGAGGCCAAAGAACAGTCTAAGCAGCAGTTGACAGAGGACATCTCAAGGCATGCGGCTGAGTCTTCCTCAGTTTACTGCACAAGTAATGGGACAAGGCAGTAAAGATTTAGGAAATGTATCAACCTGGCCTCCCATTACCCAAAAGTGTCTCTTGCACTGGCACGCCAGAAGGCCAAAATTTGTATAGAAGTTCTGTGTTCAGGTTTAGGCCCCTTCCCCATGGCTCTTAATTGAAAACTTCCTGGTAGGAGTTTGTCATGTATACCTAACAATTTTATCCCATGGTCCTCTTTTTCCAGGTTGGAAAGAGAGGGCTACAGGAGAAAACATGTGCCTTCCATGGAAAGGCTCCTGGGGTCAGGAGACGGGGGAACATTCAGAAAAGGTCATCAAAGGACCATCTCATTTAACGTCACAAGTTTCCCAAACGCATATGTGATACGTGGGTGTGTATTTGTGTGGATCTATATATGTTAATACAAGGGTTTTCTCCTCTTGAAAGCTATATTTTCAGCCACTGATAACCATAAAAACATTGAACATTGAAAAATTAGGATGAAAATTAATAACAATATTATTTTCCCCTTACCTTGACCCCCAGGTACTTTGGCTTCTGACTCACATAGGTTTGCAATGCTTTCAGAAACTCTATATACCTTGTCCTATTAGAGGCTTTTTGGAATAAAGTGATATAAGTGTGTGGTTAACAGGGACTTTTGAAAGTAGTGGCCCAAGGATCATGGCTGAGGACAAAATCTGTGGATACAGTGTACCCAAGTTCTGTAGAGTCTAGCAGAAGCAATGGAAAGATGTATCTTCATCACCAATTATAGCCTGCCTGCCATGTTCCCTGAAAAATGATCAACTCTGTCACCACCTAACAGCAAATCACTGATGCATGCTTCTCCCCTGCCACCCACCTGGGGCCTCATCCCTCTTGCCCAGTGGCCACACACAGTCTGCCCCATCATGATTTATGGCTCAGAAAGAAGAGGATTGCTGATGAGGTGTCTATAAGAGCAGATGGGAACCTAGACAAACCATCAAAGAGAAGAAAGGAGAAGGAGTAAACAGGAAAAGAAAAATAGAACAACTATTAAATAATTCAGGACAGCTGCCCAAAAGGAAAACAGACACTGAATGGGAACAGAGCAAACAAATAGATCAAGGTATACTAGAAAAAGGAAAAAGCGGAGTGGAAACAGGGAGATGAAAGCACTCACCCAAGGGGAAAAAAGCAAAATGGCATTGCTGATTCCTGGCAGGAATATTAATAACTGGATAAAGAATAGAAAAAAATATCTGATAATTGCCACACCCTCTGAAGAGGCCTTTGGCTTCTGACTCATATAGGTTTCCAATGCTTTCAGAAACTCTATATACCTTGCCCTGTTAGAGGCTTTTTGGAATAAAGTGATATGAGTGAGTGGTTAACAGGGACTTTTGAAAGTAGTGGCCCAAGGATCATGGCTGAGGATAAAAAGAAAGGCATTTTAACTTCATTCTAAAATGGAGATGCCACGTGTTCTGACATGGGCAGTGAGGCCTAACTCAGCTAAACATTTTAATCTGGCCAGAACTGAGGAAGCTCGGTTCATCCTATGCTGTGGATGTTGACCCATCAGGGCAATTTTATTTTCCAACCATTAGTAAAAATTTTCCTTTAGTAACGAATACAATAGATACAAGAGTCAGTGGGAATGCTTGACAAGCATTCCTCACTTAACAAGAGGAAATCTATCCAGAAAAAATGTCCTGTGATGGTCCTGATGAGACACTGGGAGAGCAAACTTTTGCTCAGATGTTTACTGAGCACACTGCTCTGTGCCAGTCCCCTTCCTCCTCCAAGTGAGTGAAGCAGCAATCTGGGGTGGTGCCAGGTAATCTGCTGAGGACACTCTGTTGCTTCATCTTAGCAAATGCTCTGGGGATACAATCTTCTGACCATTTTTCCAGAAACAATCTGAGGGGAGCTTTTCTCAACCTTCCCCCACCCTCCACCCAATCATCACTCACTGAGGAGCCTTTCTAGAAACTTTTTTTTTTTTTTTTCAGGCCATACCTGCCCCAATGAAAACGGAATACCACCTTATATCTGTTTTTGCACCATGGCCCTTTAGAGGGCCAAAAACCACTTTAATGTATAAATTTTCAAGAACCAATATTCTCCCCCTTAGGGGGTCCCTATTAAGATATCACCTATGTTCTAGGGGTTCAGTGACAGACCCCATAGATTCAACAAATAATCACTGAGCTAGACTCTGGTGGCACCGTGTACAGAAATGAGTAATACACTGTCCTTCTCCAGCACTCAGTGGTGACAGAGGTCGTCAAGCATAATATGGGAGGCTATGGGACAGATGAGAGGGCTCCCCCCATAGCTCAGTTGGTAAAGAATCTGCCTGTGATGCAGGAGACCCCGGATCGATTCCTGGGTTGGGAAGACCTGCTGGAGAAGGGATAGGCTACCCACTCCAGTATTCTTGGGCTTCTTTGTGGCTCAGCTGGTAATGAATCCACCTGCAATGTGGGAGACCTGGGTTTGATCCCTGGGTTGGGAAGCTTCCCTGGAGAAGGGAAAGGCTATACACTCCAGTATTCTGGCCTGGAGACTTCCATTGACTAAGTTCATGGGGTCACAAAGAGTTGGACATGACTGACTTTCACCTTCACTTTCACTTTTCATGGGACAGAGTCCAGCAAAGGATACCCTCATTCCATGGAGGAAGATGGTCAGTCCAGAGGGAAGATGAAGGCAGACATCCTAGGGAAGACATGTGCGCTGGTTTATGAAGTTGAAAGAAGTTAACCAGAGAAAGGTGGGTGGTTGAACCAATCTTAGGAAGATGTGGCTTTTGGACTGGTTCTAGAGTTATGCCTGGAATTTGGACAACAGCCATTTGAGATATTCCTGAGATAGACTTAAAACAAGCAAAGTTCTCCCTCTTTACAAATATAATTTTTGGCTTATGTGTACAGTGAGTGTACAATTTAAGAAACGTTAAAAAAAATTTTGTATAAGTGGAAGAATGAGACGGGTGTATGTGTGTGTGTGTGTGTGTGCACGCACATGTGTGTGTCTACCAATTCTGCACATCACTAAATATCTAGCAAGCAACACATGTGTATGAGATTTTAGATTTATTAGTTTATTTTTAGGAGCTACATCAGTGCAGATCCCACCACAACTCCAAGTGTGTTAAGTCCATAGACTTTCTTATCCTTTGACTCCATCTATCCATTGCAAGGCCACTCAGGAAGCAAAATGCCCTGGATGTGGCATGGCTTCCTTTCTCACTGATTTGCAAAGAGAGGGAGTTTCCAGGATGATGAGTGGCACCATAACAAGTTCACTGGTATAAGGAAGCTCTTATTTGTCTGTCTCAGTCAATCAGGGCTGAGCTGAAAGATTACATGGACCTCTAGGTCTGATTTTCCTCACAACAAAATGCTCTACTCATGGTTCACATCTCAACAGCATGTAAGTGAACATTAAAAATTTACCCTGCCCTACAAAGTCTCTACTTGGAGAATATATTTTTTTTTGTTTAAAGAACAATTGTTGGCTGAGAGGGTGCCAGGTGCCCAGCAAGTTACTGTGGACGGTTACAGAATGTAACAGAGAAGGCGATGGCACCCCACTCCAGTACTCTTGCCTGGAAAATCCCATGGACAGAGGAGCCTGGTAGGCTACAGTCCAGGGGGTCGCTAAGAGTCGGACACGACTGAGCGACTTCCCTTTCACTTTTCACTTTCCTGAATTGGAGAAGGAAATGGCAACCCACTCCAGTGTTCCTGCCTGGAGAATCCCAGGGACGGGGGAGCCTGATGGGCTGCCGTCTATGGGGTCGCACAGAGTCGGATACAACTGAAGTGACTTAGCAGCAGCACAGAATGTAAGACATAAAGATATTAGAAGCCTATTTCCTAGCTGGACACGTGCTTCAAAACATAACATGAGAAAATGCACACAGGTCAGCATTCACCAAAATGTTCAAAGGAGTTACCTGAGTAGAATAGAAAGGTCCCTTACTTATGTATGTTTAAGAGCACTGGGGTAAACAAAAATCAACCACCTTTTTGAGTTCTTCATTCAGTCTTTAAAATGTGAATGTGAATCATTGAGCCACGAATCCCTAAAAGTAGGAGGGCCATATAATGTATTAGCTAACCTGGGATCCTTATTAGAGGAAGAGGAGAGAATGGCCATATGTCAGACTAACAGACACAAAGCAGAGCTATCTCAGGCATCCTTGGCTGTATGGTCACCCTAAGGGAACAGTCAATAGAATGTCTGTGTTTGTCAAACTCAATCCAATGTCACTTTTTGTTGCTGATGTTAAGCTAAACTTCCATAAAGGAGCTGTTGAGAATGATACCTGTACAACAGGAGAAGGGGTGGTGTAGGGGAAGCGGCATGGTTATTACAGGCAGACAGACTTGGGCGCATTACCCAGAGCTACCAGATACTAAGAAATACTAGAGCACTGGTTCTTAAAGTGTGGCCATAAGACTAGCAGGGTTAGCATCATCTGGGAACTTGTTATTGATGTGAATTCGTGCCTCAGACCTTCTGAACCAGAAACCCAGGGGATAGAAAATAGCATTCATGCAATCTGTGCTTCACAAAGCTCCCAGGTGATTCTGAAGTACAATGAACCAAGTACTTTATGTGACCTCCTGGAGCCTTGGGTTACCTATTTAAGAAATGGTGCTAATAACCTGCCTTAGAGATGACCCATGGCTTGCAGCAGATGTGGGTACATTAAAATGTTTGCTACCTGTATTAGTCTATTGGGCCTTTTGGAGTTACAGATGGCACACTCAAAATATCAAATTAAAAACAGCTCAGTGAAGACATATATGAGGGCAAGGTTGACAAACCCCACTTCCAAGGCTGGGCCAATCCTCTGCACTGTCCGATACAGGGCAGGTGGAATGCAGGTTAGAGAGATACCCTCTGTACACATTATTCTTATATTATGGGACCTATGACTATTTTAACTCTCTGATTATGTATTCCCTTCATCAGATCCTAAATTCCTTAAGGGCAGAGACCATGTCATCCAAATTTATTTTTCTACACCCAGCACATAGGTGGTCCTCAATTCATGTCTGAATAAAGGATAACATTTAAAAAAAAAAAAAAAAAGTCTCTGAATTGTCTTGACACATCAGAAAAGAGAGAGAAGAGAACTGACAATGAGATAATAACTCTTTTTGCCACATACCAGCCCACAGGATTTGTCACCAGCCTAGAGCAAATTGTTCCAGTTCCTTGCTTAGATTTCTGCATCTTTTAAAACAAAGGCATAATGTATGAGGCTAAAGATGGAATCCCAGCAGCACATCTTTTCTGGATATTGCTATTTCAAGCTTCCTTCTGCTGGGTGCACAGCTCCACTGCAACGTATGTATGTATCATCGAAAACAAACTTTGTACTGGTTTGGGTCAGTTTGATAATCATTGTCTTTTAGGCAGGTCATGGAAAGATGGGAAAGTACATGGTTTCCTATAATTCACTGAGCAAATTATCCCTTAATTAACAGTTGAGTACATTGAGGCTCAGAGAAATCATTACATGGTCCAGAGCAACTTTGCATTTGAGGGTACATTATAATTCAGAAAAGAGTAGGACTCCCCTGGCCTACTTAGGCAGAATGCTTTAACTAAGCCCTCTCATCTCTCCACATTATGCTGCAGAGTCTGAACACAGGTAGAGCTGTGGTCAGCTAAAGAAATTATCTGCATTCCATCTACTGGTTCTGCCTCATGAAAAACCCATTTATGTTCAGTGTCTAGTTTTGACCCAGTGGGTTCCTCAGAAGCCCAAAATTTTTCTTCAGTATGATATTCCTTTCTTTTCCTGAAATTCCTTTTCTGATCTAACTTTCAACTCCTCTGTATTTAATGAGCAATGCCCAGCATATGTTCAGGAAATATTAATATTTAGTGCCAATTCTACAGTTGATCTTAGCCAAAAGGCCAAGAAGCTATCGGGCTTCCCTGATAGCTCAGTTGGTAAAGAATCCACCTGCAATGCAGGAGACCTGGGTTTGATCCTTGGGTTGGGAAGATCTCCAGGAGAAGAGAAAGGTTACCCACTCCAGTATTCTGGCATAGAGAATTTCATGGGCTGTATAGTCCATGGGGCTACAAAGAGTTGTACTCGACTGAGCAACTTCACTCAGTGCCAATTCTATCTGCTGCTACTGCTAAGTCACTTCAGTAGTGTCCGACTCTGTGTAACCCCAGAGACATCAGCCATCCCTGGGATTCTCCAGGCAAAAACACTGGAGTGGGTTGCCATTTCCTTCCCCAATGCATAAAAATGAAAAGTGAAAGTGAAGTCGCTCAGTCGTGTCCAACTCCTAGTGACCCCATGGACTGCAGCCTACCAGGCTCCTCCGTCCATGGGATTTTCCAGGCAAGAGTACTGGAGTGGGTTGCCATTTGCCAATTCTATCTAGTCCCTGTTTAAACTCCTATTTGGTTCTGTCTAGATGTCTCAACTCTACTGCTCATTGTTTTAGTTCTCTGGCTCCATCTAGGTTACTTATTTCCTCCCAATATTTTTAGAGTATTAGTTAAAAACTTCATATACTCTACAGAATCTGCTCCCTAGTTGATTAATCATTCCTTTTTGTCATAAATCACACTCCCAATGGTCTACAAGACAATTAATTTTCTGCAGTCCCCTCTGCCTCCAGTCACCTTCACCTTCCTGGAAGTATTTACTCAGAGCCTGGCATTGTTTAGGATACCATGTCCAAGCTCTCACATACATTCATCAATGGCACCACTAATATTAATATTGCTAACTTCAACAGCCATTTTCCTCTCATCTTAATCAACCTCTTAAGAGCATTTGGCACAGTTGACTCCTTTGCCTTCAAAAAACACATTCTGTGTTCTTGTGGTTTTCTTCTGGTTTTCTTCCAGTCTCACTGTCCTTTGCTAATTTTTTCTCTTCTACCTGATGTCTACATGCTGGGGCATTCCAGAGCTCTTCTCCATCTGTATTTTTTTCTATCCCTGGGAGATAGGTCTTAAATTTAAGATTTTACAGTAGGAAACATTCAAGTGATGTCAGGTTCCAGAGAGATGTGAGTATGGATGTTATTAAGATTAAGTAGATTAAGAAACCAAGAATCTGGAGCTTCCCTGGTAGCTCAGAATCTGCCTGCCAATGCAGGAGAGATGGGTTCAGTCAATGATCCAGGAAGACCCCACAAACCATGGAGCCACAATTACCGAGCCTGTGCTCTAGCATCTGGGCATGCCAACTACTGAGCCTGCGTACTGCAGCTACTGAAGCCCACTTGCTGTAGAGCCCATGCTCTGAAATAAGAGAAACCACCACAATGAGAAGCCATGCAGCCAAACCAGAGAATAACCCCTGCTTGTTACAACTAGAGAAAAGCTTGTGCAGCAGTGAAGATTCAGCACAGTCATGAATAAATAAATAAAAAAAATTATTTTTAAAAAGAAACCAAGAATCCAAGGTTTGGGGACAGATGCCACATGGACCTTGAAATCACTCAAAAACATGGTAGACAAGGGGGTAAGAGAGCAGCTGCAAGCCAGGTTCCTGGTCATTTGATGAATTTGAAGGTAACACTGGAGGATGGATGAGACAGCCTGATAGTAGGAACCAAAAGAGGCCTTGGGATCCGAAAAGTGTCCTTGGGACCTGAAGACTGTAATGATCTCACTTATCAACTCGAACAACTTGAGTCACTGCTGACTTTTCTCCTCTGGACCACTCACAGTAAGTTGCTGAATATATAACACATTTATGACTCTAATTTTAAAAATATGTCAACAGATATGGCCTTGTATTGTTCTCTTTGACCATATTGTAAGCTCTGGGCCCCAGGAGGGAAAACACTGGTTCAAATACCCTGTGAGTGTTGCTCATTCATACAACTTCACAGAAATAATAGACTAGCATCTGACACAGGCCTGGATAAGAAGGCCTCAATAAACAGAAACACGGCTTGTGGGGGCAGTGTCATCTTTTCCCTCAGGGCTGTCTAAGTTTTGGAGCCTATGAAGTCCGCAGAACCTTTTTTCCCATAAGTGACAATCACCCCATCTAGGCAGACCTAGCACAGCCATCGACTCAGGCTCATGGAGAGAGGCTGAGGGCTCAAGAATGCTGTCAATTCCCCTTTCCTATGAGTCTGGTCTTGGGTATCTTGTGCACAGAATCATCTGCGCCAGCAAAGACTGATCAGATGTTTATCCCTATGCTCAGGAAAGTGGTAAGGTTATTCCAATATTCTCAGGGGAATCGTTTGCTTAAAGAGGGAAAGACATCATGCTCATCACCCCAGGGCTGGAGAATCCAGGTCTACCACCTTTGACCCAGGACTGTAGTTGATTTTTACAAATTAGATCAATTCAAGAAGTACCTAAAAAAGTTTCTCCATCCTTCATCTTCATCTTCTTCTACCATGTTTCCATTTGCCAAATCACATTGGATAATTTCTTTGGAATGACCTCAGTCATTAATTAAAAACCATGTACAGCATCTGCATCCCTAATATCTGCCATTCATTGTGCTAGGTAGAGACAACAGAGGTGAATCAAACTTATGAATTCTCTGTTTTTAAGAAGCTCATGGTTTAGTGTGTTGGGGGGCAAGGGTTCTGAAGTCAGCAGCCTGAGAAAGAAATGAGTACTACAGTTGGTAAACACGTAGGGATTTAGAGGCATGCAAGGGAAGAACCCCACTGCAGCATGGGAGGCAGTAAAAGCTTTGCACACAACATGAGCCCTATGCTGAGTGTTGTGGAACTAGTAAGCCATCATTCAGAATCTGGGGTTCCAAGCAAAGCCTATGCCTAAGATAGAACTGAGTATGGAGCACTGTGAGAATTGCCTCAATATGGCAGATTTTCCCACTCTCTCTTGCATGCGGGTGTTATGGACCCAAACATTGGAAAACCAATGTCATTGGTACCAACTGAGAATTTTTTCAAGATGCTCACAGGCATAATTTCAGTAAGTGAAATCAAGCCTAGACAAGGCCACTGGGGGGTAAAAAAAAACACTGTGGAAAGGCAATAAAAGAAATTCCACTTCCGGACTTACAGTCAAAAGTAATAAAAGCAATAATTAAAAAAAAATACATCTGCACCCCACGTTCATAGCAGCATTATTAACAATGGCCAAGACAGGGAAACAACCATGTATCCATCAATGGACAAATAGGTAAAGGAGTAATGGTGTCTGTGTATATATATACACATATATATGTATGTTGTATGCATATGTGTGTGTATACACACAGAGAGAGACATGCATGATGGAATATAATACAGCCAAGCAAAATGGGAGATTTTACCATTTATAACAACGTGGATAACCTTGAAGACATTATGCTAAGTGGGAGGGGAAATTGGAGGAAGGTGGTCAGAAAGTACAAATTAAAGATAAATAGGTACTAGGGATATAACCTGATGACTACAGCTATCACTGCTATATGATAGCAATACAGGAAAGTTGTTAAAAAAGGAAACCCTAAGAGTTCTCGGGAAGTGGGGGGTTACTTTTTTTTAACAACTTTCACAACCCAGATAATCACAATGGTGTGATCACTGACCTAGAGCCAGACATCCTGGAATGTGAAGTCAAGTGGGCGTTAGGAAGCATCACTACCAACAAAGCTAGTAGAGGTGATAGAATTCCAGTTGAGCTATTTCAAATTCTAAAAGATGATGCTGTGAATGTGCTGCACTCAATATGCCAGCAAATTTGAAAAACCCAGCAGTGGCCACAGGACTGGAAAAGGTCAGTTTTCATTCCAATCCAAAAGAAAGGCAATGCCAAAGAATGCTCAAACTACTGCACAATTGCACTCATCTCACACGCTAGTAAAGTAATGCTCAAAATTCTCCAAGCCAGGCTTCAGCAATATGTGAACTGTGAACTTCCTGATGTTCAAGCTGGATTTAGAAAAGGCAGAAGAACCAGAGATCAAATTGCCAACATCTGCTGGATCATCGAAAAAGCAAGAGAGTTCCAGAAAAACATCTATTTCTGCTTTATTGACTATGCCAAAGCCTTTGACTGTGTGGATCACAATAAACTGTGGAAAATTCTGAAAGAGATGGGAATACCAGACCACCTGACCTGCCTCCTGAGAAACCTGTATTCAGGTCAGGAAGCAACAGTTAGAATTGGACATGGAACAACAGACTGGTTCTAAATAGAAAAAGGAGTACATCAAGGGTGTATATTGTCATCCTGCTTATTTAACTTATATGCAGAGTACATCATGAGAAATGCTGGGCTGGATGAAGCACAAGCTGGAATCAAGATTGCTGGGAGAAATATCAATAACCTCAGATATGCAGATGACACCACCCTTATGGCAGAAAGTGAAGAACTAAAGAGCCTCTTGATGAAAGTGAAAGAGGAGAGTGAAAAAGTTAGCCTAAAGCTCAACATTCAGAAATCTAAGATCATGGCATCCAGTCCCATCACTTCATGACAAATAGATCAGGAAATGGTGGCTGACTTTATTTTCTGGGGCTCCATAATCACTGCAGATGGTGACTGCAGCCATGAAATTAAAAGATGCTTACTTCTTAGAAGGAAAGTTATGACCAACCTAGACAGCATATTAAAAAGCAGAGACATTACTTTGCCAACAAAGGTCCATCTAGTCAAGGCTGTGGTTTTTCCAGTAGTCATGTATGGATGTGAGAGTTGGACTGTAAAGAAAGCTGAATGCCGAAGAATTGATGCTTTTGAACTGTGGTGTTGGAGAAGACTCTCGAGAGTCCCTTGGACAGCAAGGAGATCCAACCAGTCCATCCTAAAGGAGACCAGTCCTGGATTTTCATTAGAAGGACTGATGTTGAAGCTGAAACTCCAATACTTTGGCCACCTGATGCTAAGAGCTGACTCATTGGAAAAGACCCTGATGCTGGGAAAGATTGAGGGCAGGAAGAGAAGGGGATAACAGAGGATGAGATGGTTGGATGGCATCACCGACTCAATAGACATGAGTTTGGGTGAACTCTGGGAGTTGTTGATAGACAGGGAGGCCTGGCATGCTGCAGTTCATGGGGTCACAAAAGTCAGACATGACTGAGTGACTGAACTGAACTGAACTGAAGAGTTCTCAAGGAGAAAATTTCTGTTTTATTCTTTACCTCTTTCTCTTCCTTTTACTGTATCTATATGAGAAGATGGATGTTAGCTGAATCAATTGTGATAATCATATACATATGTGTGTGTGTGTATATATATAAATTAAACCATCATGCTGTGTGCTTTAAACTTATACAATGAAATATGTCAATGACTTCTCAGTAAAACTGAGGGGAAAAGTCAGTGGAGGAGAATTCTGCAATTTATTAGGACTCACATAAAGCTCTGACAGAGAAAACAAAGACTCCTCACTTCTTTCTATTTCTTCCAGCCAAGTTAGAGACAATGGAGAGTGAAATAGTACTTTTGTATTTTCTGGTGATTTTGTCTGTGCATATTTGATAAATTCCTAGAGGTAAAGTCACAGCAACAGCCCATACCAGGCAATAAAAGAGACAGTTCAACAAACACGTGCAGTGTTTGACAAACGCCTTCATTCCAGGCACAGTTCTAGACACTGTTGATACAGAAACAAGTAAGACATATCATGAGCTCTCTGAGCAGATGACTCCTCTTTTCAGTTCATTTGCACCATCACAGCTGCCATCCCCAGGGAGAGTGGCCCAGGGCTGCAGGCAGGAAGATATTAACAGCCACTTGAGCCAAGTCTTATAAAGCTAGCTATACTCCCTGGGCACTCCAGGCTCTGAAGTTTCATTATTAAAGAACATAAGATCAAGCTCAGCTCCTAATTGTCTAGGCTCAAGAAAATTAATAGTATTAGTTCTGAAACTCCTTGCATTTCCTTACCTGCCTGTTACACTGTATCCCTTATCACTGACATCGTAGATGCTACTTTCTAAGTCTAAGTGACACAAACACATCTCCTTCCCATTCCTGGCCCCCAACTAGCACATTAGTGCATTTTGAATTTATGGCTGCATTTCTATTAGTTCCCAACAGTATTCATCAGATTAAAGCTGCATCAGAAATTAGATTTTTTTTCTGCTTTTGCCCCGGAAGAGTGTAATAAAAAAATAACCCAATAAATCCGGTAAATTAGCAATAAGATCTCAGACTTTGGGGCATATGTGCAACTCTGCTGTTGGGGAAGAAATGTCAAACTATCGACAGTTGACCCAATCAGATTACACATTCCCATTTACAAGCAGGAAGGATGAAAGATGATTCCTCCCTCTAAATTGAACCAAGTTCACCACAGGAATGAAAAAGTCTCAGGAATGGAGAATATCATTGTTTTATTTCATAGGCAGCAACCATAATCTTATGTAAAAGAGAGCATTTTCAAAGGTCGTTTCTTAATTTTCACTCAGAAGTTGGAAACTTGGACAGATGTGGGTTTTGGGCCATTTCCCCTCCTAGACTCATTAATTGTAGTATTGGACTAGAATTGAAAAAAATCACCTTGTCCTGATTTACTGTCCCTTGACTGTTATAAAAGGAATATTAATTCCAAGTTCACAAGAAACACTTATAAAGGGAAAGTACAGATGTTATTCACTGAAAAGTTTATGAGCATACAGGCTGCTAAGATCTACTTTGAAAGGAGAGATGGATTACATGGGGTAGGCTTCCTGTTTGGGGGCTAGAATCATATGCTGCTGCTAAGTCGCTTCAGTCATGTCCA